>NC_083286.1:2810526-3410526 GCF_963506605.1 Zootoca vivipara
TCCCCAGTGTTTTGTTCATGCTGATTTCTTTCTTTGTTTTGGTTGTGTTTACAATTTCCACACTCTGACTGACCTACGTGTGGAAACAGGCATTGATGGGGAAACCATATGGAAGCTTACCTAGAAAAACTGTGCCCAGAGCAGAGGAAGCGACGGCACAGAACTTTGCCACTCTGTGGGATTTCAGTGTAAGTGTGCACTTTGCAAAAACCATTCCCTAGGCTTTGTGTTTTGATTGTGTGAAATGTTGTTTTCTCTCAGCAGTTCATTGGGCAAGACTACCAATTTGGGATATGTAATTTAAGTAGGTAAAAATGAAAAGATATCAATTCAAATTGTTTTGGGGAAATAGGATCAAATGTGGCACCCAAGATCCAGTGTATTAAATAGTGGGTAGACGACACAGCAATTCTTCAAGAAGCTCTTTATTCAGAAGCCAGAACAGAACTGCATTGCCAAGCTGGCCTGCTTTTATAGAGGCTGACTCATACAATGTATCAAACATAATTCAAAGTTCCCTCCTAAAACAACTGTCAAGGACCTGATGAAAAACTATATACACTAATACATAACACCCCTCCCCACTGAGAAAAGGCATTAGTTACATTCGTAATGGTTTCAATTAGGTACAAGAGCATAACGGTTTCAAGGTACATAGCTTCTATTTACAATGCAACGTTTCAAATGCAATTACTAACATAGTCCCGTAAGTAGGATGGCCGCTTGGTGACCCTGGTGGAACGCCGAGGGCCAGTACCAGTGTCCAGGGGGTTGGCCGATTCCTGCTGAGACTGTGGCGCCACTGATGGTGGCGGTGAGCCCAAGTTTCCTGTCTCCGTGAATGCCGAAGAAACTGCCACGTGCGGACTCGGCAGATGGTCAGGCACAGCAGTGGCCCTAGACTCTAGAGGGCCATGTTGAACCTCTGACGAGGCTTGGCTAGGATCCACGTCCACAGCTTGTGAGGGAGGTGTAGATTGAGCCTCGCCTTCTGTTAGAGTTTGCTCTGGAGCTGGGGGTGCAGTTGGGGGCACTGTGGCAGTGTCCAAATTCCCAACCCTGCGCCTCAGCTGGTCAATGTGTCGGCACCATAAGCACCCGTCTTTGAGTGCCACCTGGTATGAGCAAGGTCCAGTGACTCCCACTACTGTGGCCGGCACACAAAGAATGTCTCCCACAAAGTTCTGGGCAAAAATCTGATCCCCCGGAATGAAAGACCATGGTGCGTTGACACAGCCCAGGGGTTCAGCCACACCAAAGTCTGGGTGTAGTCGATCGAGTGGAGATCGAAGGCGGCGGCCCATCAGCAGTTCGGCCGGACTCCGCCCTGTGGCCACATGAGGGATGATGTGCTGCATGAGCAAGTACTCAGTGACCCGCTCATGCCAGTCCCCCTGGTTCAGGCGCGCAAGCGCCTCTTTTCCCGATCACACCATTATTTCTGCCTGCCCATTGCTGGCAGGGTGAAATGGTGCTGTCAGCGCGTGTCAGATGCCCAGTCCCAGGAGGTACCGTTCAAACATACCTGAGGTGAACTGTGGTCCGTTGTCTGAGATGAGAACATCAGGACACCCATGGGTTGCAAACAGGCCCCGCAGCACCCAGATGATGGCCTCGGAAGTGGTGGATGTCATCAGGGCCACCTCCAGCCACTTGGAGTAGGCGTCGACCACCACCATAAAGGTTCGTCCGTGGAAAGTGCTGGCGAGATCGATGTGTACCCTTGACCAGGGTGCCTTGGGCGTCTCCCAAGTGTGTCCTTTAGCTGCCGGCGGTGCAGGTCTCGACTCTTGGCACTTTTGACAGGCGGCAATCCATGCAGTGACGGCATCATCCATGTTCGGCCACCAGACGTAACACTGAGCCAACGCCTTCATTTTGACGATTACCGGGTGTCTGACGTGCGGAGCCTCGAGGACGCGTTGGTGGAGCTTTTGAGGAATCACGACTCGGTCCCACCACAATAGGCAGCCACGATGAGCTGAGAGCTCGTGTTGTCTGGTCACAAACGGCTGGAGATCTGAGGCGAAGGGACCTTGTGGCCATCCCCGACCTTGTGGACGACGGGAACTGGATAAGCGTGCTGCTGATGTGCCTTGTTGATCGTGCACTTGTAGTCTGCACATATTCTCACCGATCCGTCCAGCTTGACAGGCGTGACAATCGAGGTCTCCCACTTGGCGTGGTCAACTGGCTCCAAAACGCCTTGTGCGATGAGCTTGTCCAGTTGTTCGTCCACCTTAGCCTTGAGAGCAAACGGAACCCGGCGTGGCTTTAGCTTGATGGGGGTGACTTGCAGATCAAGGCTAAAGGAGATGGGCATGCCTGTATATTGTCCCAAAGTGCCATCAAAAACCTCGGCAAAGTCTTTGATTAGGCCCTCAGTCTCTGCATCAGAGATGCAGTTGATGTCGGTGACTTTCAGGCTGAGGGCATCAAACCAGTCTAGCCCTAGGAGGCTTGGCCGCTGACCTTCAACCACCACCAGTCGGAGCTGGCCCGAAAAGTTCTTGAAAGTGACCCGGAACCGGCCAACGCCTACCAAGGGATGTCGTTTCCCTGGTAGTCCCTCAGGTGTATGCAGTGTAGGTTGAGTTGCCTCTTGGACAGCTTGGGCACAAGTCTTTTGATGGTGCTCCAGGACACAATGGACATGGCAGACCCGGTGTCGATCTCCATGTCGTATGGAGCTCCTTCAATGAGCATGGAGACGTGTAGCATGGGTTGCATAGGTGAGTCGGTTTGGCCAATCGTGGTTCCGGATGAGCAGCGGCAGTTGGTGAGGGCGAAACAGCTTTCCTTGTCAGACCAGGGTGAATCCTTGGACTTATGAGACGGTGATGGGGGTGTCTCGGATGGAGCTGATCAGCAGACCTTTGCGAAGTGATCTCTTCTGGAGCAGTGCCGACAGATGGCGTCTCTGAACCGACACTTGACACGGGGATGGTTGCCTCCACAACCGGCACCATTCTAATTGGACCTTGGACCTCTGTTTGAATTTCCTGCGCTCCTGCTTTGTCTGGTGCACGTCATCATCTTCGCTGGAGGGTGCCTCGTCGCTGCTGGCTTCCTCGTGGTGCACGGGGATTGTCTTCTTTGCAGGATGTGGGCTGCTGGCCTTGCAGATCTCCTGAGCGTAGAGTTCAGCAGCTTCTGAGGCTGCTGCCTCCTCAATGGCCTTCTGCAGCGTGAGGTCTGGCATGATGAGGAGGCGCCGTTGTAGACGGTTGTCCCGGACTCCACAGACAATTCGATCCATCAGGGCGTCTTCTAAGTCTCGGAACTGGCAGTGCAGGGTGGCCTTTCGAAGTGCGGCGATGTAGTTGTTGATCGACTCACCCTCTGCCTGATCTCGGTGGTAGAACGCATGACGGGCAGCAATTTTGGACGGCTTGGGCGCATAGTGGTTACGGAGCTTCTCTTTGAGCATGTCCCACGGTGTTGCCTCAACAGCTAGAGGCGCGACCAAGGCCCGGGCTGTCTTGAAGACCTCGGAGCCACAAAGACAGGAAAAGACCCTGCTTCCGTTCTGCAGACACCACTGTCAGCTCATTTGCTTGGAGATAGCAGGCAAACCGAGTGAGGTAAGCGTCCCATGATTCAGAGCCATGATTCCGATGCCGACGTGGAGGGCGATGGATGGAACACAGTGCTCTAGCCGGAACGGTCAGCTCTGAATTGGTTCTGCTCAGTGATTCCGCTCAGTGATTCCGCTCAGTGATTCCGCTCGGTGAGCGTCCGAATCTGGCTGTGCTCTGATGTTCATCCATCCCATCCTCGTCGCCATTATTAAATAGTGGGCAGACGACACAGCGATTCTCCAAGAAGCTCTTTATTCGGAAGCCAGAACAGAACAGAACAGCATTGCCGAGCTGGCCTGCTTTTATAGAGGCTGGCTCAAACAATGTATCAAACATAATTCAAAGTTCCCTCCTAAAACAACTGTCAAGGACCTGATGAAAAACTATATACACTAATACATAACACAGTGGGACTTTCTGATGTCATAAAATAAGCTCTTACGTTGACTTGTCACTGGGATTTCTGTCATGTACAGTAAGTTAAAAGTGAGCAACATGCAGCTGAAAAATGATCGTTTTGCTTTATATTTATTAAGTTTACATGCCATATATAATAGATCCCCAAAGGCCATCATGTTGAGCCATCACTGGCCAATTTCAGGAGGTATAAAAAGTACTATAGGTGGATTTGCTTCCCTGGCACTGCCCCGTGGGATTCATTTGGCCTTTTGTGCTTATGAGATAACAAACCGGCAAACAGGCAACAGCAAGATAGTTAAAGAAAGATAAGTGAAGACAGTGAAGAAATGGGCTCCTAGCCATTTGTTTCACTGCCTTTTCTACCCTTTGGGATCAAGGACATTGTTTGCAGCAGAGCAACTGTTGGATTTACAGTGAGTGACTTGATAGTGCATGTTAAATTACCGTGGGAACCTCTCGCAGTAGTTTAAAGTGCTGTGGGGGAGCCGTTTCCTATGGGACACAGGCAATTGCAATTCCAGTAAATACTACAGTAAATACTTGCTGCAATCTGCCTTAACTGAAGGGTGGGGGAAACTACCCAGTTGGTTCCTTGGTGTTTGCCTTTGTTGGCAGATGAAGAGAATGCAGGCCCCTTTGGTTTTGTTCACAGCAGCACCATGTAAAACCACACAATGTGAATGATCTAGTCTTAATCATGCTTAGGCAATACCCAGTGAAAGCAACCTGTAGACATTTTCTTCACTGAACAAATTCAGGAGGAAAGAAACACAAGCAGAAAAAAGGGAGGGACAAGAACAGAGCAGAACATGGAAGGAAATTCTCTCATCTATTCTTCATGATTACAAATATTGAACTTAGCTGCAATGCCCAGGAAACAGCCAAAGCCTTGACAGCCAATTTTCTTCCATATAGTGTTTTCCTTCAGTGGAGGGAAGCATATACTGTACTACCTGAAAAATGTTGTGTCAAAATGAAACATCCATATTGCAGGAGAGATTTGGCAGCAGGAGCTCTGGCAGGAATGTAATAATCTGTTTACAGATCTGCCATGTAAAATTCACATTCTGATGTAATCTTGGTCACATCTGTTCCTCTGTGGAGTAAAAATGTTTCATCAAAATTGGCACCTAATTGCACATTAAGCAGATATTAATTGAAGACACACACCAGCAAGAACACCATATGGGCAGAGAACCATGGTTTAAGATCAAATCTGTGATGGGAAGATCTATGCATACATTATTTTATTCATCTGTCCCCCCACCCCCCCGGCAATAGTGGCTCCTGCACACTGTATTTCATGCTGCTTCTTCATTTAATTATTTTTATTAAGGATTTTCTTGGGTTACAAAGGTAGTGCAGTGTCTCATGCATCATTTTTACACATCAATTTTACTTGTTGAGACATTAGGAGGAAGGGGGAAAGAGGTGGGTGGGATGGGGAGTTGGGTGTGGTGGATTGCCAATGTTCCTGTTTTTCGTGATATGTGTAGGGGTTCGGCGTCAGCATCGTTTATAATTAATTAAATTATAAATATTATAATTAATTAAATTATAAATACTATAATTTAATTGAACTCTGATTTGATGTATTACTACTGCCTTTGTGCTTTTATATGACTTTATACTCTTCTGTTTTAATGCTAACTTTCTATTGTTGATATTTGATTTTCATATGTTAATATTTGAAGCTGTGAACATTGCTTTGTCATTATTCCAAAATGAAAGTCCTTTGCACTAAAATGTGGACAAATATTTATAAAGATTTTTTTTAAAAAAAATTGCAAATCAGTGCAGATATGTGTGGAACTGAATTTAAAATGGGGAAAAAGCGATTCGTCGCGCTGGTGAAGTTGGACGCAGGGACTTCGTGCTCTGAAGTCCCTGGCTTCGTGGAGGGGGGGGAAGTCCGCAGAGCGAGCGGACTCCCCGAAAAAACACCGGGTAGAGAGTCCCGGTGACATAGTGCCCAGCTGTTTGCTCCGAACGCGAATCCTCTGCTGCCCGAGAGCTCAGTAGAGCAATCGAGAGCCAGCGGAGTGGAGTCGCGGGAGCCATTTTTGGGTTTCATCTTACCTCCTTGAAGTGAAGCTCCGAGTCCTCAGCCTGCAAGCGGCGGATTCTTCCAAGGCAATAAAAGGCAATAAAAGGCAATAAAAGACTTCTTCAAAGTAAGTCAAATCTCTATTCGGATCTTAAAAATTTTAAATTTGAAGATAGGAAGAGATTCTAAAGTAACGGAAGCCGATCTCTTCCAAATGGACAATCGGGAGGCGCATTAAATATTCCCAAGCCGAAAAGGGAAAACTTCTTTCAAGATTGCGGACCCGAGACAAAGAAAGACTTTTCCAAACCTCCCCAGCCCCCCGGTGTCGTTGCCCCTTGAGGTTCAGCAAAAAGCTGTCAAAAGCTGTCAAATTGTTAAAGGGCTAAGAAAGACGATTTTATTCCTGTGAATTGGAAAAATTGATTCAAAAGGTTTTAAAAGGATTTAAGCGGACTGTAAATTTGAAATCTGATGAGGTTAAAGACAAAGGATAAGAACAGCCAAGATGGAGCCGAAAACGTGGTAGAGAGGAATTTTCCAGTACCCTTCTGCCCTTATCTCTGGTCTGCCTGTGGTCAAGTGAACTATGAAAACAAAATTCTCTCGAGCTTTCCAGGAAGCTGTGCTGGGTTATCTACAAACATGGGAAGATATCTACAAGGAAAGGCAATGTTTCAATCCAACAGAAAAGGAGAATGAGGTGCAAGAGCAAGATTTAGAGGACAATTTTGATTATGAGATTGTGTGTGAGGAGCAACAATTTGAGGACAATTTGGAGACTGATTCAGACTATAAAAAATATGTGTTGGATGATGAAAAACAAAGATCAGAACAAAGAGATGAGGCCGACAAGGAGAAGCAAAGTGAAGAGAAGATTGATGGAAGTGAAAATCCTGGAGAGACTGAAATGTTGAATGGTGTTAGTGAAGGGAGGGAAAGGCAGAAAGAGGGAGGAGCAGAGGTCTGGAAGTGGATGTGGGAAAGAATTGGTGTGGGGTAAAAATTTTAGTTTAAGGTACTGTTTTTGGTCTATGAACAACGGTGTCGGAATCTTGGCCTGTTAAAGGATATGCTGATCCAATTGGGAGGAGGGACATTGGGGGGGGGAGGAGAGATTTTTATAGTTTAAGGTTAAGAGCTTTCTGGAGGGAGTAAAAAGAATGGCTGAGGAAATAGGCTTAGAGTTTGTTTTTGAATAATTTTGGTGATCAGGTGTTTGGGTGGAAAACTGCCTGTCTCCCCCTTCTTACTCTTGGTACCCAGTGGCAGGGGGTGCCTTGAGGGGAGAGGGAAGGGTGGAGGGAAACCCAGACACAAAAATGGAACCTTTTGACTGCTGGACTCCTCGGGCTACCCCAGTGGCAGGGGGGGGGGCTCAGAGGGGGACAGCATGAAGAAGGAGGAGGATTGTGTTAATATTATAAGAATAAGATTCTGAATTGGATTAGAAAACCCACCATAACTATGTAAAGAGGTTGGGAAATCCAGGAGGAGGAGAGTCGTGGAAGCCATTAATATTTTTCCTTTTTCCTTTTTTTCCCTTCCCTTTTTTTCCCCTTTTCATATTTTTGCTTTTTTTTATCTCCTTTTTTCTTTGTTTTTCTTTTTTCCAGTACAGTGAAGAAATAGCTGGGGGATAAGCCAATCCCCAGTGATCCTCCGCCTTTGTCCTCTCAGTGGCAGGGGGGGGATGAGGGGGGAGGAATGAGGGGGGAGGTCAAACCCAGCTTAAAATGGACCCCTTTGTTCCCCAATACCCATGGGGCTCACTGGTGGCAGAGGTGGGCTTGTGGGTGGAGGGAAAATGAAGGGACAGAGTTTATGTTGTATACTTTGTATGTGTTTTCTTTTTCTAAAAATTAATAAACATTATTCAAAAAAAAAGAGAAACTGGGGGAAGTGGAATTGATAGAAGAGTCATCAATCCCTCGTCACAACAGGCATAAATGCAACCCTTTATTCCCTTATTACAGTCCTGCTGAAAATCTCTTCTCTGAAGCTGCTGTTTGCATTGGGAGTCAATACAGATTTCCCTCCTTGGTGTCAGTGGAAATTCCTTCAGAGGAGGGATTTTCCTTAGGAGCACAAGCTGGGAAGGAAAAGGTGAAATCCCCCTCCATGTCTTCTGTGATGTCCAGAATTATCAGTACCTGCTAGTTGCATTTTTAAAAATCTGTAAGTTGAATGTAAGGGGTCACATTTGGTTCCCTGCTCAGTCAGAAGAGAGCAGAGGGGGGAAGATTGAGACAGATAAGCAGAACTTTGTGTGCCTTTTGGGCCCAGGGTAATAATGATTTAGGACAGTGGTACAATAGAAAGAACAAAGGATACTGGGCAACCATTGTTTCTCTTTCACACACCACCAATGTTCTGCAAATGACTGAACCACACAAGAGCCCCATAATTCCCCAGCAGAGACAATGTCAGCTCGATTGATAGTCATACCACAAATCTAGTCATATTTACTTGTCATGTGTTAATATTTCAATTTCACCACAGCCAAGATTGCAAATGAGGTTTAGCAGGCAGAGTTTGTGACTCCTCTCGGGCAGCCCGGCCATCGCAATACATCAAATGCATGGCTTGCGATTAAATGAAACAGAAGGATGTTAGCCTATTGACATTTTAATCTACTAATGGTTTACTTTTAAGAAATAACCAGCAGCAAAACAGCAGAAGGGAAGGGAAATATATGCATGAAGGCTAAGCCTCTCCGCATTACCACAGTCAATTAAAACCCTTTCCAATTGATCCGTAGGCCCTTGGCAGATTACAAGGGCACATGCTGAACTCTTGGTGTCTGATTTGAATTCATTATGGCTACTTGCAAGCTTTATGGCTATCTGGCCCACCTCAAGAAGTGGTCTCCAGTAGAGACAGATGTTTGTTGTAACTAAGAGACACAAAGAAACGCTTGTCCAGTTGTATCACTACTTCTTGTCAGCCATCGATAAACATTTGCACCCTATTACTTAATTTTGGAAAGCAGTAACACTGGAGAGACATCTTTAAGCAATAGTAATTTCATTTAGCAAATCAGAGTATTTCCTAGCGGTATATCATTTATTAGATTTAGGTATTGCTTTTCCAACACAACACAAAGCCCTGGTTTTGATTTATAAAGCCCTGCATGGCCTGGTCCATACTATTTCACAGGCTGCATCCCCACTTAACCCGACTTAAGTTCCATCACAATATTTTGGATGACTCAATAATAGCCTCATCTCAAAGAGGGTTGATCTGTTATATCCCTTGCATGAATAAAATCTAGCGAATGATTCATATAATGAACTCCCAGGCATATGTTGGTTTCTAATACAGAGGTTAATCTCCACTTAGGAAATACTGCATCTGCTGCCTGTCACATATGAAATGTTGTGTGTATTTCTCACACAAGCACCTGGATGGATGATGAGAAGAACATTTGTGCTGTGTTCAATATGCTGTACAACCTACTCCATCTTAAGGACATAAGGAGAGCCTATTGGATCAGGCCAGTGGCTTATCTAGTCCAGCATCCTGTTCTCACAGAGGCCAACCAGATGCTTGTGGGAAACCCACAAGCAGCACCTGAGCATTTTCCAGCAAGTGGTATTCAGAAGTATGGTGGCCTCTGACTATAGAGGCAGAGCATGGCCAGCATGGCCAGCAGTCACTTATTCTCCATGGATCTGCCTAATTCTTTAAAGCCATCCATGTTGGTTGACCATCACTGCGTCCTGTGGGAACAAGTTCCATCATTTAACTGCTCTGCACGAAGAAGAGCTTTTTAATCTTCCAACATTCAGCTTCATTTGGTGTCCACGAGTTCTAGTGATATGAGAGGGAGAAAAGCCTTTCTTTATCTACTTTCTCCATACCGAGCATAATCTTTGAGACTTCATCCATGTCACCTCTTACCTTTTCCCGAAACTGCTCATAGGGGAGTTGCTTTGTCCCCTTGATTATTCTGCTTGTCCTTTTCTGAACTCTGTTTTATCTTTTTGAGGTGAGACCATTTCTTGCGTGTTTTGACCCCCCCCCCAAAATCTATTTTGATGGCAACCTCAGGAGTTGGCTAGAAGTTATGTTTGGGGATTTGGGCAGAAGGTGGCTGCCATCTAGTCACTAGCTCTACACGCCACTCTTTCCCCTTATCTCTTTCCTCCCTCCTCCTCTGTATCAGCCCCTTGGACCCCCAACTCAATGCATGAGTCAAATTAGTTTAGTTTAAAAGTATCCCTGTGCTTATATTGCATCTGTTGTTGCTTGAAGTTAGAGGAAGATATCTAATTTGTTCTTTGTCGTTGACATTTCAGGGTCTTGCACAGTATTCTGTCCTCTTCTATGGCTATTACAATAACCAGAGAACAATTGGGTGGTTGAAGTTCCGGTTGCCTCTCTCCTACTTTTTGGTGGGAGTCGGGTCCATCGGTTACAGTTTCATGGTTGTCATCCGCACGTAAGTTTCTTCTGATGTTAATGAAATAAAGGATGGGGTATATATTCACAGACTGATCCGTATTTCTCTTTAGTATTTATTGCATTCTTCCAAGATGCCCGAGGCAGCATGCATGATTGTCCGTACCTTGTTTCACAGAACCTTGTGAGGTAGGTTAGCTTGGGAAATTGTGACTAGTTCAAGGTTGCTGAGTGGAGATTGAGCAGAGACTCTCCAACCCTAGTCCCATACACTAACCACTGCACCACTCAGACTCTTTCCTTCTTGTCTCATTCTCGATGCTCTTGGAATTTAGCACTTACTGAAAAGCTAAATGCATAAAATCAGTTCCAGATGAGGTTCCCTTTCCACCCTGCCCCCCTCTTAGTACAGATCCCACCAAATCTCTAAAAATTCAAATTCAAATTAAACCATTTCCCATTGTCAGCTTAAGTCCAGTTGTTGCATGACAATGTAAAATGGAAGGTTGGGGTGTAGGGAGGGAAAGGATGTTTCTCTTGAATTTGATTGTATTGAATGCATTTTCCCTGGTGCAGCACCTTCAACAGCAGGATTAATGAATGTAGGGTTTGGGGTGCGTGGAGAAGGTAATCCTGAACTACTTTACTGTTATTTAACATTTTACAGCAAATGTTTATTTTATTACTCACTTTGGAACAAATTACACAGTCTGGCAGAGGGTTCCTAAACTAAAATAGCACCACATTTTTTGTACAGCTAAGATGCGTGAAACAAATGTGTAACAAAGGGAGCAGTCAACTTTTCTTATTTTGTAAAGTGTTCCATCTAGCATAGTGCTAAGTAACATCCAGAAATTACAATCATTCTTCCTTATCTGGCCTTGCAGGCTGGAGATGGTGGGGAGGAGAGAACAGGAACCAAATATGGAATAAATTGTAAATGGCTGTTCGCAAGATTGCAGTGGTTTTTGTGGCCATTGCTACTAACAGTACACAGTTAGTAGCAACGGGCATAAAAATGCCTTGAAAGCCTCATCTTTGCTGGTGCTTTCTCTTTGAGAATCCCACACAGAGCTTGGATCCACCATTGCCTTCCAGTTTCAGGGCCAGCCCAACCATTGGTGATGCTGAGAGACAGGGAGGGGACTTTGCTCTGTGCCATGCAGACTGCCCTGCACTCCCTAAATTAGTCTGCTGCTCTCAGGCCCTTTGGTAAGATATCATTCCTTTACCAGTGTTAAACTAAGACTCAAATGCCTATCTGGTTAGCTTTGGTATATGGAATGGGGGTAGGTTGCCATCTTGCCCTTTGCCTCAGGCAGCAAAATGTCTTGGGCTGGCCGGCCCTCTCCTTTCTTTGCACCAGCCTCCTGCTGCATTCAGTGCCCCAGTCTAGGACACCTTCCCTGAATGTTTAAATATATCAGCTGTAAGAAGATGCTGCAGGTGCAGGTTTCCATGTTCACTACAGGCATGATAAGAAGAAGGGATATAGCAAATGATCCCATCTTTTGCATGCTAAGGGTCCCAGGTTCGGACCCTGGCACCTCCTGGTAGGGTGAAGGAAAGCTCAGTCAGTGTAGCTGACTGGTAATTTATTAAAGGATGTCACAGCCTGTTTAATGCTCAAATCAAGGTGGGCACAACCCCCCCTTACACACTGACTCAGGGAGTGGGATCGCACTGGCTGGCCACACACCCTGTCAGTCGTACATTATGTTTCTGTGAAAATGGGCTCTACATGTGTAGGGCTTCTCAATGGGAAGAGCACTCGTGATTGGCCCAGGATTTCCCTTCATGTGAGGGAGCCCCAAATGCATGCACTTCCATTGACACGCATAGAGTCCATCCTCACTGAGGCTGGGCAGTGCAGTAGAACCAGTTGTGTTGCCCTAAATCTGCCTCTGGCAGATTCCTCTTGGTTCCATGGTCTGCATGGCCAGGATACAGCCCACTGTGCAAATGTGAGAATCAGACCAGTAGCTCCATTCTCCTTTGTCTCTAACCCAACTACAACTAATCTGCAGCTTGCGGAAGCTTCCCCACAAGAGAATGCTGCCTGCCTTTGGACTGAAAAATGTGGCCCACCCCTGTTCTAAACCCTGTGGGAAAAAGCCATTTATTTTAGTCTCTTCACTTCCAGAGTATGCTTGATTAAGGTACAAAAGATTTGACTTCAGAAGTTACCATTTTGTTTTAACCCAGTTAAGAGGGAGCCATTAAAAATATTTCTTTGATCCTGTATTTGTGAAAAATCTTCCTACTGAATCCTCCCAGGGAATTATAGCTGAGTAGCTGCCAGCCACCCAGTGGGGTTCTCCCCACCACCAAAAAAGCCTCGCAGCACAATCCCTGGAGGCAAAACAAAAGGAACACCCTGGGGGGAACATGCACTGGATGTGTTAGATTTCCATCTGGCCATGAGATAATCTTGATCTATATTTAGGTAACCTTAAGAGCAAATCCTCTTATATTCTTTGGCTTGTTGGTGATTTCACAGAAAACAATATGATCAGTGCAAAATCCAACTGTAACCATCAGCTTTTTGTTTGCTTGGCTCTTTTTTTCTGCTAGTACCTGGAAAGACATAACAACTGGGGAGAGAGAAGGGAGAATGAAATTGGTGTGACATTTACAGAAATCATCAAAGTACAAATCAGCCATCAATATTTCCGTCAGTCCATTTTTTAGCTCTTTGACCGAATTACCTGCTGTTCTTAAGGGCCCCTCAGTCATCCTTTTTATTGTGCGTTCTTGATTATTTGTGTTCATGATGCTCTGTGGGCAGTCATATGCTTTCAATTCCATCTGTGGGTGGCCATACAGCTTCATTCTGAGTCAGCACATATCCTGTAACTTCCTGCTAAAATTAACTTTTCATAAATGCTCTCGGGTTTGTTTGGTTTTCTGTCCCACTTTTGTTGTGCTGTTGCCCCTCTGGACAGCACTAGTGTGCTATAGCATTGGGGAATCATGGCAGAACAACTAATAAGGCAAAATAAACCCACAATGAACGGGCTATTAACTGTGTGACGAAAGTGTTGCAGAATACACCCACAAAAATACACCAGTCTGGAGGATCCCTAACTGTGGCAATGCATAAAGTTACATGCATAAAAGCACCATTTTCTCCTCCACATTTTCAGTGAATTTCAACACTGCTTGGTGTTGCAAACAAACACAGAGAAGGGCCACAGGCCATGCTGTTCGGTCCAATGAATCCCAGAGGGACCATAGCTCAGTGGAAGAGACTCTGCTTTGCACGCAAAAAGTCCCACAGCCCTTGCAACTCTAGTTAAGTGGATCAGGTAGCAGGTGATGAGAAAGACCTTTGCCAGATGTGCTCACTCTGATGTAAAGCAGATTCCTAAGTTCCTTAATAGAGACGTAGGTCCCACTTTATTCAGTGTGGATCACTCTCCAGAAAATGAGCATTGGATTGCAACTAATAATTGTTTAACCTGCAGATTATGCAATTAAAGCTTCTTTTTTTAATGATGTGACATATGTTTGTTAAATTGTAAGTTATACTTCCTCAGTTTCTTAAAGGAGTATCTGTATATTGAGATTCTGACAATATGCAAATTTAATTAAACTTGATTGAGTAAACAATTAGTCAGAACCAGATGACCAATAATCAACTAAAATGTTTTAATCAGTTGACAGCCCTTAGAAAATAAAGCGATATTTACCCCAACCCACCCTCCTAAGATTTTCTGAGGACTTATTCATACATCCAGGGCTGAGATCCGTAGAGTTCCACGGGCACTAGAGGAAGCAGGCACTATTCTCATGGAGTCCTCCTTTCCCTCGCAGCCCTCTGAAATGCCACTCTGGTGGGGCTCATCATCTTCCTGAACAGTGTGGGAGTGGGCGATTTCTTCCATTGGAGCAACTTCGCTGAATCCCAGATCCATCTGTGATGGGGGAGGAGCAACTCTAGGCCCCAACGCATTATGTTTTTAGCATGTTAAAAATACCCCCCCCCCTTTTTTCAGAATGGCAAAGAATGCCCATGACGATGGTGGTGGAGATGATAACAGTTTTAACTTCAGCTGGAAAATGTTCACGAGCTGGGATTACTTGATTGGCAATCCTGAAACAGCAGATAACAAATTTGCATCAATAACAACTAGCTTTAAGGTAATGTATAAAGTCTGATCTCAGGTATGAACGTTACTGAGGTTCATATAGTCTTTTCAGACAGAAAGTGCCACTTTCAATCTCTGGCATCTCCAGATAGGGCTGGAAATGTCTCCTGCCTGAAACCCGGGAGAGCTGCTGTCAGTCAGTGTAGACAATACTGGGATAGATTGCTGCATCTCTGACCTAGGGAGGGGGAGGTTGCCTTCCTGGAAAAAAAAGGAGGGAAAAGAGACTGAAAGGCCTTGGAACAGGTCTATGAGGCCCGGTGAATGAGAAGATCCTTGTCAACAGCCTGTAAACAAAGGTGGTTCTTGGATTCCTGCTACACAAACTGATTCTGCAGGAAGAGTTCTGGAAAAAGAAGGCCTGGCATATTCCTGCAGCTGTGGAAGCTGACCACTGAACTGGCAAACACAGACGCCGGAGCTGTTTGGCTTTCAGCCCTGTTTAGTTGTGCCACAATATAGTTGGTTGCAAGTTTCTTTGCTTACATATCTCATTAAACACCTTGCTGCTGTTAGCCACAAGTCATGCATAATGTGTAAAGTGACCCACATCTCTTGTTTTTTAAAAATTAATTCTAGCCCTGTGAGACACCAATTGCTATGTGGATTGCAGCAATCTTGGAGGGGATATTTATCCCTATCTTTCCTACCCCAGCCATGATTCCCTGTTCCTTGTTTCAGTCAGCCAGCCTCTGAAGGATAAAGGACATGGAAGAAGACCGTGTCCCTTTTGAATGGAGTGAGTGGTCAGGCTTATACTGGCAGAGATGGATCTTCAAATAGTCTCATTCATGGACAACCTGTTGACACCCAGATGGTTTGAACAATTCTGCTGGCTGGGGCTGATGAGAGTTTAGTCAGGCACCTGGTCGGCGATGGCTAATTTAGGCGAATGCTATTATACTTCTTGGTACCGTGAATACTGATGAATGTTTTTCTTGTTTGTTTCTAATAAATACAGGAAGCGATTGTGGAGGAGCAAGAGAGCCGGAAGGAAGAGAATGTCCACTTGACCCGATTCCTGAGGGTTCTCGCTAATTTCTTTGCCTTTTGCACACTAGCTGGGAGTGGCTACCTCATCTACTTTGTTGTGAGGCGATCCCAACAATTTGCTTTGGAAGGCCTTGAAAACTATGGCTGGTGGGAGAGGAATGAAGTTCGTACCAGCATGTTTTGTTTTCTGGGTTGTCTTTACTGAGCAGGGTGATGTAGGGCAGGGGTAAGGGAGCCTGGCCCCCTTGTTGGGAGCCACGTTCCCTCAGGAGTCATCTGGACTCTGGGCTCCATGCTAGTGGCAGGCCAGAACAATGGTTAGGGAGGCTTCTCTCTCCTCTCTCTCTCCTCTCTCTCTCTCTCAGCACCACCATTTTGCTGCTTGAAGTGGAGTACAAGAGGAAAGCCGCTCCTACTTCCACATATAAAAAGCAACCATACTGGCAGTTGGACCTTGTGTCAACACTGGACAGCATATTCTCCTCCACTGCAGAGCAGCAAACTGGCTTTGGTGTGTAGATCAAATCCAACTCTGTCCTCCAATATCTTGCCATCACTTTGCGTCTCACAGCAGCGGCTGCTTCAGACAGTCGCCTCACTCTGCCTAATGATTGGGCTGGCTGTCACTGCCTTTTCTTCCTCCTCCCCTTTTCTGCTATCTCTTTCTCTCCCCCGTCTCCTACCCCCTTCTCTCTCTCTTCGTACAGAAATTGCATTGCACTTCCTCCCTCCCTCCCATAATGGATGGCAAAAGCAGTTTATGTGATTGTGAAATATTCAGATTTATGAATAAGGCAACCAAGTACAGGTGGTACCTAATAGAAGCACATGAACATAAAGTATACATAAGAATTATACATAAGAACAAAAACATGAGCTATGCAATAAATAAAAAACACATAAAAACAGAATCTTAAATCTTGAGGGAGTTTATGATATGGCATCACATAGGGTTTGCTCTTTACAAAAACACTCTTTTCACTTAATGGGCAAATGCAAGCCCATTTGGATCCTGGCCAGTATTGGATCTACTCACTCTTTAACTGGCCTGCCATCATTACAGCAGCAGAGCAACATCTGCTAGGATTAAAACTGTGGAGGCTCTTTTGTTCTTCTTACCTTGCAAAGAAGAAAGAAGAAGAACCGTTTTCCAACTATCACTTTGGGTCTGATAGCTTCCATTCAGTCAGATTTCCCTGCAGTGTAAGACTTCTCTTCCTCTTATCTTCTCCGTTTCCCATTGTTACATGTTTTACTTTATATATTAGTCTGACATCATTCCTGTAGTGTAACAGGAAACACAGTCAGCTTGTCTTAATAGAGGACAAGGGAACTGCAGATTCAGCCTTAAGGAACTACATTACGTAGTTGATGTAGCTTGAAATGCCCATACAGCTGAACAAGAAGCCTGCCAAAGTCTACAAGGATACTAACAATGCGTAGCTTTCTTAAAGTGGATTTGTGATAGCAAATAAAAAAAGATTAAGATACATATTGCTTCTTGTATCAAAATGGTCATGAAAGCCTAGGTTGCACATCATAAAATAGCTGACAAGTTTAAAAAAAAATATTTCCTGTTATTGTAAATCACGTTCTTTTCCAATAAATCAGAAAATGAAATAAGACTTGCAGAATGAATTCTATGTTAAGACATAAAGAGCTATCTATACCTGACTAACTCATACTCAGAATTGACTCATTGTAGTCAATGGGCTTGAGCTAGTTGACTAACTGAAGTCCATTGATTTCAGTAGGCATACTCTGAGTATGACATAATCAGGTACAATCTAGTATATTGTATATAAAAAAAATAAAGCTGCCATTTCATTTGAAGCTAAAGAGACCCATAATGATCTCTTCTCTATCAGACTACATAGAATGGTTTTGCAATGATGAGATGACATTGATTTTATTGGTGTTACCAAACAGTTCACACAGTGAAGTTGAGATGGAAAATCAGGTTTAAAATATCATTAGTAATGATATTGAAGCCAAAGTTCTCAGCACATCTAAGGGGGAGAAATCTCCATAGCATTGACCATAATTACTTAGCAGTACCGGTATTATTACTTAGCAGTACCGGTATTACTCCCGGTTTAGTCTGTTAAATGGTTTTGGGATGTTGCGTTTTAGGTGATTTCTTCTCTGTGGATTGGAATTTTTGTTGTTGTTGTGGGGGCTAGTGTTGGTGTTGTGTTTAGAGTGTTGTTGTTTTTTGTGGGTTTTGGCTTTGGTGATGGTGGGTACGGGGCCTGGGATGGGTGTCGTGTTGAAGTCGGTGTTTTGGGGTGTGGCCTACCTTAGATGTCCTCGTTGGATTTGTTATTGGGGTTGACGGGACCTGGGGTGGTTTGTCTCACAGGGTTAATGTGGTGGTGGGGTCTGTTTTGTTTTGGGGTTGTCGGCGGTGGCAGGGGCTGGCCTGCCCTGTGGTTTGTCTGTGGTGGCACCTTCGGGATTTGGCCTGCCTCGCGGCAGGGTTAGCGGCGGGAGCGGGTCCTGGCCTGCCGAGGGTTTGGTGCTTTGGCAGCCATGTCTGGATGGCGGCGGCGGCGGCAGCAGGCGCGGGTCATGGCCTGCCGTGGGGTTGCTGCTATGGCGGCGAGGTCCTGCTTCAAGTGGTGGCGGCAGCGGCAGCGGCAGCGGCAGCGGCAGCGGCGGCAGTGGAGGCTGAGGGTCCTGGCCTGCCTGATGTTGTTTTGTCAGCGATGGGAAGGTGCATTTTTTGGTGTCGGCAAGCAGCGTGGGGTTGGTGTGTAGGGGGTGGAGTCCAGGCTGTGTCGACGGCGGCAGCGTGGGGCGTGGGGCCTGGCCTGCCTTGTTGGATTTTTGTTGGGACAGTGAGGTCCGGTTTGTGGGGGTGGTGACGGGGTGGTGGGTTGGCTAGTGGGGTGGTTGCGGCGTTTGTGGGGCTCGGCGTATCTCCCGTTGTCTGGCTTTGAGGGGTAATGGCCGTTGTCGCAGTTAAAGCATGTTGGGGTGGTGGTGACGTCATGATTTTCCCTGCCCTCGGAGAGGCTGCTTCTGGGTTCTTCTTCCCAGCATGCACTATTGGCTGAGTGGTGCATTCTGGAGCAGGGAGTTTTGGGGTTTTTACGTGGCCCAGATGTGACATCTGTCTTAGCAAACTGTCCTATAGCCTTTGGACATTCGCATGTGATGATGTGTCAAAATTTGACCTCAATCGGTCAAGTGGTTTTGGTGAAAAGTGGAAACACACCCACATGTCCTTTTTACATTTATATATATATATATAGATAATTTTGCAGGCTTCACAATCTGGTGCTAAATGTTACTCTTTGATGGCAGTTAATCATTCTCTCAGCTGTATTTTCTTGTTACTAGTTTGTTGCTACTAGGAAATAGAGGTCTGAAGAATGGAATAATAATAATAATAATAATAATAATAATAATAATAATAATAATAATAATTTATTATTTATACCCCGCCCATCTGGCCGGGTTCCCCCAGCCACTCTGGGCGGCTTCCAACAAAATATTAAAATACAGAAATCAATCAAACATTAAAAGCTTCACTAAACAGGGCTGCCTTAAGATGCCTTCTAAAGGTCTGGTAATTGTTATTCTCTTTGACCTCTGGTGGGAAGGCATTCCACAGGGTGGGCGCCACTACCGAGAAGGCCCTCTGCCTGGTTCCCTGTAACTTAGCTTCTCGTAGCGAGGGAACCGCCAGAAGGCCCTCAGCGCTAGATCTCAGTGTCCGGGCAGAACGATGGGGGAGGAGACTCTCCTTCAGGTATACTGGACCGAGGCCGTTTAGGGCTTTAAAGGTCAGCACCAACACTTTGAATTGTGCTCGGAAACGTACTGGGAACCAATGAAGGTCTTTCAGGACCAGTGTTATGTGGTCTCGGCGGCCACTCCCAGTCACCAGTCTAGCTGCCGCATTCTGGATTAATTGCAGTTTCTGGGTCACCTTCAAAGGTAGCCCCACGTAGAGCGCATTACAGTAGTCCAAGCGGGAGATAACCAGAGCATGCACTACTCTGGTGAGACAGTCCGCGGGCAGGTAGGGTCTCAGCCTGCGTACCAGATGGAGCTGATAAACAGCTGCCCTGGACACAGAATTGACCTGCGCCTCCATGGACAGCTGTGAGTCCAAAATGACTCCCAGGCTGCGCACCTGGTCCTTCAGGGGCACAGTTACCCCATTCAGGACCAGGGAGTCCTCCACGCCCGCCCGCCTCCTATCCCCCAAGAACAGTACTTCTGTCTTGTCAGGATTCAACCTCATGAATGCATTTATTAATTTATTAATCACAACTACAAAATCAGATTCTTTTATTTACTTACACTATTTTTATACCACTCTGGGGCACTTACAACAACAAGACATAAAAATATAAATCAATAAAAAAGCAAATTATAAATGTATGTTTGTGGCAGCAGGCACACTGTATAACACAGTATTACTAAGAGCAGATCTAAAATTCCATATATCAGTGTGTGCACATCTAAAAAGCCTTGGAAAATAAGAAGAGGTCTTTAGCTGGTGCTGAAAAGAATATAAGTATGTGGACACACATACTGTCCCATTTCTTGTTCTGTGCAGACCAAGGATGCCAGGATCTGTCAATTTCAATCTGCTCAGTTTCTCATTCTCCCATCTTAAATTCAATTCTATAATCTACTGCAGCATTTGCAGTTTTTTAAATCATCATGATTTTTAAAAATCATTTTACTGTGAATTTCACTGAATATGTGGTTTTGACTAATGCACAGATTTTTGCAAGCATTTTCTCTTAGTGCATTTTTGTACGTTATTTTCACTAATATATTCCTTTTGTTGTGATGTTGTGCATCTTTGTAAACATTGTTTGTATGGAGAATTACATTGCAAAAAAAAGGAAAATGATGCAAGAAGCTTTTAAATCTACTTTAAAACAAAACAAGGTTTGGTGATCCACTTTCCTTGTATACTAGGTGTACTAAAGTGATGCCTCTCAGGTTGTAGACTGGAACTCCCATCATGTCTGCCCATGGACCCTGCTGGTTGCAGCTGATGGGGGTTGGAGAATTGATGCAAAACATCAGTGCTGAAGGGCCCCATGTTGGCTGCCTATGTACTAAAACTGCTACTACGGTACTAGAGCAGGGGTAAACCTTTTAAACTTGTTTCTCCCCTCCCTCTCCCAGGTAAACATGGTCATGTCCCTCCTGGGAATGTTCTGTCCCACTGTGTTTGACGTCATCAGTGCTCTGGAAAACTATCACCCTCGAATCGCCCTCCGGTGGCAGCTGGGGCGCATCTTTGCTCTCTTCCTGGGCAACCTGTACACATTTATTATTGCTCTCATGGATGAAATCAATCTCAAGGCGAGTTGGCTCATTTTTACATGTCCTGTTTATTTGCCGCTTTCTAGAAGAAGGTTCCAGTTTCAAGTCTTGAGCTCCAGAAGGTTACAAAGATATACTTCTGTATCCCAGTCCAGTTAAGTTAGTCACAAATAAGTCCAATGGAAACCAAGAGAACAAGTGAGCTTCCCTTGGAATTAACCTTGACCAACTTTAGCTGGCTTGGGGACATGGAGTTTGATTCAGAGCATCCCTTCTGCCAGTAAAGGTAAAAGGTAAAGGTAAAGGACCCCTGGACAGTTAACTCCAGTCAAAGGCAACTATGGGGTGCGGTGGTCATCTTGCTTTTTGAGCCGAGGAAGCTGGCATTTGTCTGCAGACAGCTTTCCAGGTCATGTGGCCAGCAGGACTAAACTGCTTCTGGTGTAGTTTAAGGGGCCAAAACTCACGGGAGGAAAGGAGTGGTGGGTTTTGCTGGTTCACCTGCCCACACTGTCCTGGAGGGTCTCCCACCCTTTTCAGGGAACCGGGAGCAGGAAGGGCAAGGCTCAGTTGGTGAAAATCACCTCCCCACCTTCTAAAGTATTTAGCTATTTCTGTGTGGCTAAAATGGAAAGGCCACAGGGGATAATATATCTTGGGGGGTAGTAGCAGTAACAACCACCACCACCACCACAATGCATTTATATAGTGATCAGGACAGTCCAATATTTTATACCAACTGGGCTGCAAGTGTGTGTGTGTGTGTGTGTGTGTGTGTGTGTATTATATATACAGTGGTACCTCGGTTTATGAACACAATTGGTTCCGGAAGTCTGTTCATAAACTGAAGCGTTCATAAACTGAAGCGAACTTTCCCATTGAAAGTAATGGAAAGTGGATTAATCTGTTCTAGACGGGTCCGCGGCGTTCGTAAACTGAAAATTCGTAAATCGAGGTGTTCGCAAACCAAGGTTCCACTGTATACTACACCAGAGATTTCCAACCTTTTTGAGTCCAAGGTTCCCTTGAGCAACTACATTCTTTCTGCGGCTCCCTTATGGGGCTCAGGAGCCCAGTTATGCCACCCCTTGCCTGCAGAGCTGGCAGCCCCTCAGCCCCTTTTCAACAGCTTCCCTTGTGGAGTGTTCCCTCAGCCTCCTCCCCTCTTCCCTCTCCTTGGGAGTCCTCTGGGCTGCTGCCACCCCTGGTCTCTGAGCTGCCCCCCCCCCCCGAGGCAACATTCGTCTGCAGAGTTTACAGCCAGGGCCACTGCAATAAGCAGCTGTGCAAGCCTTTGGGAGGCAGAGGCGCAAGAGGGCTTCAGAGGAGGGAGGGAAGGAAGGAAAGAGGAACGGAGGCCAGTGTTGTCTGTGGCACCCCTGACCATCCTTCAGGGCACCCTAGGGTGCTATGGCACACTGGTTGAAAACCACTGTATTACACAGTTAATATATTTAATTTTTAAAAGAAATTTAGTACACAAACAGATGTATGTGCTTCTGTTAACAAGACATGAGACAAAAAAATATTTTTAAGCGTTTAAGATGTTTCTTCTTGAATGTTGCCTAGGGCTGCCAAAAATGGCCTTGGTGTTGATGCTTCACGCACATTATCTCATTGGTTCTTACAACACCCCTGTAAGGTTGTGGTGAATACTGTTATTTCTGCCATAAGTCAGTCTAAGCAAAAGTGGCTTCCTTAAGGCCACCTGCTGGGTTCATTGGAGAAATGATCTCTAATGATTAACACTAATTAGCTACTGAGCCGAAAGCCCTAAACAACCTGGGATCAGGATATCTAGTGGTTTGTCTCCTCCGGTCAAGACCAAGCCAATCTTTAAGGGCTTCCAAGGAGATCTAGTTGGTCATTCCAGGACGTGAATTGCCCTGGCTGTTTCTGGTAACAGCATGGAAGTGGGTCTTCCCAGGAATGCCCTGCCTTGAGTGATTTGTGAGGCAGAGTCAGCAGTGACTTTGAAATGCCTCTTAAAGACCTCTGTGTTTACCCAGACATTCCTGGAATCTGACTCTTAGTTTTTAATTATGTTTTGTACACGGTTTCGATATATAGTTGTGTTCCATTTTAATTGACTTTTATGAAATATTATTGTCTGTTTTTATTTGTTATTGTCTTTATGTAAACCACATAGAGATTTTTATTATATTAAGTGGTATACATTTTTTAATAAATAATGATATAAACATTGGACTCTCTGGTTTCTAGCCAGGTCTGTAGCTAAGGCATTCCCCCTACCCTTCGCTGCAGCCTCTGTAGAATGCCTCTGTGTAATTTGATTTGTGCTATTGAAAAACATCTCCTTTTTCCCAGCTGGAAGAAGAGAAGATTGTGAGGCAGAACATGACAATTTGGCTAACCAACTTGTACAATGGGACCCTCCCTGAAAACGTCACTGGCCCTCCCCCACATGTGAGCCTTGCGGATGTCCCTAGAGGCCCATGCTGGGAAACAATGGTTGGTCAGGTAAAGCAATTTTGGGGGAAAACAACAACACCCAGAGCTTTCTGAACGATGCTTGCTTGCTGATACGCATAAGAGTATCCCTTCTTAATGCATTCTTTGTTGTGTCTGGACTGGAGTGATCTGGCCTCACAGACTTTCAGCCCGGGATCTTTACAAATGTCAAGAGAAGGAGGAAGGATATTTTGTTGCTTTCTTTTCCAAGTCTTGGCCCCAAGAGATACACGTGGATGAACTCATATTTCTGGGAAATCACAGCTCACTCTAATAGAGGGGGATCTATGGTTCGAAATTTGGGGGGTCTGCAACGAGACTGCTCTGGTGTTTTGGCAGCATTACTAAATCACTAAATCATAAATGAAAGCCTTCCTGACTTGAATTACTGTACAAGCATCCTCCTCCAGCCAAATCCCTGATCTACCTTAGCTGTGATTGAAGTAGTGTCAGGGAGCAGCAACGCTAACCACAAATTTAAGGGAACCCCATATATGGAGACACGCCCTACTGTGGATGGATTATTGGGTTTGGCCAGAGGAGGCCTAGTCTATATTTCTGTCTCAACCTTGACTGCATGGTCTTAAACAAGTCATGATATCACAGCCTGGGCCATCTCCCAGGATGCATCAAGCTCTTTTTACCATGAAATATACAATATGAATATATGAGAAACCAAACCCTTTCCTCTTTCCTAGTTGTTTAGAGCAGACTGAGAATGAATGACTGGGAACATCCACTTAAGTCTTCACAATGATGAAAGGGATTCCATTTAACAGTGTGCCTGAGCTAGGTAGCATATTTGGAAATATTCACACAGTAAAATTAGCCAAGGATGTCTGACTGTGCGTTTTCCCTTCTGTATCAGAATTTGGTATTTTATATTTTTCAAATTTTCAAATTATTATTGCATTGTTATTCTTACTGTATGCCACCCTGGGATTATTATTATTTTGCAAAGTGTGGGTAGTAATTTTTTAAAAAAATAAGCAAACAATCACAAGCAAACAGGTGGTATTCCCATATTGTGTATGCATCATACATTTAAAGCATGTTCCGAGGAATGCTGGGAACTGTGGTTGATCAAGCGTGCTGGGAATTGTAGCTATAATAATAATAATAACAACAATAATAATAAATTTTTATTTATACCCCGCCCTCCCCAGCCAAGACAGGGCTCAGGGCAGCTAAGATCAGGTATAAAAACAATTGATTAAAATACAACTTAAAAACAGGATTAAAATACAACTTAAAATGCAGCCTCATTTCAGTGTTTGGGGGGGGGGAGAAAATGTCAAATCTTCACCAAGGCCAACTATCCAGACTGGTCCTACGTGGGCCAGAATAAAAGCCAGGGAAGTCCCCAAATAGGGGTTCCATCCCAGAAGGAAAAGGAAAGGGCCAGGCGGAACAACTCTGTCTTACAGGCCCTGCGGAAAGAAATCAGATCCCACAGGGCCCTGGTCTCATGAGACAGAGCATTCCATCAGGCCGGAGCCAGTGTTGAAAAGGCCCTGGCCCTGGTTGAGATTGTAAGCTACAGTTTCCAGGCAGGGCCGGCTCTAGGTAGACCCCCGGTGGCTTGCGGCACCACGGCGCCAGCCCGCCAGGAGGGCGCCACGAGCTGCGCCCGCCTGGTCCGCCGGTTCGACAACCGCGCTGTGCCTGCCCGTGTGCCGCGGCGCCGCGCTGCGCCTGCCCGCCCACCGCGCTGGGAAACGGGGCGGGGGGGCGCCGGAGGTATCCGTCGCTCCACGGCCCTGTTTCCAGGATTCAGTGGGGGGGGGAGAAATATGATGTACATGTGCATTAAAACGTAAAATGTGTCATCAGTCTCTATCTACACATTCTCTATCTACATTGCACTTTCCTCCCTAAGCAACCAAGAGCTTTGTGGCACCGTTAAAGTGCACAAGCCTGTTGTTTTTACTGCAACAGACTAACACAGCTGGCCCCCTGGAAATTCTTTTCCTGCACATGACTATTCATTTAATAAATCCTTTCCCCTCTGGAAAAAGTGGGTAAAGGACCTGGGGAATGCTGTGAACACTATTTCTGAAATTTTACAGAGAGGCAAAAGGTGCCTGAGAGGCAATGGGCAAGATGATTCCGCTGACAAAACACTTTTAGATAGCATCCTGCTCCCCATTTAGCCCGTTTCAAACAGGAGTGAATGGCGGGAGGATAAGCAGCGTTGCTTCCTTGGAGTTTGCCAAACGCTCTCAATAAAGAAACAACCTGACCCTTTCCTTCTAAAAAGAAAACATTGTTTCTGCAGGAATTTGTGCGGCTGACGGTCTCTGACACTGTGACGACCTACATCACCATTTTAATTGGCGATTTCCTCAAAGCTGTCTTTGTCAGGTTTTTCAATTACTGCTGGTGCTGGGACTTGGAATATGGCTTTGTAAGTATCTGACTTTTTGCTCCTCCTTCTTTAAAAAATGAATTCTTTCTGAAATAATAAAAATAATATAATGCAAATGTTCCTGTGTACTTGACCTTGTACTATGCGGTATTATACTGTACTAGCAGTCCTACACTGTACTGTTGAATCGATGGAGAATCTATGGGATATGCCTGGTTATAACTACCATAAACTATCACTAGAAAAGTAATGCTGATAAAGCCTTGTCAATCTTATCTTTGCCTGAAGAGCTCCATATACAGAGTCCACTCCCAAGAAAATTTTTGCATTTGATTTATTTTTCATAAGGAAAAGGAACTCAGGGGATGCCATGCTGAATGAGACTGAGGTTCACCAAGTCCAGGATATGCAAACATCTTGCATATGTCTGAAATCTAGAAAGAATGACACAGACAAAATATTCCATAGTAGGGCAGTACCTCTATTAGTCCAGCCAAAATGTCACAAGATAGGGAACAGGCTATGGCCAGGTCTTCAAAATGCAAGTATCCACCTAGTTCTCTTTAGACATCCGGTCCGAGCAGAAAATGGCCCAAAGTGAGGATGGGGCAAAGGCATGCAAGCCCACTTTCCTCATCCTCACATGTGCAGGCTCCACTTCAGATCTCACTTATAAGACTTCATAAGAAAGAAGCCAGCACCTTCTTTGTATCTCATGTGTGTATTGCCTGCTATTTGTACTGGGCTGGCAGCAAAGCATTTTTTCTTCAATGGTGCCAAATGAGCCAAGTATGATTGATTGATTAATGTCTTATTTGAGCTTTAATGACTGTGACTTGTCCAGTTTTCTAACCTCACCATTAAGTGAGCGTTTTATATCAGGGGATTCTGATGGGCTTTGTGCTGGTTTGGCAACACAGAGCATCTGAGGCCAGTCAGACGTTTTAGGTTTATAATGTAAACCAGGCATCCCCAAACTTCGGCCCTCTAGATGTTTTGGACTACAATTCCCATCATCCCTGACCACTGGTCCTGTTAGCTAGGGATCATGGGAGTTGTAGGCCAAAACATCTGGAGGGCCACAGTTTGGGGATGCCTGATGTAGACAATCACTTTTTTGGCTGGGCTCTTGTGTTTTCAACAGCTGTGTGACAAGCAGGGATTCAGCATATGGAGTTTCCCCCCAGCACTTCATCTGCAAGACAGGAAAACGTCCATTGGTATATGTATGTGTGTGTGTGTGTGTGTGTGTGTGTGTGTGTGTGTACACACTGCTTAAAGTGCAGCTGTTAAAGACATAGAAGTCGCTGACAGCAAAAAGTTTTATAACCATATTAAGGAGTGCTCACACTTCTTTAATTTCAACTTTACTTTTTTAAAGGGAGGAATTCAGTGTAGTGCTGAGCAGCTCACCCCGTCAGAGCCAGGGAGAACGACCTGCCCTCTCCTCTCCCTGGGGCTCTTCTAGCGGCTCTTCTGACACCCCCCCCAAACCAATTAGGGGTGCATTGGGGGAAGGAGGGAGGGAAGAAAGCCCCATAGCACTAGGGGAAGTTTTCTGCTGGCAGGACTACAGTGGTACCTTGGTTTATGAACTTAATCTGTTTCAGAAGTCCGTTCTTAAACCAAAGCATACTTAAACCAAGGCGTGCTTTCCCACAGAAAGTAATAGAAAATGGATCAATCCATTCCAGACGATAAAAAGCAACCCCCAAAACAGCAATTTCACATGAATCTTACTATCTAACAAGACCATTCCTGGGTTAGGGTTAAGGTTAATTTTAGGACTGGGTTAGGGTAAGGATTAGAATTAGGGTTAGTTCAAGGTCAGTGTTTTATGTTTTCTTGTGATTTTGATTCATTTCCAGTTGGTTTGCTGGGTAGCACCTGGCTGCCTTCAGGTGGTGCAGGGGCTCTAAGGTACAGCTTCTGGGCTGCCTCCACCTTCCCCAACCCCAACAACTATTCAGCCTGGCTGCATGCAAGCAGGAGTGGGGCGGGGGTATCTCAGCTGGGAAGGGAGGCTGAGTGACAGAAGGCCATGCTGACAAAACGGAAGTGCACCCTTGAATGTCTGTTTGTATGCCAAACAAAAAACAAAAAAACAACAACCCAACAAAGACAAAAAACACCAATGCAACCCGGAACACTCATTTCCGGGTTTGAAGTGGTCGTAATCCAAAATGTTCGTTAACTAGGCTGAACTTTGTTGTGTATGCTTTGTTTCACTGAACCAAGATATGTAGCATATGGAAATAGTTTCTCTCGCCTTCCCCAGCCAGGTGCCTTCCAGGTGCCCTGTTGGACTACAACTCCCATGACCTCTCACCATTGGCTCTGCTGGCTGGGGCTGATGGAAGTTGTAGTCCAAAAGACCCACAGATAACAAATTACATATGTGCCTCCAATTTAGGTTGTGATTTTATCTGTATTCACAATGTGGGGCATTGTTATGGGGACAGAAAGTGGGGCACAGCCCCCACGTTATGGTCTGGACTCAACTAAGTACAGTTTTTATTTTCGTATAGTTTAGTGTGGGGTTCAGAGGTAGAAGGGGGAAAACAGTTCTGTGACTGATCTTGAACTTTGTGACAACATCTATGACCTGAAAGGGACCCAGGTGGCGCTGTGGGTTAAACCACTGAGCCTCGGGCTTGCTGATCAGAAGGTCAGCAGTTCGATTCCCTGTGTCGGGGTGAGCTCCCGTTGCTTGGTCCCAGCTCCTGCCAACCTAGCAGTTCGAAAGCACGTCAAAATGCAAGTAGATAAATAGGAACCACTACAGCGGGAAGGTAAACGGTGTTTCCGTGTGCTGTTCTGGTTCGCCAGAAGTGGCTTTGTCATGCTGGCCACATGACCCAGAAGCTGTACGCCGGCTCCATCGGCCAATAATGCGAGATGAGTGCGCAACCCCAGAGTCGGTCACGACTGGACCTAGTGGTCCCTTTACCTTTACCTATGACCTGAAACATAAAGAAACACTGGTTATTACTTGTTTTGTACTTTTAAAAAACCTGAAACTCATTTTATTGTTTAAAAATCAACATGTTAGATTCTATTACATCTATTATAGTGCCATGCAGGCCTAGAACTCTATATTAAAAACTCTACAGCCAGGTGTCATTTAAATATTATTTTCCATATGTGTTTCAGATTATATTATTGCCCTGGTTCTGGAGATTTGTTCATTTGCTTGAGGAAAAACTGTTCCTAATGCAAAAGGATCAATATGCAATCTTTGCACATTGTTTTAAAGCTTTGTTGCAACTCTAAGAGAATTCATTATGCTTTCCCTTCAGCCTTCATATTCAGAATTTGATATTAGTGGAAATGTGTTGGGCCTGATCTTCAATCAAGGCATGATCTGGTAAGTGTGTCTTGGCAGAATCTTGTAGAAGTGACTTTACTTAAGGTTAAGGTTTGCCAACGTGACTGAATTCTTCTGTTTTGCTTGTCAAATCTCTGGTATAAATGTGGAAAATCACAATTGTCACCTCTGGTCTTGATTCTCCACTTCATTGTACCAGCTTTACTGTGGTGTGACTTCACTGAAATCATGCCTCAGCGCTGTGAAATAAGCTGTTATAAATTGAGAGCAACAAACGGTGACTCAATCAAGAGTCCTTCTCTGAAGACATAGTCATGTTGGATGCCACCTTTCAGGTGTGACAAATTCAGCTATTGCTGTTGTCAGACTGTTGGAATATACAGGGCAATCATTATTAGTTTCTTAATCAGTGTTACTTCCTTGCTCCTACATTTGGCTCCTCCAATATGACAAAAACACAGGAGGCTATAAATATAATGGCAAATCATAACTGTGGGAGTTAGTGTTTACCTTTCAAGAAAGATCCATGCCTTCACACTCCACCATTGTCCAGCACTGCTGTGCATCCCTCTGAGATCAATTCTATATGATAGACATGTTTCTATGTTTATCTATTTATACAAAAATGTAGGCATTGCGTGCACAGAGGTCACAGCCTTTCTCTGTAACCACTGAACTGTAATGTAACAAATTTGGCCACAACGTTCCATGCCCATCAGTGAGGGATCTGGCATAAAACAAATTCCAAAAAAGAACAGCTTTCACACCTAAGATAGCGAATAAACGCAAAAAAGTGGTGCCCAAATTAGACGTCACCAGCAAAAGCTCTGAAGACTCCAGCAGCATCCAATAGAAAGGCAGATTGCATGCTGTCACCAGCAAAAGCTCTGAAGGGCGGCGCCAAATAATGACATCATCAACCAAGCAACTGAAACCACCAAGGCGGCCATTACCAGACCCCTAGGCCCCTGCCAGGCCCCTGCCAGGCCCCCACTAGGCCCAGGGGGGAGAGGACAGTGGTGGTGGGAGAGGGACAAAACAATAAAAAAACCAATCCACAAACATACAAAATACACAACAACACATACCAAAATCTCTAAAACCACACACCACACCAACTCCCCACACTACAAATACACCACAACACACAAACACACCACACCCACATCTTAAACCCTACCCACCTCTGACCCACAAACAAAAACACCCTACAAAACTAAACAAAATACCACCTTAATAAACAAACCTCTAAAAAAACCACCATAAAAACCCATTAAGCCATATCTATCATCTATCTATCTATCTATCTATCTATCTATCTATCTATCTATCTATCTATCTATCATCTATGTAACAACTGCATGCGGGAGAGGGGGAATCACAGGGATAAACCGAGGGTGGGGGAAGGAAGGGACAGGAAACGTCATGAATCAGAACAGGGTGGGGGAAATCACACTTCTTAAAATTAAAAACATAAATAAAACTACCAAAACAAACAAATGAAAATGCACAATCATAAGAAGACCAAAAAAACACACCATAAATACAAGCACAAAGTTGAAACATCCAGAAAAGCATATTACATCAAAACACTAACCAAAAACAAGTTATGCAACCATTACCATCCAAAACACAAATGACATCAATACCCCCCCCAAAAAAACCCCACAGCAATGTGTGGCCGGGACAGCTAGTGCTGTAATAAATTCAGTTTGACCCTTCAGCTACAGCATTCAGTTATTAATTTAGGAATAAACTATTCAATTTTGAATAAAATAAACTATTATAAAGAAGAAGGAAGATAGCTTGAGAGTGGTTGGTTGGCATCCCTGTCTCGGGAGACAATGGTAGAATGTGCCTTTGGGGGTGAAGTCAAACTATTGGAAGGTTACAGCACCTGTTGTGGCTGTAGAGACTGATACATGGGAGAGACATGTTTGAGAGAGTTCCTCCTAGATCCATCCATGTCACTGGAGGTGTAGAAGTTTGTAGTGGCTAGGAGGGCTCTCTCCCAGTTTCCACTGGTACACCACCTACAACCAATCCTGGAAAGGACACGATGGTGCAGCTCTTGGCAGCCTCAAGACTGGACTACTGCAGTGTGTTCTATGTGTGCTGCCCTTGAGGTTGATTTTGAAATTGCAGCTAATGCAGAATTCTATGCCCCAATGTTTGCCCAGAATAGCTCCACACCAGCATATTACAGGTATGCTGGAAGGTAGTTTTGACCTTCCAGCTATGATATTGAACTATTACATTAAGGCAGAGAATAGTGAGATACCAGAAATTATTTTTTCAAATATATTACTCACCCCATTTCACTCACCCCATTTGGGGACAGCTGCCCCCCCATATGCATTCCCAGAAACAGATGACATCAGCTTTCAATGCAAACTGAAATTTGCATAAAATGTTAGGAAAAATCTGATAGTTACCTCAAAATTAAGGTCATACATTGTCATAATGTTTCTTCTCTTTTGTTTGGTGTAATTCCATTTTAGCTCTGCTAGATCCCAATTTAGTTTAAACCATTCTATACCAGGGAGAAAAGAAAAGAGAAAAGAAGAGCAGAGAAAAATTACATGAGCTCCCTATAGTTTAATCTCACACTTTTGCAAATACCAGTAAGCACTACCTGTAGGGATTGCTAAACAATCACTCTATGACAAAATGAGATACACTTTGATTCAGGAAACAATGCGAACTATCTGGCAACTGTAATAAATGATAATAATAGATCAGTCCAACCAGGTTGGGGGAACTGTGTTGTGTGTGTTGTGTGTGCATGCATGCATTTCCCCAGGGGGGCTTATCATGTTTATTATTGTGTATCTGTGATAAGATAAGAAGAACCATATTAATTTAATCTTTATAAACATGGCTGTCCAATATGGACTAGCAGAGTGTTGGGAGGGGCAAATCCTTAGAAGATTCAAGGGTTTGTGGCTGGGAAAGCAAATGGATATAAAAGCTTAAGAGTTACTGCCATAGAACCCCCTTTGTAGATTTTTATGAGAAAATGGCTTATTCATAGGATGGGCTCTTTTTATGCACCATGTCTGCCGGCGATCAACGTCATCCGTCTCCATACATCCATGTACCTGCAGTGCTGGGCTGTGATGTGCTGCAATGTTCCCCATGAGAGAGTCTTCAAAGCCTCAAGATCAAACAACTTCTACATGGCCATGCTGCTGTTTATTCTCTTCCTCTCCACGCTGCCGGTTGTCTACACAGTTGTCTCCGTCCCGCCATCCTTTGATTGTGGTCCATTCAGGTTTACTGCATTTTATATCCATTTCTTCAAAGTCAGATGTAGGATTACTGAATAAATAACTATAACATTGGATGCACTCTCATGAAAGATAGGTGTGACAAAGACTGTATACATGCTATACATTTGAAGCCCATTTTCCCCTTCAAAGAATTCTGGGCACTGTAGTTTGTTCAGTATTGCTGGAAATTTGAACTCTACGACAAGTATACTACAGTGCCCAGAATTCTTAGAGGTGGGAAATGGGCTTCAAATGGGCTCTAAAGGTATATTGTATATGTCAACAGATAACAGGGTCACTTATATTTAAAAATTAATGATTCCAGTCCAATGCAGGGCCTTTATGTTAGCCTGAGTAAACATTTTTTACTGCACAGGACAAGGCAGTCTCAGTTGTGCTTCAAGATCTGCATTCTGCATGCAGCATTTATTATGTTGAATGGAAAAAAGTAAGGAACAAATATATATAAGTGGGATACAATAACTGGGGAGGGAGAGAAATAATGTAGGAGGGGAAAGTACAGGTCAAATTGAACGAGATGTTAATGTAGGATTGTTCCTGATTTTTACATTTCTACGCCTCTGAAGGGCCTATTACTCATGCCTTGTTTCAATTTCCAGAAGTCATAGAAAATATTTTGCTTGCCAAAACAAATCATATCCGCATAGCTCTACAGCATTTTTTAAAAAGAGAATATGGCCTGTTGCTTTATTTGAATGAACAGTGTTTGTGAATTTAGCTGCGTTACATTGTCCTCAACTTTCTACACTGACTTCCCATCCCCTTTGCTTTTCCAGAACAAGCCATTTGTCTTTACCTTTCAAATCTCTTTGGAGTTTTGACATTATTTGCTCAGATCCTCCAAGTGTTTCTATTTTCCAGGGACAGTTCTGAATTTACAGAAGCTGTACTGGATTCTGATTTGATCCCAGACTGTCCCGCTTTTCCTTAGGACATCCCTATTTTCATCAGGGAAATATTGGAGGTTATTGAATTATGTGACCCCTGAGTCATCTGAAGGTAGTTCTGTGTAGGAAAGTTTATGCCCAGAGTGGCTGGGCAACCCAGTCAGGTGGGTGGGGTATAAATAGTAAAATGGTGGTGGTGGTGGTGGAATCGGATGTCCCTACTTTCAATGGAGAAATGTTGAAGTGCATGATATGCAGGGCTGTCTCTAGGCCGGGGCTGGGTGGTGCAAGGCGCCAGGGCGGCTGGCCACCAGGGGCGCGGAAGGGGCGCCAAACGGCTGGTGTCTGGGAGCAGCTGCTGCTGGTGCCCCCACCCCACGGTGGCAGTAGCGCGCGGCCATTGAGCTTCCTCCATGAAGCAGAATCAGCGAGACTCCTGCCTAGAGTGGCACCACGCACCTGCTGCCACTCTAGACCGGAGTCTCGCTGATTCTGCTTCATGGAGGAAGATCAATGGCCGTGCACCACCGCCGCGTGCCGCAGCGGCCACTGGAGGGAGGCGTCAAGGAGGGGCCGGTCCAGGGCGGGAGGCCGAGCAGCCCCCTCTGCGGGAGGTGGGCTCTGTGCCCAGGCCAGCCCCCCGCAAGGTGGTGCGCACTATCCAGGCTCCGTCATCCTCCATCTCCGCCCCTCAGCTGCGTGCTACTGTCGCTGTGTGTGTGGGGGCGCCGGAGGATTCTTGCACCACGGCGCTGGATACCCTTAAGATGTTACTGATTATATGCCACTTCTCTGCTACTCTCTGTGTCTTTCTGCTTCCTTCAACAACTGTGCATATTCTCCCACTGCCTGGCACAGGTCTCAGTTTGGCCAGAGAGACTGTTTTTCTCAAATCCTACCCACCTGCCCAACATCTGATGTGATATGTGACATTAAGTGTTGGGCAGATAAGGGCATGGCTACAAAGGAACAATTGACAACTTCAAGTGAGTTCCTGATTGTTTCTTTGCAAGCTGGGCTGGCAGATAGCAAGCTCTACTGGGGTTGGCTAGATGAGGGATATTTACGTTGGAAAGATAAGGATAGAGTAGGGATGGATATGAATTGTGGCAAACATTGTGTGCGCACTGCTTCTCAAACCAGCAGTGGGAGTGCACTGGATGAAGAGTAAACTGGAGCATGCCCACAATCTTCAGGTCCTGGCCTGCTGGCTTGATCTAGTATCCCAGCACTGGCTTAGACTGCTTCCCAAGATACTTAGAATGCTTCCTCCCTTTCACTTTCACTTTCAGTTAGAGACAGTGCATCCCTCTTTGCCGCTTGAGGCGAAACAGGAAGTGCCACCCTGCCCTGCCACTGCTGTCCCACCAAAACATCCCTCACCTGGGTTGCACAGCGGTGCCATGTGGCTGTGGGTCTTGGCAATATCTCACAAGTTTGTGCTTTTCTTACTCAGCAAAGGGCCACTGATGTAAACAACAATACTGGTAGTTATTACTGAGCTGTGTGGAAACCCAGGTCCTTTGCTCTCACACTCAAGATAAGGCCCAGATTCATTAACATGCTCCTTTGTTTCAAAATCTGGAAAAGACCTCAAGAAAGTCAATAGCTACAAAACAGGGGATGCTGTTTTCAAACAGGGGATGTTTTCATTTATAATCATGGAAAGCCATGTGTGACATCTAGAGGTGAATCTGTATATGTGCAGCCCCAGAACTTGTGCAAGGACATAATGACCCTACTGTCTCATTAACTGCTTGCACTCTTTTGTAAAAAAGCACACACGAAACAACACACGGCACTTTCATGGAAAGCCTCATAACAAATAAATGTGTAATACCCTACAGGGCTCTTTTAATGCAGGAGTGTCAGCAGTAGGAAATTCTTCTCCAGATGTTCTCAGGATTCAACTGAGTTGCTTGCAATGCTTGAATGTCAGTGAGCAGGGGGGAAGTGAGCAAGTCCCTGTTCTTCTCCCTCCTGTGAGCTGCTGCCTGGTAACTTGCCCTGGCCTATAGGAAGGAAGATGCAGCAGGAGAAACCACTGCTAGAGAGAATGCCTTGACTTTGGGTGCAAGCTCATGCACGCCAAATTCCAACATATAGAAAATTTAACACATCAGTGAAAAGGCTAGGCTACAATCTTCCTCTGTGAAATCTAATTTTCCTCATGGGGGGTATTTTGGGATGGAGGAGCCCACCACCCTTTTTGAAAAGATGAACAAGCCATGTGAACTGCCACATTTGCACTACATCTAAAGCACTGTTATACCATTTTTATAGTCATTGCCCCCCCCCCAAAAAAAATTCTAGGAAATGTAATTTGTGAAGGGTGCTGAGAGTTGATAGGAGACCCCTGTTCCCCTCCAAAAGCTACAATTCCTTGAGTGGTTTAATATATCTGGTAACAATAAAGGCTGATTAGGTTATATTCTGGTATTACTATGGATGTGAATTATTCGTGTTTTTTTGTAATTGCTTCAGCTACACAAATAAATAATATTTGTATTTGTTATTAGTATTACTTTAACAAAAACACTATTTATATTCCCACCCTTTATCTCTGTGTGTCTTTGCACTAACAGTGGGAAAACCAGAATGTTTGAGGTCATTGGAGAAACTCTGGAGCATGATTTCCCTTCCTGGTTTCGGAAGGTTTTCAGACTTCTCTCAAACCCTGGTGTGATCCTGCCCTTCATACTACTGATGGTGTATGTACAGTACACATTTCTATGCTTAAAAATAAATACACCCCCCCCTTTTTTAGACATACAGTACATAGAATGCATTCACTACCCAATGGAGGCAGGAGGGGTAAAGGGATGGAAGGCGGGAAAGGTGGGCAGTGATCTACCCCCTTTTGGGGGGTTCAGGTCAAAGTTGTTGAGCTTTTTTAAGGAAGGAAGAAGGTCCATTTTGGGGAGGTTTGGGTCAAAGTTGAGTTTTTTCAGGGGGGAGGTAAAATGTTAAGCTTTTTTTTAGGGGAGCCACAGTTGTTCAGCTTCTTTGGGGGGAGCCAATGATCTACCAGTGATATTCCGCAGACGTCAGTGATCTACTAGTAGATCACGATCTACCTGTTGGACATGCCTGTCTCAGGCCATCCCTTCCAGAATTCTGAGATTATTGTTGATGGCAGCTTCACCTCAGAGTTCCTTGAAAGCGGCCAAGCAGGGGTGGGAGGCAAGGGAGATGCCTCAAGGAAGAAGTAGCAACCAAAGGATGTGGTGGTGTAAAGCAGTACTTGACACAGCATTGCAAGGACTCTAGAAACATCAAACCAAAGTTTTTGTCTAGGGTCCAATTCACTTGCACCAGCTTCTGGTAAGGAAGATGGTTATTATATCACTCTGCTTAAAATAGAGATGGATGAATCTGTCAATTTTGGATTCTCTCAAGTGAAAGAAATTACTTCTTATATATCGCATTTTGTACATTATTTTCATTAATATATGCAGTTTTATTCACACTTTCCCCTAATATCCACATTGTCATTAGAGAACTGTATCAAAATATTCAGAGAAGAATATTCTTTACCCTGGACTTTAGCACATGAGATATTTATTTTAAGATCCACCCTATTGCCCCCCCCCATTTTCCCTTTCTTTTTCCCTTTTGTATGAGGCTGCATTTTTAATTTTAATGTATTTAGTCCTGTTGTTGAGTTGTATTTTAACTAGTTGTTTTATATTTGGTGTTAGCCGCTCTGAGCCTGGCCTAGGCTGGGGAGGGCGGGGTATAAATAAATTATTATTATTACTTATTACTTGACAGTAATTAGTTTTAGCTGATTTTAATATTATATTTGTTGTAAACCACCCTGGGACCTTATGGTGAAGTGCAGATAAGAAATAAGATAAATAATAGAAAAACAACTGTTTTGGTTCAAAATGCGAACTGAATGAAATTTCTCCCTATTTCTACTTTAAAAATGGTTTTTAATGGTTGTAATAATTACGTGACATACTCACATATGTGGTTCCCCCCCTTTAGCCTGAGTATCTACTACCTCAACGCTATATCAAAAGGATACCAAGATATGAATCTCGAGCTCAAGAAGAAATTGCAAAATGTAAGGATGCTGCAAGAGATTGTTGGTAGGGCTTTTTTGTTTCTTTGTTTCTCATTAGATGATGATTATTCGTGAGACTAATTCTGGGTGTTCACTTTTGTTCTTCACATTAGCAAGCTGAGGAAAACAAGAGGAGGAACAAACTAAAGGCACAGCAAGCCCGGGGGGAGGTTGAAGAAAACCCCTTTGAGACAGCGCCCAAACCAAGCAATCCAAAAGAGGGTCAAGGTGAGGAACAGTTTAAAAGCCATTACTGTACAGCAAGCTGTTTCCTCAGCTGTCAGTGATCACAGAGCATCATTTCCTGCCAGGGATTCTGGGACTTGTAGTTTACAAACTGCAGGAGCTTTACAGAGAAAATGAACGATATTGACTTGGATATTAAGAGAAGTGAATGGAAGGGAATTCACAAAAGAAAATCTTCTTTTTTCCTCCTCTGCACTGCAGCCATCTGTGTCCTTTGAAAAGCCTTTGCAGATGGCTGTTCTGTAGGGTGTGGGATGGGTAGGAGGATTGTTGAAAACCAGGTGAAGATCAGCTTAGTTTTGGACAACCCTCCAGAAACTCAGATTTGTCTCATTGTTCACATACCCTCTAACATTTCGAGGCAAAAAACCAGGGTGCCGTCTTCTGGGAGCACCCTCCTGCATGAGTCACATGACTCATGTGAGATTGGAGCCCCTAAAAGTGCCTTTTGGGGGGTGGGGTGAGATAATGGCACCTAAAATGTCTGCTGTGCTCTCGTGTGAAGCAACAGGATCTCCTGGTTTTATCGGGACAGTTGAGGGTGTGTGTGTTCAGGATATTTCCCTAAGTCTCCAGATACAGTGGTGCCTCGCTAGACGAATTTAATTCGTTCCACGGGTCTTTTCTTATAACGAAAAATTCGTCTAGCGAATCCCATAGGAATGCATTGAAATTTTTTTGAATTTTTTTTTTTTGCCCATAGGAACACATTAATTGAATTTCAATGCATTCCTCTGGGAAACCGCAATTCGTTAGATGAATTTTTCATAAAACGAATTTGTCTAGCGAGGCAACCTCCGCTCGAAAAATCCTTTCGTTAAGCGGAAATTTCGTTAAGCAGGGCATTCGTTAAGCGAGGCACCACTGTAGGTCTTTTGGGGAGCTGTGGCTGGGGGGGATGGACAGATAGAGCTGTGGGGCTAAGCAGAAGCACCCCAAAGGCTCATGCACCAGGCATTTGGGTCTGCAAAGGAAAACCAATGTGATAAGACTTCCACAGAATGGCTTTCCAGTATTCTGGAATCTTTGTGCATAGAAGTCCATTCTTAAGAGGCTTCTCTTTACAGATGTACTTGCCTAATGTGGGCAGGGGGCCACAAGACCTTGGTGGGTGGGATTAGCAGTCTCTCAACCAAAAAACACATGTGACATGTTATGTCTCAATGAAGGATGCTATTGCAGTCTTTTCTAGTCCTTTATCCTACAGATCCTATTATTCCTGATTCTTGGCAATCTAGCTGGGGCTGATGGAAGTTGCAGTTCCCTATCAGGATGAGGAGAATGGCATGCAGTCCAATGTCTTATGCCAGTTACATACTGAACCAAGACCTCCTAGCTGGTTTCAAACTAGTTTTGTGATTGCCTTCCCTCAGTTCAGTCGGAACATTAAAGACTAGTGTAATTCAGCCCGTTAAGTAAACGGGCGCTAGAACATCCCGGGATCTGTCCTTGTTGTCGGTGTCAGGGGGACAGGAACGAAGGAGGAGAAAGCAGCCCTTTCTCCTCCTTCCTTCCTCTCCCCCAGCCGCTGACAGAAAGGAGACATCCCGGGGTTCGGAGAAGCGCTGCGCAAGGGACCTGTCCTTGCTGGACGCACACACACGCTCTCCCCCCCCCCACCAACGCTCAGTCCAGCTGGGAGCAGCGGTTGGCGGCCGCAGGGAAACGGTAGGTGGGGGTGGGGAGAGTGTGTGTGTGTGTGTGCGTGCAGTCTCTGCATCCAATCCCTGTGTACGTGGGGCACATGCGCAGTAGCGCGGACACAGGGACACAGGGAATCTGGACGCAGAGACACTTGCACTTTATTATATAGGATTGTTTTGTTTGAAGAGGCCTGATAAGAAACTACTGATTGTCACTCCTTTGCAGCCTAACCTTTTTGGCACATGTTTGTGAAGGGTGCTATAACGTAGGTAGGCTGAAACAATAACTAGTTTCATTTCTTCATTTCTGTTATGCAGTTTTTAGTCTGCCATCCATATTGGAACCCCTCCCAAGACCACAGGCCTAGAGCATGCTGAGTTCCAACCTTTGATCACTAGGTGCCAACCACAGAAGCATATCTTACATGTGCCTTGTTTCAGTCCAGAATTTGTATTCTGGCTTTGGGTTCAAAAAATAAGTCCTGTTTTCCCCCCAACAATGTTTTCAGATAAAGAAAAAGGAGCGAATGAGACCAAGAAAAAGCCAGGTGAACAGAAGGAAGACAAACCAGGTATTGCAAATGGAAGCCAACCTCCCTGTGGCAGAGGACGAGGGGGCCCTGCGCCTCCCCCACAGATAGCAGTGACCCGGCCAATGGTTCCAAGGGTCAGTGGCATGAATGGATACACTCCCAGAAACCCACACTTTGCAAGCATGCCGCCAAGGATGCCAGGACCACCTCCAAATTACTGATAAGCAAAGTGTTCCAACTCATTAAACAACATTAGACTTCATGTACTTGTAGTAAAGGGAAGTATCCAATAAGATTTTTCACCCTCACAGAAAGATGCAGGGGTTAGAACAAGCAGGAATATCAGAGGTGATATGGCTGGGACCTAGCTTCATGAGCCACGGTGGCCAGGATTCAAGTCCAGGAGTGAATGGGGGCCAGTGTCACTGACTGGTTGGCAATAGCAGGTCAAGCCAGGTGCAAATCACATTAGTACAGAGCTAGAAGTCTGAAAGTCAAGTGGCCATGTAACTTATGCCATTAGAATGTAAAGAAAATGAAGTGAGTGTGCTGTTGCTTTGAAAATATTTCTGTAGAAGAGCTAGCATTGTCTAAAACCACAAACAAACCTGAATACTTTAGTGACTTTCAAATCTAGATAGTGTGTGCAAAATTTGCTTTGAAATATGTGAATCAACTCTACATATTAAAAAAAAAATTAAAGCCTTCCCATTATTTCCCGATGGCTTGAGTCCAAAGGTTGTGTTGCACGTGTGAAAAGCTCTCCTCATTTGGGGTTGACTTCTTCCTACTGTTCCAGAGAGTCTCCCTCTTCCTCAGGAATGGGTTGGGGGAGTGAAGGAAAGGGAGAGGCACAAAAGCCTTTGGGGGGAAGCTGTTAGAATCCAAGCCAAGGTTACTTTGAAGTGAGATGTAGAGAAGGAATGCTGACTTCTAATTTGAGTGCTTGCAGATGGCAATGCATTTTACCCAACGCCTTGGTTAAAATGCAATGGGAAGTTCTCCTGCACAAGCTCATGTGAAGGTATTGGAGCACTGTAGAACCGTGGACCTTATGCAGGGGAACATACTGGTGAATTAAGTTTCCAAGTTTCATGAACTGAATTGGGATGTAATTTGGAGAATATTACAGACTGTCCTCTCTGTAAATATTAAAGACTGCAGTACTGTATGTTTTCTTTTTTTAAAAAATACAAATATATTTTTGTGTGTATTTCAAGGGTTTATAATTTTAATTTTTTTTAATCTAAAAATTAGAGATGAAAAGGAGTGGGTGGGAAAAGTGTGACCACTGGTCCTACTAGCTAGGAACGATGGGAGTTGTAGTCCAAAAACAGTTGGAGGAAACACTGCTTTAAACAAAAATGACATGTTATGCACAGCCCACTGGGTTTTTTTTTAAAATGTGTCTTCACTTCTGTATGTAGTGAAACCACAGAACCACCAGAGGGCAGATCTCAACTTGGCTTGGCTAAGCTCACAGCTCCATTTTTATTCGTTGATATAACACCAAATATGAATTACAATAAAATGTAATAGGAAAAACAACAAACAAACAGCTGGTAAAGCACTGGATGAATGTGATCCTGCGGCAAGGACCTCGTATGGGGCCTCGCCACAGCATTCTGCACCTGCTAGAGTTTCTAGGTCAGCTTCAAGGGCAGCCCCGCGTAGAGCAAGTTACAGTAATCAAGCCTGGAGGTGACCGTCACATGGATCACTGTGGCCAGATCAGGGCAAGAAAGGTAAGGGACCAACTTCTTGATACGGTGGAGATGGAAAAATGCCACCTTTGCTGTGGCTGCAACCTGCACCTCCGTAGAAAGGGAGGCGTCAAAGGTTTCACCCAAATTCTTGACAGAAGGCGCTGGCACTAATTGAGCCCCCGCAAGAGATGGGAGTTGGCTCCCCAACCCCATGTTGTCCCAACCCAGCCAGAGGACCTCTGTCTTCAAAGGATTTAACTTCAACCGGCTCCCCCACAGCCATCCAGCCACAGCTTCCAAGCACTTGGTCAGTGTGTCTGGGGCAGAGTCAGGACGGCCGTCCATCAACAGATAAAGGCCAAAACTCGGGACAATCTGGGCAAGGGGGCACACATAGCTTAGGTGGCTTAACAAACACCACCGCCCTGCCAAATTCATGGAGGATATGTAACATTTATTTAGGTCAGGAAACAATACTTCAGACAAGATGGCAGATTACTAACTATTCTTTACATGAGACAACAGATGCTAGCTGATATAAGACCCATAGGCTTCAGGTTGCCCTGAGCTCTGCCCTACCTTCTAGTGAGATGATAAGTTTCCTCTTGCTAGAGAGGAGAGTTGGTCTGATAGTAATTGATTGTAACAAGGTGCTTGCACAGAATACAGATGCCAACTATTATGAATGATACATGGAGCTTCAATGTTTAGGCATACTGTTTATTTTATCATTTAGTTATTTATTGAATTTATATACCCAGAGAGGTATCAGGATGGTTCACAGAATAAAATCAAAATATAAAACCACAAAATACATAATCAAAATAAAAACAACAACAACCCACTAACCTCCCCCCCCCCAAAAAAAGAACCTGACATTTTAAAAGGACATACTGTTATGGTTAGATGTGACCATGTTTAGATGCAGAGCTTTTTTCAGCTGGAACTCAGTTCCAGCCCCTCTCAGGTGGGCACCATTGCCATTCTAAGAGAATGAGAGGTGTTCATGGTGAGTTCCAGCACCCCTTTTTCTAGAAAAAAATAGCACTGCTTAGGTGGGGCTGGTTGAAGTCCAGCAACATTTGGAGGGCCACGGGTTCCCCAGAGCTGCTATACCAAAAGCATCATCTTTACATCTTGTATATGAGGTTCCATCGATGTCATATTGTCCACTTTTGGACTAGGTGGACCTGATCTAGAAATGTGGAGCAGGGATCATTGAGCACCTGCCAAGACCCAAACCCTTGCAGCATTTGCCATTCTGTGGATTCTCCTGGTCCAGCAGTTTCTTCCCTGTTGATGCCTGTTCACCTGCCCCCTCTGCATGCAAGAAATGACAAGAGTGGGGAAATGGAGCTCTTCTGCTGCGCAGTTGTGTGGTTTTGGTCCAGAAGGAGATGGCAAGCAGGTGGGCAAGCCTTGGAGAGGAGGGCATCCCCCACATGACAGCATGCAAGATTTTTGCAGCATCCACATGACATCATCCTTATCAGAACACCATCCCATTCTATCCAGATTACCATTCCTGCTGTGATTTATCCCCCTTCCCCAATCTGGATTAAATAGGAAAATGATGTGGATGATATGCCCTGTGCCTGGTCTTGAAGCATCATCAAGGGGAAAAGTTGCTCATCATGTAGAATGTTTTATTAAGAACAGTTTATCCTGCCTCTTCTGCTGTGATCAGCTGGTTAGTTGTGAAGCATTTGATCTGACATGGTACCCTGCATTTACCCTGCATGGTAAATATATCTGGGCATTTCACAATAGCAACTGATTCCCCCTCAAGCTGTAATGAAGAAAAATTCAACAGATGTTTTCTATTTATTTGCACAATGCCTTGCTTAAACTATGGGAATTTTTAGCTTTAAATATTTAACTTATTTCTGGATTCATCCTGTTCATGGGCTCCTGTCTCTGCAAAGATTTGTGTTTTGGCTTCCCGTTTGTTATACATTTCCCTGGTGTCTGGTCTAGGGCTGTTATTAAATGTCTCACCTTCAAAATAAATAATATATTTTATGAACATCCAAAGGTGACTGTTTTAGGAAGAATAGCTTCATATGTTTAAAAAGCAGACAGTCGGCATGAATCTCCCTAGTTCTCCAACTCTGAGATTACTTTGCAGCTCCAAGCAATTTTGAGGAGTATATAAAACCAAGGTTTAGGACAAGATACTGAGCCCTTTAGCAAGATTTATATTTAATAATAATAATAATAATAATAATAATAATAATAATAATATTTAAGCAGTTTTCATGAAATTATATAGAATATTCAGTAAAATAGTGATAAAAGTGGACTTTAAAAATAGTGGACTTAATAAAATTTTCAAAAATATAGATACAAATCAAGATACTTTTTTAAAAAAACTGAATGTAGTAAGATTGCATGTTAGGTTAAAGGTAAAGGTAAAGGGACCCCTGACCATTAGGTCCAGTCGTGACCGACTCTGGGGTTGCGTGCTCATCTCGCATTATTGGCCGAGGGAGCCGGCGTATAGCTTCCAGGTCATGTGGCCAGCATGACAAAGCCGCTTCTGACAAACCAGAGCAGCACACGGAAACGCCGTTTACCTTCCCGCTGGAGCAGTTCCTATTTATCTACTTGCATTTTGACGTGCTTTCGAACTGCTAGGTTGGCAGGAGCTGGGACCAAGCAACGGGAGCTCACCCCGTCACAGGGATTCGAACCGCCGACCTTCTGATCAGCAAGCCCTAGGCTTAACCACAGTGCCACCTGGGTCCCTAACTAACCTGGTTAGGTTAGTTTTGCCCCCCAAAAAAGTGTTTTGCAGTTATGAATATGTTTAATCACTTATTCAACTCCCTGCATTCAAGATAAGCCTCAGAAATCCATTGTGTGCCAATTTTTCCTCCTCAGTGCTTCTGTTAAAGGTGCAGGATCTCTCTCCCCTTTGCATCCAGTCCCTCTGTTTCTGGCCCTACTGTTTCCAGCACCTGCTCAGGTTGACATCCCAGCTGGAGTTGAGGCCCTAACTGCTCACTCTCTCTGGTGTCACTGACGGCTAACCTGTCCCCGCTAAGGAAGCAAAGCAGTGACAAGAGCAAGGAGCCTCTGCTCACCTTTTACTTTCTCGAGTGACTGTAGAGTTAGGCCCCATGTGAGATGGTAAACAAATGGGCATTGGCAACAGGAGGGAGGAGGAGGAGGTCATCTTGCCCCTGGTCTGGTGGGTGCATGGTATTTTGAGCTACATTCAACCATGGCTAGCAGCTGGTGAGCTGGTGCAGGTGGTGGCTAGGGTGGTGCATGGTGGTGGGAGCACTAGATGGGCCATGCCTTGCCCTCCCCTCTCCCTCTCCCTCTTGGTAAGGGCCAGCAACCCATTGTGTTGGGGAGCTGGAACACCTGCATCCTCTCACTGGGGCTGCTATGTTGTGTGTCAACCCTGCCCAGCCGCTCTGCTATGATCTGAATGCAAGAAACATAATAATCAGCATTGGACTCCTTCAAAATAAAAGCCTGAGAAGGCAGCAGTTTTTGAAATATCTACTAAATGGCCAGCTTATTTCCAGCTCACAATGACAATAGGAAGCTGAATTGGATCATCAGCTCAGTATTGTCTACTACAGTAACTGGCAAAGGCTCTCCACGATTTCAGGCAGGGTTCTCTGGTAGCCCTCATGCGTGCAGCCGGGGGTGGGGGTGGGGTGGGGGCAACTGCCCCACAAATCAATAAAAAGCAATAAAAATACTTAACTAACTGAGGTTCTGCTGCCTCTAACAAAAGCCTGCCCCCACTCTGGCACTTCTAAGAGATGCCAAGGATTAAACCTGGGATCTTTTTATGAAGAAATAAAGGTTGATCCAGTTTCTCCCGATGCTCCCCTGGTCTGCCAAAAGCAGCTTTCTTAATCCATTCCTGGGCTGAAGCAAAGAAGCACCAGCCAGCTACCAGCAGCTGTGTTTTGGGGGTGTTTAGGGGCGAAGCCTTGCTTAAAAACACCAGTTTCCTTTGTGAAATTTCTTGCTGTGATTTGAGAAAATGACCTGTCACTGATCATTAAGGTTGAAAGTTGAGCTTCCAAGTGTGCTTAGGTGGCATTTTGTTGGGTGCCGCCCAAGCACAGAATCACCTTGGCTCTTGGCTCCTCTTGGCGGGAGCACCTTGGGTTCCTTCTGGCAATGCCCACCTCCGTGGTTGGCTTTGCATTGAATTTTATCAGAGGACTCTCGCTTAATGGTTCTGTGGTTGTTTTGGTCGGGGTGTTTCCATCCAATGTTTATCCCTAGCTGTCAAGCAGCACTTTCCCAGTCATGGCTTAATGTTCTGTGACATAAAACCACACACCTACGACTGCTTACCTGGGAGCAAACCCACTGAATTCAATGGCACTTGCTTCTGAGCAAATGCCTATAGGTTCGCACCATAACACATCGATTCCTTTGTGCACCCCAGCCCTAGAGGATTTAAAGTCGACTTCTTCCTGGACATTTCCACATCTGCCTGCTCCACCCCCTCCCCCAACAAGATGCCGGTGCTGCTTTTAAGCACTTCACCATAGACAGAAATGAAAGTGGTGCAGCTTTCCTCTTTGCTCCCAGGCCATGTTGAGAAAAACTGCAAGGAAAAATAATCATTCCTTTGTCTTTCCCCCCAAAGGCTGGCTCCATCTACCCCTTGATAAACTATCACATCACTAGCAATTACTTGTAATTAAGACTGGTGGAAAGTTCTAACAGGAATTATTTTGGTGATTTTATTTTAAAAGCTGTTTCTGTGTGTTTTCCAGATCCTGGGTCATCACAGACCCAACAGCCCCAGCAGCCAGCAGTTGCCACTCTTCCTTTCTTTTCCTTTTCCTTTCTTTTTCTTTCCCATGAGCCCCTGGGGTGAATGTAAGAAGCATTGCCCTCACTATCCTTGGCTTCACTGAGTCCTAGTATCCACTGTAGGGACTCATGGGAAACATGAACTTCCGCTGACAGTTCCAGAACCATGTTTTCCCAGTAGTATTGTCTGCTGCTGTTTTTACTTCCTTTAATGCCCACTTCAATGCCTCCTTTCCCTCTGCCCATTTTTGCAGAATGAGAATTTGGGTGGATAAATTGATGGAGGGGTGGGGTGCATTTCACGAAAAGCCTAGTAGGTAAGTTTACAAGGAAGAACAGGAAGAAGCTGGACATGGCCTCTGGACCCCGAAAGAGCAACTGAATGTTGGAGTGTGACCCCTCCAGTAACCCCATCCAAAGTATGTTCTACAAGTACTCTAAGATCACCAGAAACCAAACCAACAGTACATTCACATCATAATTATGAGCATCAGTCATTGGTTTGTTTACCTTCATTTAATCCAAAAGTGATACAGGAGACTGATTCAAGACTTCCTCTGCCTCTCTGGGATCAGAAGATAGATATCAGAGAGGAACATGACCAAGTCATTTTGTTACCCTACAAAGGAGGGTGCAACAAAACACTGGTTCTTCAAGCAAAAAGAAGACACACAGTGCATGGAAAGGATTCAGATATTTCACATGCAGCTGTGTGAATAAAGAGACCCAGTGGACAATTCCGAAAGACTGGGCAGAGAATACAAAATCCAATAAACCTTTATAACATTCTCTATACATGATTAGCTCCTGATTGGCACATATGTGAAGCTTTCCTGCAATGTAATTGGATAACAGAACATGTGGACAGCTCATGTGTACGTTTCCAGAGTCATGGCACCTCTGAATTATGGCACCCAGGTATGGCACTCGGGTATCAGAGACATGTGCATGCAGTGCTGTGCTGTGCTGTCTTGAGATCTGCTCCAGGTTAGGGCATTCACCTGGGTCCCAGGACATGATACCCAGGTATCAATTTCCTGCAGATGTTAAACAGCATAGGAGGCAAGTTACATCTTTGTGGCAGCATCCTTGTGGCAACCTTACCCAAAACTGCAGCAATCTCCTACCACCATCTCCTCAGCCCATCTTCCCTGGAAGGACTGAAGTCAGAACAAAATGGACCTACAAAGCCAGATTCCAGCTAAGACATTGCCAATGAAGAGAATGAATAGGGTCTTGCTCCCCTTCTCCGTCTCCTGATGAAGATCATCCATGGCAGTTCCTGTTCAAGAATCAGAACAGGCAACCAGATTGGAAAGCACCTAAAAAAACCAATTTCATCCAATAAACTCAGAAGTTGGGTGACTCACTACATACTCAAGCGACTTGCCTGCACACTGGAAATTTGCAATGTTGAGATCAGGCAGGTCAAGTGCTAGTCTGTTTAAGACTTTTGGGAGTGTCAGAACCACACCTTCCCTTAATATTTGTTGCTTTCTAGTAGTCCAATATGGGCAAGTAGCATCAATAATGTGCTTGGAAGTTTTACCCTCTCCAAATATGTTGCTCACATCAAAGACAGCCCACCTCATGGCCACACCACAATGCTCTTGAATTTGAGAATCCTGGATTCTACACCCCTTTCTATATTTTTCTGAAATGGGCAAGATTATCGAAATACTGGTAAACTGATAAACTGCTCTGGTGAAAAAGGTGCAGTCCTTTTTCAAAGTGTAGTTTGGGCTCATAGATGTGGAATGTGATCTTTAGCTAAATGGGTTGTTTGTTCCTTACCACATCTTATGATGGATCCTGCTGAGTTGCTGCTTTTCTTCCTTCAAGCATATCTCAAATGTTTTGAGCAAACACTAACATGTTCAGTCTTAGGCTGGCCTGAATTCTAAATTGACAAAAGGTGTATCTCTTTGCTTTGGCACCACCCATGGGCAAATTCAGCACATCAAATTAATCAGATTAATAATATAGAACAGGGCTTGGTTTCAATAGAGGAGAAAAGAATGCAGGCTGAATTGCCCTTTGGATGGAAATGAGGAATCTGTATTTGTTTGTAGGTATTAATTCCTAATGCTAAATTAGCTCTTTCAACACCTGAAATACTTCCTGATCTCCCACCCCCTTTGTGCTACCAATCTACATCGTTGCGCAATGCATCTAAGGTGGTTATCTAGTATATAAAGCCCTTAACAACTTGGGATCAGTTTACCTATGAGACTGCCTTAACTCACATGTGCCCACTTGACTGCTTTGATTGACAGAATTGGCACTATTACAGGTGGCACATAAGACCTGTTTTGCATTTGCAAGAACTCAGATGTGCTAAAGCACAGAATGAACTCAGGCTTGCTAGAGAGGTTAAGAGCAACAAAAAGGGCTTTTATGGGTACGTCCGTAGCAAAAAGAAGAACAAGGAAACAGTGGGGTCACTTAGAGGAGAAGATGGTGAAATGCAAACAGGGGACAGAGAAAGTGCAGAACTCCTCAATGCCTTCTTTGCCTCAGTCTTCTCCAAAAAAGAAAACAATGCCCGACCTGAAGAATATGGAGCAGATGATTCAGCAGGGGAAACACAGCCCCGAACAAGTAAGGAGGTAGTACAAGAATACTTGGCTAGTTTAGATGTATTCAAGTCTCCAGGGCCAGATGAACTACATCCAAGTGTATTAAAAGAACTGGCAGAAGTGATTTCAGAACCACTGGCAGTCATCTTTGAGAATTCCTGGAGAACAAGTGAAGTCCCAGCAGACTGGAGGAGGGCAAATGTTGTCCCTATTTTCAAGAAGGGGGAAAGAGAGGACCCAAACAATTACCGCCCAGTCAGCCTGACATCAATACCAGAAAAGAGTCTAAAGATTCTAGAGCAGATCATTAAGCAAACGGTCTGTGAGCACCTAGAAAGGAACGCTGTGGTCACTAAAAGTCAGCATGGGTTTCTGAAAAATAGGTAATGCCAGACTAATTTGACCTCATTTTTTGACAGAATTAAAAGCCTGGTAGATGAAGGCAACACTGTGGATATAGCCTATCTTCATTTCAGCAAGGCCTTTGACAAGGTGCCCCATGATATTCTTGTAAAGAAGCTACTAAAATGTGGGCTAGACAATGCTACCATTCAGTGGATTTGTAACTGGCTGGCTGACCGAACCCAAAGGGTGCTCATCAATGGCTCCTCTTCATCCTGGAGAGAAGTGACTAGTGGGGTGCCACAGGGTTCTGTCTTGGGCCCAGTCTTATTCAACATCTTTATCAATGACTTGGATGATGGGTTTGAGGGCATCCTGATCAAGTTTGCAGATGACACCAAATTGGGAGGGGTGGCTAACACCCCAGAGGACAGGATCACACTTCAAAATGACCTTAACAGATTAGACAACTGGGCCAAAGCAAACAAGATGAATTTTAACAGGGAGAAATATAAAGTACTACACTTGGGCAAAAAAAATATGAAAGGCACAAATACAGGATGGGTGACACCTGGCTTGAGAGCAGTACATGTGAAAAGCATCTAGGAGTCTTGGTAGACCACAAACTTGACATGAGTCAACAGTGCGATGCAGCAGCTAAAAAAGCCAATGCAATTATGGGCTGCATCAATAGGAGTATAGCATCTAGATCAAGGGAAGTAATACTACCATTGTATTCCGCTGTGGTCAGACCTCACCTGGAATAGTGTCCAGTTCTGGGCACCACAGTTCAAGAAGGATGCTGACAAGCTGGAACGTGTCCAGAGGAGGGCAACCAAAATGGTCAAAGGCCTGGAAATGATGCCTTATGAGGAACGGCTGGGTATGTTTAGCCTGGAGAAGAGAAGGTTAAGGGGTGATATGATAGCCATGTTCAAATATATATAAGGATGTCATATAGAAGAGGGTGAAAGGTTGTTTACTGCTGCTCCAGAGAAGCGGACACGGAGCAATGGATTCAAGCTACAAGAAAGAAGATTCCACTTAAACATTAGGAAGAACTTCCTGACAGTAAGAGCTGCTCGGCAGTGGAATTTGCTGCCAAGAAGTGTGGTGGAGTCTCCTTCTTTGGAGGTCTTTAAGTGGAGGCTTGACAGCCATATGTCAGGAATGCTTTGATGGTGTTTCCTGCTTGGCAGGGGGTTGGACTGGATGGTCCTTGTGGTCTCTTCCAACTCTGTGATTCTATGGTCCCAAGCTTAATAGTAGCTTGGTCCCAGATTCTAACAGTAGCACCCAGGGGAAGGGGGGCAGCGGTGGGGCAGCCTGCCCCAGGTTTCATCCCTGAAGGCCCAAGTGTGTGACAAAATCCCCCTGGATGCAATCGCTGCTGTGCCGGATCGCCCCCCCCCCGGTGCACAGCATGTGTGTCGCTCTGGGTGCCTTAGCGGCTAGCTCCGCCACTGGTAGCACCTTGAACTTGGCCTGGTAGCTGCAACATTCTGCACTACCTGTAGCTTTGGGGTCGAGCACAAAGGAAGCTGCACATAGAGCATTGAAGTAAAATCCATGAAGTGATGATGAATTTAAGATTCTTTGGGGGTGGGGATGAGAAACAGAGATAAACTGACATCAACAGAGACAGGGTCTTCTCCATGGTGATGCTCTGGCCCCCGTTTTCTTTTCACAGGCAGGTTTGTCCGGTGCTGAGCTTGCTATATTTTCAACACCAAATGAAAACCTTTCTTGTTTCTCAGGCCATTTAGTCTGCATTCCTATATTCACTTTTATGGGAGTGAGTCCCATTGAATTCAGCAGGGCTTAGTTCAGAGTAGAACATTTCCTATGTTTTAATTATTTATTTATGGCATTGGGTATTTGGGACAGATTAGAGATTCTGTTGGTTTACTGCCCGTCTTGCTGCCCGGCAGCCTCCTTGCCTGAGCTGGGGGACCTGGTCTTGGCGGCGATGTTTAGGACTCCCAGACTGTTGGTTCTTGGGAACTTCAATATCCATGCCAAGGTGGGGTGGCTCAGGACTTCATGGCTGCCATGACAACGCGGCTGTCACAACATGTCATTGCCCTGACACATATGGCTGATCACACTCTGGATTTTGTATTTTGACTGGGCCAGAAGAGAGTGATCTGAAAGTGGGGGATATTGACACCAGCCCCTTGTCATGGTCAGACCACTTCCTGTTGAGCTTTAGGCTTTCAACACCCTTTCCCCTCTGCAGAGGTGGGGGACCTATTAGTATGATTGATGGATCAAAGTGGTTTCCAGATGACTCTGGGAGTTTCCCCCGCTGATATGGCAGGCATTCCCATTGAAGCCCTGGTCGATCAGTGGAACAGCTGTTGACATAATCACCCCTGAACACCCTCTCCTCTTCATGGAGTCTGTTTGACTACATGGTATCCTCTCAAACTTAAGTGAAGAATCATTCTGAGATACAGCTTGAATGCAAGTGGAGGAAAAACTCCAGACGAATGGCAGTGGCAGTGAAGGCAGCAAAAAAAAGCATACTTTGCTACCTCCATTGCATCCTGACTATGCCATCTGGCAGAGCAGGGACTTTTGCAGACTGGCTAAAAGAGGTGGTAGAACTGAGGGTAGCTTGCCAAGCATTTGGAGGGTAAAATAACTTGCATCTGTAAGGACCTTGTCTCTACTGTAGTAGCATTTGAATTTCAAGAGACGTCCCAAGCACAGTGTCTAGTTCTGTTTCATTAGATGAATTTCAGTTGCTGTGATTTGATGATGTGGACAAGGCACTTGGACTGAAATGAAATGAAGTTTGTTATGGTCCCAGACCAGATTCACATACCGTACTAAACGAACATGAAACACAATAGAATGAAGTTTGAATTAACAATCGAATATAACAATAAACAATACAGTATGAATATGACAGCCATTAGAATTGTGGTTTAGATCTTAGTCTCTAAAATATTACAGTATCTAGAGTTTGCATCTGAAGCCTTAGTCTTTGTAATAGCACAGCTTGTTCCCTGAATTTTATGGCAGCCACGCAAAATTTGGCCACCCTTAGCGTGATCTCTGGATCCTTATCCTCTATGAGGGATTTTAAGCATTGAGGTTCAGACCCACTTGGAATTTTCTGTATAACAGAAAGACCAAGCATATATCCTCATAAAATCAACATCGTAGAAAGACATGAGAGACGCTTGGATTGCTTCTGGCAACTATCTGCACTCTGGCCCCTGGCCCCTCTTGGCTGATAAAATCCAGCAGGGAGGAGATAGCTTTCTGAGATGGGCAGGTGGTCAATGCTTCTTTATGAAAGGGGGTGGTCCCTGTTTGTTTGATGGACGCGGTGATAAGACTGCTGCTTAAGAAACAATCACCTAGATTCTGAGAGCCTAAGTAACTACCAGCCAGTTGCCAACCTCCTTTTTTTTTAAAAAAGCAAGGTTCTTGAGTGAGTGGTCACTGACCAGATCCAGGAGTTCTTGGAGACTGATTTTCTAGATACATTTCAATTGGGGTTTTGGCCTGACTTTGGCACAAAAACTGCTCTGGTCACCTTATATGATAACCTCTGTTGGGAGAGGGGGGTGGCAATGTGTCCCTGTTAATCCTCCTTGACTTCTCAGCGGCTTTCAATGCCTTTGATTATGGTGTCCTCCTGGAAAGGTCTGATCCTACCTGGATGGTCATCTTCAGTGGGTGATGCTTGGGGTGTGTTTTTCAGCACCATGAGGGCCTTCAATGTGGGGTCCCTCCAGGTTCAATTATTTCCTCCATGAAGCCACTGAATGAAGTCATCCAGAGTTTTAGAGCTTTATGCTGAGAACACACAACTCTATTTCTCCTTTACATCTATAGGCTTGGCAGTGGATATGCTGGACCAATGTCTTGTCCCAGTAATGGGCTGGATGGGAGCCAACAAACTGAGGCTCAATCCAGATAAGACTGAGGCACTGTTGGTGGGTGGTTCCCTAGACCAGATGGATGGAAGATTGCCTGCTCCTGATGGGGTTACACTCTCTGAAGGAGCAGATACGTACCTTAGGGGTACTTCTGGAACTTCTGCTGTTGCTTGAGACTCAGGTGGCCTCAATGGCACAGAGTGCCTTCCATCAGCTTTTGGCTTAACTCCTGTGGCCTACGCTTTGGTAACCTCCAGGTTGGATCCCTGCAAGGTGTTGTATGTGGGGCTGCCTATGAAGACAGTTTGAAAACTTCAGCTAGTGCAAAATTTGACAGCCAGGTTGCTCACCAAAATGAGATGGTTTGAGCATTCTGTATATCGCTAATGCTGGCCTGACTGCACTGGCTGCCAATTATTTTCCAGGCCCAATTGAAAGTGCTGATGCTGACCTATAAATGCCTCAAGGACCACCTCTCCCCATACAAACCGACCTAGACCCTGCACTTGTCATTTGAGGCTCTTCTTTATGTCCCCCATCCCAGAGAGGTCCAGAGGGTTACAACACAAGAACAAGTCTTTTCTGTGATGGCTCCTCATCTATGGGTGCTGGTGCCATCGTTACATGTCTTTAAGTGGCAGGCAAAAACATTCCTCTTTACCTTCAGCCATTTAATAATCTATGGCCTGTTAAATGTGGGGCAGTATTGTTATGATTCGTTTATTATTATGCTGTGTATTATGTCTTTTTATTATGCTGCATAAATTATGATCTTAATGTTGTACACCACTATGGGATCTTTTAAATGGAATATATAAAAGAAATTTGTAAATGGGGCAGTATAGGTGCCTTACTACCAGTATAGGTGTCTTACTACCAACTGAATTAGTTTAGTTTTTGAAATTCTGCATGTAAAAATTCTCAAAGTCTTAATGACAAAGCATAATGTCTTATGGTGTAATGTGCTACATGCCTCTGCCAAATAAGCCTCATTGTGTTTGATGGGTGTTACTCCCATGGAATTGTACATACCGGTAGATTGTGTGTGTAGGATACAGCTTTAGTTTGTAATGGAAATAGACAACTGAATGAATAACAGTAGAAAAGGATAGATTTTTAAAAGTTTACATCCAAAATGCCTCTGCACAGTAGTTATTATGAACAGAATCAAACTTACAGCATGTACCAGAAGATTGCTAAGGATTTTTGCTCTTGATTACAAAGTCTCTATTAGATAGCCATATTTAAATACTTTTGTCAAGCTCTTAACAAAGAAAGAGATGACAGTTTACGATTCTATAACAGCACACTAAAGCAAATTGTGTAAATATGATATGTTCACAATTTTATTTCCCATAGCACTACAGATATATTCAAATATATTCAAACACGGTGGAAAATTAAAATTGCTTTTTTCATCAAGATTCAAAACTTGTTAATTAGATTCAGACATTAAGATTTCCCTTTCTTAGTTAAGCAGATTTAAGATTTTCTAAATGACTGTTAATTGCTAAACACATTTGTTTTTACAGATAGAAAGAAAACCCAAATTACATGAAAACATCTGCTACAAAATGTTCTGCCCTATAGCTGGCCTTGCAAGTCTGCTTAGCATCTGATGTGGTCAAGTCCTCCTGTTCCCTGCAATGACATTATGAATTCTTCTGTGGAATCTTGATGGTGACTGTCTTGACTTCTGTATACTCATGAAGGCCATATTCTCCACTGAGAGAGAGAGAGAGAGAGAGAGAGAGATCATCAGAATAGCAACCATATTTAATATATCTGTGATCTGGCATGTTCAATGTCCAAGAGCTGCAAATATCATCTGACAGTGTGTTTTGATCTATCAGATGTTACAGGAAACTTGGATAGCCAGAGATGTCAGACAGAGCCTGGGAAGCGTGGGTAGGAGTGGAATCTGAATGACTGATAAGGGGGTGTTTCAATCAAGTCTGATAGAAGGCATTTCCTGTTTATGGAAATGAGAGGACCAACATTCTGGTACAATTTCTATTCATTTCCATGAAGCTTCAAGACAGTCTGACAAAGGGTATATTTCTAGTGATTGTGTCCAAATTCTCTTAGATACAACCACCCGGCCACAGACTCTACAGAAATTATTGTCTTCCTCTGAGGCCTAATGCATGATCTGGGCTAGATAACATTTCAGAATAGAAATCAGCTTCTTCACCAAAAAAGGCTATTTGCTCACCAAGAAGGCACAGAGGCTTGCATTCTGTGTGGATATGTGCCATCAAATACCATTTTATGACATCTTTATATTTCAGTTTTACAAAACAGTCCATTCTAGCAGGAAAACAAATGCCGCTAGAATATCCGACAGGGCAAACTTCTGGATAGAAAATGTAATTAGCAATGTTGAAGAATTCCGATGATGATGATAATTTATTATTTATTATTTATATTATACCCTGCCCATCTGGCTGGGTTTCCCCAGCCACTCTGGGCGGCTTCCAACGGAAAAATAAAATAAAATAATCTTTTAAACATTAAAAGCCTCCCTAAACAGGGCTGCCTTCAAATCTTTTAGCTGGTTTTTCTCTTTGACATCTCTTTGACATCTGATGGGAGGGCGTTCCACAGGACGGGTGCCACTACCAAGAAGGCCCTCTGCCTGGTTCCCTGCAACTTGGCTTTTCGCAATGAGGGAACTGTCAGAAGGCCCTCGATACTGGACCTCAGTGTCTGGGCAGAATGATGGGGGTGGAGATTCTGCTCTGGTCAGACCTCACCTGGAATACTGTGTCCAGTTCTGGGCACCACAGTTCAAGAAGGATACTGACAAGCTGGAACGTGTCCAGAAGAGGGCAACCAAAATGGTCAAAGGCCTGGAAACGATGCCTTATGAGGAACGGCTTAGGGAGCTGGGTATGTTTAGCCTGGAGAAGAGAAGGTTAAGGGGTGATATGATAGCCATGTTCAAATATATGAAAGGATGTCATATGGCATAGCTGCCAAGTTATCCCTTTTTTAAAGGGATTTTCCCTTATGCTGAATAGGCTTCCTCGCGAGAAAAGGGAAAACTTGGCAGCTATGTCATATGGAGGAGGGAGAAAGATTGTTTTCTGCTGCTCCAGAGAAGCAGACACGGAGCAATGGATTCAATATACTTACTTTATTCGACCGATAGAACAAAAACATTTCTCAATACAAAGATAAACATATAAAACTGAAGGCATCAGGGGGATACATAAAAATATAAAAATATAAAACTGAAGACATCAGCGGGATGCATAAAAATATAAAAATATAAAACTGAGGGCATCAGCGGGATACATAAATGGGGTATGACCGCACTACTAAACCTCCTACAGGTAACCCACATCAAGACATTCGATTATACGTTTCCGACACTTGAGCGCCAAGAAGAGGAATTTAGCCACAGAGAAGGTTATTTTCCCAGTGGGCTTGTTTAGCAAATATGCTGCCTGCCGTTCTCTTAGTCGGGAACTAAACTGAGATAAATACGGCGCTATAAGACATTGCCTTAAATCATTATAAAAGGGACAACTCAGTAGAATGTGTTCTGTAGATTCTACCTCACTCAAGGCACAATGGCACATTCTCTGACTGTATGGGACTCCTCCAAATCTTCCCCTCAAAACCGCCGAATCAAGGACATTCAGTCTAGCCGCAGTAAGTAGTCTGCGGTATTCCACATAGTGGATATCCGCCAGGTAACGGGCTGGTGCAGACCGATACACCTGCTCCCCTAAAAACATCCCAGATTTCACGCGGGCTATGTCCTCCTGTCTGGCGATATCCCCCAATCTCTGAGCGATCATCGCTTTAGCGCGACTGAACGTCATGGACTCAATATAAAGGGAGGACAGACCGCACTTTTGCACTTCCTCTACCACTTCCCTTTCCCATGGAGATTTAAAATTATCCCTCAGAATCAGGGGGGCCAAACCCATCGGTCTGAAACATAGTTTGAGCCATAGCCATAATTTCGCTTTCAGGGCCACATACGTAAAGGCTTGGCAACCGGTCTCCAATCTCATGATCGCACCCGCAACAGAAGGGGGGATCCTGAGAATGGCCCTGAGGAATTGTGATTGGATAGATTCCAATCTTACAAAGTCCCTACGCGTACCCAAGGCAATGCCCACCAAAAGTAGTGGGAGAACTTTCATTTTAAAGAGTCGCAGGGCAACATCCACTGTTTGTGCCTGTTTCTTGGAATACAGGGATCTAACCAACAGCTGCTTTAGAAGCATTTGCGGCTATATATTCTCTGTGTGCCAAGAAGGACCTGTTTGATCGAACTATCTGACCCAGGTATTTGAAGCAACTAACCTGCTCTATGGGAATACCATTAATTGACCACAAATTAGGTTTTGGTCGAGCAGCAAAGACCATTATTTTGGTCTTGGCATAATTAAGATGGAGCTCGTGTTGGGTCACGTATTCATGAAGAGCTCGAAGCATCCTCCTTAACCCAATGGGGGAGGTAGCTAAAAGGGCGGCGTCATCCGCATACAGGAGGACATTCAAGGCTCTACCTGCTAATTTTGGCGGGTGGAAAGCAGCATTGGTCATATGGGCCACTAGTGAGTTAATATAGAAATTAAATAGGGCAGGGGCAAGCAAGCAGCCCTGTCTTACCCCTCTAGTGGTGGCAACCGGATTAGAGACTAGCCCCTTGCCATCTAGCCTAATTCTCAGGAAGGTATTTGTATGCAGATTCATAATCAGCAAAAGGAGGCGGCGGTCAATAGACGTCGCTGCCAGTTTTGTCCATAGCTGGTTCCTGGGGATTAGATCAAAGGCCTGCTTAAAGTCGATAAAGGTGACATGGAGGGCTTTTAGGCCTTTGCCAGCATATTTGTCGGCCAGATGGTTCAGGATTAGAATTTGGTCTGTTGTCGATCTTCCAGGGCGGAAACCCGCCTGTTCCTCTGCGATAATATTATTGCTCTCCATCCAGATCGTTAATTTATTGAGCAGAAACCTTGAGTAAATCTTCCCGATAACATTCAGCAAGCTGATTGGCCTAAAATTGGCCGGGTCAGTATGCGGCCCTTTCTTATGTATTAATACAATCAGTGCTGAGTTCCAGCTTGGGGGGAACTTCGCTGTTTTATTTATATGAGTATAAAGTGCTGCTAGGAGTGGGCACCACCAATCCTTATTAGCTTTGATAACATCAATGGATATAAGGTCATCTCCGGGTGCCTTGCCCGCCTTAAATTGGTCTATAAGTGTTTCCACTTCAGAGTAGGTAACTGGGTCCCACTCAGGCATGGGGGCCAAATCTGGTCTTTCTCCGCCAGCAGCATGGGCTGCATATAAATCAGCGAAAAAGCGCTCCCAGGTGTCAGCTGAAATTTGGGGTTCTATCCTTATCGACGGTCTGCCCAGATATTGGGAAATTTGATACCAAAAGGAGGAGGGATTTCTATTCTCTGCAGCTTTTAGAAGGTTGTTCCAGTTGTTTCTTTCTGCCGCAAGCTTCTTATCCTTTAATAGAGCTTTATATTTTCTCTTGAGGTTCATAAGGTGACTACTAGGCACGGGATCATTTGATGCCCTATATGCCAAGAATTCATTATACAGACTGCTCTTAAAGTGTCTACATTCCTCATCGAACCACTTTTTATGAGGGAAATGATTACTATTCATTACCGGAACCCGAGCCATAGATGGTTTTAGCAGATCTACTAGCTTATCATATATTGGCAGTGGCTCATCTGCCTGGATAAGGGAGTCCCTTGTCGCTTGAAGTTGGTCAGACTAGGTCCGTTGAGCCATTTTGTCGGTCCATTTTGAGGCAATAGGCCTCATCTGCAGCTGATTGTTTGTTAAAGGCACACAGGAATACGTGTCCAGATTTCCAGCCAGGGTCAGGGAAAGTTCTAAGGGAAAATGATCACTTTCCAGCCTCGTTACCACCTTAAAGTTAGTGATTTTGGGAATCAACTCTACTGATGTCCAGATAAAATCAATGGTAGAGGCTCGGGAACCTGACCAGAAAGTAAATTCAGCTGGGTAATCAGAACTAAGAGCTCCGTTTAACAGATGAAAATTAAGGGCCAACAAGGTTTGCCTGCATTTAAGGCCTGCATATGTGGCAACACTGTCTTTGAAGTTCCTGGGTAAAAGGTCTGTAGTTAAGATGGATAATGGAGGGTATTTCTTGTATTTAGTAAATAAGGATTTATCAGAGTAAGACAATCGACCATTAAAATCTCCTGCGACCAGGAAGGTGGCTTCAGAGTATTTATCGAGGAGAGTTTCGAGTGTCGACTGAATTTCCTTCCATCTCTGGTCAACCAGATTTTTCTTATAAACTGGGTGCAGGTAGACATTGATTACCACAAACACTTCCTCTGCTGTTTGTAGCTTTACACCTAGCATGGATGACGGACACGGAGCAATGGATTCAAACTTCAAGAAAGAAGATTCCACCTCAACATTAGGAAGAACTTCCTGACAGTAAGAGCTGTTCGGCAGTGGAATTTGCTGCCAAGGAGTGTGGTGGAGTCTCCTTCTTTGGAGGTCTTTAAGCAGAGGCTTGACAGGCATATGTCAAGAATGCTTTGATGGTGTTTCCTGCTTGGCAGGGGGTTGGACTGGATGGCCCTTATGGTCTCTTCCAACTCTATGATTCTATGAGATGCTCCTTCAGGTATACTGGACTGAGGCCATTTAGGACTTTAAAGGTCAGCACCAACACTTTGAATTGTGCTTGGAAACGTACTGGGAGCCAATGTAGATCTTTCAAGACCAGTGTTATGTGGTCTCGGCAGCTGATCCCAGTCACCAGTCTACCTGCCGCATTCTGGATTAGTTGTAGTTTCCAGGTCACCTTCAAAGGTAGCCCCACGTAGAGCGCATTGCAGCAATCCAAGCGAGAGATAACTAGAGCATGCACCACTCTGGTGAGACAGTCTGCAGGCAGGTAGGGTCTCAGCCTGCGTACCAGATGGAGCTGATAGACAGCTGCCCTGGACACAGAATTGACCTGTGCCTCCATGGACAGCTGTGAGTCCAAAATGACTCCTGGGCTGCACACCTGGTCCTTCAGGGGCACAGTTACCCCATTCAGGACCAGGGAGTCCTCCACACCTGCCCGCCTCCAGTCCCCCACAAACAGCACTTCTGTCTCGTCAGGATTCAACCTCAATCTGTTAGCCGCCATCCATCCATCCTCCAACCGCCTCACACAGCACCTTCCCTGGTTCTGATCTGAAAGAGAGGTATCATCCGCATACTGATGAACACCAAGCCCATACCCCCTGATGATCTCTCCCAGCGGCTGCATATAGATGTTAAAAAGCATGGGGGACAGAATCCTGAGGCACCCCACAAGTGAGAGCCCAGGGGTCTGAACACTCATCCCCCACCACCACTTTCTGAACATGGCCCAGGAGGAAGGAGCAGAACCACTGTATAACAGTGCCCCCAGCTCCCAAACCCTCTAGACGGTCCAGAAGGATGTTATGGTCGATGGTGTCAAAAGCCACTGAGAGATCTAGCAGAACTAGGAAACAGCTCTCACCTTTGTCCCTAGCCCATCAGAGATCATCAACCAGTGTGACCAAGGCAGTTTCAGTCCCATGATGAGGCCTGAATCCCGACTGGAAGGGATCCAAATGGTCTACTTCTTCCAGGCGTGCCTGGAGTTGTTCAGCAACCACTCACTCAATCACCTTGCCCAAGAATGGAAGATTTGAGACTGGGCGATAGTTGGCCATATTGGCCACATCTAAAGATGTTTTTAAAGAAACGGTTTAATAACCGTCTCTTTCAGCGGGTCCGGGAAGGCTCCCTCACAGAGAGAAGCATTCACCAACCTGCAAAGCCCATCGCCCAGCCCTTCCCGGCTAGTGTTATAAGCCAGGATGGGCAAGGATCAAGGAGACAGGTGGTTGGTTTCACTCGTCCAAGTAGCCTGTCCACATCCTCGGAGGTAACAAATTGAAATTGATCCCACACAACCTAACTAGGCAGACCTCTAGCACTCCCCCGCCCCAGCTGTGCTCCCATGGTGGAGTCTACCTCTTCCCGAATCTGAGTGACTTTATCTGCAAAAAAAACTTTGCAAAATCGTTGCAGGAGATCATGCAGCCCATACTAGGCCCCAATGGAACAGGTGGTTCCACTAAACTGCGAACCACCTGAAAAAGTCTCCTGCTGCTGTTTTCTGCAGATGCAATAGAGGCGGTGAAGAAAGTCTTCTTCGCCGTCACTACCGCCACATTGAGCCGTGTCTGGTCAGCTTCAGAATGAATTATCTGCCACCGGTGCTCTAGTCATCTCAACGACTGTTTCATCGCCCTCAGCTCCGGGGGAAACCATGGGGCTGTCCGGGCTCCATGCAATCAGAGAGGGCGCTTCAGAGCCAAACGGTCAATAGCCCTGGTTAACTCCACATTCCAGCGGGCCACCAGGGAATCGGCTGAAAGGCCATCAACATGTGATAAAGCGTCTCCTACCACTCTCTGGAAACCATTTGGATCCATTAAGTGGCGGGCCCACCTCCCTGCAGAGAGGAAGGGTCGTGGAGAAGTCCAGTTGCAGAAAACAGAAGCAAAAGTTTTTGATGTTCACTTATTCACCCCATGGAGTGGAAATCAATCCAGCAAATACTGAACAGGCTTTGCTGTTGTTGTTTCTCAGTCACACACACACACACACACACACATATATGAATATGATTATGGTTTCCACACACACACCTCCGTTTAAAATTGTGTTGAAATAGTGTGGAAGTAATTGCATCATTCATTATGTTAAACTGATAAATAATTATGTAAATTACATTAAATAGTGAACAGTGAAATGAATAACTTGGCATTAGGCGGAAAAGAAACCACAGCAAAACAGAAACAGCATAGGTTATTTCCTTCCTAATTGTAACTGATATGGACAGCATACCATAGGATGAGCTAATACAACCCACAATTTCTACACAGTGATATTCCTTTTCAGTCTTCCCTGACTGGTTACTCATTCTTTTAAGCCAAAGCAGTGGAAATGCCAAGAGAGCAAAAAACAGACTTCCTGGAAATAAGAATGTTGTAGTGGTGACATTTTGTGCTAAAAGACGAACTTGCTCACATAAAATCTCTGAAATCCGTATCTGAAACAAATCCCCACTGACTTTACTTACAGCTCTCGGCCATTTCCTGACATTTTGAATCCTCCAAAAGGAACCTGAGCAGCCACAGCATTATAGCAGTTCACCCTGAAGAAAAAGAGAAGGTGGAGCAACTTAGTCATGGGGAGGAATTCTGCTCGGTCATAAGAGCTAGCTGAGTTTCTTTACAGAATCTTGCACTATGTGCATACTTTAAAAATCAAAAGAAACATGAATTTCTCTCATGTCACAAAAATACCTTCAGAACTGCTGCAAGTTCTTCTGTATGTCTGCTACCTAACAGTAGAAACTGTTGAATTACTCAACCTAATTCGTAGAAAATACAGAAATACAGTACTGTCTACATGTGGAGTAGCATATTGTTCAGTGATTAGTATGGATAGTGATGGACTGTAGGTGGGGATGCCTTTGAAAAATATTCAGAAAATGCAATGGTCTTAGTGATTCAGCAGCTTAATTGGTTCCCAGGCAGTTCCCGCACAAAAATGAAAATGTTGGTATTATCCTTTGAAGTGCTAAATGGTCTCCGTCATCAGACCCTAAAGAACACCTGCTCCCATTTGTGCCTACCTGTGTGCTGAGATCTTCCTCAAAGGCCCAACCTCATGTGCTCCCACCATTTGCATCATGGCAGGTGGTGATGTGAGTTAGCAGTGGCACAGAAGCTGTAGAATTGCATCCCTTGAGAAATGTTTTTCCAAAATTGTGCCTAACTCATGATGCCATCTGATGGGCAGGGTTGTGTTTTGCGTTGGCTGCACATGCCTGTTATTGGAGCAGGATCCGTCAGCTGATAAGCAGAGGTTAAACCTTGCTCAGTTTCACAGGAGTCCATGCAAACCCTTTCTTGATTCAGAAAGGCATTTACATGGAAACTGCTGCTAAAACTAAGCCGTTTGCCTGGAATCTCTTGCTAAAATGGAGGAAATAACCACGTTTGGGACCTCAAAGCACCTTGCATCTGATGTCGTTGGGATGTCAGATGTTTGACAGGTGGGTGGTGTGTGATGCCAATCCTGATCAGGATATGACACCTGAAGCAAAAAAAGATTCCTTGTTAAAACTACATTGTCTAAAGATGTGGGAAGAGGTAGCAGACTTAATAGGTTCATGTCTCAAAGATACTATTCAGGTTTGAGGTTGCACAGCTTTTTTCCTCTCTTCAGGTACTCTGTGTGCCTTCAGATCACAAATACTCATTAAACCATGCCGTAAGTCTTCTATGTAAGGTTAATTCGGCTAAAATAGCAACACCAAGGGTACTTACCAGACTGTTCCAGCCTGAAGAGCAGCTGCAAATGTCAGTGCTTTGTTAATGTCTTTGGTAAACACTCCAGCTGCTAGACCATAATGAGTATTGTTTGCTCTTTTTATAACTTCATCAACAGTCTTGAACTTCATGATTTGCTGAACTGGCCCAAAAATCTGTTTGAAATCAAAAGAAGCAATCAACAATTAGCATGGCAAATAGATACTTTCTTGCAAAGTATACTTTCCCTATTACATAGGTCTTAAGGTCTTATTCTCATTAGTGATCAAATCAGCGCTCTTTGACACAGTGGTGACTTTGTAAGTTTAGACCCACATTTTCCCTATGAAACTATCAACCTGCCTGCTCCTTCCCTATCACATTAGTCTTCATAACTCCATGAAATGGAACACAGAGATTCTGTATAGCATGGTTCATGGAGATTTCAGATTCAAATAAATGTAGGATCTCCGATTATAGCCACTGCCTTCAGAGGAGAACCAGAAAGATGGCCAGCAGTTTGGAAAACAAGTCCTCCCAAGAAATATTGAATATTGGGCTGAGTATGTTTAACCCAGAGAAGAGAGAGAAGACTAAGAGAGGAAATGATAGCATTCTTCAACCACCCAAAGGTCTGTCACACAAAAGAAGTTTAAGACAGGTTCTCTGCTGTCTGAGGATGCAGGACGAGATAATTTGCTGTATAATTCTGTCTACCCAGAACTACTGAATTCAGTGGGGCTGACTCCCAGGTAAATGGGGTTTGGATTGTAGCCTTGGGGCTTGTCCACTCAGAAGCAAAATGTGGATTTGCAGCTGTAGAATGTAAAACCAGAAAGCACCTGCCCCATCACAATGACAAGACTGGACTTTCCCTTCATTAAGCATGGGTTTTTTCAATCTTTAACGGTAAAGGTAAAGGGACCCATGACTGTTAGGTCCAGTCACAGACGACTCTGGGGTTGCGACGCTCATCTCACTTTTATGGCCGAGGGAGCCGGCATTTGTCCGCAGACAGTTTTTGGGTCATGTGTCCAGCATGACTAAGCCGCTTCTAGTGAACCAGAGCAGCGCACGGAAACACCGTTTACCTTCCTGCTGGAGCGGTACCTATTTATCTACTTGCACTTTGATGTGCTTTCAAACTGCTAGGTTGGCAGGAGCTGGGACCAAGCAACGGGAGCTCACCCCATTGCAGGCATTCAAACCGCCGACCTTCTGATTGGCAAGCCCTAGGCTCAGTGGTTTAGACCACAGCGCCACCTGCATCCCTTTTCAATCCTTAGAAATTGTAAAATATCCAAGGTTGAAAACACACACATACATTTAAACAGGGGAAGGTCTGGGAGGACTTTGTGAAGATGCTCCTAGATTAAAGGAGAGACAGGCAAATCCACTATTAGCAAGATTAGGCTAACAGTGAAAACAGTTTGAAAATGAAACCAATTGCCTTGTGTGTGCATGTGTGCTTTCCTTTGCTGGAAATTTTCAAGCTGAGGCCAGACAGCCATCTGTTGGGGGGACTTTCAGGATCCTTTCCAATTCTACAATTCTGTGAAATAACCCACAATGCTCTCTCTGATGCTCTGATTCACACAGGGGAGAAAGAAACCTCTTCCACAATGCCTGGGGTGGGGAAGGAATATTTGAAGCGGGGGTGGGGGAATTCCATTTATACTTTATGTCACTTTCACACATTTTCACACTCTAGTAAGTCTGCTCCATTTCTTTATTAGTCTGGGTCATTTTTGGGAAGGGGGAACACCTCATATTTATACTTGGATTTAAAAGTATCTTGTCTAAATACATCCTTGTGGTGAGTGTGAAAGTAAATTGTTATTAAACTCCTTATTGTGGTATGCATCTATTTAAAAATTAAGAACACATTTGTGTTTTCATCTCATAAATGTTTATTGGACATTGCTGCATAAGTAAGAAAACAAAGTTTTAAAATCTTTTTATTCCTTTTGTTTGTTCAAATTCAAGAAATGGCAGGGTTTTTTCCCCCTAAATCAGAATGTAAGGATTGCCAGGCTGGGTCAAAGCTTTCCAGGGAAAGAAGTCAGTGTGGTGCAAACCAGGATCAGAGAGACTTGGGTTCAACTCCCCACTCAGCTACAGAAGTGATATTGGGTTTGTCACTATCTCAGCCTAAACTAGGGTTGCCATATTTCAAGAAGTAAAAATCTGGATACAAAAGTTGCCGCCCAGAAAAGGCACACTTCCTGGTTGTGTTGGCAAAAACCTGTACATTTTGTAGATTTTTTAAAATCCCCCCCCCCCGAAGCTAATTTTGCCAGATGTATGGCACCCCTTGCTTAAGCTATCTCACAGGATTGTTATGAGGATAAAATGGGCAGGGGGAGAACCAAGTTTGCTGACCGGAGTTATTTGGGTGAAGGGTGGCTAGAAATAAACATACACATGCAGACACACAAACAGAGAGAAAGAGCAGCCAGAAGCAACAATAAAGATCACAAGGCACCCTCAATATCTCCGGAGGTTATATTTCTAGTTTTCACAGCTGAGGGTACTAGAGACAGGCAACTGCTTTTAAAGAAAGGCGATAGTCTGGAAGAAAGTTCACTTCTCAAACTTTCTATCGTCATACTCTGACCTCTGGTCAACCAGGTTTGGAAGTCCTTTGAAACAACACAAAACATGCAAAGCTTGTTCAGCAGAGGTTACACTGGGGCCCATGCACACGTCATGGGCAATTCTTCTTCTGCATAAGGTAGTTGAGCTTATGCATCAACTACCTTTGATGCATAAGTTCTTCAGGTTAAGACACCTTCTGGTCTGGTTCCTTTGTAAGGTGCTTACTCTGACTTCCAAAATCTAAACCTTCTCTCTAAGCCAGTCATAGTTTTATACACTGCCACATTTATCAATGTCTTTGGTAAAGGCAATACAGCTGGAAACCAGCCTCCCACCAACTAGGCACTCTCAGGATGTTTGGGACTACAACTCCTATCAGCTTCAGTGTTGGCTGGAGCAGATAGGAATTGAAGTCCAACTAGCCAGAAGGTGCCAGGCTGGCAAAGTTTGTGTTAAACCATGCCTCAATTTTCTCTGCCCTCAGACCCTCTGCATAAAACCTTTATTAGCACAGAAGCTGAAACCACAGGACAATCCCATGCAAGTTTACTCAGAAGGGAGCCTGACTGTGCTTATCTGGTGCTTAGTACTGCAGGATTGCAGTCATGCAGCAGCAACCTGTACTCAGTAAACCGCGCTGAGCTCGTGACATGCAAATACTGGCTGGTATTCAAGTAAGTTGTCCTTAGAGACAACTCTTCAAAATGAATGAATGTGAATATGTTAGGCCCATTAATTTCAGTGGGTCTGCTCTGAGTAAAATTTAGCTGAATGCCAGCTACTCACTTTAATTTTATTTCAGTTGTTACAACAATATATGAGAGCCAACAAAGCCATTTCCATATATTGTCAGAATATATCTAAGCAATAAATGCCACTGTTTGTACAAATCAGTATTCAGTACTCCAGGTCTAACTGTTTTTCTTTCAAAAGCACAAATCCATAACCATCTTAGAATTTGCTTGCAGGAAAAATTAGGGTGGCCTCACCAGGATTGTCGAGCCCTGACTTGCCTTGATTTCAGTTTCCCTCTTTGTTTCAGGACATGAGTTATGGACATGAGCAGCTAGTCACTGGTGGCCCCGGATGTGGATATGCCCCCTCCATCACCTCAAAAGATGCATTTTGCCAGTTCAATGAGACTCAGATGAGCATCACTAGGGGGAATATGCATCCCGATATGTGTTAGCAATAGATGCAGGAGGAAGAACCATGGCTTTTTGCAGTGGGAGGCCGGGGGGGGGGCGCCTTGGCCAAGGCCATTTCAGTGGGGGGTCCTCGTTTTAGAGGAGCCCACTTCTCCCCCTCCCAGCTGTTGCTGCTGCCAATTTGATTTTCTCTCCCTCTGGGCCTAATCTACATCAGATGCAGACCCTCCAAGTGTCCCTATTTTCCAGGGATGTCCCTGATTTACATTCGCCGCCCCAGTTTCTGCTTTGATCCTGGAATGTCCCGCTTTTCTTTAGGACGTCCCTATTTTCATTGGAGAAATGTTGGAGGGTATGACATCACCTCCCAGAGGGAAGGAATAAGAGATGCGGAGGCTACCGCTCTTTGTCATGGCTCCTCTGAGAAAGGGCAGAGTAACGGGCACCACAGTAAAGAGGAGCAGCAGCAGCAGGAGGGACAGGCGTCTCCAGAGACAAGGTGTGGGCCTCTTCCTGGGGCATGGGCCTTGTCAGAGAATGCCGAGAGGAAGACTTTCACAACTGTAGCTGCCCTTCAGCTTCTTTGGAAATCTGGATGTATTTGATGATTGCCAATAATATCTGAAAGTATTAATTCCTGCTGACCTGTTCTATTTAGTTGACCCAAATTAACACACATAGCTGTAAAAGAACAGCTTTACATAGCCTAGATTGGGGCTGGGTGGGAAAGCTAATGTGTGAAAACTAATCTTCTACGTGCTTGATTTCTAAAAGGCACATCTTGCATGGCAATTGAAACATAAAATGTAGTCCAACATGCAGAATGTTCTGAATCAGCTTACCTCCTCTTTAGCAATGCGCATCTCATCTGTAACATTCGAGAAAACTGTAGGCTGGATGAAGTAGCCTTTGTCTCCCCAGGGGCCTCCTCCACATTCCAGCTTGGCTCCTTCTTTCTTTCCACTCTCAATTAGTGTGAGGATTCTATCATACTGCTCCTTATCAATCTTCAAAAGAAATATTGCACTGATAAGTCACTCTCCCAGATATTTCTTTGGCCTTAAGATTAACAAAGCAGAAACAAAAACTCTTTACCAGCAAGAGATGGAGCAACAACTTGCCTCTGAGTGGTTGGATCCCTGCCATCTTTCCCCACAAAGTTCAGCAATTACTGGTGGGACTTTAAGCACAAAAGAATCTTTCTTTTTTTTAAGCAGCACTGCCTATACAGTCTTGGCACTCCTGTGAGCTATGGACTTTCGTAAACTCTCTCTGCTCAGTTTTACATTCAAGTATTTAACTTCTCCCTTTGCCTTATCCAATTTCTGTTAAAAAATATTTTTGGATGGCATTCTCAAACCAATGACTTTGCAGAAGTGAATTCAGAACTGATTTCAAGACTGCAATTACACCACTACTGCTTAATTTGTGCTATATCTTTGTTTCTGGCATTTTCTGCTCCAAAGGAAAAGTAGATGATTTATGGACTTGGGATTTTTAGTGCAGAGTCTTAGATCCTTGACATATCCCACATGAGGGTTATAGAAGATCTCCAGGCATAGGACGGTATATAAATTCAATAAATAATAATAAAAAGGATGTTTCCAAATGTAGGTGTTGGGTTTGGGCTGTGTTTCAGAACACCTAAGAACTGATTCCAATGTCATGGCTATCAGACGGAGATGGATGAAAACCTCTGAAGTGTGTCAGGGGTCCCATAAGGCTAGTGTAGAATGCTTGAAAACCAACCACTACACTGATGACCCAGATTGTGGGGAGAGTCTTTGCAACCCTTCTTGTGACCGGATACCTTCATGAGAATGCAAACACAATATTGTACTTATAGTTGGCAGCAGGAGCAGCTACACCCTTCTGCCCCCACCCCAGTGTTGCGTCCCTGTTTCTGTAACAGCCCCAGACTTTGTGTGTTGAGTGTAGGTGTTTGTAAAGGGAAGATGTCACACGAGCAGTTGCTCATGCTTAGGGGCTCGATGTGATTTTGAACTGTGAATGCAACAGGTTTTCTTGCTAGAAAGCACATTGAATTGTGGGCTGGAGACAATGATGATGCTCCTTCAGCTAACACATGAGTATGGCTTGAACAGGGCTAATATTTGCACTATATTTACAGCAGTTTCCCATCCTATAGATTCAGATGGGATAGGCCAAGGCTTTGTACATCAACACTTCCTGCTGCTCAAAGCCTCAAAGCCATATTGCCCACTTAACAGGGGCGTCTTAACCATAGAGGCTACTGGTGCAACGCGCCACGTGGGAAGTTCTGGAGGGTGCTGGAGGGCGCCTCCGCCATGACACACCGCGCTGCACCTGGAGCCTCCTCCCTGCCGGAGGAGCCGCCTCAAGTCCCGTCGGCAGCGCCGCCCTCGCCTGCCTCTTCTCGGGCTGCGGGCAGCGTTGCGGGGAAGCCGGTTGTGAGCCTCCCGCCAGTGCAGCAGCCAGGGCTTCCTGGACGGCAGCGCCGAGCAGCTGCTTCGGCCGAGCAGGCGGAGGCGGACCACAGCCGGCAGCGTCCTCGCCTGCCGCACAGCCCCCTCCGGCTGCCTGCCGTGCCTGGCCCTGTCCGGCGAAGCGCAAGTCTGGCGCGAGTCCGGCATCACCGGCGTCAGTCCTGCCCGCAGCAGACAAGAAGCAGAAGGCGCGCCATGGCGGCGCTTGGGGGGGGGGCGAGTGAGATGGGCCGCAGAGGGGCCCGAGGGAGAGGTGCTGCCCCGCCCGGAGGGAAAGGTGGGGTGGGGTGGGGGTGCCCGAGGGATCCCTGCACCACGGCACCAGATAACCTCAAGATGCCCCTGCCACTTAAGCATTTGAATGTGGACTAAATGCAGTTTATGAAATTTAATCGCACTCTCCAAAGATCTGTGAAAGTTTCTTAATAAATAGTTCCATGTTAATCTGAACCTCCTAGTTTCACCACAAGCTGTAGGCTAGTATTATTTGTATTAAATATGTCTGTTTTGTAGGAAGAGGACTGCCCATCCATGAGCAAAATCAGAGTCAGAAATGCATTTTAAGATAAAAACCCAGGTGTCTAATAAACAAGGCAAGCCTCATTCCTAAGGACATATGCCAAAGTATTTTAACCTGTTTGCCAAAGTGTCATACATTGGGGTGGTGTTCAGGGCTCTCCCTGCAGGGTTGGGCTGAGGAATCTGGCTGAAGGGCATGGCAGAATTGTTGGTTAAAAAGAAAGGTTGAAATCAGTTCCTTAAAGGCAGCCTGGGCAGGTGTGCAGAGGAAAACAGGGAGAGGAAGCTTGCCTCGACCAGAAATCAAGAGAGTCAGGGAATGGTTAAAGTGGGAGTCAAGAGCACACAGCTTTGATCTGATGCACAAATTTGTAGACAAGAAAGACAACTTATATAGGGTCAGAATAGGGCAGGAGCCAATGCAGTAAAGAAGGATAGCAAACAGGGGCGTACCCAGGATCAAAATTAGGGGGGGCAAGGGGCGGGGGCAAGGGGTGGGAGGGGAGGGGCCACAGTGGGGATGTGGGTGGGGCTATGTGGCCTGCGCCCACCCAGCTCTTCCGAGGAGGCGGCCCCACGCGCTGGGAGCGGAGCTCCAGAGGCGTGCGGGGAACGCGAGCCCATGGCTGCCTCCTCCGCGCCTCCCAGGTCTTCTGAGGAGGCAGCCCCAGGCTCCCGTTCCCAGCGCGAAGGTCCAGAGGCGCGCAGGGAATGCAAGCCTGGGGCTGCCTCCTCCGCGCCTCCCAGGTCTTCCGAGGAGGCAGCCCCAGGCTCCCGTTCCCAGCGCGAAGCTCCAGAGGCGCGCAGGGAACGCGAGCCTGTGGCTGCCTCCTCCACTTACGCTCCCCGCTCCCGCTTAGCGCTCCTCCGCTTACGCTCCCCACGCGCCTCTGGAGCTTCGCGCTGGGAGCGGGAGCCTGGGGCTGCCACGCTGTGCCCCTTAGCCTTTTGCTTCTAGGGGGGGGCAATTGCCCCCTCCTGCCCCCCTGCCTACGCCCATGATAGCAAAGATCCTATAGAGCTACTCTGGCTCAGAAGGGTTTGTGGTTTTCTGCAGACTTGCAGTGGCATAAGAAAAAATACTCCATGCCACCTCCCAGGATGTCTGCATTTTGAGTCCAGCCACGGTTGACAACACTGACCCAGGTGATAACCCTGACACAAAACACTGTTCCTTACCTGAGGACCTTGATTTACTCCCGGAGACAGTGGGTTTCCAAGTACGTTTTTCTTAGCCCTCTCAACACTCTTACGTACAAACTCGTCATATATTGGCTCTTCCACAAAAATCCTAGATCCAGCTATGCAGCATTGTCCTTGATGGTAAAACAGGCCAATGTGTGCAAATTCCACAGCACTGTCCACTGCGAAGGAAGAGACACAGAAGAGGCCAACACTGAGCATCTCAGTCAATACTGCAAATCAAAAACAGCCATCTTTGCAACGTAATCTAACAATCTGGTTTTTCACTTCCTTAGACACCTCCCCAAACTAACATTAAAAAGCTTTGCAACACAGTGGAAGGGGACAGCTTTGAAGACAAGAAATCCAAGAGAAGCATGTCACTCACAATCAGCATCTGCAAATATGATATTGGGACTTTTCCCACCAAGTTCCAAAGTGACTCTTTTCAGGTTGCTCTTCCCAGCAGCTTCTTTGATCATCTTGCCAACCTGAAAGAGAAGACACAACTTGAAACTGTTGTGTGTAACACTGTATTTGGATTGTGGTCATTGCTTTGCAAGAGGTTCAGGCTGACCTCTCCTGTCAATTTGATAGTGGAAAATTGATCATCAGCTCAGTGGTTGGGCACATGTGGTGCATGCAAAATGCACCTCTAGTTAAAAATACAGTAACTGTGATATGCAGAGTGGAGAACTTTTCCTCTGCCTAGAAGATGCTGCTAGTCAGGCAATACTGGACCCAATGGACAAACAGCCTGACCTGGAACAATGCAGATTCCTATGATTAACAATGCTTTAATAAGGGGATAAATTACAAAATATATGTGTTCTGCTTTGGAGGATTTCTCACGCAATATCTCAATAATCCTTGGGGTTCAAATGATGGCTCCTAGAAAGTCAACGGGAGTCCTCTGAGAAGGTTAGCTCTGTGAGGGGGAAAGGGCCTCCTAACAACTCTCAGCACCCTTAACAAACCAACAGTATTCAGGATTCTTTGGGGGAAGCCATGACTGTTTAAAGTGGTATGATATTGCTTTAAATGTGCAGTGCAGATGGGGCACAGCCAATTCAATAGCAGCTTCAGTCTAAGAACATTAATTAACTACATCAAGGAATGTGTCAGGAGTGGAGGTTAACAGTGGCTTATATCAACTTTTGGGGGCTAAAATGTGGCCAAAGTGTACAGGTGCATTTTTGTCAAATACCCCGCACAGTGAGAAATATATTGGTCCCCCTCCACACTATTCTTCAGTAAAAGTAGTCCATTCTAAAATACGAGGCATGCTCACAATGAGGGAGATAAGCTACCTATTTTTGTAGAATGCAACTTTCTGTATAAAAAAGAGAGATGAAATAAAAATAAAAATGTGTATTTTTATTTTTACACTGAAATTTGAGGGGGGGGGGAGACTAAGCCAAAATCCAAACTTCACCCTCTCCTCAGCTTTGGAGAATCGATTTTCTATCCAAAAATTCTTTTGCTTGAAGGAATATTCCTTCAATTCAAACACTATGTAGATGCAACAAAAAAGTCTGGTGACCCTTATATATTTCGACTACACTGTTTCAGTGTAGCTGAAGAAGTGTGCATGCACACGAAAGCTCATACCTATGACAAACTTAGTTGGTCTCTAAGATGCTACTGGAAGGATTTTTTTTATTTTTTGTTTTGACTACGTCAGACCAACACTATGTAGATGTGTTTGAGGTGGAGTAGAACAACCAACAAATCATTTCAGTGACACTGTTTAGGAAGCTGACAGTCAAAAAAGGTTAACATAATTACACAACCTAGGCACTAAATCACTTGTCAGAGTCTGTGTGGGTGGGTTGAGGACTTTTGTGGTTTCATTTAATCACAGGGTTAGGTAAATACCTCAGTAGAGCCGGTGAAGGCCACTTTATCTATGTCCATGTGACTGGAAATGGCTGCGCCAGCCGTGGGTCCATACCCTGGCACAATATTCACTACTCCAGGTGGAAATCCTGCCTGAATATCAGAGGAGAAAGAACACAATTGTACCTCTCAGCCATACAGTTATTCCACCTATGTTATTTACGATACTTCATCCCATCTTTTCTCAAAGAAACTCAAAGAAATAGTGCATGCTCTTCTCTGCCCCAACCCGCAACCTTCACAAAAACTTGTGGTAAAATGCATGCAACACTATTGTGGTGAGTGAAAAGCTAATACTTGCAGAAGAAGCCACCTCCCTTCGAAACTCTGTTGTTGCTACAGCTAAGATGGCCAACTAACTAGAGGTTCTAGGCTTGTTGTGTTATACTAACAAAAGCAGTTGAAGTTCCTTCTTGAGATGCAGTATCTTTTCTTATTAGAAGGCTAATACTGTAGCTCTCTTTTGCAACACAACCCTATGGGGTGGGGACTGGGGCAAAGTCAAATACAGTCATACCTCTGTTTAAGTACGCTTCAGTTTGAGTACTTTCAGTGTGATGCTATACTCCTATTGATGCAGCCCAGAATTGCATTGGCTTTTTTAGCTGCTGCATCACACTGTTGACTCATGTCAAGTTTGTGGTCTACCAAGACTCCTAGATCCTTTTCACATGTACTGCTCTCAAGCCAGGTGTCTCCCATTGTGTATTTGTGCCTTTCATCCCCCCCCCCAAAGTGTAATACTTTACATTTCTCCCTGTTAAAATTCATCTTGTTTGTTTTGACCCAGTTCTCTAATCTGTTAAGGTCATTTTGAAGTGTGATCCTGTCCTCTGGGGTATTAGCCACCCCTCCCAATTTGGTTTAGTCAACAGGTTTAGTTTAAACCCTGGGACTGTGTGTAAGGATCTGAAGCCTATACCACTAATCTAGCCAGTGAGGTAAGAGGATAGAAAACACACTCTTGGTCTCTCTTCCCTTCCATGGTTATTCCGTTTTGGTGGCTGCAAAACTAAACCTATTCAGCTGGAAGAAAATTCTCTACTACAGAATCATTTCCTTTCCCCTTCCCCTTCATCTTGCCCCACTCTGGAATGCTGCATAGTTTATGTATATGTTCAGGTTTCATTCAGCAGAAGGGCTCCATCTGTTTAAAAATCTGTTAATATCCGTAACATGATTGACACCCTTCATATTAGAATGTTGGTCTTTAAGAATTCATTTATTGACAGACTCTCATTGCTTTATGAAAAGTGGAGAAGAGAAATGCTAGTGAATACCAATAAAATAAAATAAATGTAAATTCCATATGGTGATTTTCAGTGTGAGTCACCCGTCACAGGCAGAGTTGACCCATAACCATTTAATTGCAAGTGGCATTTCACTGTTTGCTCACTTTTGCTGAGTCACTGTTGCCGTGGCAAGAACAAGATATGCTGAATCACTTTCGTTAGTTCTTTGGTTGGTTACTGTACTGTTAATGATTAGCAACACTTGCCATGACCACAATTATCTTCAGTTTATTTTCCTTTTGTACAAAAAGGGACAGGAAAAAGATCTTAGTTGCAAACCTAACCTCACTTACTGTATGTAGGAGTAAGCTCCATTGATTTCAACAGGACTTGCCTCTAAGTAAGCATGGTAAAGACAACAACCTTAGCCTTAGCTCCTCCAGTTACCTCTCCATGCTGTGCTAGGAGTATTCTTAGCTTATTTTTCTGCTCAGAAACCACATAAGATTATTCTTCACTCCAGGTTGCGTAGCAAATACCATTGTGCTGAAGGATCCAACAGAATGCTTAAAAATGATTGTACCTGTTACTTTCATACACCAGTCCTAACTATGTTTTCTAGAAACTTAGGGCTTATCCACACTTCCTCTAGTTTCACGGCTTCACTTAGTGCTCAATCGGAGCAAACGGCAATTCACGGTTGACATTTGCTCTGATTTAGCCCTAAAGAGCCAGTTTTCCCTGGGAGAGTTGTTGCGCAAGGGGCAAACTTCTCTGATCTGTGCCTAGGAGCCACGGGCCAAGTGGAAAACTGCTCAGATGTGTGCTTTCCAGGCATGGGACAAGATGAGTCCTTAAGGCAGCCAGATTTCGACATGGAGCAGAATGGAGTGGAAGTGTGTACCAAGGTTAGAAAGTGGGCTGTCGCACTTTGAATTCCAATTGTTCAATGCTTCTGCACTAAAACAAAAACTAATACTTCCCTGCAAGAAGAAAACCAGCAGATCTCTGTATCCCTGCATTACCATCTCATTTGGCTGCATTGCTTCATCTAGCCTACATCCTATTGAACTGAAGGAGAGTTGCTTCTAAGCAAAGACTTTTGGCATTACAGCCCTATAAGGTGTGTATTTATCCTGGGCACACCAAACATGGTGCTTGTCAGTTTTGTGCTGGGTAGGGTAAATATTTCAGTCATAACGTTAAATTAATATATCAAATTACAGACGAGTTTCGTTCCCGAGATGCTTGCATGTGAAACCATCTCCCCCGCCCCCACCATCCAGACCAACATTTTGCTTTTCTGAGCTCTTGTTTGCTTTTGCTTCCAGAAGGCCCTGATGATTGCCAAGATGTTCAGTTTGTTAAGCTGCTAATGATTTGTTTTCTGAGCAATTTAGCCTGGGAAGCTATGCGAGGCTTCATGCCCTTGACTTGCTTCAGTGGTTTGCAGTGCGTTACTATCCCCCAAGACAAGGTTAGACATGCTGCGCGCTGCACTGACACAAAGCAGAACAGCCCTCACCCTTCACAAGCACTGCAAAGGTAAGGGCTCACTCACATTCCCATTTGGGAACATGCACACGGCAGCTTTGCTATGGCAACTCACCTCTTTAATTAAAGACCCCATGTGAAGAGCCGTTAGTGGAGTTTGCTCTGCCGGCTTGACGACCACGGTGTTTCCGCAACAAAGAGCAGGGGCAATCTTCCAGACAAACATAACCAGTGGGAAGTTCCACTGAAAAGGCAGCACAAGAACAGATGATCAACAAATCACAGCAACACAATTCTCCTATCTTTCATATTCCCTTCACATCCTTTATGCTCTGTGGGTCTTGTGCATTTTCCAATTCAATAAGCGATGAAAAGTCGATATTGGCTTGAGGATTTGGTTAAAGTGATGCAAGTGAGCCCAAGTGGACCCTTTGTCTTTTCAGTGTGCTGGCTTGGGGCTTATCTCATGGACTGACTCTGATGACAAAACCACTGTGGCCTGTGACATCTGCACAGAAGGCGCCCCATTCTCTGTGTGGCAGTGGCCTAGGAGGACGCTATCTTTGTTTCCCTGAGAACACCTCCTGGGCATCTGCTAAGCAGTTATGACATCCGCTAAGCAGACCCACCCGTTCAGTTCATGGAAGATAAACTCATTCTTTCCAAACCCTGAAACAACTTCTGAACTGGAAGCGTGTTAATTGAACTCCCCAATTCCCTTTTGTTAAATGGACCTCTTGCAGGAACTGAAGGAGGACATTGCAGATTGCTTTGATGGTCACAACACAATACAGTAGATCCTTTTGGGGTCTCAATCATATTACAATCAGTGAGCTGCAATCAGTGTGTAAGGTCTTTATGATTGCGAGTGGCCTCTCTATCTAACCAGAGAGGGCAGCATCTAGGATGTGACAATGACACATGCACTCTGCTCATCAACACATGGAAAACTTAGATAACATCCACACCATGGTTCCTCCCTTCCAAAAAAAATGATGGGAAGTGCTGTTTGTTAAGAGTGCCAGAATTGTAGCTCTGTGAAGGGTAAACTACAGTTCCCAGAATGCTTTGGGTTTCTGGGGATAAACTGCAGTTCTCAAGATTCTTTGCAAACCTTCTTGTTTGCAATTTGGCTGATGTCCACAGTTTTCAGATTGATTGCTCACAAAACATTAAGGAATGTTAAATGATTTCTATTTTACCCTCCATCATTCTTAAATTTGGCAGTCTTCAGAAGGAGCAACCATGCTTTGAAATATAATCAAATTCAGCTCCCCCTAAAAAAGTTTGAGAAGGATTATTTTTTGGAGAAAGCATATTTTAGAGCACAAAAGCCCCTGGACCTATTTGTTAGCAATTTAGTAGGCAGGCTTTATCCACTCTGAAGGGGCTATCGTACCTGGAAATTTTATCCACGTCTGCAGAAGGGGGAGGGGGAAATTATGCTATTTTAAAAAGAATGTCAGTGAATGGAGATGGGGAAATGAAATGGATTCAAGCAGATGGGTTGAATTGCATAGCCTAAAAACAATCTTCAACTAGGGTGAGGTGCCAAATTGAGATATGAACTGAATCTTGAGGTCAGTGTGTACCCCTACCCAAATACCCACAAATGTTACTTAAATAAAAGTTCAACATAATGCTACTTAAATAAAAGAAACACGGTTGCTTCCAAAATGCCCTTCTGTGAATGGAAGGAGTCCTTCTGTTTGTCGACAGAAATTTGATTTAGTAGAGGCCTCTACTAATGGAAGTAACAGTAGCTTTTTATTTTTTGCAATTCTTCCTCTCCACTATGCCCCTAAAATCTGCTCCAGAGGGTTGGGGACCTTCAAGAAGGGCACGGAAGGTGGTCTACTCTGCAGGGAGGAGGGGAAATAGAGAACATCACTCCACCTTTTCCATTAGCAGAAACCTCTGCTAGACAAAAAGTCTATCCAGAAACAGAAAGACTTCTGCTTTTGCAAGGTCAATGTTGGATGCAACCCATTTTTCCATTATATCAATGGATCTAACTTACAGGAATAATTTGTCCACATACTCCAACAGGCTCATGTCTTGTAAATGTGAAATAGTTTCCATCTAAGTAAGATAAGAACACATGGGTAAGATGCAAGCATAGCTAAGGAAAAGAAAATGTCTCACATTATTTAGCATTGTTCCATACTATTATAATATGATACCGTAAGGGGGTGGGCTTACAGGGAACAGCCACCCCTCATCAAATCCAGCTCTTCGAATGGCTCGGACAACAGCGGAGGGACAGGAGACAGGAAGGAGGAAGTGAGTGGAGCGGGGCAGGGCTCAGGCAGCAGACAAGAGCCCTACCTGCAGCCTGTGATATCAGCAAGGAAGGAGGGGCCAGCAGAGAGTTCCAGCGGGGAAACAGCAGAGGGGCGTCCTTTCAAATTCACCCCGGAACTGAGGCGATCAGCAGCTCGCAAATGCAGGGGGAGGAGATTTGGGGTCCCCAAACTACTCTGCTGGGGGAGGAGCCGAAAAGCGCCATTGGGAGAATCTGATAGCAATGAGTAGACATGTTTTCATGAAGCTCTTGCCTTGTAAGTAACTTTCACAATAAAACTACTAAAGACAAGGTGGTTTGGAGTGTCGTTGCTCGAGGGTAGCCAGCAACCGCCCTGACAGAAAAAGTAAACATATCTAGATTCAATATTGACCAAGCACATAAGCTTGGAGGGCAGAATGAATGCTCCAATTCTATAAGCAATCATATAGAAGAGAGATCTTTCAGCTCTTGTATTTTGCCATAGCACAAGGCTGCAGAGTTTCCCCCCACTTTGATAATTTTAACAACACAAACATAACAAAATTGTCATGGCAGGGAGTTAAAGTTACTGCTCACAAGGAAAAAACAGATAGATGGGGAGAGGCAGAGAACATGGATACAGCTAAGCTGACCAATTGGCAGCTAGTCAGGAGGGTAGTGAGGCATTTAAATTAGCCCAGATGTCCAATTAACCAGCTGTAATATCTGAATCAAATGGGATGGATGGAATCAATGGTGACATTTCCTGTTAGCAGGACCACGGTGCAGCAGAAATCCTAATATAAGGACCATATACAAACATGATATAAGAATTGGCTACTCCTGAACATGACCTAGGGATGGAAGAAGGGTGATGAATAAGACCTGCTGACCTCTTTTTAAAAATTATTTCTATCAGGACTCTGCCATTTGCTGCAGCTGTAGGAACTTCACTAAAAAGCGTTATAGAGCTAAGTAATACAAAATATGTCAGCAATGTTTTTTTGGTGGTGGATTTTTTTGTTTTTAATAAAAAAAGAGGCAATATTGGCTGATAAAACTTTACCCGCCACAGCTCTGCACTTATGTAACAGATTTTAAAGGTTACACTTTTCTCAGATGACACATTCATGTAGCTGAAAAATGTTACTGAACATCTCATCCAAATCATCTCTCTGCCCAGAAACTTTTTATCAGAATGACTCACCCATTGGGATGGTACGTCCTTGGATTTTGTCCGACCAGCCTGCACAGTAGCGCAAAGTGTTAATGCAGCCACCTAAGTCCATTAAGTAGGAGGTGGTGAAAAGCTTGCCCCCATTAAGGCTCTCCATTGTCTAGAACAAAACAGGTCGAGTAATTAATCATTATAAATAAGTAAAACAATATGGTGGTCTATAACCATTGAGTACTCTAAGCATTGTGCAGTAGGGGGGGGGAGGTTGCTTGGGAACCAGTGACCTCCCATCATCCCTACCATGGGCCATGTTGGTTGGGGCTAATGGGAGCTGGAATCCAAGAACATCCAGAGGACTACTGTTTGCAACTCTGATTTATAGGCCTGGCATCTTGTTGAAACTAAGGTGGCCATTGAAGGTAGCACTGGTAGCATCGCCCTCCATGCGGCCTGTAGACACTAATCCATACCTGCCAAGTTGCTGTCAGAGAAATAAGGGACCAGGCCGGAAATAGCAGACCGGAAGTGGCGCTCAGAAGTGCTCAGAAGTGACTTTTGATGCTGCTTTGCCCAGTTCCAAAATGGCCGCCGTGCCAGAATAAACCGGGGAAAAACAAAAAATCCATTTTTTCAGCTAGGAACAGCTGGAAAAACGGGGATTTCCCGGGGGAAACGGGATACTTGGCAGCTATGCATTAATCTAGTGTATGCATCAAAGTCCTAATGTAGCACACTAGCCTTACGTTCAAAAATACAAATACATTACACAGCAATTGGTTGTTGTATAAGGCATGGGCATGGCATGCACAATAAGTGCTTGCAGAAAACTGAATCTTTAACTCATGACAGACCAGCTCTTGGCAACACCCAGTGGGTTTATTTTTTAAGTGGCTGATCCAGAATGGCTGCTTTGTGCATTGTGATCAAACACTGTAGGATGAAGTAAACATTAAGGCCTGCCAATCTTCCATTACACGATTCTGACAAAGGATGTTACCAGAAAGATTTCTAGAGTAAAAATTGCCTCTTTGTAGAACAAAAAAGGACTGCATGTTGAATGAAGTCCCAACCGAGTTGTTTATGACTTTACTTAGGCTGTTCAAATCCCATTGACTTCATTGAGATTTAATAGCTTAACGGTGCAGAGAATTTGCAGTCATAAAACTTTTAATGTGCTCTCTTCCAAAAGGTTTTCAGCAGCTGGGGAAAAAAAGTATATCAAATACACAAAAAACAAAAAACCACACACACATGCCACAAAAGAAGCCCTTGTTCATCTCTGTCCAAAAAGTATCTTTTGGCATTGAATAATAGGTAATTTATAACCATTTATAAGCCCAAATGTGGCCAGACGTTATTTTAGTTCTGCCCCCTCCTTCTGAGCCTCAATTTTTAGTCTGATCCTAGAATCATTTGGTTGGTGGCCTCATTCTGAATCAAAACATCACCTGCTCACAATGGCTTGTCATTTTGAACCCCTTGGGGGATATGCAAGATTATGAATCCAGTGGATCCAAAGCCATCATTACTCTGCCTATTTCGAGGCTTTACCCCTAGTTCTTGCTGGTAGAAGAACAGCTATTGCTAGCTTCCTGGCCTGCTAGGCTCAGTGGGGTATCTGCAGCATTTGAGCCAGGTGGAGGGCCAACATGGCCTTATCCTGACCCCTCCAGCAGCACAAATCAGTGGCTTAGGAGTGCACTGTAAGGCTGTAATCCTATACACAATTACCCAGGAGTAAGTCCCATTAAACTTAATGGGGCATATTTCTGAGAGGGCATGCATAGAAATACACTGTAAGAGTAGACAAATTACCAAAAAATATTGAAAGGATTTTAATGTGCCATCTTTGAAGTGCAGAACTAATTCCAAAACAAGAAGATGGGCCTGCTTGGAAGAATCTTGATTAGGTGTGTCTTTATGGAAAAATAAACATATTTTAGCCTAACAGTAGATTTGTTGTTCTTGGCTAAGGAAAGAGTGGAAAAGAAATGATTAAACTCCCAAGGTTAGTTTCCACTGCCGGCAAATACATCCACATTATCTGAGATAAGCCCATGAGTTTGTTCCATTTCTGCAGTTTCCCCCTTCTTTGGGAGATGATAATCACTTTCTCTCAGGTTACAGGGCCAATTTTTTTTCATTTATTATGTAGTATTTAGACAATAAATATGCTAGTAGTGATTATTAGAATTAAATATAAAAGGTTAAAATTTTAAGAATGGAATTGAACATTCTATGTCTGGTTATCAGACACCAGACGAGAGCAATTAGAGATGCTTTTGAGACATCTGGTGCTGCAATGCTGACATAGTACTACACTAATGAAGAACTCTGGAAGGATATAGCAAAACGAAGCAATTCTTGACATAACAACCAGTGGCGGAGCTTCATGCTCCAGCAATGGGGGGGCGGAGAGCAGACGGGGGCTGGGCTGGCACGCGTCCTGGGGTGGGGCACCCAGCGCAGGCGGGGAGGGCAGCCGCGACGGCACCCTGCCCAAATCACACTACCGGGGACGGTGCGCTCCCCCCGCACTCCTCTTCCTCCGCCAGTGATAGCAACACTGGTATCAAACCCAAAATTAACATACTTCTATATTTGCCATAGTTCTAGATTTGCAGGGGAGGGAGGGGCTGCTGTTCTCCAGATGCTGTTGGACTAAAACTTACATCAGCTCCAGGCAGCATGTTGGTCATTGTAAACTATCTAGATGTTGCTCAACTGCTACTCCCATATCACCCCTAGTCGTTGGCCACATTTGTTGAGGCTGATGGGAGATGCAGTTCAGCAATGTCCAGAGGGCCCAAGGTTGTCCACACTTGTTGTAGACTGTAGCCAAACAACATTTGGAGAACCACAGTGCCCCACCCATGGTCCAGATGGGTATAGAAGTCAAGAGTCAGTTGGAAGCACACTGACTGATTTTGCTGACTGATTTTGCTTTCAAAGTGACTATAGGAGCCCTAATTGACAGCTTCCTTTTAATCTTCTTCTACAGCAGCAGTGGGGAGATGTGACCTTAAAATGGCATCAGCCAACTTTGTCAGTTTTGCTAAATATAGAAAGGAAGACAATAGTCTAAATCCAACGTCAAGCAGAAAACAACAACAAGCCATTGTTTCTGAGGATGGGATTGTTTGTGGTTAGATGTTACTCTGCCGTTTGATCAGCTGAGGTATCTTAGAATGAATGTTCATCCCCACCAACTTTCCCCGACTTTCTAAAACAGATTTCGGAATTTGTTTTTCACAACACTGAAGCAAATACTCAATTGTGTTCAGAATAATCCAATCTCCAAATATTTCAATTGCTTAAAATGTGGTCCATGTTTTAGACTTACGGCTAAGAGGAGACGATCCCTTTCAATTAAATCAGCTAGTTTGTTCAACAGCCTTCCTCTTTCTGAAGCATCCATGGTTCGCCAGCAGGACCCAAGTTCAAAAGCTTTTCTTGCTGCTTTAACAGCTTTATCGACATCTGCCTGTACAGAAAATCCATTTAAATGCAGTAAGTACTAAGCATTTGATGGTCAATTTATTTTGACTGAACCATGGATTCTAGTGAAATCTGAGAAGTGCATCTATAGTGTTACATATGCCACTGCCAGCGCAACCCTGGGAATACCACATCCTTGTTCCTCCATCCTGCCTTCTCCTGCCTCCAAAAACCATGGGGTCACGAAGAGTCGGACATGACTAAACGACTAAACAACAACAACAATATACAGGCAGATGCTAAAAATTGTGACCCAGTGCTCACATGCAAACATTATTTACTAGATGTGTGTAGTAGCTCTGCCAAATAATGAGCCAGTGGATGCTTCCCCCTTTCCTCAGCCAGTGTGATGCCAATAAACCCCCTGAGCTGGATCAGGGCCCCCACAAAGCTGTTTCTATTCTTTTTTGAACTTATATCTCTTTGCTTTTTCTTTATCTCTGTGTTTCTCTAGGTCCATGAGCAAGAGGCAAGGCTGTGCTAAATGTTGCCTGCAGAACACTTAAGAATTCTGGGAACTCCTTTGTGGTACGCAGGGTGCTAGCACTGAATGGTCAGATAATTGCACACCCAGATTTAAAACGCACTGAAGCAGCCCTTTTTCGCAATGACGGGGTAACACCTTTCACCACTGGGTAACGACATATGGTTGGATGACATAATTAGGGGGTTAAAACATTGGTTGCGGATGTGAGGGTATTGGCGGCGCGCCTCAAGAGGCTCGTGTGGCGGTTAGGCATTGGAAATTTGCATAAAAGAAGAAGGGGGCAGATTGTGTCATCCTCTGCCCAAAAATTGGAGAAGTAATTCCATTAAAGGGGTTCCGGGGGCGGTAGCTTTGTCCTGGGCCTGCGGAGGTCAGGGCCTTATGGCACCCCCCAATGGTGGCCACAGGAGGTGTTCCAGTAGATGTACATCATTGGGCTCCTTTCTGGTGGTTAATTTCTCCCAGACTGTAACACACGGGTTGCAGTCGGATATAGTCAGTTAGGTTCCAATGCCTAAGCCAATACCGCTCATCATTCGTAACCAATAAAGTTGTGGCCTTTTTCACCCACTTAAATTTACTCATTGTGTCTCGTGTCTTAATTCACGCGGAGGGAGGGGCATTGCCACACAACACTTAAGAATTCTGGGACTTTTTGTTGTTGCTGTGAGTAGCGGAGGATTTTTGTTCAAAGTTAAATGCTTGATTTCAGTTTTTAAAAAGTGTCCTGTGTTGATAGGTTTTGAACAAACAAACCCCTGGAAAGGCATAACTATGAGTCCATTTGAGGGAGAGGGGCAACCGTGCCTCCTAATCCCCCATTTCTAGCAGCAGCAGAATTTTCCATTCTCACCTACAGACCTTCCTTTTTGCTGGTGGAGAGGAAGGTCCACACACAGCATCCTATAACCCCTCAGCCACAGGGAGTACATGATTGATCCCTATCACTGCAACCCTATACACACTTTCCTGGTGAGTAAGCGCCATAAAACTCAGGGAGATTTGGTTCTGAGTAGACATGTATAATATTAGACTGTAAATGTACTTTACATCCCATGGACCATTTTTGAAATAGATGCAATCATGCTTTAAGCCATTTAGTCTTAGAGAGCGCAGCCTAAATGAACAATCTAATTGAAAGGATACTATTTCCCATTCCCATGTGTGTCTCTGATTTGAAATCCCCTTTTGATTTTCCAAGCATTTTTTTTAAAAGTAATGCACAATTCTTGTTAGTTAGCGCTATTGAACATCCAGATTAAAGTCTTAAAATATTTTGGCTCACTGCCTAAGTACTAAGCTCTGAAGTTTACAATTACTTGTATAATTAGCTGAATTTTTTATAATTTGCTGGATTCAGGGCCTACTTAATTGTCAATCTACATTAGGATTGGTTTTTTTTGGAGGGGGGGAGAAAGCTCAAACAAATCAATAAATGGTTTGTAAACCTTTCTTTTCTAAAACCTTATGAGAGCCCCAAATGTTGAGTAAATCACTGGCACAGTTTAATTAAAGATTGTTCAAGCAGTGGACCCACCTGATTTGTAACGATCTTTAATCTGGGGAAAGAAGCTGGTGATAAAAGGAAGTGAAAGTTTACCCATATTTCTTCTTTAGAAATTGCTATAGGATCAAGGTGCGGGTAGTTTGGATGATATTATAGGCACTAGCCAATCAGCACTGCATGTAACTAGCATCTTCTACACACATTCAGAATCAGGATTTATTTTTAAAAAGAGCTTTTTAAAAAGCTCACTTGGATTGGACACAATAACCAGGCGTCCAAATAGTCCTCTCTGCTTTAGGGTTGCCATATTTCAAACAGTGAAAATCTGGACAATTGTTGAGCTTTTTTTGCACATTCACACACAAAAATTAAGTTCTTTTGTGAAATAATTTTTTATTATTTTCTTCCCCCCCCATTTCTTTAACATCATACAACACATAATCAACAACTATACAACAAATAGCTTTGCCAAGCTCTGACTCCCCACTCCCCTCAGCAAGTAAATTAATTCATTCCACTCACGCATTTTCCTAGTTTACTTAATATCAAGAATGTAGGATTTATCTCAATCCCGCTAGTGTTTTCATATCTTTATAATTATCTTTTACATACTCTACAAATTTACTCCATTCTTTCTGGAACCTTGTATCATCCTGATCCCAGATTCTGCAGGTCAGTTTGACCATTTTCATATATTCTAACATCTTCCTCTGCCACTCCGCTATCCAAGGTACCTCTTGGGATTTCCACTTTTGGGCTATCAACGTTCTTGCCGCCACAGTGGCATACATGAACAATCTTTGATTTGCTTTTGCGATTTCCTTACCCATCAGCCCCAGCAAAAAAAGCCTTGGGTTTTTTGGGGAAGGTGTACCTAAATACCTTTTTAAGTTCATTACATGTGGTAAAATTCACCATCTGATGCCTTACATTCCCAACATGCCTTATTTTTCATTCTGTACATTTTTGCTAGCTTTACGGGCGTCAGATGCCCTTACTTACCCAGGCCCCGTTCACATCAGGAGCTTAAAATGCAGCAAGGTCACTCCCCACACTCCCCAGCTGAATTTCAAATCACATTTTTACATTGCTGTACACACTGGGGGGGGGCAGCAATGGCTTCATCCTATGCTTATCACCTGATTTATTTTCCCATCCCTGCAGCCCCTCAAACTCTTATTCAATGAAACTGTCACCTGCACCTGCGTAATGGATGTTTCAAATGTACACACCTCACTTTAACTGTGGCTTATGTTTCCAAATTGGATGGAAGCTGGTTTGAGAGAAAACACATCAAACAACAATATATATCAAGACATGTAGTTTATGGCAAGTGTCATGTGTGCTTGGGTTTAAACACCAGTGATGGGAGGGCTCTGGAGTCGGAGTTAATGGTAATGCGCACACAGCCTCAGAATGTGGCTTTGATTCTCCAATCCTGGGACAATTGCCACACCTTGTGACTGATTTCATAGGATTGTAGAGTTGGAAGGGACCACAAGGGTCATCTAGTCCAACCCCTTGCAATGCAGGAGACTTTTTGCCCAATGTGGGGCACAAACCCACAACCCTGAGATTAGGAGTCTTGCTCTACCAAGTGAGCTATCGCACAATGCCAATATTTCTTCTCCTCTAGATAGTGACCTGGGGCAGAGGTTTACACCCAAATAAAGCTAAAGTCCATAGAAAGGAAAACTTACCTTGTCTCCTTCTGAAACATCACAAATTTTCTCTCCAGTCGCAGGGTTAAGGACTGGGAATTTTTTGCCACTAGCTGAATCATGCCATTCATTGTTTATAAATATCTGCAAGGGAATGGAAGACAGACAGCTAAATTGATGGCATTATGTCACTCCTTATCCCATTTCCATCCATTGCAGTGTTGCAAAACAATGCATCCGATTACCAACAGGGCATCCTGCAACACTATAAGTTACTGTGACTTTATTGAAATGTATTAATTGTTTTGATTAATTTGTTGCTGTAGTTTTGTTTTATTTATTTGTTGTTGTATCTGATAGGATAATGATTGCAATGTTTGGGGTTCCTAAAAATGTTATTGTTATTGTTTCTACCCTGCAAAACACACAACTTTCTGAAATGAAAAAAACAACACATAACAGTCATCTTCTTGTTTAAAGAAATGTCATAACCAGGAACTATTTAGAGAGAGAGTTCAGAACTATGGCCTCTACACAACTATATCAACCTGTCACAATTTTTAAAAAAGATACAAAGAGAGTGCTAATCTCTGATATATTTTTCAGATCCTCCTGGCTCATGTTGAGTTGCACTGGAAATACCAACAATGCCATTTAAATCAAATGTGTTCTCGTGTGTGTGTGTGTGTGTATGGTGTGTGTGTTTATAATGGTGTGTGTAGCTTCCTCACGAGTAAGCGGCTCCAAACCCAGGGCTTGGTTTTTACAGAGCTTTATTATATACATATGTACAAGACAGAGCATCAAAAAGCATGCCCCTACTAATCCGATTCAGAATCTGGAAGCGCCTCCCTTCATGATTTCTGCCAGCATAACCCCCGGGGCATCCTGAACCTCCTCCGTTGGTCCCTCCTCTCCCCCCTCCTCTGTTGGGGTGAGGGTGCTGGTGGAGCACCCTCTCCACTAGAGCTGCTCAGTTGAGGGACCGGCACTGTGGCTCCCGGAGCCTCCTCCTCTTGAGTGCTTGGGTCCGCCCTCTGCAGCCCTCCCTCTGGAGCTCCCATCTCCACAACATCCCTAAGGGTTTGCATCTCCTCCTGAGCCTCAGTCTCACCTTCTGGAGGAAGCTGCCAGGCGCTAGGTGCTGGGGCTCTGGCAGCGTCCTAGAGCCCTCACTCCAATCCACCAGGCTCTCCGCTGAGCCCTGGTGGTTCCCTGTGTGTGTGTGTGTGTGTGTGTGTGTGTGTGTGTGTGTGTGTGTGATATATATAGATTTGCATATATAGTGTGTATGTGTGTGTGTTTATATGTATGTATGTATGTATATATATATATATATATATATATATATATATATATATATATATATATATATATATATATATATATTCCTGGCTTCTGAAAACAAAGTAGTTGTGTAAACTGATCCTAAGGAGATGGCAGGCTAAAGAGATGCATGAATTATTTGTTTTACACTGAGGAGATGGAATTAAAAATATTTTTTTCTTGTCAATATTTTTTTAGCAACTCACTTGACTTCTAAATATCTCTATTCCACCATTCTTGCTTGTTAAAACCACCTTCAATTTCCTCAGCTTTCAGGGGACCCTTATGGACCTCCCGACAGCACCCACATCTCCTCCTCATGCAGTTGCATTTGCCCCCCTGCCATCACCAGGGCAACAGCAGTAACATAACTGACCGCCCTCCTTCCCAGCACCCTGGGTGCTGTCTTAGAGTAGGGCTGGCAGTGATGGCTAGCCTGGCTCACACCTGTGGTGGCTGGCTGCCATTTTAATTTACCCATAATGAGTTGCCTCAGGACAATGCTAGGGCAGCCCAGCTGAGTCAGGCTGGTGAGGGATCTTTCTGAGCAGGTGGGGTCTTTGCCAGGGCCCAGGCAGACTGACTGCTGGCACCGGGCCTGTTTTCTCTCTTGCTCCCACATGGTGCCAATACAGGCAGAACCCACCTGCCATGTACATCATCCCAGGAGGTGCTTGATATCCTTGTTTCTAGTTCCTCCCTGGGGCAGCAAAATCAGGAAGTGCTGTCAAGCGCCTGGAAGGTCACAACTGCCTGGCTGGATCCCATGCCTTCCTTAAATTATTTTTGTTTTACATCGGACGTCCCACTGCCACCATCCAAAGCTGCTCCCCTCCATGAGTGAAGCATGTTGCCTCACTACCTATTCACCACAGTTATTATTATTTACATTTATATATTATCATTTCCTCCAAGGAGCTCAAAGTGGTGTACATGGTTCTCCCCTCCCTGCTTTATCCTCACAGCAGCCCTGTGAGGTAGGTTGGCCTGAGAGACAGTGACTGGCCCAGGGTCACCCAGTGTGCTCCAAGGCTGAAAGAGGATTACAATTCTGGTCTCCCAAGTCATAGTCCCAACACTCTGTTATTCCACACTGGCTCTCAGCTTTGCAGTGGCATTTGCACATGGTGTATTGTGTTGTAAATTACTGAAATACTGTCAGAGGGCCTGATATGGCTACTCTAGAGTAACGACTCCAGCATGGTCTTTTAAGGCTTTTATTAAGTGCTGATTATTTACAGTGTTCAGAGCAGTAAAAATGCATCCTTAAGGTGAGGTGTCAGAACCTCCGAATGGCGATTGGCGCGTTTTCTTCCAGCACCAAAGCTTTGGCAGACCCAACCTCTTCCCCCTACATTTGCGTCGCAATTCGGGAGTTGGGGGGATTGGCCTCCCCCCCCCCCCGTGCGTCCAACTTCCTGTCCCACCTGAGGCATGGGCTCCACAACCTTGCCTGAGCCTCGGACACCACTTCCTGACTCTCCGCTGGAGGCAGAGCTCTCCTTACTCTCTCCAGCGCTTGGGGATGGGCTGGAACTTAAGATGGGAGGGACTTCCCTGTATCCCTTGTCCCTCACATCCACCCCCCTCCCAGGCTCCCCCCCTCCCTAGGGGCTCTCTGCTTGCTGGGGACGAGTGAAACCCCAAGAAGTCTGTGGCATCCGAGCCTGTGGGTGTAAAAATTTCCCCCCAATCCTGCGATCTTCCCCCTTCCCCCTGAGAAGACGGGAATCCCAAAAAGTCAGTTGCGTCAGAGCTGGTGGGAGTAAAAATGTTCTGCCAGTCCTCTCCTGCCTCTGACGTAGTCGACCTCGGTGAAACCCACACCTCTTCTTCCGTATCCTCAAATTCCGCTTCCCATCTCCATGGAGAGCTGCTGCCTGCGATCCCTTCCTCCCGCCCCTCCCCCTCTCCCTCCCTTTCCATGTGCCAGGGCTTGGGCCTGTGGGGGGAAAGGGCGTGGAACTCTTCCACTAAAAATTCCTCAGGTACTTCCGTGGCCGGTATCCACTCATTGTGGGACGGCGGAGTGTCCTCCCATGCTATCAGGTACTCCAGCCCTCTCACCCCTCTCCTTGAGTCTAAAATCTCAGTTGCCTCATTGAGCTGTCGGGCGTCTCCCGTCTCCCCCCTCCCTCTGGAGGCTGATCGCTGTCCCTGAACCTGGTACTTTCTCTGTACGGCGACAGCAGCGATCTATGAAACACTGGGTGCACTCTCATGTCCTCAGGCAGTGCTAGCCTGAAGGCTACCGGGTTGACCTGTTGCGTGACCGTGAAGGGGCCCAGCCTCCTGGGTGCTAACTTCTTGCATCGCCCCCTGGTGGGAAGACCTTCCGAGGATAACCAAACCTTGTCCCCCACCCTGATGACCTCTCCCGGTCGCCTGTGGCGATCTGCCCCCTTCTTGTACGCTTCCTTGGCCCTCTCCAAGTGTTCTCTGAGCTGCTGGTGCACCGTCTCCAGGTCCTCTGCCCAATCCTCTGCCTGTGGGCCCTCTTCCTCCTCCTCCCCCTCCCTCTCCGGGAAAGATCTGAGGTCGCGCCCGTAGTTGGCCTTAAAGGGCGACACCCCTGTGGAGACGTGCACCGCATTGTTGTAGGCAAATTCTGCCAGTGGCAGGCGATCCACCCAGTCCGTTTGCCTCTGGCTGACGTAACATCTCAGGTGCTGCTGCAGAATGGCGTTGACCCGCTCCGCCTGTCCATTGGTCTGCGGGTGCCGAGCCGTAGACAAACTGACCTCCACCTGCAGGAGGTTCATTAGCCGCCGCCAGAACCTGGAAACAAATTGGCGGCCACGATCCGAAATAACTCTTAAAGGCAATCCATGCAGTCTGAATACGTGGTCAACAAACAGTTTGGCCGTCTCTTCTGCCGAGACCGCCCTGGCACACGGTATAAAGTGGCACATTTTGGACATGAGGTCCACCACCACCAACACTGCGGTCTTGCCCCTGGACGACGGCAGGTCTGTGATGAAGTCCATGGACACTACTTCCCACGGCCTGTGCGGTGTGGCTAATGGCTCCAGCAAACCTGCTGGTGGCGCTCTGACCACCTTTGCTCGCTGGCAGGTGTCACATCCCCTTACATAATCCCGAACATCCTCCCGCACCCCTGGCCACCAGAAGTGTCTCATGACTAGGTGAGTGGTTTTGTCCCTTCCGAAATGACCCGCCGTTGGGTTGTCGTGCATCTGCTTGAGGACCTTACCTCTCAGCTGTTTGGTGGGCAGGTACAGGGCTCCCCTGTAAAAAAGCAAACCCCTCCTTTCCTCAAAGTCTTTAGCCTGCTCCCTCCCCCCTCGCAGCTCTCTGAAGATGCGGGAGGCAAACTCATCTGCTGCCGTCAGTGCTGTGAGTTCTGCCTCGCTCACCACTGCTGCTCCGCAGGACCATGCTAATGGGGGGAAAATGTGCCTGGGCGCTGGTGGCAACTCCTGCTCCATGTACTCTGGTTTGCGGGAGAGGGCATCCGCCCTGACATTCTGCTCCCCCGGGATGTAGTGGATGGAGAAGTTGAAGTTCGAGAAGAACTCTGCCCACCGTATCTGTCGCTGGTTGAGCACCCTGGCCGTTCTCCAGAACTCCAGGTTCTTGTGGTCTGTGCACACCTGGATGGGGTGCTTGGCGCCCACCAGGAAGTGTCGCCAGTGCTGGAAAGCAGCGTGGATCGCAAGAAGTTCCCTATCAAACACCGTGTAGTTGCGTTCAGGCTGTGTCAGCTTCCTGGAGAAGAAGGCACAAGGTCTCCACTCTCTGTTGGCGTCCAGTTGCAACAGGATCGCTCCCAACGCCCGGTCTGAAGCGTCTGTCTCCACGCGTAGGGGCGCATCCTGCACCACATGGAACAGGTTCTGGTCGGACGCGAACACCCTCTTGAGGCTTTCGAACGCTGCTTGCGCCTCTGGCGTCCACCTGAACTTCTGCTTGCCTCTCAGGCAGTCCGTGATGGGAGCCGTAACCCGCGAGAAGTTCTTGATGAATTTCCTGTAGAAATTGGCGAATCCTAGGAGGCGTTGGGCATCTTTGCGCGTCCTGGGGCTGTGCCAGTCCAGGATGGCCTGCACCTTGTCCTTGTCCATCGCCAGTCCCTTGTCTGACAGTTTGTAGCCCAGGAAGTCCACTTCCCTGGTGTGAAACTTGCACTTCTCCAGCTTCACATACAGGTGGTTCTCCTTCAGGCGTTGCAATACCTCCCTGACATCCTTCACATGTTGCACTGGGTCAGCGGAATAGATAAGGATGTCATCCAGGAAGACTAAGCAGTTCTTGAAGAGAAGGGACCCCAGGACGTGGTGCATGAAGGCCTGGAAGCATGCTGAGCCCCCTTGCAACCCGAAGGGCATCACCAGATATTCAAAAGAGCCCAGAGGCGTGAACATCGTGGTTTTCCACTCATCGCCTTCCCGAATCCTGATCAAGTTGTACGCCCCCCTCAGGTCTAGCTTGGTGAAAATCTTGCCCCTGCGTGCCGCTGTCAGGAGATCGTCCACTCTGGGCATGGGGAAAGCCACTGGCTCTGTCACTGAATTGAGCCGTCTGAAATCCACCACAAGACGGCGCTGTTGCGTGTCTTTCTTGTCCACCCAGAAGACCGGGCTGCCCCCTGCTGCCTTGCTTTCTCTGATGAATCCCCGTTTGAGGTTCTTGTCTATGAACGCACGCAGATCCTCCAGTTCCTGATCTGACATGGCGTACAGCTTGGCTGGGGGTATCGTTGCCCCTGGCACCAGGTTGATCTGGCAGTCGAAAGACCTGTGTGGGGGTAGGTGGTCGGACTCCGCTTCGCTGAAGACCTCCTGCAGGTCCCAGTACTGCTTGGGTATCGCCTCACCCCCTTTGACATGCATGGTGGCCACCGTGGCTATTGGAGGCCCCTCCCCTGGTTGGTGCTGCATGCAATGTTCCAGACAAAAGTCCGACCCAAACGTGATGCATCTCTGGTGCCAACTTATGGAGGGGTCGTGGCGCGCCAGCCAGCTCATTCCCAAAACGATGGGGGGGTCTGAGATGGTTGTGACGTTGAAAGCCAGTGTCTCTGAGTGCCTTCCCACCGTCATTCTCATGGGGGGGGGGTTTGATGAGTGATGGCCCCTCCCAGCAACTCTCTGCCGTCAATGGTGGCTACGTGCAGGGGAAAATCCAGCTGCAGAAGCTGGATCTGGTGCTCTTCTGCAAAGTTTCTCGAGAAGAAGTTGGCTGAGGCACCACTGTCAATTAAGGCGAGGACTGTCAGGGGATAGCCATTTGGGAGCGTTAGCGTGACTTCTAGAACCACTCCTGCTCTGGGAGGGGTGGGCTGGCTCTGCTCCTCTCTGTGCGGGTGGGCGGGCTGGGGCTGTTGTCTGCTGACTGTGCCTGGCTGCTGCCCCTTGTCTCCTGCAGCCAGGCTGTCTCGTTTCCCTGCTGTGGTGCTGCTTCAGTGGGGGAAGGTACAACCGTTCCCGCCTTTCCTTGCCACTCTCTGCGATGAGGGCAGTCTCTGACGAGATGCCGGGGGGAGTTGCAGAGAAAGCAATTCCCGCCTCTTCCCTCCTTGCGTCTTGGCGCCGCCGGGGTTTGAAAAGCCCCCGCGCGCGCTCCACCGATCTCCATCGGTTCCGGCTCTGGGCTTGGTCTGGGCAGGTCTGGGGGCGGGCCCTGGGGTGGGGTTTGGTGATGTGGTCTGTCCTGGGAGCGTGGGAACCAAGGTTTTGCTGCGCGCGTCGCTTGTTTGTCATACCATCTGGATTCCTGTCTCACCCCCACCGCTAGCGCCGCTTTGCTTAACTCATCCATAGTCCGCGGTCTAGGACCTCTTGCCAGCTCATCCTTAACGTCTGCGTGCAAACCCAGGTAGAAGGCTGATTTCACTGGCTCACTTTGCAGATCCCACCCCAGTTTGTGCACCAGCATGGTGAATCTCGCCCAGTAGTCCCTAACTGTCGATTTTCCTTGTGTTAAGTTATGAAGCTCCTCTTTAGTGGCCTCCATTTCACTGTCACTAGCGTACATTATTTTTAAAGCTTCTAGAAATAATTTTGCGTTCTTCATGCAAGGATTTTTTTGCGCGATGAGCGGTCTTACCCATTCCCGGGCGGCCCCCGTCAAATGCTCTATGATAAAGGAGACTCTGTGCGCGTCATCTGGGAATTCTGCTGCATGCAATTCCAGCGCATAATTTATTTCTGTCTCGAATCCTAGGTACTCCCTAGGGTCGCCGCTAAACTTGGTGACTAGGTTCTGTCCCCTTCTCACTTGGACTAGCTGCGGCTGGGGCGCCCCCCCACCTCTAGCGGCTTTCTCCTCTTCCAACTTTTTCTGCAGGTCCAATACCATCACCCTTAGCTGTTTCTCAGTCTCCTCTTTTGTCCTCACCTGGTCCACCAGCTTGTTCAGCTCCTCCTGCGCCCCTCGCGCTTCCTCCTGAGCGGCATGCAATTGCTGCTGTGCCTGCGCTGTGAGGTTCCGTAGCTCCTGCTTCGCTGCTTCGGCCTCCAGCCTCCAATGCTCAGCCTCTTGAGCGCTCATCGCTGCACTCCAAAGTAGCCAAAAAAAGATTCGGAGGTTGCTGTCAGAGGGCCTGATATGGCTACTCTAGAGTAACGACTCCAGCATGGTCTTTTAAGGCTTTTATTAAGTGCTGATTATTTACAGTGTTCAGAGCAGTAAAAATGCATCCTTAAGGTGAGGTGTCAGAACCTCCGAATGGCGATTGGCGCGTTTTCTTCCAGCACCAAAGCTTTGGCAGACCCAACCTCTTCCCCCTACGTTTGCGTCGCAATTCGGGAGTTGGGGGGATTGGCCTCCCCCCCGTGCGTCCAACTTCCTGTCCCACCTGAGGCATGGGCTCCACAACCTTGCCTGAGCCTCGGACACCACTTCCTGACTCTCCGCTGGAGGCAGAGCTCTCCTTACTCTCTCCAGCGCTTGGGGATGGGCTGGAACTTAAGATGGGAGGGACTTCCCTGTATCCCTTGTCCCTCACAAATACTATTCATGAAGTTTCATGATTCATCCTTCCATTCATTACCATGGACCAGTCAGGAGTCCTTGATGGTGCAGTGCTCCTGAATTAATGTCAGAAGTGGATGGTGCTTCTCCTCAGGCCCCAGGGGCCAAAGGCTCCTCTTCTGCCTGCACCCATCTAGCCAGTTCCCCCTCTCCACTGTCCCCATATCTACATGTAGGTGGTAAAGGGGGTAAAGGGGCCCCTGACCATCAGGTCCAGTCGTGTCAGACTCTGGGGTTTGCGCGCTCATCTCGCTCTATAGGCTGAGGGAGCCGGTGTTTGTCTGCAGACAGCTTCCGGGTCATGTGGCCATCATGACAAAGCTGCTTCTGGCGAACCAGAGCAGCGCACGGAAACGCCGTTTACCTTCCCGCCAGAGCGGTCCCTATTTATCTACTTGCACTTTGATGTGCTTTCGAACTGCTAAGTGGGCAGGAGCTGGGACCGAGCAACGGGAGCTTACCCTGTCACAGGGATTCGAACTGCTGACCATCTGATCAGCAAGCCCTAGACCAGCGTTTCTCAACCACTGTTCCGTGGCACACTAGTGTGCCGCGAGACGCTGGCTGGTGTGCTGCGACGTGCGGCGACGAGAAGGGCGATTTGCATTGTCACGTGCCTGGCGGCCGCCAATAATCAGCATTGACCTGCCGGAAAGCAATATTTCTCCTCCTCTTTCCCAAAGCTCAGTGCAAACGACACTAACCCGCCGGAAAGCAATATTTGGCAAGTGTTTCTTACAGTCATAATTATAATATAGGGTGGCACAGAGTTAAATTTTTTAACTTTTTTAATGGTGGTGTGCCTCGTGATTTTTTTCACGGAACAAGTGTGCCGTGGCCCAAAAAAGGTTGAGAAACACTGCCCTAGACTCTGTGGTTTAACCCACAGCACCACCTGGGTCCCCATATCCACATGTAGGTGGACAACCTGTGAATGTCAACGCCAATGAGTGTTGGCTGTTTTCAAAGTCGCACGGAATGGCTAAGGGGTGGTGGTACTCTTCTGCTTCCATATGTATGGGTTGGATTGAGGAAGGGGGTCACCTGATACACTCGGACTTTCCTCCTCTGCCTCCTGCTCCTTTCCCAATCCTCCCTTTGCCTCCTAGGCTGCAGGTGCACCATGAAAACAAAGACAAGTGTGCCAGTATTAGTAATAATATTATCTTAAACATATCATGGTTCTGAGCAACCCAGAGATCATTCTCATTTACTCAGCAGCAGATGTAATAGAGCTAAAAGTATCCATTTTCAAATAGCTGGAAAGCATTTTGCCTATGCAGTTCTAACCTTTAAGCAAGCAGGAAGCGGATGATGGCCTAAATCCTTTCCAGGGAAAGGGATAGCCAAGCCCAGATGTAGATTAAAAAAACATAAAGGCAGAACCATGATCTGTTACGATGAAAACTAAATTAGGCACAAGAAGATAGCAAGCAGAGTGTCAAATAATGAAAACCCACGCTTGGCAACAAGGTGCACTCCCAAAACGAGAGAGTGCGTGAAACGTAAATATTAATATAACAGTGCCATGTGATGCAAGGGCAACTCAACTTTGTATCTGTTTATGAAAAAAGACAATTGTGAAACATACCTTTTTTGGAAGTTTTTACTGCTCCATTTAGGCCACTGACTCAAAGGCTTTTTTATATCAGGTACCGTGTGTTATTTCCTCTTCTCATCACCTCCCAATGACAGCTTGACTGCAGCACAACCAACATGGCCAAAACTAGATGACATGCTAGCTATGTGCCCTTAACTGCAGGGTTTTATAAACATACAAATTCCCAGAATGGGCAGCCTGATCTAGACTGGCATCTCACCACAGAGAGAGGCTTCTACTCCTTCCCATGCCTACCTGTACCTTCACGCCATACAGTGGTATCTCTGGTTAAGAACTTAATTCATTCCGGAGGTCCGTTCTTAACCTAAAACTCTTCATAACCTGAAGCACCACTTTAGCTAATGGGGCCTCCTGCTGCTGCCGCGCCACCAGAGCATGATTTCTGTTCTCATCCTGAAGCAAAGTTCTTAACCTGAGGTACGGTACTATTTCTGGGTTAGCGGAGTTTGTAACCTGAAGCGTTTGTAACCCAAGGTAACAATAAGAACTCAAGAAGGGGAAATGAGGAAGCCTGAATCTGTTTTTTCTTTTTCTTTTTTTGATTGTTGTATTTTTCTTTTTTGTGCTTTTTTCTTTTTTTTTGTATTTCTTGTTAAAATCTAATAAAAATTATATTTTAAAAAAAAACAACAACTGTATTTCTGGGAAAAGTAGGAATCTGAGCCCCAGCTTTTTTCTTTTTCGGTAATGCCTCCCCTTCATCAATGTCCAGCTTGCTTTCAGTTGTGGGCCCCCAAGAGCAGAGGGATTGCAAGTTCAGGAGGGACGGTAGCTTTGCTGGGTTCAGACCCAGACATTCTTCCAGTTTTGTGTGTGTGTGTGTGTGTGTGTGTGTGTGTGTGTGTGTGTGTGTGTTTAAAATGGATCAGATAATAGGAAAAAATAATAGGAGATGGGACAGGCAGTGGGGGGGGGGACCTCTGCCTGAGAGCCTGGAGGATAAACAACACTGAGCAAAACAGACAAACAGTCTGACCTGGTAACTGTAGAGCATCAGAAGAGCCCCACTGGAGCAAGTCAAAGACCCATCTAGTCCAGCATCCTGTTCTCAAAGCAGCTGAGCAGAAGCCCAACAAGCAAGGCCTGAGAGCAACAGGGCTCTTTCCACTTGTGATTTCCTGCGACTGATATACAGAGGCTTCCTGCTTCTGTCGGTGGATGCCGAAATAGTAGCCATTATTAGCAGTATTCTCCATCCAAACAACTTCCTATGATCCTAAGAACTGTGCCTTCCCCTCATGAGTTTGCAGGGGAATGACAGAGAGGTAGGGAACTCCTAGGCTGTTGAAATGCAGGGGGTGGGTCACGCTAGCACACTCATCACTTTTCTTTCTAATAAGCCTTCCATGGAAGCTGAGCTCCCTTGTGCTGAGGCAGAATGCATGCCATTGTGAATGACATATCATAATTGACAGGCAGAAGAAATGAACAAATAAGCAAGCAAGACCATCATCAACAGCTGTTCTGGGCCTGTCTGAACTGGTCCTCTTTGCAAGAACAAGTATTCCAAAGCACAACATGGATGAGGTGTCCTCTATGGTGTTTATTTTGCTAATTGTGGGTTTAGTTTCCTCAAAGGGCTCTCTTGTACAAGTCTGTGACTCACTGAGTTTGGATTTGGTAGAATGAAAACATGTTCGGAAGACTTTGGGTGCCTAACATCATTCAAGTATGCCAAATGTTTGTGTGTCTTCATCTATAATAGGCGGCTTACATTTGTCTTCTCCAAAGTCCCTGTCTCCTCTGCCCTTTTGGATGGCTGTGATGCCACACAACCAGAGGTGCCACAGCTCTACTGATTGCCATTGGCTTAGCTGATCCAATGTCACAGAAGGAGGCCTTGTCCAGGAAGCTTACCACTAGGAAGGTGGCCTTGGGAGATACTTGAATGCGAAGTTCAAGGTCCATGCTGAGCAGCTTCTGGTAAACGAAGCCAAGCAAGTCTTTCCCAGACCAAGCATAGCCAGTTGATGCTCCCATGATATGGATATGGCCTACAGAAGCAGAACAATTGTATTTGACCCTCAGTGGCTTTACCAGATTTGAACTGTGTAGAAAAAGGTTGCCAATAATTTAACCCATAAAGAAAACAAAGAGTTTAATGTCAGAGTTCTTTCAGACTTAACACCACGGCCATACAAATGACCACCTTTCACAGCATATTGGTTTAAGAGTCTTATACTTTTCTTTCTGCTTAGTAAACAATACATTTATGTTGCCTTTCAGCTTAGCTTCCCAAAGGCAACAAAAAAGTATTTTTTCAGTTGCTCTACATAACTACAAATTAGTACTGTGCAATGCAACCCACAGCAAAAGGAAGTTCCACTGAATTCATTGAGCCTTTATAGCATTGCAGCATAAATTATTTTTTAATTGTTTTTAAAAAGCTAAGTTGAAAGTGTAACAGAAAAATCAAAGGACAACCTTATTAGTTGAATAATCATTATTTAACTCTGGAGCATAATCAAGTAAAATATTTACTAGTGTAGGTATATCAAAGGCCATTTCCTGAATTCCTTACTAACCCAAAACACACATGAGTCTTAATAAGGGCTTCTACTGGCTTTTAAGGGACGGGTGGCACTGTGGTGTAAACCAGAGCCTAGGGCTTGCCGATCAGAAGGTTGGCGGTTCGAATCCCCGTGACGGGGTGAGCTCCCGTTGCTCTGTCCCAGCTCTTGCCAACCTAGCCGTTCAAAAGCACATCAAAGTGCAAGTAGATAAATAGGTACGTGCTGTTGTGTGCTACTCTGGTTCGCCAGAAGCGGCTTAGTCATGCTGGCCACATGACCCGGAAGCTGTATGCCGGCTCCCTTGACCTATAGCGCGAGATGAGCACCCCAACCCCAGAGTCGTCTGTGACTGGACCTATTGGTCAGGGGTCCCTTTACCTTTACCTTGCTGGCTTTTAGTATGAGTTTGGGGCATGGAGTGAAATCAGGAATCATAGAATCATAGAGTTGGAAGAGACCACAAGGGCCATCCAGTCCAACCCCCTGCCAAGCAGGAAACACCATCAAAGCATTCTTGACAGATGGCTGTCAAGCCTCTGCTTAAAATAAACCCTGATTTTGGAATAAACCCTGATTTTGGAAAATGAACTGAATCTTGACAAAGTTAGTTGTGCTTAGTGCCCGTTGAAATCAGTGTGAAAAGTCTGTTTGTTTTAACTTAAATCCTACCTCCATGCTTGCACGTGAGAATACATGGAATTAAATGGATTTCAGCCCAATTCTTATGCCCAAACTGCTGTGGCACATGACAGATAGGTCCATGCTGATGAAGTAGCCAGGCAATTGTTTCATTGTACTTGCCATCCAGCCTGGCATAGCTGACAAATAAGGCTCCTCCTTTTCATGCCTGCCTGGGGCTACAGCGTGGGGTTTGTCACTAATATACGGGATGCCACTAATATATGGGCGGTGTAGCCTGGACCCGCAGTTGTTGCTATGGCCCAGAGTCTGTTCAATACTCTTGCTTGCTTCTTCCCTGGTTGTCCTGATCCCCAGGCCCAAAGGAGGGCCCGTGTGAATGGTCTGGTGCAGGTATACCAAGGAAGGATGCCCCAAATGCCAGAATGATCAGTTCCAGTGCTGTATCAGAAGAAGGTGTAAACTGTCAAAAGTTGGCAAAGCCTTGCTGCGTTGACAGAGAATGAAGACCAAGACAGCAGTCGTTTGCCCCTTCATCCCACATACCCAGCTCCTTAAGCCGTTCCTCATAAGGCATTGTTTCCAGGCCTTTGACCATTTTAGTTGCCCTCCTCTGGACGCGTTCCAGCTTGTCAGTAACCTTCTTGAACTGTGGTGCCCAGAACTGGACACTGTACTCCAGGTGAGGTCTGACCAGAGCGGAATACAGTGGTACTATTACTTCCCTTGATCTAGATGCTATACTCCTACTGATGCAGCCCAGAATTGCTTGATCCTTGCCCATGCTGGCTCATAAAAGTAAGCTGGGAAGGGCTGGGCGTGGTGAATGCTTCCCTCTGTGAGGGAGCCTTCCCAGACCTGCTGAAAGAGGCGGTCATTAAACCACTTTTTAAAATAACATCTTTGGACCCAGCCAATATGGCCAACTATCGCCTAGTCTCAAATGTTCCCTTCATGGGCAAGGTGATTGCTGAACAACCCCAGGCATGCCTGGAGGAAGCAGTCTATTTAGATCCCTTCCAATCAGGATTCAGGTCTTGGTCATGCTGGTCAATGATCTCCGGCAGGCTAGGGACAAGGGTGAAAGGTGTTTCCTAGTTCTGCTGGATCTCTCACAAGCCTTTGATACCATTGACCATAACATCCTTCTGGACCGTCTAGAGCAGGCACCCCCAAACTGCGGCCCTCCAGATGTTTTGGCCTACAACTCCCATGATCCCTAGCTAACAGGACCAGTGGTCAGGGATGATGGGAATTGTAGTCCAAAACATCTGGAGGGCAGAAGTTTGGGGGTGCCTGGTCTAGAGGAGCTGGGGGCACTGTTATACAGTGGTTCCACTCCTTCCTCCTGGGCCATGTCCAGTGATCAGACCCCTGGGATCTCACTTGTAGGGTTCCGTCCTCTTGTCCCATGCTTTTTAATGTCTACATGAAGCCGCTGGGGGGGGGAATCATCAGGAGGTTTGGCATCTGCTTGCTTTGATATATGCTCATTGGCTTGCTTTGGTGCTATGCTTATCTGTGGACTTTGGATACTTGGCTCTTGGCCTAGGGAGGGGAGCTATCCACGAGGCTTGGATGCCTGCCACCCCTGTCTTCATGAGCCAGGTGGGCCAATGGGGGTTTCTAATCAAACTGACACATGATGTTTTCTGTACAAGCAATGCACAAAATGCTTGCCCAGGGGCAGGCAGTCATGATGAATGTTTGGTGTTTTCATGTGTATCCTGAGTCTGTAAAGGCAGTAAGGTTTCTGGCATTGCATTGAAGTTTTCACCTTTTCATAATAAAGCACTAGAATGAATCCTTTTGGGAGTTTTGACGTCCTTTTCTGGAATCCCTGATCTGTGGATCAGGACAAGGGGATACTGCTGTCTGCTCCATCATTTATTCACTCAGAAGCCAAAGCATCCCTGGGCTACAGGCTGCATATGGAAGATGAGGGGCACACTGAAGTGGAACTTTCTTGAGCATTAGACTGAGTCGTGGCACACCTGCCCCCTAAAAGGCAGGCTTGGCTATGCCTGGCACTTAAGGGCTAAGTTTTTCATCCCATGTTCACACTTCAGTATGCCTCTAGAAAGACAAAATGGATTGGGCATACAGTACCCATCTTTCTTTCCTTTTAAATCATTAAAAGCCCATACAGAATCAGTCACACAATTCCAAAAAAAAAAACGCTGTGCTAAGCAAGCGGATACAGAATTTTGCTAACTCAGAATGTCTACTTCTGATATAGTGAGGATTGTACTATAATTCCACCCAGATTTTCTTACTTAGCCTTCTTTTTAAGGGGGAAAATGTGTTCTTTGCCTAATGTTTAAATCCTGGTACCGTCCCTTCAATGCTGCTAAATGTGGACTCATTTGAAACTCATTTGAAACCATGGCTTTTGTGTTTATATCAGATTGCAACGTCCCAGGTAGGGAGAAGAGAACAGAAGCTACTACAGGACTGCTTCAGGTCCCATTTCCCTTTAAAGGTAAAGGGACCCCTGACCATTAGGTCCAGTCGTGACCGACTCTGGGGTTGCAGCGCTCATCTCATGTTATTGGCCAAGGGAGCCGGCGTACAGCTTCCAGGTCATGTGGCCAGCATGACAAAGCCGCTTCTGGTGAACTAGAGCAGCGCACGGAAACGCCGTTTACCTTCCCGCTGGAGTGGTACCTATTTATCTATTGCACTTTGACGTGCTTTCGAACTGCTAGGTTGGCAGGAGCAGGGACCAAGCAACAGGGGCTCACCCCACCGCGGGGATTCGAACCGCCAACCTTCTGATCAGCAAGCCCTAGGCTCTGTGGTTTAACCCACAACGCCACCTGGGTCCCTTCATTTCCTTAGAGGCACACAAATTCATTTTGTTCTTTACCTCTGCCAGTCTCAGCTAGTGGCAAATAAGCAGCTGAAATTAGAAGTGGGGTGCTTCAAGTTCAACACTGGCTGTCTATTTCTTTTGATCTGGGGAGCCTTGTCAATGCCTGTATTAGTTTCATGATCCCTCGTGTCACCATCACAGAAAATAAAATATTAGGCACTTAGATGGCATTATGGAAATATCAGATGTGGTGGTGAATCTGCGTTTGGACATAGCACATTTTAGAAATTCCTATGTATTTTATTTTGGACATAATTCAAAGGGAAAGCCTGCATTTGTCACCCCTCCTCCTTCTTTAGAGAAAAGAAGTAAGAACATTATACCTGCAACACACATACACACACACACACCCCTCCCTACTTTTCTGGAGTGTTTTATAATCATAAAAAGCTGAACACTGCTGCCAGTTTCTGAAACTTGTTAAATATTGCCAAACTTTCACCACATCTCCAATGCCTTATCAAGGAAGTACAAACACCAAGATGGGCACAGAGCAGTCAGCGCAGGTGCAGGTGAAGAAGCTGCAGGATTAGGTCCCTCCACAGGGTGTTTCCTCCAAGCATTTACCAAGGGGAAACTATTTGGTTTGAGAATAAAGTCACAACTCCAGACCTTTTCCTAAGGCTTTCAACATTCCAGAAGAGGACCCTCACATTTCTCCTTCTTTTCTTGTGAAATATTATGCATTTGGGGCTGTGAACCAGCCAAGCCTGATTTCAATGCGGGAGAGTTGAGCACATGCTTAAAGGTGAGAAACTGTGGCTTAGGGCTGACAGGTATCTAAGGGAAGGAGGGAGGGAACCCAACCCCAAACCACCCTCACATTCCTGCCCTTTTGCTTTGCACAACACTTCTGTGTGTAACTATCAGCAGGTGACCCTTCTGCAGCAAGGAGATAAACTCCAGTCACCTGCCAGAGTTTGCACACCCAACTGCTGGGAAAACCACAGACTGGCTGGAATGCTCAAAGGCTTGCTGTGTCCTACCTGCCCCTAACTCACAGCAATCTATGGACAATAAAGTGATAAGCAAAGGGCCCTTCTAGTTATTCTCTTAATTGCACAGCTATTTTCCTTTCTCCTTCAGATGACCTGAAAATCTTCAAAACGTTCGCTGCCAATCTGGTCAAAGTTCAGAGATACTTTTTGTTTTAGCAATTGTACTCTGATGCAAGGCATAGCAAAGTGCTGGTGGTAAGATGAGAGAACCACTTTAGGGGTTCGATAAGATAATACCTTTCTGCTTATCTGTTTGTTTGTGCATAAGCATGGAAAGAATTTGCTATGATATCCTTTTCTTCTATGGCAAGCTTGTTTGCAACATAGATTTTTTTTAAGGCAGAGGACTTAGCTGGATATACGGAAAAAACAATGAAGACTCTTGTGGTCCCTTAAAGACTAACAAATTTATCACAACATAAGATTTTGTGGGCTACAGTCCACTTCATCAGAGATATGAAGAGGGATCCTCAGTTTCAGGTACATATATACTTGATGGTTAGAGGAGGTAAACCAGGCATCCCCAAACTGCGTCCCTCCAGATGTTTTGGCCTACAACTCCCATGATCCCTAGGTAACAGGACCAGTGGTCAGGGATGATGGGAATTGTAGTCCAAAACATCTGGAGGGCCGAAGTTTGGGGATGCCTGAGGTAAACTGTCAGATCCAAAGTAAGTATGGGTAGTGGTAATTTACCTTGTTCACAGAAAAGTGGGGCTGATAGCACAGACACCCCGGCTCTGATAAACCAACTAACACATGTAGCGTGATAAAAGTCCATTGTGCTGATTCAATCCACAAGTTATAGCAGCCAGTGTACCAGATGGAACTGGTAGACAGTTTCCCAGGTCATAGAATTGACCTGCACCTCCATGGTCAGCTGTGAGTCCAAAATGACTCCCAGGCTGTGCACCTGATTCTTCAGGGGTACAGTTACCCCATTCAGGACCAGGGAGTCCCCCCCCCACCTGCCTGCCCCCATCCCCAAAAAACAGTTGGACCAGATGATCCTCAGGGTCCCTTCCAACTGTGATTCTATTCTATTCTATTCTGTGCAACCCTTGAGATTCGTTCACCTATCAGCTTCCAATGATATGCCATCATCTGCCAACATGACACTTCTGAATTCTCTTATAAGACAAACAGGCTTCTCTCTACACAACACTACTCTAAAATGGCAACATGGCAAAAATGACAACATGGCAATATAGAAAAAAACAGTAGGAGGACATTTGAGCTTCCAATGACACTGCAACCAACATAACGTGAATAGAGGAACTTCAAAAGAAGACTGCAGTGAGAAGGTTAAGTGCTGTCTTTTATGGACTGAAACAGCAGAACTTATTTTTTTAAAAAAATCATTTTACCAGTGCCAGGATGTATGTTGTATGTGTCTGTATGGAAGGCCCAGTTAATAAGCTAATTATCACCCAGCATACTTTTCTGCATTTTGTTTTCTTCTGACGTCACTGTTTACAATCCTTCCCCCATCCTGCATTCACATATGCATGCCACACACCTGCAACACAGGATAGCATTTCATGCATGTGATGAAGTAGATCTCCCTCGGGCAGGAGATATAGAAGTATGATAAGCTGCACCAACAGGTTAAAGAAGTTTTTGCCCATGGGCCGTGAGGCTGCTGAATGAAAGACAGCAAGCTTGCAGCTGACGTTCGGGGTTGGTGGTTAGCTTGAGTCTAGCTGCAGCCAGGCCCTATGCAATCAATGATTCAGGAGAGTGGATTGGGCTGCACATTTCCTTCTACACTCAAGACAGACAGTAATGTACACCCCCACCCCACATGTGCAGTGCAAATACAGATTTCATCAGGTGTCTCTCACCCAGATGCCCATCCACACATGATCTAAGGAGGAAACCATGCATGGAAGCTTTGCTGAACTGCAGCAACTATACAACTATATATGTAATGTGCTTGGGGGTGTCTTTCTTGCACAGTATTACAGAGGACATGAGAACATAAGAAGATTTTGCTAGATCAGGCCAAAGGCCTATCTAGTCCAGCACCCTCTTCTCACAAGGCCCAAGCAGATGCCCCTGCAAGCAGAAGCTGAGCAACAGGTTCAGCTCAAATAAGATTATTTCCATTCTGTGCAGTACTGGATCATCCTGCTGTATCCAAAACCTCCAGGAAGAGCCCTCAAGCCATGGACCCTCTTATTTTCCCCAGCCCTTTGCCGCCTTGCATGTCAATGCCTTTTTTAGATTGTAGAAAGTCTACTAGCAAGGATTGTCCATCTCATTATGGCTCTCAAGTGGCTGGCCCGCTTTTATGCCCTTCTCTTGCAGGTACGTAGGCTATGCATGTGTGTTGTTCACATTTCAACAATTCTGCTGGATTTCTCCTCAAGAAACTGTGCAACCCTACAGGCGTCTACTGATAAGTGAATACCATTGTGCTCAGTGGTGTTTACTCCCAAGTAAATGTGCAGAAGATTGTAGTCTACATATTTTAGGAATGAATTGTAATTATAAATCAATGTTACATTCCCTAATACAGTAACATATTCTGATTTCCCCCTTTGCTGATTTTATCTTTCTCTCTGTAAACCATTAATACTCTCTTATAATCCAGTCCTGAAAATCACTGCTGTGGAAGTAATGCTATAATTTCTGCAGAACTTGTTCCTAGGCATCAGTCAAATCCTATACAAATTTCCCAAAACAGAAAAGCCCCAATCTCATGCACACTTCCTTGAGAGTAGGTGCGACTGAACCCAGTGAGGCTTGCTTTGAGTAAACATGCATAAGATCCAGCTGTTAGTTCAATGGGGCTTCTCCCAAGGTCTGCAAATAGCACCATGGTTAAGGCTAAAGCCCTAAAATGCTTTGGGCTCACAGAATCATAGCTTCAGACATAATTCATACAGAGCAACAATTGCAACCATTCTGAAACAGGATGGCTGTGTCAGCAGCCACACTCTGCGGAAACAGGGGGAAACATCAGGGAATAAAGCTGCAGCGAGATCCATAAGTAAAAACCAGCAACAAAGTTATATGCACAAGTGAGAACTGCACAGACCTACAGCAATAAGACACAAGGAGATTGCCTCAGTGGCAGAGCTTGAGGGAAGTTAAGCCACGTAAATATAACTAACCTTAGTATACTGAATCTTCAGATCCTTGAGGGGCTCTGGCAAAGCTGGGGCAGTTGACATGTTTGGACTAGTTCCTGAAACACAGGTGAAAGGAGGTTGTAAGAAAAGTTCAGTGATATTTGCCCTGACTGAGCACTTCGATTTAATTGTGCCTTTTTATCTGAGCTGGCTATAGTATATTTGCATGCAAGAGTATGATTGGACGAACAACTGCACAGCACAGAGAGAAGGGGGGGGAACTACAGCTGATGTGCAACACCTAGAAAGCAGGCTGTGTCCTTGGGTGCAAAAGTCCATATGAGGTTGTGGCATTCTAGATGTGTGCAAATAGCAGCCTGCTCCTTTTCACCTGCAAGAATAACTTACACCCAGAAACATCAGTATAGATAACCTAAAAAGGGTTCTGAAGATATTTCAGTGCTTTGGAAATTTACACAAATATATACTGTATGTGGTTGTTGTTGTTTAAATAGTTCCTGTCCTAGAAACGACAAGATGGGCAAATATCCAATAGGTTCAGCTTTTCCTGGCAGGAATTGCTGTGATAATATTGAAAAGAGTGTTTGATTTGAATATGTCAAATCAATTCATTTTTAATAAACTAACTCATGGAAACTATCCAGGAAACAGGAAACAATGATGGCTTTTGCAGCAAGAGCAACTTAGTGCCTTGCAGCACTTTTAAAATATTCAGATGTTGTCGTTTATCAATAATATCTTCAGGACATATTCTTAGGGGCAAAGCACTGTGAGGGGGTAAAGCATTGCCCATAACTCCAACCTTTAGGTAGTACTGCCATCACCCTGCTTCTAAACTTCCAGGCTAGTGGGTTGAAGACACACCGTCTTCAGGCTCTTATTGTAGGAATTGGGAAATCTCCAATTGGCACCAGAATAAAGAGTCGGACTATCTTCTCCAGGTTCCTTGGAGAACACATTACTGGAGCAGCCTGGCTCATGACCTAAAGCAACCATCCAGCCTTCCAAAAGGATACGGAGTTTATTTTAAAAATGATGAATAAGGGCAAGAGAGAGAAGAAGAGTATATCAAAAACCAAAACAAACACAAACTCAGCACCTAGGAAGCTTATCACTTCACCACATTGCAAGATCCAGGTTACAGTATAGGACTATAATATACATGGATCTCCAAGAAGGTCTAATGAAGACAAAAACAAGTTAGGTATGGGCAGCATATTGGTTCAGTTTAGATTTTTGTGAGACCTGACCTAATTCACAGTTCCTGCTGAAACAAGATATGAACTGAAGCAGGTATACTTTCTGAATTTTTGTGAAACTATTCTTCTAGCAAATAATAAGCACAAAATGTGTGCTTAGAAAAGTATTAATGTATTATTATTACTGAAAATAATGCCATATATAATAAAATAAAACAAAACATAACATAACATAACATATAAAATGCATTGTATAAGAGGAAATTGCTTGCAAAATAGCATACAAAAATGGGTATGTATTAGGGAAAAAATCACACTAAAACGCTGGTAAATTTTCATTTTTATCATTTATTAAATTAATATTAAATTCCAAAGATCACAAGGTGGTTCACACAACATAAACATACAAAATGAAAACACAAAATACATAATAAAACAAAAACAAACCAATAACCCCCACCCCACAAACACATTTAAAAGGCTATACTGTATAATGTTTATTCAGCCCAAGGCCTGGTTACAGAGAAATGTTTTCACTGGGCACCTAAAGATCTGTAATGAAGGCGTCAGGCAAGCCCCCCGAGGAGAGCATTCCATAAACAGGGAGCCACTACAGAAAAGGCCCATTCTTAAGTTGCCGCCCTCTGAGCTGCTCATGGAGGGGTCACACGAAGAAGGTGCTCAGGTGGGCTGGTCCTTCAGGTATTGTGGTTCTGAGCCATTTAATGCTTTACAGGTCAAAACCAGCACTTTGAATTGGGCCTGGAGACTAATTGGCAGCCAATGCCGTCATTGGCATCATATGCTCAAACCGTCTTGCCCTGGTAAGCAACCTGTCTAATGAATTCTACACCAGCTGAAGTTTCCAAACAGTCTATAGACCCATGTATAACACTTTGCAGTAATATAACTTAGAGGTTACCAGAACACAGACAACAGAACTTTGGCTATCCCTGTCCAGATAGTGGCACAGCTGGGCCACCAACTGAAGCTGATGGAAGGCCCTCCAGGCCACCAAGGCTACCTGAGCCTCAACTGACAGCAAAGGATCCAGGAGTACCCCTAAGCTACACACCCACTCTTTCAGAGGGAGTGTAACCCCATCAAGAGCAGGCAACCCCCCAGCCATCCGGTCTAGGGAGCCACCTCAGTCTTATCTGGATTGAGCTTCAGTTCTTTGGCTCTCATCTAGTCCATTACTGAGCATAGCTGCCAAGTTATCCCTTATTTTAAGGGATTTTCCCTTATGCTGAATAGGCTTCCTCGCGAGAAAAGGGAAAACTTGGCAGCTATGTTACTGAGGCAAGACAATGATCCAACACTTCCCTTCCACTGCCTCACCTGCAGATGTAAAGGAGAAGTAGAGCTGCATGTCGTCAGCATATTGCGGACAACCTCCTCCAAACTCTGTTTCAGGTAGATGTTGAACAGCATAGGGGATAAAATTAAACCCTGAGGAACCCCATGTAGAGGATTCCGCAGAGCTGAAGAACCACCACAAAGCAGTGCCAGGAGGATACTATGGTTGATGGTATCAAAAGCCGCTGAGAGGTTGAGCAGGGACACATTGCCCCCGTCTCTCTCCCAACAGAGGTAATCATACAGGGTGACCAAAGCAGTTTCTGTGCCAAACCTGGGCCTAAATCCCAATTGAATGGATCTAGATGTTTTGGCCTACAACTCCCATGATCCCTAGCTAACAGGACCAGTGGTCGGAGATGATGGGAATTGTAGTCCAAAACATCTGGAGGGCTGAAGTTTGGGGATGCCTGATCTAGAATATCAGTTTCCTCCATCCGCTCAAGAACCTTGTCCAAGAAGGAAAGATTGGCAACTGGCCAGTACTTACTTACTTAGGGTGGATCTACACACAGGGATAAACCCCCCACTATAAATAAGTCAGAAATTAAATCATAATAACAAAAGAAAAAAAATGCTATGTAAAATTTGCATAGAATTTTCTCTCTCTCTCTGGTGCCATCTGGTGTTGCATGTTTATAACAAATTCAAAATACTGTTTTTGGACTAATGTAGCTGAGTCCTTAGATTTTTCTGAATCCAAGGAGGGCTTCTCAAGGAGTGGTCTTACTACTGCCTCCTTCAAGCAGGCAGGAACCACCCCCTCTCATAAAGAGGCATTAACCGCCTCCCTGGCCCAGCCAGCTGTCCCCTCCCTGCTAGTTTTTATCAGCCAAGAGAGGTATGGATCCAGAGTGCAAGTCCTAACTGATCCAAACACATTGTCCATGTCCTCAAAACTTACTAACTGAAATTCATTCAACATAACAGCACTAGACAGTGTTATGGACACCCCATGAACAAACAAAAATCGCAAATTGATTGCAGAAATGAATTTGAGATTAGGAAAATGGGAAAGTGAAACCAACAGATCTGTCCCTTTCTCATTGCAGGGGGGGGGGAGGCCAATCCAGGGGAGGGAACCTAGGACAGCAGAAGGCAGGTCATGTATGCAGGAGATTTTCAGAGATGGGTGCATGGGGCAATTGTCACTTTGCCAAGGTAGGAGAGGTGGTGTCCACTGGAAGGACTTTGTGAAAGGACAAGCGGCATTTGTGCAGGGCATTGTGGCATCAGGGCATTGTGGCACATTTGAGAGTTAGTTCCTTAAAGATGCATAAGACCAGGCAGTAAAGTTCTGGCAAACAGCAAAACCTTTCTCCTGACTATACATTGCAGGTAAAAAGGCACCTAGTTCAGCCTCCCCCCCCCCAAAAAGAAGATCCAAAAGTATTTAGGAAGAATGCTGCATTAACTGGATTTCTGCCACTTAAAGGGACAAAAAAATAATTTTGGGGGGAGGGGGGAGATGGCAACCTTACTTGTGAAATGCATGCCATGTTGATTGGGCTGCCTTGCCTTTCCACACCTGAACAAAATGTTCTCCCTCCCTCCATGACTGACAATTTTTTGCTATAAACTAGATGCAGGGTGTGGTAATGCTCAGAAACATCAGCACGGTTTTTGAAGTGCTCAGCCTTGCCCTTTAGCCCTGCATATTGCAACACAAGAGGATTGGCACAGAGCTGTTCGCCTTATAACATATCTGGCACCTCTTAAAGATTTGTATCTAATATACTGTACAATGTTTCATAAAAAGAGATGGACAACTCCAACCTTGTACTCATCCCCAGATGCACCACTATGCGTACACATATACTGAAGCACGCACGCACATACACACACACACACACACACCAGCATCTGCAAGGTGTTATTTCCCCCTGTTCCTGCATGTAGTTAGAAAGCAGAATATACCCAGTTTATGTGCATTTGAAAAGCATTGCTTTCCATGAATTCACTTGCATAAATATTGTGCCGTTTCTGGCTCTGCTGCTTTGCCTTCATCAGCAACCTAAAATTCATGGTGTGCAGAGCTAATGGCAGAGACAGTTCCACTTGCTTAATTTCCTCCTACCAGGCTGCTGTGAAAGACAAAGGAACGGGATCAAGAAAATTGGCACCCCTGCTGTAAGCTGCAAGTCTTTTCTCATTCAAAAAGTGAAAAGTGGATACAGTCAACTGGAGGTGCAGAAAAATACTCTGCACATGTCTAGCTGGCACTGTATTTTTATTACTTTATAAGCACCAGAGCTGCACTGTGAATTTGAAACCAGATTCAAGGTTCACACCCTGCAAATACCTCATTCAGGAGGACCAAGGTCTGTTCACCTGTTGAGCAAGATGGCTAGCTGCCCAGAACGTTTCAGCTACACCACTAACCTGTCCTTTCCTGTCCTTCCAGTTTAGCTCAAAGCCCTCATAGTTTTGCTTGTTCCAGCAAATCCTTGGTGGTGCCAAAGCCACTCCAGAAATAAGCCATGGGGCACATTACAAAATACTTACTTGAACTGTATAAAGGCAAGACAGTTTCTGTCTGAAAAAAGAGGGACATCCGGTGAAAAGCATTTCGCTCTTGGCTGCGACCGCAATCTGGGTTCAGTCCCTAGAAAGAACTTCAAGCCTGTAAACGTGAGTGTTGGAGTGATGTAGCCTGCCCTGTGCCCCCTAAGCTAGTCTTCTCCCCTCAGGGGTGGTGCTGGTTCTGTCATCAGTGCTGAAGTAAGATTCAGCTGTCAATCTGGCTGGCATCTATATGCGAAATGGGCAGCCTTTGCCTCAGAGAGCAAAATGTCTTGGGCTGACCCTATCATTCATGCAAGGAACAAAGCAAGACTTTCCTCACACTGTTGGGATGTGGCAATACCCCAAATTGCAAAAGAATACATGAAGTTAAGATTTTAAATGAACATATTGTATTTCTATAACATAGATATGAAAAGAGTTAAGAACTTTACAAAGAATATGTATGTGGCCTATGGCCAATACAGTAAGCGAATAATTGTAGTTTCACAGCGCTGAAAAACAGACTCCGTGCAAATGATGACAACAATGTTATCTTCCAAATGCTGACTGTACCACAGCACAAAGATATGGTTGTCCAGAACCTTGGCATCCTGAAGAAAGACTGTGGTCTAGTCAGCATTTGGAAGTTATATCCAGTCAGCATGACTAGATATGACAGAATACATTGTTGTGATAATATTTGCAGTGTCTGCATTTCAGGGTTATGAAGTCACGTGAAACAGTTTGGTTAGTACTATATATAAATGGTTTGGTTAGTCTTGTCGCCTCCTCTGAATGCACCCCTTCTGGAGTTAGGGGACACGTGGAGTTTCCAGTTTTCATGAGCCACATGCTGCCATGTGAGGCCCCTGCCAGCAGCCCCTTCCCACTGCAATTTCCCCCTCCATTTTCAGGGGTCTCTCGAGGTAGAGCAGGACATAAGACCCAGAGCAACACTGGGCTCAATCCTACTCAGTCTTCCCAAAACCACTTTCCATACTTAAAAGTAGTGTTTATATGCAAGCAATAGCTGTCCAAAGGTTTCTATTTTTTAACTGTCTAATTGCTCTAAGGAATGTTCAGCATTCCTACCATTAGGCAGGGTGAGGGAACTGCTGCAGGCAGCGGATTTGTGGTGTTATGACAATTGGTTAGCTATTTAATTTATTATTGTTGCATTTTAACTGCTAGACACAGGTTGCGGCAGTTGTGGGATTTTCTGCTTCAGGTGCCACAACTGCCTGGATGCTATATATTGTACTTTGGTTTTTTTGAGGGTTGTGATTTCCTGCTTTGTCTCAGGTGGCAAAATAGCTAGGGTCACCTCTGCTTATGAATGCTTCTTTCAGCATTTAATTTTATTCTTAATATATAAAGCATCCAACAATATTACTGACTTTCCACTTACTACAAAGCTTATGGGTTATAATAATTGTGCCAGCAAACAGATCAGATTCCACCAGGACAGGTTTCCAAACAGACAAGGAATGATTAATAGAAAGTTAGGTATTCTGTAGTGTCACTGGAAGAAATGGAATGCAAAGACTTTATTGTCTGCTGAGTTCCTATTGATCCCTTTCTTTGAATTGTTCTTATTGGACACAATCCAAAGCATGCACGTTGGAGTTTTCTGTTAACTTCTGTCATGGGAAAGGCTCTGTGCACAGGTGCACAAACAGTTTTCCTACTGTGTGCACAGAAAAGGTTTTGCTTGCAGGGGAGAGTTCCTACCAAGGCGAGGCATGTTTTACATATGAGGCTGTGTGATGCCTTGGCAAATATTTGTCTAGAGTTACAGTGTTCTCACTCAAACTCTGTAGTTTGGGAATGGCACAATGTGTTTTGTAGTTCACACCAAGCAAATCACATCTTTAACAATATAACCCTCTCATGTAAGGGGTAAATTTCTTCTTTGCGTGCCCAGGTGGAGACCCCTCGGCCCCAAGAGACCACCAGAAGGAATAATGACTCCTGACAATGTGTTATGGAATTAAAAATTGGCCACAACTTTATTAAACCTTTCATATGTAGGGAGACCTTGGCTTAGGCATTGGGCATGTATCCCTCCCAGGCCCCAGCTGGGGAATGGGGGCTCATCAGGGTGAATGGGAGATGAGAGGGTGTGCTGCAAGACGCTTGTGTACGCAGGCAGCCCACCCCATATCCCCGCAACACAGGGGAGTTCACTACAACCTTTCAGTGTATGGCCAGTGACTCCTTATTTACAAACCCCTTTAAGAGGGGACCCTGGAATTGTGGCTGCAGGGGATGGGGTGGGGTGGTTCAGTCACCACTTCACACCTCCCCCCCCCCAATATATGGAGGATAGACTAAAGGATTCCGTCCAAGGCCTCAAACTGCCAAGTTGTGACAAATTGCTACGGGGAAGGCAAAACCTGCCAGTGCAGGGAAATTCCTTCCCAGTTCTTCAACAGCAGCCATTGAAAGACCATAGCAGTGCCCACTGAACAGGAAGGAAAAATGGTTAACCTGCAAATAAGCAATAGACAAAGGGAGGGTTAGGTGGGTGAAGCTCCGGAGCCGACCGCATGTTTGCTGCTGGCTCCATCTCCTATTTATGCGACTGGCCACGCCTCCCAAAGGTGCTGATAGGTTAACTGGGGTTCAGTGGGAACCCCCATTGACTATCACAGGGAGGCGGGCCAGCCCAACCAGTTGGTGAGTCCCACGTGGCCAGAGGTGCTGCACGCACTCCTGCAAAGGGTGCCCACAAAGAAAGGTGTGAGCACTCATTCTTGCACATTGCATCTTGGAAAAGAACGCATACAGTGTCATGGTAAGCAAAGTGTGTGGGGCATTTTAAGCAATCACTCATAGTAAGAATTAGTTCTTACAATAAGAATTCGTGCTGAGTCAAAGCATCACCAAGTGAAGACTTTAGAAAGAAAGGGGGCTTGTGGTGTTCAAAATACCCCCATATAAACTTCACATATGAAATTAATTCATGTCTTCTGCGATTGTTTGCAAACTTTACAACCATATACTGTAAGAAGCAAGTTGTGGCACAGTGCAGGGTGGGCATAATGAGTTACCCAACTGCTTACCTCAAGCTGAATAGCCACTCATCTCTTCAGGTGTGAGGTGGTTTTTGGAACCTGACACAGCCCCTCCCCCCATCTTCTTTGTCCTGGCTCCCAGTCTCTGGCTCCAACAGCCATTGAGAGATCTCTCTCCTGTCTCTCCTAGCAGCTGTGCAATTCAAATTTGCCCACCTGCAATTTGGTCCAATCACAGGTGGGCTTGGGGGAGTGGCAATGGGGGTGGACCTGAGGCAGACTTCCTGGTGGAGTCTTCACCCAGGTCCACTCCCTGGGCACAAAACTGGTCTGGCCTTCACCTGAGGCCACAGTTGCCTGTGGATCTCCCTCCCTCCCTCCCTCCCACCCATATTTTCATGGTTTTCACTGTTCTGTTGTGATTGTGTGATATTTGATGGACCTTGCTATGGTCATTATGGTTGCCATATGTGGGGTTAGGGAGGAAAATTTCTCATCATAAGAACTGGCCTGTTTTGAGGGTTTCGCCTACCTCACAGCGATCATCACAACATGAGCAGATATGGCATTGAGTAAATTCCTAGTCATTGGCAGAGGGGAAATTGTGAAACCTCTGCTTCTCCCTCCTTGGTGGTGGGGAATGGGGAGGTGCTGAGGACCATAGTACTCTCCAACGTGGCAAGTCTGTGGGGATTGCACCTATTTGATGTATGTCATAGGTGAACCCCAAATCAGTCTTGAATCCTGATATCCCTCCAGCAGGTAAGCTGGAGGAGATGGTGGCTACCCAGTGCCAAGCCAAAACTCACTCACATCTGCAATCAATAAATTTGTAGCCTAATTTAAATCCAAGAATGTTATCGGTGGTCCTTGGTTTTTCTGCTATGGCTAGATGGGGTGGGTTCACTGCGCCCGGGCAGTAATCTCCCTTTCTTTCTGAACTGTGTTGCAGGGATACACAGGCTGCAGTGTACAGAAGGAAGAGACAGAAAGTTGCCCAGTTGTCAAGACACTGGGGTGATTCTTCCTCACTTCCACCTCCTGGCTGTGACTTACATGCATTATAGTGCAGGAAGAGAAGAAAGTATCCTTGCTTTGCCTGGTGAATCAGGAGCAGACATTCCCCTTTCTTCCTGTACAGTATTGTAATTTCTAGCATCGCACAGGAAGTAACCGCTTGTTGCCTAGGCAACAAAAGCACACCCTACCTCATATTTCTAGCATAATGCATGAACGTTATTTATCTTCAAAGTCCCCACAACCAATAATCTTTAAAAGGGGGGTGCTTTAAAACCCCAAATGAGGTTGCAACAATAGGACTCTCAAGTTAGAGATAGACGGTAGAGAAATTTGGTTCAGTTCACATTTAAAGGTGAACCTATCTAATTCAGATTTCCCAGAATGATACACAAACTAAAATGTAGCTATCATTTGAAATTTGAACTTATCTGATTTTTGCAATGTATTCCTTCAGCCAAGTAAGATGTTCCACATATATATTTGGGGGTATACTGGGCATAAAAGCTCAAATATTAGTGTAATAAAATACAAAACTGCATTATATTGGGGGAAATGGCTTGTAAACATGTGAACATTAAGTAAAATTGCACACAAAATATGTAAAGGGAAACTATTACAAATTTTTATGAGTTACAGGTAGGTAGCCGTGTTGGTCTGCCATAGTTGAAACAAAATTTAAAAAATCCTTCCAGTAGCCCCTTAGAGACCAACTAAGTTTGTCATTGGTATGAGCTTTCGTGTGCATGCTCAAGTGTGCATGCACACGAAAGCTCATACCAATGACAAACTTGGTCTCTAAGGTGGTACTGGAAGGAATTTTTAATTTAATTTTTTGAGGACTTTTTAAAAATTGCAATCAGATGTGGAAATGTGGAGACTGGAAAAACAAGAAACAGGAATTTGACAGATTGACCCATCCTCCTCTGCCCTAGTAATAATTCACAATGAAAGATGTTTGAAGGGCTATAAGAAATAGTCCATAGTCAAAGCAATATATGCTGAGCTAGACATGCAAAATAAAATAAAAAAATGAGCTAGAAAATCTAATGCTGCTTCCATTGACTCTTGCCAGGGTTGGTGCCAACTAGTAAATGCAAAACAATATATGGGCAGAATTTTATTTCAAGGCCAAAGGCTGAAAATCACTGATAAGCCTAAACTTATTACAGAGGGAGTTTGTATCATCTGAGCAATGATTTAGCGAAGACTGTATTGTGCTTGTGTACAGTGCTAATCTACTGATTTTTTTCAGAGCTTGGTCAAGATGGGTCAAATAAGGACATGCACATCTTAAAAGCACATGCCTTAAACAAATTGCCTGAAATATATCAAAAATATATTATAAGCCCCCTCACCCCTTTTTGTGCAGCAGCATTGCAGGATGGAGGAGGCTTCACTGGGGCCCCGACGCGGGATTTCAAACTGTGGTCCCCTCCCTATCAGGAACTGGACCCTCGCCTGCACCCTGCTTTGGCAAATGGGACTTGGACTGTGCCGGGTGTTTGTTTTATCCATTGTCTCTAGACATACAGTGTTGCATTGCTAAAGGAGAAATGGTAGCCTAATACTATGGGACTACATCACGCTCACCATTTATTAAACTAACCTCCCCCCCCCAAAAAAAACCACCACCACCTCCTGCAAGAACTGTTCCAAAATGTGTCCAAGCAGCAGGTCTCTCATGAAAACTTTGTAACGGAGGTGACAGAAACACTTTTGAATCACAATGGGCTCAGAAAGGGCCATAGCTCAGTGGCAGAGCAATGCAGAAGGCCCTAGGTCTAATCCCTGGTATCTCCAGAGAGGGCTGGCAAATGACCCTTCTCTGAAAGCCCACAGTAGGCAATTCTGAGCTCAATGGATCAGTGGTCCATCTTGGTCCTTAGAGCTTTCTGGAGTAGGGGAAATGGAAGGATACAAGTCACAGATAACAAGATACAGGTAAACTGTACAAACCATTGAAGTGGTAATCCTATCTACAGTATGTACACTTACTTAGGAATAAGCTCTGCGGAACAACAGAGTGGTATTCAAAGTTAGTGCTACGCAGAATAGACCCATTGATGTTAATGGACACAAATAGTGGGTTCATTAATTTCAACGAGTCTAAGATTAGGTTAGCTTGTTTTAGATCATAAAAGTATTAAGTACAATTTGGGGTGAGGACCCCCCCCCCACTGAAACCTCTTGGCCTTACTTCCATCCTTAATATCCTTATATCAAAGTAAGCACCATAGAAACAGTTGATAGTAACAAACTAATAATGAATGCATTCAGGGTAAGGTCTGCATGGTATTATCGGCAAACATTCTTCCGTGCAACTGCAAACTGCTTGTGCAAAATCTATATCCAACTATTTAAGAACAGAAGGAAAACATTGGCTACTATTCAGCGATCTGTAACATGAATATTAAAATGACTAAAAGGGAAGGAGTCCAAAACTGAATGGTAGGAAGCATTCTCAAGGAGAAAATCCTGCAGGATATGGTGGGATGTTTAATTTAAATGGGGGTTATAATGGACCTACAGTTTAGAATTAGAAAGTTCTATTAGAAAATGTTGGTTCAAAGCAAATGATTTAGATACTTTAGATCATGGTCAGTGTTCTTAGGATTAGGATTAATGGGACTGTCATCTACATTATCTAGATATAGCTGCACAATCCTAGCCTCGTCTTCTGTGAACTAAATCCTATGGAATTCAATAAGGCTTATTCCCAATTTAGCAGGGTTAGAATTGCAGCCTTAGTCTTCCTTTTTATTTAAATGAGATTCCTTCCAAAAAGTGGTTATGGTATCATCCAAAACAGAAATACATTCCGTTAAAATATTGGCATGTACTTCCAACATAATTTATAATTGATGTGTAAATCATCTTAAATTTCAGTTGAGTTTGGACAGATAAAAGCATGATAAGAAAATCAATGATATGCTTGAAAATGAGATATTTGTATTGGAAGGATCCATAGAATTTTAACCCAGGGTAAATACTATGCCTAGGTTATTAAGAATTATTAAATAGTCAAAGTGGGTGAAAAACTCAAGAATGATTATATTTCATTTTATATGTGTTTATTTCAAAAAGCGATGAAATATACAAAGGCAAATGGCAAGGCAAAGCAAATCCTTTAAAATACTATTCTAGGATTACAAAATAATCACAAATGAATTATTTGTAGTGTTGCAAACTAGCATGCTTCTGTTTGAACTGTGAACTTCAAAGTCATCAAAGGTTAGTGCCTCCGCCTTGACTTTTCAGACCTGCAATATCTTAAACATGCCTAGTCATAGTATTTATAATAACTCATTTTACTTATAAATCTATTTATTTTAATTCAGCCGAAGTTCAGACTTGCGGGTTAAGCTTGAGATGCACATTCAGCTGGGGTAAATTAATCTGTCAGGAGGAATATTAAAATGTTACAAAGAAGAGCAAGGAAAACTCAGTCACAAAGAAGTTGTTTTACAAGAAATATGGGTAAAATTTATACGGTGATTAATCAGAATCTTCTCCCCTACTTCCATAGATTGATGAGATGAGATGAGTGATTTATCAAAGAACATGGATTAAAAGTGTTCCAGGTTCTTATGATAACCATCACTAGAACTATTGGTACGTCTAGTAAATGAACAAATTTGAATATCTGAAGTCAAAACTTTAGTCTACTGTAAATTATAACAGGGCGGGGTTCTTAACATTGCAAATATTATTCTGTCTTTCTTTGTACTGTACAGAGGAAATCTCCTACAGTAGTTTACATTTTAGAAAGCTGCTTTGTTTAAAACAAAAATGTTGCAATCTATTTATTTCATTTTACTTTTGTATGTAGCATGTCCCTTAAGACATTTGATTTACTAGCATCTTTCACTGATTCCTACCTCTGGTGAATGCCAAGGTCTAATTTGTTTTCTTTTGAATCATTTCAAAAGCTACATCTTGAATCATTTGAATCATTTCATATCTGCATTTCAAAAGCTGAAATGGAAAAATAAACCACTTAAAGGCTAACTTGATTATGTTATTACATAAGACGTCCCCCTATCCTTCAAGGGTTATTATGCAGGATTCTAAGAACAGTTAGGAGAGAGTGGCTGTTTTTGTAATAAATGAATCCTGTTTCAACTCCAACATCACTAAAGGCAACAATACATTGTCTGCATTTGAATATGTTCTGCCTAGCCTGGATCGCTTTTAGGAACTCTAGGAACACTTCTGAAACATCCGTATCTAGCGGCATTTTAAGCAGGGTTTTTCCCCCTAGCAGCTTTACAAATTTCATTTGATATAATTACAAATATGCACATTGGGCATCGTCAGCAATTCACTTTTCCCTATTTCAGATTCAGCCATTTTTAATGAGAAGTATAAACAAGAGATCCTTCCTAATAAATATAATGTGTATAATATATAATAATAAATATATAATGTATATAATATAATTCACTTCCTTTTATTTCATTGGCTGATAATTCTGTCTGCTTCCTTCTCATGTGTACTGTAAACTATCTGCATGATGGTTCTGTTTGCTTTTTCACTTTCAAAGAAAACCTGAACAGACCATCTTCATATATCACACCATTCACTGTTGTGTAGATGCTTTTGGAAGCCAACATCTACATGCTGCAATTTTTTAGCATTGCTGTTTGCATTGCACATACAATTAGAGCATTCCTAAATGGGCAGTAAAGGATCTTCTCTGAGATCACTCTAAAGTAAGCATGATTTAAGCGCCAATTTCAACCAATCCCCCCCCCCAAAGAAATATATAAAAATCAAGAATCCAAGGCCTTACCTTTCCCCGTGCACGTTGAGTTCCTAGATGGGATGCACTTCGCTCAAAAGCACACTCCGTCCTATAGTCTGTGATCAACACTACAGTCAAAGCATCACACATGACCTCTCTCTATATATGCACACAGCAGTCGCCGCAACAAGTGGCTATCGAGAGTCCTACTTCATCCCCCTGTTTATCAAGTGAGGTTACTCATAGAAACAGATCCTTCAAGCAAACACTAAATCTCCATTGGGAGGAAACTGAATGATACACTTGGAGGAGGGGGGGAGGAGGATCTTATTTTTGACACAGCAGATGAAAATACCCACAGCTATTGCACATACCATTTATTCTGTTAACCATGTAATATACATTGTCATTTTGACGTCCAGACCATTTCTCTTCTTCCATCACCTCCATGTCAATCCAATTCACTCATTCTTACCAATGATGAAATGGGGGCGGTGAGAGGAAACATGGACAGATTGTTATCCTAGATCCTGTATTTGCAGGACGTTTTAAAGCCAGCCAGATTAAGCATTGGGAAGATGTTAGCCTTGATAAAGGAAGCCCCACTGGCTTTCTGTCTCCCTGAGACAATGAAATCGCATAGTTGTGTCTGTGTGTCTTTCTGTTTGGGATTTTTCTGTTTTAACACATAAGAGATTGAAGGTCGACTACTAGTCTTAATTAACTCAAGTTAAACTAATGAGGGTGGCGGGAGGGAAAGGGAGAGATTGAAGGTTGGGGGAGGGGTGGCTACAGAAAGAAAATGGATCATTAACCAAGAAGGGTTCAGTTTCAGCTAAGAGTTAGGTGGAGGAATGGATACAGCAAGACTCCATTCTTAGGGAGAAGCCACCAAAGACCATCTGGAGTTAAATTCCAGTTCCTATTTTCATTTGGATGCATTTCAAACTAGATTCCAAAGCCGAAGTCTTTCTACTATCCCTGCTCTGCCCATTCTGCTTCACTTCAACACATTATTGTCCTTATGTAGAGGCTGTACAGGTTTATATAAGAGCCATAACATCAAGCCCTGCCTGGTTCTGGACAACGTCTGTGATACACTGAAAGCCTACAGCATCAGCTAGAAACATCCAACAGCGGTTTCTCCACAATGCCTACTATCCATGTTGTGAGCAGCATGCCTTGTTTTGGCCTCTGAATTAAAAAAAGAGAGAACTATTTTTCAGCATCCTTCATGCAGAGTGGCAGAAGATATAGACTATATACGTAGAATATATAGTTAAAAATTTAAATGGCATTATTTCCGTACACTCTTGGCTTTGTTTTAACAAGATAGTCTATGCAAGACTGGATTTTGGGCTGTATGAGAGGTTTCCCCGCGCAGGCGCTGAGCCAAGGGGTCTCAGAATGGAAGGTGAGAGGGAGAGGGGCATGAAAATAAGAAATATTGGGCAGGGCACCAAATTTTGCCATTGATCAGGGTGCCATATTACCAAAGTCCTCCCCTGGTCTAAGCTAGTGCATAATATATCAGACATACCATTCTAAGACCATTCTAAGATCCTACAAGATCTTTGTTGATAAAAGTACCTGCTGTGCAAAGATTTGGCCTGATATAGGTAGAATCCCATGGTGCAATTATAGGGTGGCCTGGAACCCGTGAGTTCTCAGGGATCTCTCAGTATCCTTAAGCATTGATACATGCGTTGCAAAGTATGGAATAAAATGGGCCACTTAGCAGCAGACACGGCACCCAGAGGATGCATATGCAAAGTGAATGAGATGGCAACCACCCACCTCAGCTTTGCCCTTCAAGGTGTGATAAGGCTCCTGACCAAACAATTCCTGCTTTCTCCTGTTTTGATGCATGAACCACTTACATGAATGCAGCCATGCCAGCTCACTAAATCACTTAGTTTTGCTGCTTGCCTTCCCAATGGACCAAACCTTGGACAGGTCACATTGCACGTCTGGAAGGTTTTTGTTCTTTTTAGTAGGTCACAAATTGTGTCAGCCTGATTTCATACAACTGGTGGAGGAATATATATATATAAGGTAAAGGGCCCCCTGACCATCAGGTCCAGTCGTGTCCGACTCTGGGGTTGCGGCGCTCATCTTGCTCTATAGGCCGAGGGAGCCGGCGTTTGTCCACAGACAGCTTCCGGGTCATGTGGCCAGCATGACAAAGCTGCTTCTGGCGAACCAGAGCAGTGCACGGAAACACCGTTTACCTTCCCGCCGGAGCGGTCCCTATTTGTCTACTTGCACTTTGATGTGCTTTCGAACTGCTAGGTGGACAGGAGCTGGGACCGAGCAATGGGAGCTCACCCCATTGCAGGTATTCGAACCGTCGACCTTCTGATCGGCAAGCCCTAGACTCTGTGCTTTAACCCACAGTGCCACCTGGGTCCCTGCATTTATATAAAAATGTAAAAATCTAATGGGTCAGAACAGGATGGGAGGAGACACAGGGATGAAACCTGCCCTCTCCACAGTATCTGGCCTCGACTCAGGGGGACTCTGAGGCTCAGGGGGATCTGAAGGGGGGCTATTACCCTCCATTTCACATATACTATGACTGAATGCAACCCTCTGCGTCTTTTTTTTATTAAAAAAAACAACCATGCACTTTCTCTCCCCAGTTTAAGTCCTCAGATATTTGCAGTGCCCAATTTCCCCCCCCCTCGATTTACAATCCCCTACCTTCCCCTGCCACCTTGCAGGGCCAGACAGAGGCCCGGGCCAGGTAGATAATATGGCCCTGTGTTTTTTTTTAAGAATAATTTTTATTGAGTTTTACATTAAGAGAAAAAAAGGAAAAAAGAAAAATTTAGAAAAGAAATACAGAAATACAAAAAACAAAAATGACCATGTTATCACATCTTGTTTCTTCAAACTTCTTCACTTCCCCTTCTTACAGTCCTTATTAATAATTAACTCTTACCATTTCCAAATCTTAGCTAAACATCATAAAATTACATCTTGTCTCCCATTTCATAACCTTATTCTTAAATAATTCTTATTCATTTTATATAGAAGAGTGAAGGAAAAATAGAAAGAAAAAACCCAAAATAAAAATAAAAAGACATAAGACATATTCATATTTTTCAATTTCTAATCAACACATTTAGGACTTCCTCATTTCCCCTTCTTGAGTTCCTTATTAATCACTAATTATTGCAGTTTCCAAATCTAAGATTACCATCTTTCTTCCAATTTACAACTTCTTTTTAATCGTTTACCCTTCATGCTTCTCTTTACCTTTATTACCCAATATTCTCTGCCCTTTTACCCAAAAATATTCATAATTAATTTTCAAAATCTCCCCCCCTTTTTATTCCCACCCTCGAGACTAAATCTACCCCCTTTCCTTGGAATCGGTGTCTCCAGAGATTTCAGCCAGCTCCTTAATACATTCTGAGTTCAAACCGTGTTTTATCCACCTATAAAAGTCATCTCAGTTCCTCCTCACCCCACTCCTGCTCTGTCCCAATCTAAATTTTGCTCAACCCTTCCCCCCCCTGCTGTATTCCCAACATCTTTTTCCGCCCCCCACCTGCTTCCTTCTCCCCCTCTCTCACTGGGGTAACAACCTTTTTGTTTTTCCCCTTTTTGGGGGACTTATGGATCGAGTCCTCTCCCTGTTCCACCCCTCCCACTGGTGAAACAGTGATTTCTTCCTCATCCTCTTCTGTCTCAAAAATCAGTTCTGTTGAATCAGCAGTCTTCTCTCCCGTAGTTATTGCGTTTCCTTCAGGATTGCGGTTTCCTCTGTCATTTCCAGAATTTTCCCTAAAGTCAAATCACAGCATGCATCTTCTTCTAGTCCTTCCCTTAGTCCTTCTCTGAATTCATATGGATCATCTGTTTCAAAATTCATTTCTGTTAGTTCATCAATCCTCTCATCCATGCTTGTTGCAACACCTTTAGGATTGCGAATCTCCTCTGTCATTTCCAGGATTGTTATCAAAATAAAGTCCCACTGTGTATCATTCCTCTCACAGTCCAGAACCTTCTCTTCCTTCCTGTTGATGCTTTCCGCCTCCATATTTGTGGCAGAGCAGGAAGTGGTATTGTTGTTGTCCTTATTTTATATTTTCCAAATGTAAAAAGAATAAAGTCCCATCTGAATTGGATCCAACCTCTATTTCTTTACTTTTTCTTTTATTATTCAATCTCAAATTCAACACTGAGTAGCCTTAAAGTCTATTTTTAAAACTTCCTCTTTTGCTTGTCTGCAGCTCTCAGTCTCATACAAGCACTCACATTCTTTTCTATTGTGACGTCATAAAGGCGGCTAGCCAATCCTTCCTTTGACCCAACTCCAAGTTCATGGGGGGTTTCCCCTTGTCAAATCACAGTCTTTTGCAGAGATTTATACACACTTTACCTTTTTCCCTTACTCTGCATCAGGAAAAAGTTCTTAAAAACAAATTTCTGGGCTTCCCCCAGCTTTACTGCATCATCCATTACTCAAGTGGGGGGGGCTGACTTCCCTTTTAAGCCTCCTCCCAGCGCCAATTATCCAGTCCAATTCACAAATTTATGACTTACTCGATCCAAATCTCTTCTTTTTAAGGGAAGAATCCGCCGCTTGCAGGCTGTAGGCTTGGAGCTTTGCATCTTGGAGGTAACGTTGGTGCTCAAAATGGCTCCCGCGACTGCGACTACACTGGCTCTCGGGGCTCTTACGAGTTTACCGGGCAGCAGAGGAGTCACTCCTGGAGCTCCACCAAGCTTTTTTGCCCCCGGGACACTCTACCCAGGGTTCTACAGGGGTCCGCGTCACCCCCCCCCCGCGGAATTCCCCCCCGCAAGCCAGAAACCTCGGAGGTTGAGGTTTCTGCGCCTCTCAGCCAGCGCGGCAGACCGGAAGTAATGTGGCCCTGTTTTTAACCCTTTTGTTACTTTTTTCATTTTACTGATTGTGAATATGCTGACTGAGGCCCCCTTTGGATTCGGAGGCCCGTGGCCCATATGACCCCCCCCTCCTTCTGTCTGGGCTATGGGACTGTGGGGCTTCGCTATTTGACACCCCCCCCCGTTGGGATTTTTTAAGTAGTTCCCTGGGTCCCAAGGCGCATCATCACCCCTGATCCTTAATCTAAATATATAGAAATGTTCACGATGCGTGCGCAGGGGCCAATGTATGGAGATGCAGGGGGGAGGGGACAACAGAGGGCTCAGACAAAAGTAAATACTGGGAAATGGAACCCAGAAACTGACAGTTCCTTCTCCAAGGGTGGGGGCCAATGTAGGAAGATACCGGGGGTAGGGGCCAACACTCCCCATGGACAATAGAGGGCTCAGACAAAACTACATGCTGGGAAATAGAACCCAGAACCTAACAGTTCCTTCTCCACGGGTGGGGGCCAAGGTATGGAGATACATGGGGGAGGGGCCAACACTCCCCAGGGACAACAGAAGGCTCAGACAGAAGTGCATGCTGGGAAATAGAACCTAGAAGCTGACAGTTCCTTTTCGAAGGGTGGGGGCCAAGGTATGGAGATACAGGGGGGAGGGGCCAACACTCCCCAGGGACAACAGAGGGAAGGGTATCCTACCGAAACACAGGGATGAGCCTGGGTGGAGGGAGGAGGGGCAGGATACGTCATGGATCGGGACAGGGTGGGGTGGGGATCACAGGAAAGAACCACAGCAATGCGTGGCCGGGTCAGCTAGTAGAACATAAAATAGTAAAGGGGGATATTTAGACAAGGTTATAAGAAAAGCAATGGGCATCAAGTTTGGGGTTATTCCAAAGGATGTGGCTTCTGTGTTGTCCCCTTAAGAAGGTTAGTTGGCTGGTTCATCAGTTGTGCGTTGTGGCTACTGATCCTTCACAGTGCTGTCTACTGAGGATCAGCAGGGATCAGCAGATGGGATCACATAAGAGATTTCCGTATCCTGCTTAATTTATTTGAGAAGAATCTGAACCTGACAAGTTTTACATTCTGTTTCACCACACCCTTTTCTTTCTTTCTTTCTTTCTTTCTTTCTTTCTTTCTTTCTTTCTTTCTTTCTTTCTTTCTTTCCAGATTGATCAGGATGTTTATCTTGGCAAATGTGCCATTCTGCATATTCAGCATCAAGAAAAGGAAAGGCAGCTTCCAAGATTTTGAGATGGGTTAGAGTGAAGAAGCTGAAGCTTAATCCATACAAGATGGCAAGAAACTGGCTGAGGGGTGCAACTGGTGTGTGTGGAGGGGCTATATTCTCATTGAAGGGCCATGTTTGCACATGGGAGTCCTCGTATGCCAGCTGTGACCCAACCTTGAGAAAGTAGACCTAGTAGTGGATAGGCATGTCCTTGTTACACCCATACTGGACTACATACATGGGGCTCCCTTTGAAGACTATGAAAACTTCAGCTGGTGCAGGAAAGTGGTTGCTAGTGTGCTCAGTGGGACCAGATGGTCAGATTATATTACACTGGTGGTTCTGTGCTGGTTCTGTTGGTTACCAATGCATTTCCAGGCCCAATTTGAAGTGCTGGCTTTGTCCTTTAAAGTCTTAAGTGGTTTGGTGTCAGGCTATTTGAGAGACCGACCACCTGCACCCATATGAGCCCACCCATTGGAAGCCCTGAACATAGGCTCATCTTTAAAAATTAGATGAATGGGCACTCTGGTGCAGTATTCAAAGTCTTTAAAAACTCACCTGTTTAAAATGGCTTGCAGCTGGTGTGTTTGATAGGCTGCTATTAAATAATTTTACTGCTGTGGTTGGAAATTGTTTTATTCTGGTTTACATTTTAGTGTATTGCTATTTTGGTGGTGTTTATATGTGTGTGTTGTACAGTTGTATTGTTGCCACCTTGGGAGGACATGGTCTGGGAAAGATGGCTTATTTATTTGCTTTGTGTGGGGGGGTGGGGGGGTGGTATGGAAAGGCAAAAGTCGTTGCCAGTGGAAAACACTGTAGCAAAGACTAGTGCATTTGTCTACTAATTAATTAATCAATCGGAGGCAGAAGCCTAGGCCAAGAATTCTTTGGAACAATTTACAAAATGCCGCTCCTCAAAGGCAGCAAGTGATCTCATGCAGTGGGGTTTGGGTTAATTAAGAAAAGTAGGAGGAGTTTCAGCAGGAGGAGATCTGGGACCCGAGGGGGCAGGAGAAGGGGAGGGTGGGACATAGGTTCTCTGTGTTTCAGGTCAGTTACAAAATGAAAGCCAAGCCTTTGGCAAAGCCTTTGTTGTCTATACATGTGTATCTGTCTTCATCAGCCATGGCCTTGACCGGGGTTAATAAAAGCACTGCTTGCTTTAGGAAAAGCCGAGGGAATGTGACAGGTAACTGAGAAGGAAACTGCTGGCTGCCTTTGGCTTTGCTGTCGTTATTTGTGTCTAACGAGGCCGGCTCGTCGCCAGCCTCTTTGCAGATGAAATGAAGCGATGGGCCCAGCAAGGCAAAGGAGGCGCCGTGTCCTGACAGGCTGAGGTGTGACCTGATGTATCCTAACCATCCCAGACAATGTCAGAAGAACAAGGGAGAAGAGTGAAAAGGTGGAGGGGTACAGAGTCTGGACTTGGGGTACCCAGCGAAAGGGAATGAAGGAAGAGGGTGACAAGATGCAACACGTCATGAAAAGGTGGGAGATAAATTATTCTCCTCTTCTTCTTGGTTAGTACAAAAGAGTCTACAAGCAATTGATAAAAAGGTTAAAAGCTAAAATGGCATCACATATAAAATAATATGTTTCAACAAAACCATTCCAATAACACACAAACGAGCCCAGCAGAAAAACAACACTAATTCCCGCAGCAAGACTGTTTCATTCATCAGCCAGTCATCACACAGCTATTAGATGCGTGGGAGAAAAGAGAAGTGTCAAAACCTGGTTAACCTGGTGTCAAAAGGATGTTCTTGGTGGCACCAGGTGGGCCTTGCCAGAGAAGAGCATTCCTCTGATGGGGAGCCACATCTGAGAAGGCCCTCTGCCTTGGGAGAAAAGCCTGAGATGAAGACTGAAGAGGTCCACAAAGGTACCTATGTAGAGAGGTGCTCTGAAAGGTATTGGGACCCTGAGTCATAAAGTCATAAGGGGCCTTATGATTCAAAAACAGCACTTTTAACTGGGCCCAGAAACACCTAAACATTGAGTTCTGGTCAATTTTATCCATATGCTTAAAAAAATTTTTTTGGGAGAAAATGCTTTTCATTTTACACTGCAATCCAAACCTCTCTCCATCAATGTGGAGCTGCCTGGTCCTTCACCCTTTTTCTGATTACTTGCACTGCCTTTGAATTTTTAATATTTCAAATTTCTAAAATGTATTTTGTATATTTTTATAGGTGTTTTTTATAAATACTTGACTTTCTGATACAGACATTTCTCTTGGAGATCTAATTATGCCAGGTTTCTCTAAAGCACAAAAGCAAGGTAAAGTGTGTTGTATATTACAACAAATGTTACGGCATGTACTAGTCAAGAGCATTTCGTTGCAACAAAGGTTGCATTCCTCATTCCTTTCTCACTGTAAATGCAGTATAGTAGACCTTAAGTGACCAATTTTTCTCAGTATTCCTTTTTTCCACCTCCCATCTTTCTCATTTTACTGTATATACATTGTTAATTTGGCGAGCACTTCAATTGTCCATGCTTTTATCATTCATATTATAAATTTCCACTTCTTTTCATATCATGAGTGTGTAGATACTTTTTGAAGTAGAATTGAGTTAAAAATCCAAAGGAATATTAAATCCAGTAATTTCTGCATAATAATTTCTTAGACGTAAGGAGACCTTGCACATTTCCACTATAGCGGAAGAATAAAGTCTTTTTAAAATTCACATCGGCCTTTACCCTTGCATTTTAAGTTTGGGTGATGAAGCTTGAATACACAAAAAACATGGACATTTTACTCATAAACACTACAAATAAGTTCTAATAACTTTCTTTGATTTTTAGCTCCTTTTGAAAACCTTCAGATTATTATTTTTTGAAGGGTAAAGCTATAATCTCATAATTGTATTAGAAAAGGGAGGCAGAAGACAGCAAAACATCCAGCTGGATTTAGGAAAACCATAAATGGGGGTTCTTTGTGCCACACCAGTGATATTTTGCTACCATAATAGTTTGTATTGCTGGTTGCATGGTAGTGAAAGTAAGAAAAGAAAAGAAGAAAAGAAAGATCAGAGAGAAATGAATATATGGAGCTTCTCTTTTTGACCTGATTTCAAGGAAACAAAGAGTTTCACTTCGTCAACAGATTATAGAATTGTAGATCTTAACAGGAAGGATGAAAGTCCTTTCTAGGACTTTTATGAGGGAATCTTATGCAAAAGGGATTTCCAGTATTACAAATAATTCATCACTGATTCGCAGTGAACTGCTGTAAAAATTAACTATTTTGCTGGAGGACAGGTTAGCCGTTGAAGGCTGAAACTCTCTAGCTAGACTCTTGCTGTCCAAACAAAATGCACCTTTTAAAGCCATTACACTGCATGGCAGTATTTATGCAATCCACACAGCTCAACTCCATAGCTGCCAAGTTATCCCTTTTTTACAGGGATTTTCCCTTATGCTGAATAGGCTTGCTCGCGAGAAAAGGGAAAACTTGGCAGCTATGCTCAACTCCATGCTGCAAATTAGAACCAATGGGGCAGGTTGTGTTTCAAAAATAACTGCCTGTACTGGTGCAAACTTCACTTATAACCCAAGTTCCAAAAGAAAGAGAGAGTACTGTAAGTAGTTGCCTCAGCAACAGCAGCCAAATGCTGATATTTAGTGTTAAATATTGCTGGTTGGGTTAGTACATTTTTCTTGAAAGTTTCTGTGCCATCAACAGCTGTGTGATATGTAAAAACAAAACAACAACAAAACCAGCTCTTCCTGCCATCACACACCCATGTTAAGTAACGCTATACAGTGGAACCTCAGTTTACGAATTTTTGGTTTACGAACGCCACGGACCCATATACAACGGATTAATTCACTTTCCATTACTTATAATGGGAAAGTTCGCTTCAGATTATGAACGCTTCAGTTTAGGTACTCCGTGGACCGTCTGGAACAGATTAATCCACTTTCCATTACTTTCAATGGGAAAGTTCGTTTCAGTTTATGAACGCTTCAGTTTATGAACAGACTTCCAGAACCAATTGTGTTCATAAACCGAGGTACCACTGTACTAGCTGACTTTCTGCTTGTCACATAGCTGTAACAAACAGGGGGAAAGACCTGCCTGGAATAAGCATGAATGGTGGAATGTACACTGGGCACCTTAAGTAAAGGGATGAAAAATCAATTGGTTAAGAAGCTCACACTCAGCAGTTCCATACTCAGCTACAACCCCCTTATACCATTGGCTCAGGTTCTTGAACCCTTTCAAGATTCTGGAAGAGTTACGTCTTACTAAATAATTTCATGTGGATGAAACTAGCTTTGAAACAATTGTTTTGTGATCTGTAATCAATTAATTTCACAAAATCATTCTTCACTTACCTACATTTTGTGTGGCCTTTTGAATTCTTTTCATTTTTGGGAATGGCATATATTATGCACTTAAATTCACCATTATGTCAAGGCACCTGCCATTCAGGCTTCTTCACACACACACACCCCTTCATATATATTTCTTTAACACATTTTGCCTCCTTTACTTCAGAAAAAAATGAACAGCAGGTCTTCCTCATAACCAGCAATTAGGGTTGGGCTTACTTGGCCCAGCAGTTCCAGTGCTGCTGAGCTGACTCACACACATTTGGGGATTTGGGCATTTTCAGCTTTTTCCTTCAGTGCTAAGACTGCTTCTGCTCTAATAATAAATTTGTTTTCTGGTTTGGTATTTGTGAGAGTTTATCAGGTTTCTAAGCAAGAGGTTGTTATTGCTGCTGAGTGACTGACCAGTAACCCATTTGTAAGCAGATTGCTTGCTGATTGTCAAGTATGATACTGGTTGGTGTTCCCTTGATAGAAGCAAACAACTGGGGAGGTTTCTATTGGATGGACATCTGCAGAATTGGGTTTGGAGTCAGTGGCGAACGGTGCTGCTTGGCAGCTAGGGCAGAGGAGGCGAGGGGCGGGCCAGGGGCCGGGACGCTGCCCCCACGCTGCCCCGCCAGACTGGAGCTAGGGGCGGCCCGCCCCCTACGCCCCTCCCTTGCTACGCGCCTGTTTGGAGTCAGGGTTTCCATAAGCAGGTTCTGTGGCAGAAAAGACGGCAGTTTGCGGCTTGAATCTGGGATTGTGGCGCTGGGAGCAGGAGAACTTAAGACAACACAAAGAACCCCGCAAGGACCCATCCGAGTCCAACCAGGTGCTTATGGGACCTATTCCCAGCGAGGAGTATTCAGAAGTCCATTGCCTCAGACCATAGAGGTTGAACATCACCATTGTGGCTGGTAGCTACTATTGATAGCCTTATCCACCATGGATTTCTCTAGTCCTCTTTTAAAGCCTTTAAAGTGGGTGGCTATCATAATATATTGTGGGAATGAGTTCCACTTTCACTATGCACTTTGTGAAGCCCTTTCTTGTGTAATTCCTGAATCTTCCAACATTCAGCTTCATAGGATGGGTACTGAGACTTAGGCTGGATCTATATAAATATTTAAAATGCTATAAAAAAACCTAATGTTTATAAGACATCATTAACGTTATAAATTTACCTGTGTAGCTGAGTCCCTAGTATTAGGAGAGAGACAGAAACTTCATGTCTACTTTCTTCATTCCTAATTTTATTCACCTCTACCATGTCCCCCCTCCTTTTCCTCTAAACTCAAATATTTCTTCGTAGGGGAGTTGCTCCAACATCTGTATCATATCTATATCTATATCATCTATATCTATATCTAATTTTATTGGGTTTTTGGTAATTTTATACATATATAACATAACCATTTCAAACATTAAAATACATGGTTCTTTTGAAGCTTCGGACCTCCCTCCCTCCCTCCATGGGTTCCATGTTTAAGTTTAAATTTTCTGCATCTTTTACCATTATCCATCTATTATATAACGATAATTACCATAAATAATTCCACATTACAAGTGTCATGCATCCTTGCCAAAGATTTTAATTACAAATTTACTCCAATGTTTAGTAAATACTTGATCTTCCTGGTTTCGGATCTTCCCCGTCATTTTTTCCATCTCCACACATTCCATCAGTTTCATCTCCCATTCCTCTTTTGTATTTCTCCTTCCTTCCTTCCATCCATCTCTTCCTTCCTTCCATCTCTGGGCTAGAAGCATTTTTGCTGCCGTCATTGCATACATAAAAAGTCTTTTATCTTCTCTTGGTAACTCTTCACCTATTATACCTAGTAAAAAGGCTTCTGGTTTTTTAACAAATGTATTTTTAAACATTTTCTTTAGTTCATTATATATCATTTCCCAGAAAGCCTTTACCAATGTACATGTCCACCACATATGGTAGAAAGTGCCCTCTTTCTCTTTACATTTCTGTCAGAGGTTCTTGCGACTACTCTTGAGTAACGACACTGCACACCTGCTTGTCTTTAAGATGTTTTTTATTGTGCATTCTATTTACACTGCAAAGAGTCTGGAAAACATGTCTGCTTAGTCCGAGTCAGAACCTCGCTATGGCTTCTTTCTGTTTCGCTCCCAACATAACAGCTTGGGAACCCCAAAGCGCCTCCCTCTCGTCCTATGGGGTGCTGTGTGCCTCAATTCAGGCATCGGGGGAAAGGGCTGTCCTTCTGACTGCCCTCCCGTCATTTCCTCCCCAGCTGTCTCCCTCTCTACTCGGTGCTGAGGCTCTTTGACGCTGCTAGAGCCTCTTCCCTCCCTCTCTGCTTCCTGACTCCTTTAATCTGATCCGCTACTGGACTTACTGCTCTGAGAGGAACTCGACCTGATGGGGGGGGGCTGTTCCCTGTAAGCCCTCCCCTTTACAATTTCCAACACAATTTTGAACTTGTTTTGTACATTTTAGCAATTTTACTCTGTGTCAGATACCAATGATACATCATTTTCATATAGTTTTATTTCAACGAACAACATGCAGTAAATTTTATTTCTTCTTTCCATAACTTTTCCCAAAATGAAAGTTGGATATTATACCCAAAATCTCTAGCTAGCCCAATGTATCATCACTGCCTTGACTTCTTCATCTTTTGTAACCAACATTTTTGGCATATAGCAACTAGGAAACTGATGAAGGATTAGCAGCCATTTTGCCTATTTTCAGGAGTCCACTTATTTCCATAATGCTGTTGGTGAATGTGTAAATAGCCAGACACTGCAAGGACATCATAAGTCTCCCTAAGGGGGACTTTGGGCTGGAACTAGGTTTGAGGGGTACCCAGGCAAGGTCACCTCTGCCTCTCCGCATCATCTGGTGGGCCCTCCAAAGTCACAACACCAGGGGGTGCGGAGGGTAACAGGTGGCTGCAGGGATGGATAGAAATGTAACCCCTTGTTCCCCCCACCCTGTGCTAAGAAGTGCTGGGCCAGACATTGGCAGCCATCCCCATTTTCTGTTCTTTTTTATAATCAATTTTTAATCGAAAGTTTTCAACATAGAATATAATAAAACCAAAATAATCTAAATAAAACTAAAACAGAGAGAAATGTCTTTCTCTGATCCAATATGATAAGTTTCTCTCCAAGGGTTCCAACAAATCCTAACATCACATCGTTCACAATTATTTACTTGTTATGTCTTCATTAAGTCATAGCCAATCCCATATTTTCCAGTCCCATTTAAAAAGAGGAGAGGTCTTTCTTTTCCCATTTCCGCCCCCTTCTTTTTCCAAACCAATCGCCAAAAGCTTAGAGGCTTTTTCTTCTGTGATTCACCTCAACTTGTGCACTCTCTGCCAACAGGAGTGTCGGCAGTTGTTGACTATTCCTTGCGCTCACCACCATTTTCATTTCCCCAGAAACCCTGTCAGCCCAGATGCAGCTTTTCAGAGGGATGTGAGGTTGTGGCTGAACCCACAAGCACGGGAAAGATGGTCGCATCTGTGGCTGCCTGGTCTGACGGGTATTTTTTTCCTCAGTGTCAGGTCCTAATATACGGTATGTATTTTTTAAAATAAAATAAAATAAAATAAGGATACTGGTGTGGGCTCTGACCATGCTGTGTGCTCATGCTGGGCTTGTGCTCTCTCATTCACCCCCACTTTCATAATGAGAGGCCTGTGAGCATTTAAAAATATAGGCATGGTTTGAGACCGGGGTGGTGAACCTCAGGCCCTCCAGTCTCTTGCCCTCAGGAAGCCACATCCCTCCCTAATTCTGTTCTTTGCTGCATTAGTTTTGCCTGGCTGGAATGTGTCCTTGGACTCTGATGCTACCCCTTGCTTGTCTGGATGGAGAACTGTATACAGAAACCCATCTACTGCCCAAACAATTTTTTTACATTTCTTGCTTTGCCCATTCTTGGTTTTGGCCCCACCCATCCCTGGCATGTGGCCCATGGAAAGCTGACCAGAAGGGAGTGCAGTCCTTGGGTTGAAAAAGCGTCACCATCCTTGTTTTGAAACCACACTTATTTAAACTAAAGGAGGAAAGTATAATATATCTAATTGGGTGGTCAACTTAGGATAAAATACCTACGGTACTGCTCATTCTGGAGTTCTCAGGCTGGAGACAATGTTGCAGGCTTTAACAATTGGTTTCTTAAACTGGTTTGGTATTGCTCTGGAACCCAAAACACTTTAGTCTGATGGAGTGTCTGGCTGGGATCTCTAACAGAATTCTTAGTGGCCTTACCAAGCAATTCCCAGAATTCTTCTGAGGCATCCTCTCTGCAATTCCCTGTGCAAAACCTGCCCCAGAGTGTTGGGGAACCCCCTGGAGCAGATTTATTGGAGGGGATGCAGAGAGAGGAAAGTGAAGTTCTTTGGGGCAATGTTGAATCGATTATTTTATTTTATTTTTCTGTTGGAAGCCGCCCAGAGTGGCTGGGGAAACCCAGCCAGATGGGCGAGGTATAAATAATAAATTATTATTATTATTATTATTATTATTATTATTATTAGGATGCCATTAGTGCCGTGTTGAATACAACCCCACAAGTTAAACTGGTATAATGCAGGTGTACAAGTTTAAGAAACTGACAAGGCCATAGAGCTTTCAGACATTTCTGTTTTCTGATCAATGTTTATAACTTAATTATAATTATATTAATTGTAGGGGTTTTTTGTTCACTGACTCATACCACCTTGAATCAATATAGCCCACTTTCAAATGTGAAACTTAGGTTATGCCTCACATGACATTAAGATAAACCCACATAAATTTCTTGAAGCGAAGCACATTCTGTTTAAATGGCAGATCCTTGCTTTGAAAGAAAATGAATTGTCTAACGCAGCCTATCATCTGTTCAGATGACCTGTATTCTAATTTTGTTCCTGCCAGCCCCCCCCCCAGAAAATGAATGGTTGATTTAAAAAGGGAGTGAAGAGAGAGATGTAACTGAATTAACTATACAAACTGTGGAAGATATTTGGGCTTTGTTTAGGAAACCAATTTATTGATCATTCAAGTACTTTAATAATACCTGAAATAAATTTAAGACTGTGTGGTACAGTATATTGTTGGCTGTTTCTGCTGTGCAAAGTGAATCTGTGGCTTTCCAGGAGAGATTTAGTTAGGATAGGGCTAAATGTGTTGCCAAGCAACCATCTCTGGTGCTAAGGCTTATAATCACCAGGAAGAGGGGGCGCTTTAAAAGTTTGCCTTCTCCAAACAAAAGGGAACTGGTGAGTCATTTTTAGATGCTGGTAAATAGAAATTTCCCAGAAAATTCCTCTCTCTGTTTCTGAACACCCATTTAGGATGTTTGGCACATCCACATCATCTCCTCACGCTGGATTTAATCAGGTTTGCAGTCCAGATCATGAATCCTGTCAGTCTAAAGGCATCCAGGGTGACGCTATGGGAAGCTACCCTCCTTCAAGCCAGCAAGATGAGTGGAGTGATAGACTTGACTTTCCAATGGCTTCCCCAACAGAAGATCCAGAAATCAATGATGATGACAGCCAGGACAAAGTGTTCATGTGCGCTTGTACTTGGAGATGTTCCATTTAATATTTAGAGCCTCGAGACCCAGCAATTTAAAGCAGGTAACATAAGCAAGAAGTTGGAGGTTGGATAAGGCTTTTGTTAATATTCATCAAAATGTGGCTGAAATGAAATTGCTAGCTGGGCTTGGATTGTGAGTGGCCATTTCACATTAAGATACATTCTCTAATCGTGGGAATAATGCTGTTCTTGTTTTATTAAAAGCAGGTTTTGTGGAAGCTGAAATAGTATCTCAGCAAACAGATGTACTCTCTGCAGAAGGACTTTAACATTGAACATTTGCAAAACAATTGATTACTATTAATGGGTATTTATTTTATTTGATTTAGGACTGTTCTTGAGACAGTTAGCCAATTGCTGTACTAAATTGGAATGCTGTGTTGAAGTCTAGTAAGTCAGCAACTTTAAGCATGGAAAGGAATGCAGAACAGAAACCTTTTCCTTTTTCAGCCAGGGCATATTAATTGAATGCTTTGATATACTTGATTATTGAATAGGTAGTGTGTAATACAGATGAAAGAGACACATGGGTGTTATTTTACCAATAATCTATAATTTGCTTCAGCTGTTTTATACATTCATTAAGTGGAATTTGTATTATATAGTACGCTATCTACTTTTATTTTTCTGCCAGATAGAACTTCTGTCTCAATCACATTTACCTGGAAGTAAAGTCACTGATCTTAGTGGAACCTTTTTTCTTGTGAAGTTGATTGCATCATGTACTGATTTTGTATAAATGGATTAAAAATCTGGCTCTGACCTCCAGAAACTGGAATATTATTAGAAAGAGTTTCAGTTTTTTAATGCTATAGAGGTGAAATTTGTATGCTTCTTTCTGAGCGTTGCTATTCAGCCTAGTTACAGGTAGGTAGCCGTGTTGGTCTGAGTCGAAGCAAAATAAAAAAATTCCTTCAGTAGCACCTTAAAGACCAACTAAGTTTATATTTTGGTATGAGTGTGCATGCACACGAAAGCTCATACCAAAATATAAACTTAGTTGGTCTTTAAGGTGCTACTGAAGGAATTTTTTTATTTTGCTATTCAGCCTGTTTGTGCTGGACTTTCTTGGGCACAGTGGCATCAAAATAAGGGAAATGCAGGACATGGATTGTGGGGGGAATATATAAATATAAGTGGGCTGGTATTCAACCCCATAAAAATCCAGTGTGTTTCCACAGACTGCAAAATCTGTATGTATAAGAACGAGATTGGTCACTTGACTATTCCAGCATGCACAGAATCCCATGCAATGCAATTATGTTTAGGGCAGAGCAGTGAAAAACAGTGTGAAAATGTGGCAAGAAGTGATGTTTGTTCATAAAAGTTTTGCAGATTCAAAATGCTTCTTTGGTATTGTTTCAAAGCTGTTCTATTCTGGGTTTGCTTTCGAATGAGAAACTTGTAGTTGTCTCTCTAAAAAAGGATAAAACAGACACAAATATTTCTTACTTAATCAAGCTGTGTGCTAATGTCTGTTCGCCAGTTGCCGTTTTGTGTCCTGTGGAGTCGTCTTTCTTCTTAGGTGCAGGACTTAATGCTGAAGAACACTTTTCATTGGGTTTACAGTGACATGCATATGTGTGTACACCATTAAGATGCAAGAAAAAATCAATTCAGTTTGCATTTAAAGGCAAGAATATTTTCTAAAACAACACATGAACCAAAACACAGCCATCCTTCAAAATTCACACTCCTCTCTTTTTTCCCCCCGGCAGTTTGCCACCCAAATAATGACTAAAAATGTGTATACTATGGTGAAGTGTGCCTATATTAGTGAAAATTACATACATGATGAATTTATATGGAGATTTTAGAAAAAATACAAACTGATGTAGAGAATGTTGGGTAATCCCCAAACAGTTTGGGTTTAAGTGCACATAACTGTGCCTTTGATTTTGGTACCCAAAAGCAGATAAGTACAATTTAGGAACATGTGAAATCTCCCTCTCTCCTCAGATTAGAATAAAATGGCTTTTACACAAATGAAACTCCTCTACATGATCCTCAATCTTCCCAAAGGGTGCTTGATTTAAAAAGTTGTTATTCTCTCATCGTACTCAGAATTGCAAAATAATTTAATAGCACTACATGATATTGATTTAGAATTGTAGAATCATAGAACTGTAGAGTTGGGAGGGACCATAGACGTCATATAGATTTGTTTCTTTTAGGAAATGAAAATAGGAAGGGAAAAATGCTGTAGCAACTTAGCAAACCATAAAACTACCAGTAATTCTCATCGTGACTTGACAGCCGTCTGTCAGGAATGCTTTGATGGTGTTTCCTGCTTGGCAGGGGGTTGGACTGTATGGCCCTTGTGGTCTCTTCCAACTCCATGATTCTATGATTCTCCCACTAGAGTCAATAGTGATGGTGGTGGGTACTTGTGCCAGCTCCTGTCTTGGTGTATATTTCTGCTGTTTGCAGGCATGTTTGAGCAACAAGAGGGGGCTAGGAAGCAGCATCGGTGTGTTTCTCCCCTGTGCACCACACTACACCCTGCCTATGAATCCAACCCATTTTCAGGGATTGGCAGGTGGAGTGTGACCAGCAGAGAGGCTTAGCTGGTTGAGCCATCCTGCAGTGCTCACATCTTCTTGGGGATGTTGCTGGTGGCTCTTCACTTCTGCTGATGCCAAGAGCCTCCCGCCTCATTCTAATGCCCCTCAGCTGATGGCCTGGTGTAATATAGGACTGCACCTATAGTCCAGGAAAATAGCTCTAAGGGGGTTGGAGCCATATATTGCTTTTTCATTATCATGCATATAATGGAGCAGGTACTGTATATGCCTCCCTTGTATACCACATTGATTCCTGTGCTGTGCAGTAGAGGACCTCCTGTAGACAACATCCTTTCAGGAGGTTTGTTCTATATAATATAGGAATCAGGCCTTTAGTGTTATGGCAGCAACCTTTTGGTATACTCTCCCGTGATATATCAGGCACCATTTTTGTTGTCTTTTTGACAAATACAGAAAATCATCCTACTTCAAGAAACCTGTTAAAAGAAGATCTTTATCCCATTCTGCATCAGTATTGGAACTATTTTGAACTGTTTTTATATATTGAATTGTTTTTGTTTTTTGTATTATTTTATATATGGAACTGTTTTTAATTTTACACTTGTCTTGTTTTATGGTAGCATCTATCTATCTATCATCTATCTATCTATCTCTATCTCTATCTCTATCTCTATCTCTATCTCTATCTATCTATCTATCTATCTATCTATCTATCTATCTATCTATCTATCTATCTATCTATAATTCATTGCTGTAACCTACCTTGGTAAAGGGCAGAAATCTCATAAATAAAAGACACCCCTCTTTCTTTCTTTCTTTCTTTCTTTCTTTCTTTCTTTCTTTCTTTCTTTCTTTCATAAACTTTATACACCGCTTGATTGAAGAAGAAAAAACTACAAAAAGATGAAACAAGAAAATCTAGAAAAAATCCCAACCATACCTTGAAGGATACAGAAGTTAAAATACTAAAGCATAATAAAATTACCTTAAGCATCTGGGTAGACATTCTTCAGTCTGAGAAATACCTTGGAAATACCCTGTCTATGCAAATTTATAAACAAACACTTGCACTTTTTGTTTTTGAAAAATCACTAACTCCTAAGTACTACTGAATTACTCAAGTCTTTTGACAGATTAGCCTTTGAAAGGAGAAAATAAATAAGAAACTTCAGATACAGCAGCAGACTTGGAAGGCAACAGAAACTGAGGTCCCTGAAAGAGAAACCTTTTAATAAGGAATGGTGTAGAGTTCAGAGTTAGCCATTTTAAAAAATATATTTGAGCATTCACTCTGTTTAACCTTCTGCTGTACCAATTTGGGCTTTTTTCTGGATTATTCGAAGAAGTTAATTGGGGGAAGTAGAGATTGTGCACTAAGTGCCTTTAAAAAACAATGTACGATCCCAGTGTCCATGCAATACTACTCCTTGCAATGCAAAACTTTGGTCTGATCTAGAATTACAGTGAATTTTCTTTGATTTCTTCATTGAATTAAAGGTAAAGGGACCCCTGACTATTAGGTCCAGTCGTGACCGACTCTGGGGTTGCGGCGCTCATCTCACGTTATTGGCCGAGGGAGCCGGCGTACAGCTTCCAGGTCATGTGGCCAGCATGACAAAGCCGCTTCTGGCAAACCAGAGCAGCACATGGAAACGCCGTTTACCTTCCCGCTGTAGCGGTTCCTATTTATCTACTTGCACTTTGACGTGCTTTCGAACTGCTAGGTTGGCATGAGCTGGGACTGAGCAACAGGAGCTCACCCCATTGCAGGGATTCAAACCGCTGACCTTCTGATCAGCAAGCCCTAGTCTCTGTGGTTTAACCCACAGCACCACTCGCGTCCCTCTAATGAGTTACATCATAGTAATTTTGAGAATCACTGTCTCTTGATCATTTTACATTGCTGCTGTAACATTCATCCCTTTATATATGTTAGCGGTGTGGACTGGTCTGTGATCTCTTGACATTTTCTTCTACTCACATTGCAGCAGCTGCAAAGTGGGACTGTCTGTCTTGCAGTGGAAGGCTTGCAGGAGTTGGGTAATGAAAGGAGCCTGCTGCCAGGCAAATGTAGGAGTGAGGTCTTTTTCAGGAACAGCACCACTGAGTACTGCTTAGTCTTGCAAGCAGTTTCATTTCCCAGTCGCTCTTGCCTCATGGCTCTGTAGTTTAGGAGGGGCGGGCACGGGGACGGACAACAAACAACCCCTGGTTAATGAAGGTTGTCAGGTTCAGGTGCAACAACAAACCATAATTAAGTCAAGACAAGGTATGTAAATCAGCAACAAACCATCCCTTACGATTCTGCTGCGTTGGCAGAAAACAGACCATTGCACGGCTGGGTTTGGGTAAACAAACAAAGGATAGTTAGGCTATGCAAACAATGACTTTGAATTGTGTGTAAACCAGGCCACTATCAGCCCAGTCTGCCACTCCTATGAAAAATGACACACTTAAACTATAAAATAAAGACCCTGAGTATACAATTATATTATAATATCATGAATGACGGTGGATTCTTATTTAAACAGAGCTGTGCTACTGAGTACTACCGGTAGAAGATGTACTGATAAGCTCACTTTTTAAAAAAGGCACCAAAGGAAATTGCTAACAAAGCCATGCAAAAAGAGGGCAAAGTTAGTGTATCAAGTGTATCAAATGCCTGCCTAATGCTAACAGGCAGGGAGATGCAAAGTGCAGGGACTGCCTAAGATGGCTCTGTGACAAGGAATGCTCCCTTCCCCAGGCATAAAGGTGATTAAGCTTCCCTGGCTTTACTCTGGTTATATCAGGCCACCACAGTCATTGCTGAGACACAAGCTTTTCTTCATGTAGTGCAACAACTACAGGACGGAAGATAGGGATGCCAGGCCTGCTTCCAAAAAATAGTGGACAAGCGTCGGGGGATGGGTGTTAAATTAAATTAAATTATATATTTTCTTACAAACATTTTAACACATATTAAAATAATCACTTCAAAACTTTACTTAAAATTCAAAACATCAAATATATAATAATATGTGAAATATTAAATTACATTTTACTTTGCTGTCGTGTGTATTTTTTATTTGACTGCGCAGCTTTGATCAATTCTTTGTGTTTAAGGAATAATTCTTTAATTTCAGTACAACGTTGAGAAATATTAAAAAATATACAAAGTTCACTTCGAACTGATGGTACAAGCAGTCGGTTATGTTTGTCAGTCCACAAATTTCCCACAACGCTGAAAATTCATTCAGTGTTTGCATTTGATACCGGAATTGATGCACAAAACTGGAACAGTTTCAGTAAACTTGGAGCTGGCTCTTTCTTGAAAAAGTACGTCCACTTTTCAAGGGATGAATCACCCTGCAGATGAACATAAACTTCTTCTAAGGCAGAAATTTCACCGAAGAGAGTATTAGTGGAAGTTCTTCTTGCTATGGTGATAATAACCAGATGTCTGTCATTTCTTCTAAAGTTGGATTATTGCGATCAATTAGATTGAAACAACTTAGTGTCTCATATAGTGATTTGGTGAAATTATACCACTTTTCTAGGTACGCAATGGCTCTTTGATATATGTTGATGGCTTATTCCTTGAACTTTTGCATGGCATTCTCAGGCAAATGTTTTTTATGTAAGGCAAATAAAACTTGCATTCCAAAAAACTGCTCATCATATATATATATATATATATATATATATATATATATATATATATAGCAAAGAATCACGCAGCTTACACATGATAATGTGAAGATCACATGCAAGATTTTCTTGCTTTGCCGCTTCAGTAGGGTGTCTTGCATTACTGACATGAAGAAGTGCGTGAAATATAAATACAATTCTGAAATTATTGGTTATCGTCCTTTGCGACTTCATTTTCCTGATCCGAAATAAGGTTCCAGATAACCTTATGGCACTCATCAGATCCAAGAGAAATAATATACGATTTTAGAGGTATCCAGTTTAAAAGTAGTCATTCAACTGCTTTAAACAAACTTAACCAACATGTTGGAACATGGCGCAAAACTTCATGGAATTCTGACTCGCAAAACTCAAAAAATGATTTCAATTCTTCTCGTTTCTTCGCAGAATTCGAAAATTTGGCAAAAAACTTCAGCACTACTTCTGTTTCAGTATATCTGAAGAAGTGTGCGTGCACACGAAAGCTCATACCTATGGCAAACTTAGTTGATCTCTAATGTGCTACTGGAAGGAATTTTTTATTTTGATTGAAAACTAGTTTTTTAAATAAAAAAACACATGGAACAAGTGCATCTGAGCAAATGAGGTAAAATGGCTATTCTAAGTAAAGGATGCAGTGCAGGAAAAAAAGTATTAATTGCACCTCCTGGTGGCAACCCAAAAAGTTTCCTTTAAGAGAAGTCAGGATATTTTCTGCACAGGGAGGGGGAGTTTGTGCATACATATGTTGAAAATAAGCTTTCAAAAACACTATTGAAATCTCAAACTTGGCAAGGTGTATTTTCTTTTGAAATGTTTTATTTAAACAAGAACATACACTTCAATAACACACAAGAACAAAAACAAAAAAGCAGAAGCAAAGAGTTCAAGCAGGGAAGGGTAGGCGCAAGCAGATTTCTCTTCCACAGGCCGTCCTGGGCCCAGAGGGACAGAGAGGGAGCCATCACAGCAGAACGGGAGGACCGGAATTGCACAGGGTTCCTGACTGTGTGGACAGCCATGGAGTGCATGAAGGTTAAGAGTGGAGGGCTTGGGGAAGGCACATGCACACCCACAACCTCTACTCACTATTTTCAGTGTCCCAAGAGGGAAAATTTTAACCATATGTTGACACACTGTAGAGTGTCCATAGGAGTCCTTTGAGGAATGGTTGAAAGAGTTGAGAATGTTGCCTCACAGGGCAGGCTTAGAAACAGTGGGTAGAAATGGAAGGACTGCCTCCTGCACAGAGCAGGGCTGGGACTTGGTGACCTTTAAGATGCCACTCTGTGAATGATTTCCCCACTTTCAGCTGTCATCAGCTCCTGCTTTTTCTTATTGTTCCAAACCATGTAAAGCAGGGGTGGCCAGCTCCCAAGAGACTGAGATCTACTTACAGAGTTAAAAACTGGCAGTGATCTACCCCCTTTGGGGGGGTTCAGGTCAAAGTTGTTCAGCTTTTTTAGGGAGGGGGAAAGCCCCGTTTTTGGGGGGTGCAGGACAAAAAATTGAGGTTTTTTTTAGGGGAGCCAAAGTTGTTGAGCTTCTTTGGGGGGAGCCAGTGATCTACCACGGACATGCAGTGATCTACTGGTAGATCACGATCTACATGTTGGACGTGCCAGATGTAAAGCAACGGGTAAAACACATTGTGCCCAGGTCACATCAGTCAAGAAATTAAGATGTATATGGCAGCTATAAAATAATAATAAAAGATTAACGGTCAACATCTGCTTGTGCCTACTGCACCTGGGATATTGCCAATCAATATTTTAAAATACTAAATATGTGTTACTATCACACCAACTCTAACCTGCATAATTAGGAGAGAAGCGTCCTTAACTGATCTCTATGGGTAAAGTTCTTTTCCAAGTTGTCCAGTTCCCAAGCTGTGGCATGTTTGCTGAATATGTGCCAAGGCAAATCTCTTTCCTGAAAAGTATTTGGTGGGTTATAACCTGCGGAGAGAAGAATACGCAGAATCAGGAAAGTATACAAGAGGTGACTGGGGCAACCTTTGTAACTCGGGCAATGTGTTATGCAATTGCCAATCACTTACCATTTGAAGAGTAAATATCAGGAGGCACCATGGATGTTCCAAGCAGACATTAATGCACTCATACGGTAGGAATGAAAAACACAGTCATATAACCAAAGCTTATAGGCTGAGTCTCATCTGCAGCCTGGGAAAAGGAGGCAGCAGGAGAAGTGCATTTTTCATAAAGCCAAAAAAGGGGAGCCTGGCTGAAATCAGTGGGCTAGAAATACAGCACAATAATAAGTCCTACTGAATTGAGTGGGTCTTACACCCAGGTATGTTGAGTCAGGATTGCAGCCTAAATCTAGATCTAACTCAGCTTGTTCAAAATTATGTGACTACATAAAGACTACCACTAGCCTCGTAAATACTTCCGTGTTTCCCCTTTTTAAAGACACCGTCCTATTACTTTTTTCCCTCAAAAAACCACAGGGTGGCTTATTTTCGGTGGGATGTCTTTTTTTATTATTACGGTTTTTATGGTACCTTATGGTCTCCTCGGCCGGGCCGGGCCGCTGGCTTGGGGCACTGCTGGGCACTTTGAGGTGCTGGGCGCTCCGCGCGCTCCAGCACCCGTTTCCAGGTGGCGGGATGGCAGGCCTCCTCGGCTGGGCGGAGGCAAGGCTGCTGGCTCTGGCGCTCCACCCGGCGCTGCTGGGCGCTCCGTGCGCTCCAGCAGCTGGTTCCAGGCGGCAGAACGGCAGGCAGGGCCGTTTTAAGTATATTTGGCGCCCTGGTGCCGTGGTGTGATGGATCCCTTCGGCGCCCCCGTCCCGTTTCCCAGTGCGGCGGGTGGCCGGAGCTGCGCGGCTTGGCCGGCGCACGCGCGCCGCACACAGCACAGCTGCCGGGGGTGCAGCTCCGCGGCGGGTGGGCGGTCGCAGTTTCACAGCGGGTGAGTGGGCACAGCTGTGCAGCGCCCCCTGGCAGGCGGGTGCCCTGGTGCCCTGCGCCACCCAGCCTGGCTGTAGGGCCGACCCTGACGGCAGGCCTCCTCCTCCTGCTGCTGCAGCTGGCATACTGGGTCCCACTGGCTGGCTGTGGTGCTCCACATGGCATGGAGGTATGTCTTATTTTCAGGGTATATCTTATATTTTGTAAAAGGTTAAAAATCCTGCCATGGCTTACTTTATGACTATGCCTTAAAAGGGGGGAAACAGGGTTCTTGTAGGTAAAGGATGGAGAACTTCTGGCTCTCCAATTTTTCTGGACTCCAAGTCCCATCAGCCACAGCCGGTATGGCCAACTATGTCTAGAGGGGTAGGTAAACACTTACTTTATGCACCAGTTAAATTTTTAAAATTTGGATTACTTTGAGGAAACATATATTAACTTATTAAAAAGGTAAAGGGGCCCCTGACCATCAGGTCCAGTCGTGTCCGACTCTGGGGTTGCGGCGCTCATCTCGCTCTATAGGCCAAGGGAGCCAGCGTTTGTCCGCAGACAGCTTCCGGGTCATGTGGCCAGCATGACAAAGCTGCTTCTGGCGAACCAGAGCAGCGCACGGAAACGCCGTTTACCTTCCCGCCGGAGCGGTCCCTATTTATCTACTTGCACTTTGATGTGCTTTCGAACTGCTAGGTTGGCAGGAGCTGGGACCGAACAACGGGCGCTCACCCTGTTGCAGGGATTCGAACCGCCAACCTTCTGATCAGCAAGCTCTAGACTCTGTGCTTTAACCCACAGTGCCACCTGGGTCCCTATATTAACTTATTATTAATAGCATTTGTATCTAATCCATTGGCAGCTGTGTATGCCTCATTTTTTAAACAGAGATTAACCCATGTTCGTAGAATTGTAGAATTGGAAGGGATCCCAAAGGTCATCTAGTCCAACCCCCTGCAGTGTTGCTTTATTACCTGCATATCTCAACTCTCCTCGGAAGAGCTCAATGCAGTCCAGGCAGCTTCCACCACCCCTCCTTTACCTTCACATGCTCAGAAGCACTCTCTCCTTTCACCCCTTGGTTGTTCCTTGGTGGCTGCTCTCAACCTTTGCAACTCCCAGGCTTTAGGGAACTGGCTGCTTTGAATTGAAGGCACTGCGCTTTCTTTCTTTTTGTTTAAAAAACAGATTCAATTCTGTCAACGTCTAATGGGTCTTTCTAAGTTTTTAGCAGCTCTTCTTTTTATATGTAAGTCGCCTCGAGTCCCATCAGAGGGAAAGGCGGGGTATTAATATATGATACGGAGGAGGATGGTAATAATATGCAAGAGGTTCCCGCGTGCACACAGCGCCCTCTAGTGGCGGGCAGGAGCCGCACGCGGCAGCGCCCCCAATTTCAAACGGCGCGGGACTATGGGATGGCGGGCTGCGCCGGGCGCCCTCTGCTGGAAGCCGTTGGAAGCGCCGCAGCCGGGCTTGCTCGGCGCGCGCGGAGACGGCTCCGCCTGGGCAAAGAGCGAGGCGCGCCTCCGCCGAGCGGGATAAAATAAGGTACGCGAAGCGCCGCCGCAGGGCCGGATTCTGCTGCGTTCAAGGGCAGGTGAGCCGTGGGAAAGGGGATCTTGTTTCGCAAGCCACGGCTTTCCTTTGCAGCGAAGGTCGCTCGTGCACTCTCGGTGCCATAGCTGCCAAGTTTTCCCTTTTCTCGCGAGGAAGCCTATTCAGCATAAGGGAATTTCCCTTTAAAAAAGGGAGAACGTGGCAGCTATGCTCGGTGCTCTTTGCAAAGGTTGGGTGGCAGAACAAAAGAGAAATGAATAAGAAAACCCTTGATTTGGTTTTGAGAAATAAAAAGGTGAAGGCTTCAAAAGCGGCAGAGAGACGCGCCTTTGAGCATGTGCAGAGTCGCTTGATTTCCCCTTTGAACAGCGTTTTGCAGGGCGCCATAATAAAAGGATTTGTGTAAATCCCTTGAAAACCACTTCGTCCAGCCTCTTGGGTCTTGGGCAAAGGGAGTCGAGGCAGGACTCGCCGGGCTCATTTCCCGTCGGGCAAACGCGAAGAGACCGCGCGAGTCTGCCCGGTTTCTCGTCCATTGTGGCTTCCTGGTGGTCTGTCTGTCTGTCCGCCAGAAAATGTGTCCATTGCGGGATTACGAAGGCTGCTTCAAGGGAGGAGGCGATACTCTGCGTGGCTCTTGGGCTCTTTGGGGGGGGGGGGAAGCTGTCCTGAATATATGCAAAATGCCTTTCCTAAACAATCAGTGACCACACCTAGTCTTTGTAGCCTCCATAGGTTTTGACTACAACTCGCATCAGCTCCAGTCAGGATCCAGCCTGGTTGGTGACTGCTTGATTAAAGAGTGTCAGAGAAAGCCAAAAGAAAGAGCTCAGAAAAAGGAGAATGGTCCTTGGACCCAGGGGACAAGTCATCTCCAGAAAAGATACCTTTGACACGAACTGGTCTCCCCTTTTCTCTTTTATTGAAGAACAACAGCATGTTTTAATGCCACCATGATCACAGAGGTGCCTGTGGAGGGGATATATTGAGTGAAAATGCATTGTACAGTATTGTAACTTTTGAATAAATGTGGGGGGGGATGTGAAAATGGTTAAATACATTTCTATCTCTTCCAGCTCTTTAGAGGAAGACTTATGTGTAGCCAGGAGAGGGGAGATTTAAACTACTTGTTTATATTTTGAAAAGCAATGAGTTATCCAGAGATCCTGTTCTGAAATTAACTTTAGTTTCTTCACACGCCTCTTCATGATTCAGTTTATGGGAGAGAAGATGAGACTGATTCCAGGAATTCTACATTGGAGAAAGGACAGTTTGCAGTAAACAATTCTTGCTTTAGAGGCACAAGTAGGGAAGCCAGAACTTGGTTCAAAGTGCACACTATTACAACACTATCATAAATATTTAGAGTTGGAATTCAGCTGAATCATTGCCAAAGTGCAGACTTCTCCATCCATAAATTAAATAACAACATGTTCTGGTTTTGGGATTTTTTTAAAAAGAAAATAGTTTGAGATGAATTTGCCACTTACTATGTTTTCCCCAAAACAATTACATCTCATTCCATTTCTTACAGTAAATAACCAGCCTTCTGTTTTGCCTGCACTCATTCTCAAAGGAATCATCCCATGTTGTTTGTTCTGATAATCTCATTTACAAGATAGCCGCTTTCAGGAGGCGATGGATGGTCCTCTTCTCCACCACTGGAATCCAAACAAGTCTTATTCCACAACCATTGCATCTCCTAATATCCCCATTATAGGACCCAGGTGGCACTGTGGGTTAAACCACTGAGCTTGCTGATCAGAAAGTCGGCGGTTCGAGTCCCTGTGACGGGGTGAGCTCCAGTTGCTCGGTCCCAGCTCCTGCCAACCTAGCAGTTCGAAAGCACGTCAAAATGCAAGTAGATAAATAGGAACCACTACAGCGGGAAGGTAAATGGTGTTTCCATGTGCTGCTCTGGTTTGCCAGAAGCGGCTTTGTCATGCTGGCCACATGACCTGGAAGCTATACGCCGGCTCCCTCGGCCAATAATGCGAGATGAGCGCGCAACCCCAGAGTCGGTCAAGACTGGACCTAATGGTCAGGGGTCCCTTTACCTTTTTAATATCCCCATAGCTTCTAAGTTAGTACTGAAATGCCAACTTACATTCTTTAGAGCTAGGACTAAATCCATCCCTACTCATGGTTTGTTTTCATGGAAGAAGCAGGAGGCTATGGCCACATTTAGATGACCAAATTCTGTCTAACCAGGATATGCACACATTTCAGGCAGATTAATGGTGCAAAAATATGGGTTGGTATTTTGATGCTGACAACATCATATGGATGCTGTGAAAAGCTTGTTTGCTTGAGGAAGACTGATCCCACAGTAAGCAGCCATCTGGAGGTACCGCAGGGTTGCTGGCTGTATATTATGAAGAACTTGGCTTTGAACTTGGCTTTGGTGAAACATTGCTGTGTTCCCCAAGAGATATTTAGACACATTTAATTATTTGACTCTTCTGTAGGTATTAGGGTGCTCTACCCAATGAAAGGTGCCTTTGGTTGTAATTTAAGAGTCAGAGTTGTGTTCTTATCTAAAATGTAATGAGTTGGGAGTGTGCTTTGCCACTATGTGTGTGTGTGTGTGTGTGTGTGTCTGTCTGTCTGTCTGTCTGTCTGTCTGTCTGTAGGTTTTACCATATAATATCACTAGATACAGAAATGTGGGAGAAAGATCCTAGAATCACTTGTAGATGGAGAGATGGTGGCAACCCAAGAGAACCTCTGAGTTGCATTGGGAAGGGGGGACACGGAGATAATGCGCCATGAAACAAACGGGTTCTACTGTGTAGAAGGGTATGGAGCTGCAAAACATCTTGCCGGAAATCTGTGTCTGTAAGTTTTATTTTATTTTATTTTAAAGGAGTTTCAGTCTCTGCCATTTTTCTTTTCAGGTATTTTCTTTTTTTGAAAATGAATTTTTCAGCTGAAGACATTTCCTTTTCAAAGGTGACCATTGCCTTCTTTACGGTGGCTTCCATTTTAATTTCTATACGAATTTTTATGAAGAGCAAGCAACCTCGGCCACCAGGACCTTGGTCTCTGCCAATTGTGGGGAATCTTCTCCACTTGGGAGAGCATCCCTACATTTCATTTGATCGCATGCGGAAGAAATACGGAGATGTGTTTCAGATAAAGCTGGGAATGGTGCCAGTCGTGGTGGTTAATGGACTGGATGCAGTGAGGCAGGTGCTGCTTAGAGATGGGGAGAGTTTTGCTGCCCGACCTGACATGCACACCTTTTCTTTTTTTGCTGATGGAGAGAGCCTGTCATTTTCTGTGAAGTACGGAGAAAGCTGGAAGCTTCAGAAGCAAATTGCCAGCAAAGCTTTAAGGTCACTCACCAAATCAGAAGCCACGTCTTCCACTTGCTCTTGTCTGCTGGAAGAGCATGTTTGTGCTGAAGCTTTGGAACTGGTGAAAACCTTCATGGAGCTCTCCAAGCAGGCTGATAGCTTTGACCCTGCTGACTCCACTACCTGTGCAGTTGCCAATGTTGTCTGTGCCCTCTGCTTCAACAAAAGGTATGACCATGACGACGAGGAGTTTCGATGCATGCTTAAGGTAAACAATGATTTCATAAAAGCATCAGGCGCCTTCAATCCAGCTGATTTTATACCATGCCTTCGTTACCTCCCGCTGCCTGCCGCAAAGGCTGCTCGAGAGTTTTATGGGAAGTTCAACAACTTTGTTGCAAAACGTGTAGAAGACCACTATACCACATACGATAAGGTAAGCTTTCATCTGTGGAGGCTGAAAACACTGGGGGTGGGGGTGGGGGGGTTCTTCAGGTAGCATGACACTTATCATGACAGGAGATTACGCCTGCCATAAACATTGAAAGGGTGACTACAGGAATGCAGTATCTTTCTGTTCAAACACTACATTTCTACAGTTTGTGGCAGAGTAGAATGGCAACTTAGTTCACATTTCTCATATTAACATTCCTAACATTCCAGACATGTGGAAGGTTGACATGTGTTTTAATCTAGTTTTCTGCTTATCATTGATTTTAATCACTTTTGAATGTTATAAATAGTTGTTTTAAACTGTTTTAAAAATAATTTCATTTTTTGTAAACCACCTTGAGGATTTATTACAGTCAAGTGGTATATAAATCTTGTGGGGGAAACAGAACTACTGTATTATTTCCTAGACATGCAAATATTCTATCCAGTTTCTATAACAGCTAAAGCATAGTTTTAACTAAATATTTTTAAAATTATTTTTAAAATTCTGATCTTCTTAAAAAAATGAAATGCATTTTAATGAAGTGACTCACTGCTTCCCTAATGAAAACAACTTGGTTAAAGAAAATGCAAATTAACATTAAAAACACATTACAAATGGAGCAGTAGCAATTAAAAGAAAAAATAGAAGCAATGGGGCAGAGAAAAACAACTGCTATTAGCTCTGGAGGGGAGACTGCACAGGCACAATCCTGGTGTCTGTATCCCTGGCCACCCCCCCCCCATCTCCACCCCCTGGAGTTCTGGGATACTGATTTTGCATCAGGAAATCTGAGGAGGAGGAACGATGCATATCAGTTCTTGGCTCAAAAAACATACCAAAGTACTGTGTCCAGTTCTGGGCAACACAATTTAAGGAGGATATCGACAAGCTGGAATGTGTGCAGAGGAGGGCAAGCAAGATGATCAAGGGTCTAGAAACTCTGCAATTCTATGATTCCTGCTCCAGAGACTAGGACCTGAACCAATGGCTTCAAGTTACAAGAAAGGAGATTCCTACTAAACACTAGGAAGAAATATCTGATGGTAAGAGCTGCTTGATGGTGGAACAGACGTCCACAAGAGGTTGTCATGGAGGTTGTCAAGCAGAGGTTGGAGGACCACCTGTCATGGATGATTTAATTGAGATTCCTGTGTTGCAGAGGGTTGATCAAGATGACCCTCAGGATCCTTTCCAACTCTACAATTCCATGTTTCTATGTGACTTTAAGGGGAAACATTTTGAAATGCACATTTTTATGTAGTTTAAAACAGAAGTCACAGATTAATGTGGCTTCTGTCCAGCCCTGTGTGAGATTGGGAGAAGATAACATGCTTGTACTGTCAAGAGAAATATCATTAGCTTTCTTTTGTGTGTATTGACTTGGCAGTAAATTCCTGTGACTTGAATGTTACTTAGGCCAATACCTTGCTATGAAGTCTGGCTAGGATTGTTGCCTCAGGAATTTATCATTATGCTTGACATTATTAACAGCTGATACTTGCTGTTTTCTTTTCCAAAATAAATTTTGTCCTAAGAGTCTGAAGCCCTTGATTTGGCTGGGAGGGGAAAAACAAGATAGATTCATTATATGTAGGATTAAACAAATTATAGGCTGCCAAGTAAAAAGTGATTGGATGAAAATAGCATCAAGGGTTTTGTTTGTTTCCTTTAGAACCATCTCAGAGACATCACGGATGCCCTGATTAGTGTAGGCAATGAAAAAAGAGAGGATGGAAAAGGTCCAGCTTTATCTCATAAAAAGATAATAGTTACAGTCAATGACATTTTTGGGGCTGGTAAGTATGGAACATTTTTGCCACTCTGAGAGTTTTAAAACATGACCCTTAAAACACAGCTGCCTGCTGTTGACATCTGATCTTTTAGGTGAAGAGCAGGTGAAATTTTTGTAGAGACCATATAAAGGCTCCTATCTTTGTTGGTGGATAGACTAAGTATGACGTAAAATTCATGAGATTTTTTAAAAGTATACATTAATTAATTGTAGTCCTCTTGCCCAGTATCTTCTATGTAGATGGATTTTGCGTCAATGTCAAAATGGATAAACTTCAGCAAAGTGTGTTAAATTTTTTCGAAACAAAATGAAAAAATTCCTTCCAGTAGCACCTTAGAGACCAGCTAAGTTTGTCATTGGTTTGAGCTTTCGTGTGCATGCACACTTCTTCAGATACTTTCGTGCATGCACATGAAAGCTCATACCAATGACAAACTTAGTTGGTCTCTAAGGTGCTATATGGTGCTGGAGGAGACTCTTTAGAGTCCCATGGACTGCAAGAAGATCAAACGTATCCATTCTGAAGGAAATCAGCCCTGAGTGCTCACTGGAAGGACAGATCGTGAAGCTGAGGCTCCAATACTTTGGCCACCTCATGAGAAGAGAAGACTCCCTGGAAAAGACCCTGATGTTGGGAAAGATGGAGGGCACAAGGAGAAGGGGACGACAGAGGACGAGATGGTTGGACAGTGTTCTCGAAGCCACCAACATGAGTCTGACCAAACTGCGGGAAGCAGTGGAAGACAGGAGTGCCTGGCGTGCTCTGGCCCATGGGGTCACGAAGAGTCGGACATGACTAAATGACTAAACAACAACAACAAGAAGGTGCTACTGGAAGGAATTTTTTTATTTTGTTTCAACTACGTCAGACCAACATGGCTACCTACCTGTAACTTAAATTTTTTCAACACCTAAAATATAGAATTGGTTTCACCCCCTAGAATGAAACTCAACATAATCCACTTTAACATTTGATAGGAATGTACTGTATGTCTGAACATTTTCTTGGACCATTGACAAGGGGTAGAATTGCAAAAATTGACTATCAAACTGGGACTGGCTGTAAATTTCAGTGAAAATGGATCTGTGCCCTGAATTTGGCATTCGGCTAAATAAAATGATGGCCAGAAATTGAGGACCTGATGACAAAAACTCCATCCTACAATGCCAATGACACATTGCAACTGTGGGGAACAGAGCCATTGAGTTGTGCCCAACATTGGGGGAGTCTGCCATGCATGTGTGATGTCACACACACACCATCCCTCCCACCCACCCACCCAACCAGGGTGACTCAGCCCCCCCACCCCCACCCCCACCCCTACCTTTTGAAAGGCACCCTGGCCATTGTGAAAGGGACGCACAGGGCGAAGACACAGCCCTGGCAGAAGATGCGTGTGGTTGTGGAATTTTGAGGGTGCCCAGCCCCCTCCTTGAAAATTTTGGGGGTCCTCGGTCCCAGCTAGAGGGCACACCTGGTGGGGAAAATGCTCATGCAGGCATGGAATTATCCTGGACCTGGATTTAAGTGAACAATTAGCAATTACCAGTAGTACCAAAACATGTCAAATCATAACGGTCTAGTCAATTTTATATGGAAATGTATGGATTCTGGTCCGTGATGGAATATCTTTTGGGATATGTGCATTATGCCTGCAATGGATTTCAACATATAGAAATACCAAAGTGTTGTGTGCAGAATAATAATGTAACCATCACATATCCTGACACTTCCTTTATTTTGTAGGCTTTGCTACACTGTCAGTATGTTTGCAATGGATATTTTTGTACCTGATAAGCAATCCGGAAATTCAAACGAAAATTCAAGAAGAAATTGGTAATGTTCTTGATTAAATCGATTAAATTGAAAATGGATTAAATACTGAGGCCCTTATCTGTGAAGCACAATGCTTGAAACATGCTCCATTTTGTTCTGTGTAGATGCAAAGATTGGAGAAAGACCACCAAGGTTTGAAGATCGGAAAGTTCTACATTACACAGAAGCTTTTCTTCACGAAATATTTAGGCACACCTCCTTCCTGCCCTTCACTATTCCTCACTGGTAAGAAGCAGAGTTGTAGAGCAGTTTTGTTTCAAAGTTCTGCTCATATGACTACTTAATGTTTTGCATGGTGCTTCCAACACAGAACTGCCAAGTTACCTTAACTGACTGCAATGCAATCTATATCTTCTTTGCTACAAGGAGTGGGGTGTGGATGGTTAGGCATTGCGGGCGGATTAGGGTAGAGGTGATGGGGAATGAGGGGGTAACTATTTTGGGGTTCAGTATGCATGGAGTTTGTTACAAATCTGCTGAAATACCTTGTATATTTTTGATGGACCCCATGTAAAACCCAAGAATTGTTAGCACTCTGCCCACCCCACCCCTTCCCTAACTTCCCATCACTGGATTCTGCCTTATCATTAAATACTGGGGCTTGACCACAGAAGTAATAGTCCAGATAATTTTTGCCATCATCAACTGAATTCTGTGTCCAGTAGAGTACTGAAGAAAGAAGGGTCTTATTTTATGAAGAGTTTCCCTAGCTTATAGGTAAAAGATGTGGCTTAGGATATTTGTCCACCCTCTTACACTTACCTAAGATCCCCTAGCCATCCCCCAATACTATAATGCTCTTAGCCCTAAAGTGACCAATTGCAAGAAAGCCACTCAGGCAAAACTGTTTGAAATTCACCACCAGCACCACCAAAAATGTTTTATTTGTTTAAATGCCCTATATTTATTTGTTAATAAAACACATTAATTAATTAATCACAGGAATGACCCACAGCAACGCGTGGCCGGGCCAGCTAGTAACAACATAAAATCTAAGCAACCCTTTACATCAGCAGTGATGGACCCAGGCTATTCTTGGTGGTTCCTTTTGTTTGTACCATGAGCGTAGATCAGTGTGGAGCAATCCTAAATTATATTTCTAAAAGGTAGGGGCCTATCAGGATCCTTCACTCCCTGCCCCTCGCACCTTGTCCCTCTCTATCCCGACAGGAACTGTGTGAGCGGGATGGGAATACAGGACCGTGTACAAAACACAGAAACCTGCAAAACACAGTTCTGCCACCACTTCCTTAAACACTAAGTGACCATAGGGCAGGAGACAAGGAAGTCCACTCCAGCCTTTACCAGGTGCACTTAGCATTGCATACTTTATCGTACCACAGACAGAAATTCAACAGGTAAGGTTTTGTAGTTGCAAAATTCTGGCTGACTCTACCGTGGCACAGACAGAAATTCAAACAATAGGGTAGGTGACTAAGCAGCTTAGGAGCTGTAATTAGCTTCCCCTCAGCAAAGCACAAAAGACTCAAAAAACAGAAGTCCTTTCCAGGATTTATTGTAAAACAAGACAGCTTAAAACTTTTTCTTTAAAAAGTTACAAACATAAAACAAAAACATTATTTAATATTACTATCTAAGATACATATGAACCGTTAGCAATTCAGAAGCACAGCAAGAGATCAGAACTTGGTTTCAAAGCGGCTAAGTGTCAACTGGCAAACTGCATGATGCGATGTTGCTTTGGCAAGTTGCAAGTTGCAAAGTGTCATTTTACATCTCAGAGCCAGGTATCTTTATACTAATTTACCACGAGGGGTGAGGGGTTTTTGATCGATAGCCAATCCTCATTGGGCTCCGCTTTAAAATCACCAATAACAATATGGGCGAACTATAACTCATGGGGCACACACAGCTGTCCGTGTTTTGACTTTCCTCATGGACCTTGAAATAATTGAGAGAAACTCCCTAATTTTCCCATGTCCAACTGACACAGGTCCCTTGATCTTTTATAATCCATTCCACATCCCCCAAATACCACAGCTTCCTCCTTTCGTGTGTAAATCAGTGTTAATTAGATAAAATCTCTGGCCTTCCTTATAGCCCCCAGGCCATTAAATCACACCCTTGGAGTAAGGCTGGGGGGGAAAGAGAAGAATCATAGAATTGGAAGAAACCACAAAGGCCATCCAGTCCAACCCCCTGCCGAGCAGGAAACACCATCAAAGCCAGGCATCCCCAAACTTCGGCCCTCCAGATGTTTTGGACTACAATTCCCATCTTCCCCAACCAATGGTCCTGTTAGCTAGGGATCATGGGAGTTGTAGGCCAAAACATCTGGAGGGCTGCAGTTTGGGGATGCCTGATCAAAGCATTCTTGACATATGCATGCCAAGCCTCTGCTTAAAGACCTCCAAAGAAGGAGACTCCACCACACTCCTTGGTAGCAAAGAAGAGTTCATTTTAAAGACACCAGACCTGCTTTCTCAGAAAATCATGGGATTTCTTCTTTTCCCATGAGGCCACATGAACCAGAGTTTAATATTATATTTTCCTACATTCATGACAGGGCCACGGGGTGATCTCTCACCATTATCTGCAGATTGCTGTGAAGCTGTTGTGCAGCTCCACGTATCACAGTGTTGAACAAAAGTGATGTGCATGCGCTTGTGTGTTTGTTTCCAGTACCACCAAAGATGCCACTCTGAATGGGTACCATATTCCCGCAAAGACTTGTATCTTCGTTAACATGTATCAAGTAAATCATGATGAGTAAGTAACAATACTATTTTTTAAGAAAAGGCATTATAGTCAGGGTTTGCTTGTTTTTTCTTGTGTCTGCCGCGCCTAGAACGTAGGGTGGACAGGGCGTGGCGGAGAGGGACTTGTCTTGGAGGGCCTAATGAATTTCTGAGCATGGCAGGTAGAAGCTCCTATTGGGCCAATGGGCAGTAACACACGTCCCTGCTGCTTTCCAGGCAGAGAGTGGAAGATGAGAGGTGGCAGGGAAGTCAGTGTTGTGTGGTCAGACTGGCAGGAGTGCCACGTTGGCTGTGCACTGACAACCCCATCCCAACAATCTCCCTCCATGCTGGCTGCTCTTGACTCCCACCTTGTGGCTTCTTGCCATTGGAAGCCATAGCCAAACCTCTTCCCTGTTTGGTTGCTATCAGGGATTACCTTTGCTTGTTAGGGATATTGCCTGTGTCCTCTCTGGTTGCAGCACTCCCAGCAACACAAGGGGCATTTCAAGCATCTCCCAATGCAGGGGAGGGCAACCATTTTTCTCTTGAGGGCAGCATTCTCTTGGGGGCAATCTGTTAGAGGTCATCAGTGAGTCAAACGCAGTGGTGAGCAGGACTAAAACCAAAAGCTTTCTCTCTTTCTGAGCCCTTCTCTCTGTGCCCCAATGACAGGAACATTGGAAGGTGCTTTATACCCAACTGCTCCATCGACTTCAGTATTGTCTACAGAAGGGCAACCATTGGTTGTCCAGATGTTATTGAACTACAGCTCCTGCGAGCGCAAACAAGCAGTAGCCTGGGATGATGGAAGTTGTAGTTCATCAACATCTGGAAGGCCAGAGTTCCCCAACACCTGCTCTACACTGACTGGGAGCAGCTGTCCAAGCACATTCCGAGCCCTACCTGTTGGGGATTGAACTTGGGACCATCTGCATGCAAGACGTGCTCTGCTGCTCTCCTACGACATCTGCCTTCATGTGTATATGATCCCATGGAAGGGTGACCTAATCTCTACTTCCTGTTTGCTTTTGAGTCTTTTGGGCAAATATAGCTTAGCGCTTTTATCAATCCATTTCAAACTCATCTCTGCCTCCACAAGGGATATTGGGTTTTTTTCTTTTAAAAGTGGGATTCCCAAAAGTTGAATTAAAAATCTCAATGGACTGTTGCTTTGTTCATTGCTTAGGTGTTGCTAAATTTTGTGAAGCATAACTTAAATTAAGTGTTCTACATTGACTATAGCAGCCATCTTTGCTTCTTGTAAGAGTTGGGACCTCTAAAATATGGTGTGTTCCCCCCTTTTCACAACAGATCTTTATGGGAAGACCCTTACTTGTTTAAACCACATAGATTTCTGAATGAAAATGGAGAGCTCAACAAGAGCTTGGCTGAGAAGGTATTGATCTTTGGAATAGGAATACGAAAATGTTTGGGAGAAGAAGTCGCCCGCAATGAAGTCTTTGTCATCCTCACCACCATCTTGCAGCAGTTGAGGCTGGAGAAACCTCCTGAAGATCATCTAGATCTGAATCCAATTTATGGGCTGTCCATGGCACCTAAACCATACCGAATTAAAGTATTATTGCGCACTTGATTGTGATGAAGGGAACAGCTTTGCTTTCAAAACTCAATGATAATGCAATATGATGCAGTGAAAACTAATCCATGAACCTTGTGTGACTATATTGCATCTATCAGGAGAACCATGCTGGGGTTTTTGCTTAATATGATTTTTTAAATCATTTTTATTAGTTTTCCAATATAAACAGCCAATTAACATATTCCAATTTAAAAAAACACACTAAAAAAAGGAACAAAATTGTAGTCCAAATTATTAATTACTATTTTTTTTCGGGCTTCCTCTTGAAGCATATCTCTGATGTCTCATTCCTGCTTCTTCTTCTTGTTCTCCTATTTTCCACATTCCGATTTTATCACTTTAAAGTTCTCCATCCCTGGCTATGCGATTCTCAATCATGTCCAAAATCATATATCCTTACATCCATCAAGTCCAGCTGTATTTGTAAATATATATATATATATTTACAACTGTCTATTTGGCAGCGCAACTTTTCCTGCTTCATTCCAATCTCCGTCCGGGCTGTTATCTGTCTTTGTTTGAAGTTTAATGATGCAGCAACTCCCGTATTATTAAGTTGTTAAGTTCTTCCCATCTGGGCTGTTGTCCAAATCTGTCTTTGATGTTAGGCATATGTTTGCATATTGCAGTGTAAATGAACTGTATTCCACAGATGTAAATCATTTGACGATCAATCATCAAATGATTGACCACACAATCCCCCCTCCCGGGCCCTAGGAGAGGGGCTGCTAGACATCTATTTAGCCTTCTTTCTCGTACTTAATGAAGAGTCTGCAAACAGATACACTATGTTTTGTCCCAAATTATTGTCTCAAATCATTACAATGTCAGCCAACGAGCATCTCCCACTTCCCTCGAAACAGGGAAAAACTCATTTTTCTATGCTGCCTCACAAGCGCCATCTTGTTTCTTCTTTTCTTTGTGAAGTCTTTCCAACCAATTAAAGCTGTGCAGTTGAATATGTAATTATAAATAGAAGTCCATCTGTACTCCTCAAAGTAAATTAGGTTTCTTAATGAGGTTTGGTGTAGAAAACCAATTATAAGTATTGAAAAGAAAAAAAGAACATACCAATCATTGTAATCCAAACATCATGATGAGAATCTCTTTGAAGTCTGAGCTTAAATGCCAGGGACTGTACAATTCTGCAGGTCTTCTTCTGTTGAAACTATGTCTGTTTATTGTTCAAATCTAATTATTTTATCAAAACAGATATTCCCGGCTATGGGAATGGCTTTGGAGAGTGCCGGCCATGTCGTGCTCTGGGACCCAGTGTCCTGCCGCTTGCACAATGCAAGCTGGCAATCTCGGACAATCTGCGGGTCTGCGAGACAGTCCTCCCTCACCCTGGGGAGTCTACCAGGGCTAATTACCCCCATATCAGCCCTGAATTACTGGCATGGCCAGGATCTGATCGTATGGGAGTCAGCCATTTCCCACCACTGGAAACAGGAAGCCCCCCTTAATATGATTTTTTAAAATCACTCTGATGACAGGTATGAGATAAGCTAGAGAGTGAATTTAATCCAGGCTTTTCATGAGCAAGTTGCCCATATATCTTTTATGATTTGTCTTGCAGGGCATATAACTATGGGAGGAGGGGAAATGCAGATGAGTGAAAGAGTGAAAGGCTCTTCTGCAGCACCCAAGACCCTGAGCTGGTGGAGGGAATTGCTGCTCTTAACTGGGTCTCCTGACAGGGGTGCCAACTTGAATGAAATGTTGTGGGGGCCCAGGTAAGCCCCACACCACATAATCGATCACACACACCATTTGAATGGGAAAGCCCATCAACTTTGTGGAGGCCTGGCCCCCTCAAATATTTTATTGTGGGGGCCGAAGCCACCACAGCCCCTAGGAGTTGGCTCCTATGGCTCCTGATGTTACATCTAATGGCTTCTGTAACAAGGTGACCCAGAGGTGTTTGAGCCCGCAGCTTGACAAACCACATTCTTTCTGCGGCTCCCCTGTTGAAGCCACGTACACTGGAATTCCATTACAGGAATTGGGGATTTCCCTGTAAGAGAGAGAATGAAGCTAAGAAATAAGCAAAGGGGAATGTGTACCTAAGCAAAGAGTTGAAAGTGAGAGACTGTTCCCTAGCATGTGGCAGAGGGCAGAGAAAGAGACTGTGAGATCTTACTCTGGAAGGTATTGGCACCATTCCAGAAACTGGTGCCTGTGCTGAGCTGATGTCAGTTGCTGCAGTTGAAACCATCTGGGCAGCACCAGCTTGGGGAAGAGGTTGCAAGGGCAGGTATTTGGCCTCAGGACTCTTCTCCACACATGCATTCTTCCATCTTGCAGTTTTTCTCTGGAAAAATAGCATTAGCAAATGGATATACTTCCCCACATAAAAAATTCATTGCTCTTGTAACGGCACAAGGTAGCTGTAAACTGTTACTAAACAACTTTTCATGGTTTCGTTATTGTTGCAAGAATCGGTTATGGCTGATGCAAGTCTGTTGCTTCTTGCATACATCTGACAAAGTGTGCTTGGGTCCTCAATAGGCTAGGCCCAGAGGGTTTTCCTTTCTTTCTAGGCGGTAATCAACTTACCTTCCAAGTCCCGGACTGCAGAATCCGGGACCGGCAGCCGTGTGACACCGGAAGTTGTGTTGACGTAACTTCCGGTGTCGCTTTGCTCTTCTATGGGCACCAAAAATGGCCGCCGCCGGCTTCGAAAGTCGCTTGTACGCATGTCAGGAAGTGCGTCAATGCAACTTCTGGTGTCGCTCCTCCCATCTATGGGCACCAAAAAGGGCCGCCGCCGACACCGGAAGTCGCGTCTATGCACTTCCGGACATGTGTAGATGCGACTTTTGAAGCCAGCGGCGGCCATTTTTGGTGCCCATAGAAGGGCAAATCGGAAAGGGAAAAAATGGCTGCCGGCAGGAGAAAAACGGGAGACGAAGTGATATGGGGGACCACCGGGAAAAGGTAAGTAAAAACGGGGGTTTCCCGGGGGAAACGGGGTACTTGACAGCTATGGTACTCAAGGGTACACAGTACTGGCACCTCTTTTGTTGCTGCTGTTAAGAAGTGTGACACTTAGTGTTAACAACATCATGGTGTACTACCAGCACCTATTTTTCTAGGAAAAAAAGCACTGGTTGGGCCAAATATTTTTTTTTTTAGATTTTTAAGATGTCACAAGTCTTGTCATTATTTTAAACTCTGTTTGCCTTATTGCTTTACATTAGTTCATTGAGCAATTGATAGACACCAGGGCCAGCTATATCTATAATGTAAGCCTAGGGTATTCCACTATTCTTATGCGGGTATTTTTATGAGGCAAAAGCCATTCAAAAAGTTCATTTAAAAAGCAAGTAAGTGGCAGAGGCAGTCACCAAACACAATCTTTGACTTTAACCAGAGTGAATGGGGAAAGAATTTTCAAGGTGGCTTCTAAAATAAAATGTGTTGGCAGATCTTTATCCCCCTGAGGCTTGTTGAATGCTTGAACAAGCCTTCCTCAACCTGCAGATGTTTTGGACAACAGTTCTAATCATTCTTAAATAATCTCTAACAAGCACTGTTTGTTTCCTTATGCTCTGGTTTGGATCACTCAGATCATCTGATGGGCCACTTCTGGTGGTTCCCGATGCCCATGGATCACTCAGATCATCTTCTGGTGGTTCCCGATGCCCATGGAGTTTGGTTGGCCTTTACTAGGGACTGAGACTTTAGTGTATCAGCCCTGCTCTGTGGAACTCCTTGCTAGTAGAGACTTGGCAATTTTCATTAATGCCGCCTTTTAGATGTCTTCTAAAAATGATTTTAGTCAGACCTTTGCCATGGGAATTTCTTTTCTCTAACCAGTATTGATGTTTTACCTGATGTTTTTATTGACATTTTTATTCTCTTTATTGTAACGTTGTTTTCTGTATTCCACCTTCTGTCCTGCTGTGGAAGTGTAATCTATAAATATTTCAATAAATACACAATTGACAATGCTGGCTGTGGCTGATGGGAATTCTAATTCAAAACACTCGCAAGGCACCAGATTGGGGGGGGGGATGCCTAAGTTTAGGAAGGGGGTAGCAATTTGGGTGCGGGAGGAAAGTTTGAGAATAGTTTGTTCTCCAACTCCAAGGACAATCCTTTTCAGATCAGAGATTTATATTTATTCTCAGCAGACAGGGACTAATATAAAGAACTACGGTACTTCACATTTATTTTGAAAGGAATGAGCTGAGAGCTTCAAACTCATGTTCCATTTGTCTGAGCCTAGTTGGTAGGCAGGCTTTTTTCAGTCCACACTTGAAGCAGTAATGCAGAAAAAGGAAAATTCTGTAGCGCTTTTCTTGAAACAGCATAATGAAACAATTTGAACATCTCTTACAGCAAGGTCTTGTCTCCAACTCAGCTGAACTCTTCTGCTTTTAAATGCGTTTCTATATATTTTTAGCTTAATCTCCGCTCCTGAGTTTCCTGCTTTGTTGAACTCCTGGCAATTCTCTTAACTGTCCCTGGAACTGTTGCATTTGCTGTTTTGAAAAATGTGGGGGAAATCATGTTTATTACTTTCTACATTAGAAACAGGCATATTTCAGTGGATTTCTTTCAGTGTTGTGTGGTTTGCAATTTCACATGAAGGCTCTCATCTCTGCTATACTTTCTGTGCTAAGAACAATTTCTGTCCTTTTAGCAAAATGGCTACAGTGCATATTTTCCTAACAAGTGCCATTAATTCATCTGCCAAAAGCACATTCCATGTACAATAACAAACACAATGTAATTCTGAGAGAAAAATGGCAAAACTGGTAATGAACTAGGCAGGACAACAAGAAAGTTCATTGATAACATTGGGAGGCAATGAATGTTTAGATCTTGATGGCAAGGACCTGTTCTGAGTTTACCTTGCTTGAAATAATATATCTAATTCTCTGTTAGACTGCCAAAGGTGTTTGACTGTTACGCCCTGGAAGGGGTGGTGATTGGACAGATCAGTCTCTATCACTTTTCCACATCTTCATCAATCCTATCTGCTCTCTCATGTATTTCATCAAAAAATTAAGAATGAAAATTAGCATATTTTCTCACAAAATATGCAGTTCTAAATCCCCACTGGCTCTAAAGTAAGTATTTTAAATGCATATTTGCTGCTTTATTGAACCAAGAACTAAAACACAAAATTTGGAGAAGTGCAAAATGCATAGCATAACTATGTTCTGATCTGCACCTTAGTGTGGGATGTGGTGGCATAAGTTAGTTCTTGCTGGAATTCAGAAAGATTTGCTGGGTTCTGAGTTTGTTGCCTGGATGCATCTCACCAGAGGAGAGGGCTTGGTCATGATGGTTAGTTGAGGGAAAAGACCAGTCCATGAAATCTGGCTCTTTTTCTCGCATATTAATTCCAGCCTGGGAGAACTCTGACCTTTGAGTGCTGTCAGTAAAACTAGACAAGTTTTATTTTTATCTTTAAAAGGAAAAAGATGAGGTAAATGTTCTGTAAATGTTTGTACTACACTAGGATATTTCATATTGTTATCAGCAACTAACCCACTGAAAGCTTAGTAAGTCAAGGTACCTAGATATTCTATAGGCTGACATGGGCCTATATATTCAGTTTCCTTACTATGAACAGATGGATATGTGATTGTGCAAACAGCAGCAAATTGCAGCAGTCAGATAAGACTGGTTAGAAATTTCAACAACCTGGGGACAAATAAAAAACCTCCCCCCTCCCATTTGAGAAAACATAAAGAAGGCACATGAAAAAGAAATATAAATAGCATTTAATCTAAGTCTGTATATCTCTCTGTATAGAACAATGAAGCAAGTTTTCTGAGAAATTTTGAACAGGATAATTTTCCTGTGCAAATTCGGCTAATTTGCATAGGGTACTTTGCATTGCAAAATGTTCAGTTGTTAAACTGCTCTGGGGATTGTAGTTCTGTAAAGGGAATAGGCACTTCTTCATTATTCTCAGCACCTTAACCAACTACAGTGCCCAGGATTCTCTGGGAGAAGCCTTGATCGTTAAAGTGACAAAATAGTGCTTCAAATGCACGGGAAGAGTAAACTCACTGAATCTAACTTAGTCATGCATAGTAATTTCATTGGGTCCACTCCCACCGATAAGGGAGGGCGAAGCACCTGCCCCCTCCCCCTCCCAGACAAGAGGCAACACTTTGAGGAACGCTCTGGCTCTCATCCAGTTCATGGAGATGGTGAGGGAGCATCACATTCCTGTTTTGTTTTAGGGCAGATCCACACCAAACATTGAAAGCACATGACTCCCTCCAAAGAATCCTAGGAACTGTAGGGTGTTGTTAAGGGTGTTGGGAATTGTAGCTCTATGAGGGTAAACTATAGTTCCTGATATTATTTGGGATAAGTCATGTGCTTTAAATGTACGGTATGGTGTGGATCTGTGTTCAGAGACGAGTTTTGCTCACTATAAGAGACAGACAGTATAAACTACCGTATATTCCGGTGTATAAGACGACTGGGCGTATAAGACGATCCCCAACTTTTCCAGTTAAAATATAGAGTTTGGGATATACTCGCCGTATTAATAAAACGACCCGGCGTATAAGACGACTCCCGACTTTTGAAAAGATTTTCCTGGGTTAAAAAGTAGTCTTATACGCGGGAATATACTGTAAATCCTAGTCCAAAGTGCATTTAGGGATAGAAGCATCAGCCCATATCTGCTCTGTGTCTTAACTAAGCAAATGTATCTTCACTAGCTAATATACAGTAAACTCTGTCAACAACGTATCTGTAATATGAGAGTCACACCAATGTCCATTTTGCAGAAGTTCACTGATCTCTGTCTCCCGTTTGTGTAAAGACCCTTTGACCAGCTCCAAGGTGGCTTTCACTTCCAGCAGAAGTTTCTTTTGTGGCAAACCATGATGTGCTTCCTCCATCTCCACCTGAGGGAGAGGAACAAATCTTGATCACCATCTCAGAAAATTGAAGTACTGTACCTAGCATAATGTGTGGCAATGTATCTAAATTACCAAGACAGGCCAAAGCTACACTGAACCTTCTAAACCTTCTCAACCTTGTTTAGAAGGAAATGAAATAAACCACACACTATTGTAATCTGAAGTAGCTGTTTCTTTGATTGCACTCTCTCAGGACTTTCCCAGATTTTCAGGTGTTACAGTGCAATAAATAAAGAGTTGGAGCTTATTATTTGTGTGAAATCCCAACATATTCCTGCCTGGAAGAAAGTACTTCTGTTTTAAGGATGCCACATTTTCCTTGTATTCACACTGCAATAGATTATCCTTGTCTAAATCTGAGTCCTGGTTCCTGGCACCAGTGCAATCAGGGCCGGTGCTAGGGCTTTTTGTGCCCTAGGCAAAATCACCTTCTGGCGCCCCCGGCACATGCATCATGACGCATGCGTCATGCCCCATGCACAACACCGCTGACGCCCCTGCGTCCCCTCCATAGGCAGGAGGAGCGCAAGCCAAAAGGAGAGCTCAGCGCCCTCCCGCCTATGGAGGGGATGCTGTGAGCTCCTCAGCGGCTGCAGCGAGTAAGCAGCGACGGTGGCAGCAGTGCCCATAGCTAAAGGTTTCAGCTATGGGCGCTGCCACCGCTCACTTGCTGCAGCCGCCAAGGAGCTCACAGCGTCCCCTCCATAGGCGGGAGGAGCGCGAGTGCGTGCCGTGGGAGGGCGGCGGTGGCGTGGGGTTTTTGCGGGGCAGGCTGGCCAGCTCCCCCTCCATTTACGCACCCTAGGCGACTGCCTAGTCCACCTAAATGGACGCACCAGCCCTGAGTGCAATCTGCAGGGCAGTCTGGAATGTGGCTGCCTGAGTGCAGCCAGGATCTCTGCACAGTGCCAGCAACATCACTGATTAGGCACAGCACAGATCCCCAGCCAAAACCCATGATGGGACCCAAATATCCATTGCTTGGCCTGAAAAGAGGAGACTCGTATCAATACCCTGAGCCTATTTGTCTCGAGACAAAGTCTGGAGAAACCATCTTCCTGCCCTCCCAAATCTGTTTCATTCCTGGGGTTTTTTGTTTTGTTTTTTAAAAGGTAAAGTACCCTTGGATGGTGAAGTCCAGTCCAAGGTGACTCTGGGGTTGCTGCACTCATCTCGCTTTCAGGCAAAGGGAGACAATTTGTTCACAGACAGCTTTCCGGGTCTTGCGGCCAGCCGGACTCACCGTGCTGGAAACCAGAGTGCATGGAAACGCCATTTACCTTCCCGCCACCTATTTATCTACTTGCACTGGTATGCTTTCGAACTGCTAGGTTGGCAGGAGCTGGGACAGAGCAATGGGAGCTCACTCATCACAGAGAATCAAACCATCGATCTACTGATCAGCAAGCCCAAGAGGCTCAGTGGTTTAGATCTGCAGCAACAGGTGTGGCAAAATGGGTCCCAGCTACTAGAACCAGTGCACTGACACCAATTCGAGGGGGCCCTAGGGGCCCAGGCACCCACAAAAAAATCATTGTGTATGCTCAGCATCTTGGATGTGACTTCCAGGTCCCATCCGAGGCCTCGGGGGGCCTTGGAAGTGGTGTCTTAGGCCACACAGAGCCTCCAGTGCCACTTCTGGTTCCTCATGAGGAACTGGAAGTTACATCGGAGACCGCATGGGGTCCAGGACACCGCTTTCAAGGCCCTACAAGGCCTTGGATGGGACCTCTGATTCCTCATGAGGTCCTGGAGGTCCCACCTGAGCTCTCGCGGAGCCTTGAAAGTGGCATCCTAGGCCTTGCAGGACCTCTGGCGCCACTTCCAGGAGCGATGTCATGTGACACCATGACAACACGTTACATCAGTGCTGCTTGGACATCCATGATCTGCGGCCCAAGTCAGCGCCTCTGAACTGGTGCTTCCAGACGTGGCTGAATGAGTGGTGTCAGGATTTCTGGATCACTCACAGCCATAGGCTTCATGTGAGTGATGGCCCTGGGGTCACTGCTCTTCCATGAATCTAAAGTAAGATGACTTAGAAACCCTGCGGGCTACCCTGTTCATGGGAGAAGGGCACCCACGACACTCCTCCACCCTGCAGAGCTTATCACTGGGACCAGAATCTCTTTGGTTAATGAGACCGAAATCTTGTTGCTGTGATGCTTGAGCTGGACTTGCTTTGTTCAGATTTTACCCATGACACTGCAGTTTTAACTCACAGATGAATCCCATTTATGAAGGTTGCATGGGCGTACCCAGCATGGGGCAGGGGGGGGAAGCTTCCCCCTAGAAGCAGGGCAGCTGGAGAGGACAGGCAGGGACGCTGCCTGCTGTGCTACACTTCAGCCTGCTTGGCTGAAGCGAAACGGCAGCAGCGGCAGTGAAGCTGCCTCCGTTGAAAAAAACCTGGACCTGGACCTGGGCTAACTTCAGCCCACACTCCTTTAAGTCACAGCGAGCACAGCACAGAAAGTGCTGCCCCACAATGCTCTGTGGCATCTCATTTGCATACATGAAGTGCCGTGGAGCATTGTGGGGCAGCACTTTCTGTGTTGTGCTCGCTGTGACTTGAAGGAGTGTGGGCTGAAGTTAGCCCAGGTCCAGGTCCAGGTTTCCTTCAATGGAGGCAGCTGCTGCTGCCTCATTTTAGTCACCGCTGCCATTAAAGGAGCGGGCAAGGCAGGAGTGCAAGCGCGGGTGGCTCCGTGTGCTGCCTTGCAAACGGCCCCCTTTCCTCTGGGGGGCGTGGATGTTGACCATGCCTCCTGGGGGGATCCTGGACACATCATTGCCAGCTAGCCAATCGGGTGGCTGGGGGGCGTAGCTGGTGTGCCCCCTAGCTTTGATCCTGGGTACGACCATGGAAGGTTGGGCACTCCAATGCACTGTACCTCACCTAGCTGCTAGCAGATATGAGGTCCAGGCTCTTGAAACAACAAGAGCAATAGAAGTGACAAGCAGCAAGTTTATTACTCCTGCACCAACCATGTTGCCATGCATATCTGTGATTTAATATGTTCTTGCAAAAGGAAAGTGGATGGAAGGCTTACCACAACAGATGTAGACCTTTGAGCGGGCTCTGTAGTCACTGACTCCTGTGTTGTGACATTAAACTTTCCCCCCTCCGCATTATGGTCTGTGATTCCTTTTTCTGTTATCTGAAAGAAACTTGCTTTTTTATACATTCCAGTTTAATCACACCCGTTTTGCAACCAAAAGAACATTTCCATTTACTGCAAGTATAACTGTTGGCACTGCAGAATGGAATTTTGCCTCCAAAGGAATATTTGCTATAACACCTGCTGTTTTTTCTCCACTGATTTCAATCAGATTTGGGTGAACAAAACAGAAAGTGAGCTTGGTGAAGTTTGCAAACTGAATCCATAATAGGATAGTGGCCCAATCAGTCCACATTAAACTCATATATTTTAGAACACTACCAAATCATCTGCAATTGAGTTTTGCTACCAGAGAAAACACCCTAACTCATCTCTCTGCCAGTTAAGTGATTTATAATGGATCAAATATGTAAAAGGAACTTATTTTCAAAACAGAAAAACTGACCATTTATTCTATTTCATCATCTGCAACACAAAGAAGTTTACCTCATCCAATATAATTAATGCCCTTCGTTGATCACAGGGTAAGTCCATTTGAAAATCTACAATTTTCTCCACTTTTTCAAGGTTTACTCTACTCTTCTGAAGTTCTTCAATAGCTGGGAGGAGGGTGAATAGGAGAATGTATCAACAACAAAGATAACTTCTAAAGGAAAAAAACCAGTTCTAACAAAAGAATTGTAATAATAATTCTGAATAATTCTCCAGAGTTGTACACTATCATAGCAAATAGAACTGTTATCCAACACCATTCACACAATTAGCAAGTGGTATATTGTCTGGTTTGGGCTTTGCAATGCACACAAGCATGTGAAAAACAGCATTTTCTTTTGGGGCTGCAGCATAGTTTGCATGCTCAGTTATCACCTAGGGCTTGTAAAACATGATCAATAAAACCTTGTGCTTTGGAGGAGTCCTTTTGTCAACTCTTATTTTTCAATTATAGCATGATTAAAAGTTCATTGAGAGACGTACCATTGAGCAAGAGACATTAGTTTGGAGCTACAAATGAAATGCAAGGAAGAAATAAAGGGCACGTTGCCTATAATTCATTCAAGCGGTCATGCTTTTGAAGGGAAACACTTACTTAAGGTGTGCTGGTTCTGCAGGCAGTCTAGCTTTTCAGTAGTGCTTTTGAGCAGCCAAGCCTGTAAAAGATCATAACTGTTCAATTTTCAATTCTTTTGCAGATCAATATATATTGATCTCATCTATATTGTGGTTTATTTATTTATTATTAAAATATTTATATATTTTCCTTCATTTCACAGTTTACAAAATATAGTACAATGGTATACATTAAAACAAAATGGTATACATTAAAACAAAAACCACACTGAAAACCAATACAAGAAAACGCCATGGAAAAATAGAACAACACATTACTAAAGGTTAATTTTAAAACCAGGAAGTTCTAGTTCTGGAGCTGCAGAGCCGGAGAGGCTTTAATATAAATCTCTTATAATACTGCTTTGCAAATAATATACACTTTAAGTGAGAAGAAGAGCAATGCTTTGTGCTTCTCCTGCAGAGCACCAGAGAATGATGATGGCTGCTAGGCTGAAGATCAAACATTGACCCTAGAGGTACATGGACCTGCCTATTTATAGTGCATGCCACTTTCACAGGTATTTATTCAATAATTTGTTCTGACCCAATTCCAAATTAAACTCTGCTCTTTTTTAAAAAACCTCAATGGAAATTCACATGTTTGAACATATTTTTCACATATTTTTTGGTAAGCATTTAATCACAAAATGCCAACTTGCCCAGACACCCCCCCACGCTATTGGCACCGACTGCTGTATTCCTGGTAAGCTTCTCTTGCCAGCTCAAGACATTTATTATTATCATTCACCTGAGCTAACGAGCAGGACCTTGTTATCCTGCTCTGATGTTGTAGGATTGCGTTTTACCATGATTAATCTGTTATCTGTTGTTTCGGTGCAACTGGTATATTGTGCAGGCATCTCAGATTAACTAGGTATGTTTAGGCATGCATGCTTCCCGTGGGTCAGCTCCACTGTGGCCAGGAAAGTGCTAGATTTGGCAGAGATCAATGCATTTATTCACCTGATCCTCCGAGCAGAGAGAACATGACTTTGGTTGAAATCAGAAAATGCAATGCCAGTGGGCTAATCTAAGGGCCATTAATTTAATTTACAGGTCCTAATTACATAATCTATGTGTGCAGACATCTGTTTAAATTTGCTAGTCAAAAAAGGAGAAAACTTTATACAATTTCAGTTGGGTTTTAAAAGTCAAATTCCTCCAAACTACTTCCGAGTTACCTTTTCATCACCCCATTTTTCCTTCTGCAGTGTGATCTGATTTGCCATCTCTTCTTTCTCTTGTCTCAGTATTCTATTTTCTTCCTTCAGTTTCTGGGTGTATAATTATACAGAAATGATACTATTATCTTAACCAGAGGGGCAAAGAGAAACCTGCTTGCTTGCTCTAATTGCTACAGTGATCATACTGTAGAAATGGAACCTATAACAAAACGTTGCAGTATACCTGGAGGAGCATTTCCGCCCCCATCATTCAGCCTGAGGTCCAACTCCAAGGGCCTTCTGCTGGTTCCCTCACTCCGAAAAGTGAAGTTACAGGGACCCAGGCAGAGGGCCTTCTCGGCAATAGCACTCTCCCTGTGGAACACGCTCCCGTCAGATGTCAAGGAGAAAAAGATCTACACAATTTTCAGAAGACATCTGAAGGCAGCTCTGTATTGGGAAGGTTTTAGCATTTGATGTTTTATTATGTCTTTGTATTCTGCTGGAAGCCATCCATAATAATAATAATAATAATAATAATAATAATAATAATAATAATAATAATTACAGATTGAATAATAGCTTCTCCGTAGGACTCCAGCCACCCCATTCAGTTTCGCCTCCTCTCCCAATGTTTTCTGTCTCCCCCTCCCAGCAATAGCCAGTCAACATTCCATGACCACAGAGCACAATCTGGCTTCGCTGGGCTGTCACCCCCACCCCCACTGCCATGGTTTCTTTCTAAAGATTTTTTGCACATCTGTAAATATTGGGACATAAGTTCATGCCTGTGAAGTTGTGATGGTGGCAAACCTCACAGGATCTTCACGGCCCATAAGAAATGAAAATATTTTGGTGCAAAGTAGCTAGTAGATCAGCAATCTGCAATTGCACATTTGCCCTTTATTTATAAACTTAAAAGGCAAATGTGCAATTGCAGATTGCTGATCTACTAGTCCTGAATATTGTTCATATAGCCTCATGAAGTTTTAGGGGAAATGTTGTATCCCATCCATTCAAGGTGACAGTGTTTCCCTTTTTACCTTTGTTGTGTCTTGCCAGTATTGGTTTTTCTTGTCTACTGTCTCTTGATAGGCCTCCAGCTGAGCTCGCAAGTTCTTCATTTTGTTGCTATATTGATTTTTCAGAACCATCATAGCTTGTTCCTATCCAAAATGTTATGATTAAGAAAATAAGCTAGCTTTAAAGGCAACTAAAAGAGGAGTGGCAGGTATAAACCAAAACCTTTCGATCATGGTTCTTGATACCTCTCCACCTTTCTATGTTAGTTTTCTTGACTTGGATAAAGCTCTAGGGCATTGACTTCAGCTTGGAGCAAATGCTACCGTGTTTCCCCCTTTTTAAGACACCGTCTTATAACTTTCCCCCCCTCAAAAAACACAGGGTGGCTTACTTTTGGTGGGATGTCTTATTTTTTTATTACCAGTACGGTTTTTACGGTTCAGGGCGCTGGCTCAGGGTGCTGCTGGGCTGTCTTGAGTGCTCGGCGCTGCAGCAGCCCCCAGTTCCGGGTGGCGGGGTGGCAGGCGTCTTTGGCCGGGCCAGGCAGAGGCCGCTGGCTCATGCGCTCCGCCCGCCGCTGCAGGGCGCTCCAAGCTCCTTGGCCGGGCCAGGCAAGGAAGAAGCAGTGAGCCCAGCAGTGGCGGCAAGCACGGAAGTGGCAGGGATGGCGGTGGACGAGAAGGCAGAGCGTGGGGATGCAGCCAGCAAGGCGGGAGCGCGATCAGCTGTTAAGCGGAGCTCTTGGAGCGCCTCTTCATAGCTGATCGCGCTCCTGCAGTGCTGGCTGCATGGAGTGACTCTGTGAGTGGAGGTGCCTGTGGAGGTTGGTTTCCGCGGCGCGGAAGTATGGCTTATTTTCGGGTATGTCTTATATTTCTCAAATACTTAAAAACCCTGCCATGGCTTACTTTATGACTACGTATTAAAAAAGGGGAAACAGGGTAACAGGAATTCATTGGTATCTGGATTTTTCTGTACTCAGCATAAAGATACTTGATAGCCTCTAATTGCTATCTAATTGCTAATTGTTTGGATATAATGCTAAAGTTTAGCAGCCAAGCCATGGTTTAGCATTACAACAATGAGCTTCAATTCACTCTTCCTTTCCTAGTAGCCATGAGGAGATCAGAAGGCTCTGATTCTATTTTAGACTAACTAAAATTTAGAGTGCCATCTGAATCCTAAACTATTGCTGGTCTTAACTATGGCTGATTCGAACAAGCAAACTTCGTTAAACCATAGTTTGAAGTTGGCTTGTTTCCACCAAAAATAGATAAGATTAACCATAGTTTGCCAGGTTTAGTCACTCTAATGGCCAAAATGGAGGAGCAGGGAAGGAGAGATGCACAAGCTACTCTGTGGGCTGTTCTCATAACAGCATTACATTCAAACCAGCCCAATGAATTGGATAAGAGGGCAAAACACTGATCACTATTTTACAACATTTTCATAATTAATCATTTCAAGAATAAGTAAAACAAAGAGTTGAATCATCAATGAAAAAATGACAGGAATAAAGCTAGCCTACATCTTAGAGTGGGACCCAGGTGGCGCTGTGGGTTAAACCACTGAGCCTAGGGCTTGCTGATCAGAAGGTCGGCGGTTCGAATCCCTGCAATGGGGTGAGCTCCCGTTGCTCGGTCCCAGCTCCTGTCAACCTAGCAGTTCGAAAGCACGTCAAAGTGCAAGTAGATAAATAGGTACCGCTACAGCGGGAAGGTAAACGGCGTTTCTGTGCACTGCTCTGGTTCGCCAGAAACAGCTTTGTCATGCTGGCCACATGACCCGGAAGCTGTCTGCGGACAAACGCCGGCTCCCTCGGCCTATAGAGCGAGATGAGCGCTGCAACCCCAGAATCGGACACAACTGGACCTGATGGTCAGGGGCCCCTTTACCTTTACCTTACATCTTAGAGTGAGGGTGTGATATAGAGGACTAATGATGAAACAGTTATATGTCAGGACAAGGAGTCAGCACAGAACAATTGTGTGAAGGAAGAATTGTGTTTGGCTCAAGAGCTGATAAGATTTCTATGGCATCAATTTCAAATGGCAACTATGAACAAGTTTGCATGTAAAAGGTAAAAAAAAAGTAAAAATACTTCACTGCTGCAGAAAGTAAGGCTCAGTAAAACAGTTCTGGGTGTAGAAACATACAGGGTACATACAGCTTGTAGGCTTTTGAAATACAGTGGTACCTCGGTTTACAACCACAATTGGTTCCGGAAGTCTGTACTTAACCTGAAGTGAACTTTCCCATTGAAAGTAATGGAAGGTGGATTAATCCATTCCAGATGGGTCCGTGGAGTACTCAACCTGAAGCGTACTTAACCCGAAGCATGGGTGTAATTGGTTCCGGAAGTCTGTTCATAAACTGAAGCGTTCATAAACTGAAGCGAACTTTCCCATTGAAAGTAATGGAAAGTGAATTAATCTGTTCCAGATGGGTCTGTGGTGTTTGTAAACCGAGGTGGTTGTAAACCGGGGTATGACTGTGTACACACACACACACGTACAAAGTATCTCTGTTGCTCCAGCAATTCAATACGTAACACAGACTCTGATTCACAGACAGACTCCTTCATTTACTGACCTCAGACAGACCAACAAGACTGACTAATGAGCTGGTATGCCTTAATCACATATATAGTTGGCACTGGGCCATTGCTGTAGCAACTGGCTTGGCTGAACAGGCACTTGTATTAGCTCATCCATGGGCTTTTTAATGCTTATGAAAGAAATCAATCCCTTTCCTAATTTTAGTTACTACAACGGGTTTAGTTTAGCATGTTACCCAGATACTGGATCATGGTTATGGTCCCTTCTCATCAACCATGAGCTATGATGAAGAACAGACATTGGCTACAGTCTGTGGTTAGTGAGGAGAGAACCTAACCATGGCATGGGGTTCAATAGGGCTATAAGAAGGCACTGGTTTTCATTCTAACCCATGCATGCAACACTATTTTCATTCTGCTGCAGCTTGTCTTCTGACAAAAACAAAGTTATTAGTGATGTGCCAGAATTTACGTAGCATGCACACGAAAGCTCATACCAAGACAAAAACTTAGTCGGTCTTTAAGGTGCTACTGAAGGAATTTTTTAATTTTGTTTCGACTCAGACCAACACAGCTACCTACCTGTAATAATAATAATAATAATAATAATAATAATAATAATAATAATAATAATTATAATTATAATTATAATTATTATTATTATTATTAAACACCATTCATTTAATTGCAAAGATCATTTGTTTCAATCCAAAGGAAAGACAGTGGAAATAGAAGTGAGTGGGTGTCACTGTTAACATAAAATTTGCAGGAAGAAAACAGTAGCAGCAAATGCTGGATTAATTTCTGTTCTAGACATGAGACAAATAAGCAATTCCTGGCAATTTCTGCTCCCATGCCTGTTTTTTATAGAAATTCTCTGAGATCCCTATGGTTCTCCAACCTAGTTTTTGCTAGGTTCTAAAGGATCTCTGTATGGTATGGATCAAGAAACATAACTTATTTTGCTCCTCAAAAGACTCTCTCTCCCTCTTTCTGGTTATTTGCTTGGGCCAGGACCTCTGTACTCCACTGATACCACACAGCTAAATGATAGAAATGTAAAAGGACATGTAAATTTGCTTTGCACTTCACACAAGGCAGTTAGTTGCCTGTTGCAAGTTTAATCCTTGCAACTGCTCTGATTTACCACCAGAGGGAGCTACCATCTAATACAAAATCTGTCTAATACAAAATAAAAAACCCCTTCAGCAGCACCTTAAAGACCAACTAAGTTTTTATTTTGGTATGAGCTTTCGTGTGCATGTATCTGAAGAAGTGTGCATGCACATGAAAGCTCATACCAAAATAAAAACTTAGTTGGTCTTTAAGGTGCTGCTGAAGGATTTTTTTTAATTTTTTAATTTTTAAATTTTGTTTCGACTCAGACCAACACGGCTACCTACCTGTGTCTAATACAAAAACTGTTTTAAACACTCTGCCATGTAAATTGCACTTAGCATTCAGCTGGGTGTTGGAAGATAGCAAATACAGTATAGCGTTTTATATAGAATAAATGCAGATTAATATAGTGAAGACTGGTCCACTTTCATACTAAATCTGACTTTGCACGCACTTAAAAAAGGAAGCAAGACCATTGCAGAAAGTTAGCTACACCTATGCCAAATTCAACAAGCTAAAACCCATTTTTCAACAGGCTAAGGGATGTCCACCTCTGCATATAATTTAGTTTAAAATCTCCTTAATCTTAGGGTGGCTATTTTGCATCATTAAAAATAAAATTAAAATTAAAAACGAGAGAAGGAAAGTGTCACAGTGGCCGGAGCGGACTACTTCAGAGTAACGACGCTACGCAGCTCTGCATTTTATTCTTTTATTGGTGCTGCGTATTTACAGTGCTAAAGTCATTGCTATTTACACGGAGTGATGTGATCAGTCGGTTTCAGAACCTCCTAATGGCTTTTGGCGCGTCTTTCTCCAACACAAAAGCTTTGGCAGACCCATCCTCTTTCCCCTCCTCTTTCTGCGTAGTTCTGGCGTTGGGGGGATGGGTCTCCCTCCCTTATTCGCCCCTTCCTGTCCCGCCTGGGACCCTGGCTCCTCTACCTTGCCTGAGCCTCGGACCCTACTTCCTGCTTCCCTACTGGAATCGGAACTCTCTCTGCTTTCCCCTGTGCTCGGTGATTGGCTTGAACTCAGGAGGGGAGGGACTTCGCGATATCCCCTGTCCCTCACATCCACCCCCCTCCCAAGCTCTCCTTCACCCCTCCCCAGGTCCCCCCCAGGTGTCGGTGACGACTGGAAGCCTAAGAACTCAGTGCTTTCCGAGCCCGTTGGTGTGAACACCTCCCCCCAGTCCTGCAAGCCCCCCCCTTCCGCCTGGGAGGATGGGAATCCCAAAAAGTCCGTGGCGTCAGAGCTGGTGGGGGTAAAAATGTTCTGCCAATCTGCTCCTTCCTCTGACTGGGTGGATCTCGGTGACACCCATACCTCATCCTCTGGTTCCTCAAACTCCGCGTCCCAGCGCCATGGTGAACTGCTCTCCCGTGCTTCCTCCCCCTCCCCCTCCCTTTCCATGTGCCAGGGCTTGGGTCTATGGGGAAAGAGGGCGTGAAATTCTTCTACCAGGAATTCCTCCTGTATCTGAGTGGCTGGGACCCATTCATTCTGGGACGGTGGAGCATCCTCCCATGCCATGAGGTACTCCAGTCCCCCCACCCCCCACCTTGAATCCAGGATGGCCGTGGCCTCATTGAGTTGCTCCCTGCCTTCCCTCTCCCCCCCTCCCTCAGGGGTTTGTTCGCTGTCTCGGAGCCTGCTGCTTTCCCTGTACGGCGACAGCAGCGATCTATGAAACACAGGGTGCACCCTCATGTCCTCTGGCAGTGCCAGCCTGTATGCCACCGGGTTGACCTGTTGCGTGACCGTGAAGGGGCCCAACCTTCTGGGCGCCAGCTTTTTGCATCGCGCTCTGATGGGAAGGCCCTCCGAGGACAACCACACTTTGTCCCCCACCCTAATGACCTCCCCCGGTCGCCTGTGGCGATCTGCCCCCTTCTTGTACGCTTCCTTGGCTCTCTCCAAGTGTTCTCTGAGCTGCTGGTGCACCGTCTCCAGTTCCTCTGCCCAATCCTCAGCCTGTGGGCCCTCCTCCTCCTCCTCCCCCTCCCTCTCTGGGAAAGATCTGAGGTCACGCCCGTAATTGGCCTTAAAGGGCGACACCCCTGTGGAGACGTGCACCGCATTGTTGTAGGCAAATTCTGCCAGTGGCAGGCGATCCACCCAGTCCGTTTGCCGCTGGCTGACGTAGCATCTCAGGTACTGCTGCAGAATGGCGTTGACCCTCTCCGCCTGTCCATTGGTCTGCGGGTGTCTAGCCGTCGACAAGCTGACCTCCACCTGCAGGAGGTTCATGAGCCGCCGCCAGAACCTGGAAACAAATTGGCGGCCACGATCCGAAATAACCCTTAAAGGTAATCCATGCAGTCTGAATACGTGATCCACAAACAGTTTGGCTGTCTCTTCTGCAGAGACCGCCCTGGCACACGGTATAAAGTGGCACATTTTGGACATGAGGTCCACCACCACCAACACTGCGGTCTTGCCCCTGGATGAGGGCAGGTCTGTGATGAAGTCCATGGACACTACTTCCCACGGCCTGTGCGGTGTGGCTAAGGGCTCCAGCAAACCTGCTGGTGGCGCTCTGACCACCTTTGCCCGCTGGCAGGTGTCACAGCCCCTTACATAATCCCTCACATCCTCCCGCACCCCTGGCCACCAGAAGTGTCTCATGACTAGGTGAGTGGTTTTATCCCTCCCAAAATGACCCGCCGTTGGGTTGTCGTGCATCTGCTTGAGGACCGTACGTCTGAGCTGGGTGGTGGGCAGGTACAGTGCACCCTTGTAGAAAAGCAGCCCCCTGCGTTCTGCAAAGTCTTTTGCCTGCTCCCCCCCCTCTCAGTTCTCTGAAGATGCGGTTGGCAAACTCATCCGCTGCCGTCAGTGCTGTGAGTTCTGCCTCGCTTACCACTGCTGCTCCGCAGGACCAAGCTGACGGGGGGAAGATGTGCCTGGGTGCCGGTGGCGCCTCCTCCTCCATGTACTCTGGCTTGCGGGAGAGGGCATCCGCCCTGACATTCTGCTCTCCCGGGATGTAGTGTATGGAGAAGTTGAAGTTCGAGAAGAACTCTGCCCACCGTATCTGCCGCTGGTTGAGCACCCTGGCAGTTCTCCAGAACTCCAGGTTCTTGTGGTCTGTGCACACCTGGATGGGGTGCTTGGCGCCCACCAGGAAGTGTCTCCAGTGCTGGAACGCAGCGTGGATCGCAAGAAGTTCCCGATCAAACACCGTGTAGTTTCGCTCTGGCTGGGTCAACTTCCTGGAGAAGAAGGCACAGGGTCTCCACTCTCTGTTGGCGTCCAGTTGCAACAAAATGGCGCCCACAGCTTTATCAGAAGCATCTGTCTCCACGCGTAGGGGCGCGTCCTGAACCACGTGGAACAGGTTCTGGTCTGAGGCGAACACCCTCTTGAGGCTTTCAAACGCTGCTTGCGCCTCTGGTGTCCACCTGAACTTCTGCTTGCCTCTCAGGCAGTCAGTGATGGGAGCCGTAACGCGAGAGAAGTTCTTGATGAACTTCCTGTAGAAGTTGGTGAAGCCTAGTAGGCGTTGGGCATCTTTGCGCGTCCTGGGGCTGTGCCAGTCCAGGATGGCCTGCACCTTGTCCTTGTCCATCGCCAGCCCCTTGTCTGACAGCTTGTAGCCTAGGAAGTCCACCTCCTTGGTGTGAAACTTGCACTTCTCCAGCTTCACATACAGGTGGTTCTCCTTCAGGCGCTGCAACACCTCCCTGACATCCTTCACATGCTGCACTGGGTCATCGGAGTAGATAAGGATGTCATCCAGGAAGACCAAGCATTTCCTGAAAAGGAGGGACCCCAGGACGTGGTGCATGAAGGCCTGGAAGCATGCTGAGCCCCCTTGCAACCCGAAGGGCATCACGAGATATTCAAAGGAGCCCAGAGGCGTGAACATCGTGGTTTTCCATTCATCGCCTTCCCGGATCCTGATCAAGTTGTACGCCCCCCTCAGGTCTAGCTTGGTGAAAATCTTGCCCCTGCGTGCCGCTGTCAGGAGATCATCCACTCTGGGCATGGGGAAAGCCACTGGCTCTGTCACTGAATTCAGTCGTCTAAAATCCACCACAAGACGGCGCTGTTGCGTGTCTTTCTTGTCCACCCAGAAGACCGGGCTGCCCCCTGCTGCCTTGCTTTCTCTGATGAACCCCCGCTTGAGGTTCTTGTCGATGAAAGCGCGCAGATCCTCCAGTTCCTGGTCTGACATGGCGTACAGCTTGGCTGGGGGTATAGTTGCCCCCGGCACCAGGTTGATCTGGCAGTCAAAAGGCCTGTGTGGGGGTAGGTGGTCGGACTCCGCTTCGCTGAAGACCTCCTGCAAGTCCCAGTACGGCTTGGGTATCGCCTCACCCCCTTTGACGTGCATGGTGGCCACCGTGGCTATCGGAGGCCCCTCCCCTGGTTGGTGCTGCATGCAATGTTCCAGGCAAAAGTCCGATCCAAACGTGATGCATCTCTGGTGCCAACTGATGGAGGGGTCGTGGCGCGCCAGCCAGCTCATGCCCAAGACGATGGGGGGGTCTGAGATGGTGGTGACGTTGAATGCCAGTGTCTCTGAGTGCCTTCCCACCGTCATTCTCATGGGGGGGGGGTTTGATGAGTGATGGCCCCTCCCAGCAGCTCTCTGCCGTCAATGGTTGCCACGTGCAGAGGAAAATCCAGCTGCAGAAGCTGGATCTGGTGCTCTTCTGCAAAGTTTCTCGAGAAGAAGTTCGCTGACGCCCCACTGTCAATTAGGGCGAGGACCGTCAGGGGATAGCCATTTGGGAGCGTGAGCATCACTTCTAGAACCACTCCTGCTCTGGGAGGGGTGGGCTGGCTCTGCTCCTCTCTGTGCGGGTGGGTGGGCTGGGGCTGTTGTCTACTGACTGTGCCTGGCTGCTGCCCCTTGTCTCCTGCAGCCAGGCTTTCCCGTTTCCCTGCTGTGGTGCTGCGTCAGTGGGGGAGGGCACAACCGTTCCCGCCTTTCCTTGCCACTCCCTGCGATGTGGGCAGTCTCTGACGAGATGCTGGGGGGAGTTGCAGAGAAAGCAATTCCCGCCCCTTCCCTCCTTGCGTCTTGGCGCCGCTGGGGTTTGAAAAGCCCGCGCGCGCGCACTATCAATCTGCATGGGTTCCTGGTCCTGACTGGCCCCAGGCGTGGCTTGAAAGGGTTGTTGGGGGAGTGGCTTCTCCTGCGACCGTGGGAACCAAGCCCGCTTTGCGCGCGTTGCTTGCTTGTCGCTCCACCGGGATTCCTGTCTCACCCCCACCGCCAGAGCCGCTTTGCTCAGCTGATCCATATTACTGGGCTTTGGACCTCTTGAGAGCTCATCCTTCACCTCCTCATGCAACCCCAAGTAGAACGCCGCTTGCATTGGGGGTGACTCGAGTTCCCACCCCAATCTGTGCACCAGCATGGTGAATTTCGCCCAATACGCGCGAACTGTCATATTTCCTTGGCGTAAATTATGAAGTTCCTCCTTAGTCTGGTCCATATGACTATCGGACGAATACATCGTTTTCAAACCTTCTAGAAATAGTTTGACATTCTTCATGCAAGGATTCTTTGTTGCGATTAACGGTCTTAGCCACTCCCTGGCTGCCCCGGTAAGGTGCTCCACAATAAACGCTACCCTGTGCTCATCATCAGGGAACTCAGCGTGGTGCAGCTCAAGAGCATACACAATCTCAGTCTCAAAGCCCTGATATTCCTTCGGGTCTCCATTGAACTTGCTTACTAGGGTCCCGGCTCTCCTTCCTGGCAGCACTTGGACTTGGGGTGCCCCTCCCGCCTTGTTTTTCTCTGCATCCAGCTTGTTTTGGAGGTCTACCGCCACCGCCCTTAATTCCTGCTCTCTTTCCTGTAGCGCTCTCACCTGTTCCGCAAGTTGTAGCCGGTCGTCCTGGACCTTCCTAGTCTCTTCTTTAGCTGCCTTCAATTCCCCTTGCGCCTGCAGCGACAGCTGCTGCAGTTCTTGCTGGGCTTGCTCCGCGATCTGCCGCCATTTCTCCGCCTCTGACACGCTCATCCCGGCAACTCCAAAGTAGCCCAAAAAGGATTAGGAGGTTGCTGTCACAGTGGCCGGAGCGGACTACTTCAGAGTAACGACGCTACGCAGCTCTGCATTTTATTCTTTTATTGGTGCTGCGTATTTACAGTGCTAAAGTCATTGCTATTTACACGGAGTGATGTGATCAGTCGGTTTCAGAACCTCCTAATGGCTTTTGGCGCGTCTTTCTCCAACACAAAAGCTTTGGCAGACCCATCCTCTTTCCCCTCCTCTTTCTGCGTAGTTCTGGCGTTGGGGGGATGGGTCTCCCTCCCTTATTCGCCCCTTCCTGTCCCGCCTGGGACCCTGGCTCCTCTACCTTGCCTGAGCCTCGGACCCGACTTCCTGCTTCCCTACTGGAATCGGAACTCTCTCTGCTTTCCCCTGTGCTCGGTGATTGGCTTGAACTCAGGAGGGGAGGGACTTCGCGATATCCCCTGTCCCTCACAGAAAGGGAAAGAAAACTCCAAGCCAGATTTGCATAAAAATTACAAATTCTAGTTTATATGTAAAGATGTGCATGTAGGAAATAATTACTATAATTTACATAGCAATACAAAACATCTCACCAAGTGGGGGCCTGTATGCCTGCTCAGTTTGTCCAGGCACGAAGTGTTGATGGGCAACTTCAAGACTCTTTCTTGCCCTTCTTATGGTTCTTGAGCTATCATCTGGACTTGGATCTGACAGCCCGTCCAACAGAGGACTGTCCTCTCTAAAGCAGGATAGTAGTTACCCTTGCAATCATAAACATGTCTACTCAGAAGTAAGTCCTATTGAGATAAGAACATGTAGGATTTCCACCTGAACAAAGAAATGATCTCTACCTCCCCCCCCCCACTACCCACTTTGATGCAATCATGTGTTAGTGCAACAAAAGTAGGACGTGGTTTGCTGAGCCCTGTTTGTTCTCACAATAAATGGAAGAACTGGACCCCTGGAGTTTATCTGCAACTTTAGAAAAATCACCTGGTTTTCTTTTCCTACATGTTCCAGCTCTTTGATTGCCTTCGTGTACCCAATTTTCATCTGGTGTGTGTCTTTAGCGATCTAAAAAAAGAAAAGAAGCAGATTCGAACATTTTATTCATCCCTCCCAAGCAAACTAATAAACAAACTACAGTAGACAGATGGAAAAGAAGACAGACTCTTGCACCTTTAACAGTTCTGTACTCAAGGAAATTTCAGCAGGGATAATAGTTTGCATGACAAGCTTTACCTAGAGAACTCCCCCCCCCCACCTCTAACTAACAAGTATTAAAGGTGGACGAATCCTGCCCTCTTTTTCATCTGTCAGTGCTAACAATGAGTGTGTTATGGACAAACATTCAGTTAAATTTTGACAGTAGTATAAGGGAAGCAATGAATGAATAAATAAAGCTAAAGCAGTAAAACCAATCTGTAAGATCAGAATAATGATTCTGTTTTAGCATGTCATATAATTTAGGGTATTTTATAGTACTGTCCTCTTCTGGGTCAGTGTCTGATTTTTAAGATTTTGAAATGTGCATTTCATTCTTCGATGTTAAAAAACCAGTAAGGGTTTTAACAAGTAGCTGTTGTAAGCAAAAGCTGATCATGTGTCTGTTTATTCAGAAATCAGATTCCACCAAGTTAACTGAGAATGATTAGTGTGTGTGTGTGTGTGTGTGTGTGTGTGTGCAGCCTTAATACAACCTGTCCAAACCTTTGACAGGTAATTGCAGTTACTTTGGCATGCTATGCCATCCCTTTAATCCCATAGGATGGTGAGGCTCTGTATGGGCTTTGCTGTTTGTTTCTGAAACTGGCAGGAAGATGTGAAGTGAGGCCTGATAAAGAGTGTGTGTGGACGGAACAAGACTTTTATTAGAGTTTGGGAGATCACTGCCCCTCTAGTAGGATGCGATGCCTGCTGCCAAATTCTGGTTTAAGGAGACCCTGGTGTGCTGTGGGAAAATATTTACATGATGTCAGGCTTTGGGGGATCCAATCCCTCCCACGGGAGCAGTCAAGAAGCAGAGAACTCATTAATATTCACAGAGAGAGTCGTAGGAATGCAGTCTTCTCTAAATAATGGCATTGCTCCAAGTCCCACCCCCTCACGTCTCTCCTATTCTATGTCACCCCTGCGTCGGCTGATTTGGGCTTTCTGCCTCTGAGCTCCCTGTTCTACTACCCTCAATGCACACCTGGTCCTGGGAGAGGGGTGGGGTGGGGTCAGGAATGCTTTCCAAGGGCACCGAGTCTGTCAGCTGTCTTTCCCTTGGTGTTTCTTCTCCCTGCTGTTCCTTTCCCAATATTTCCCAGCTTCTCCCCTCTGCAGCCTCTGAACTATGCCCTTCTGCAAACCACTGTTCCAAATCTATACTGTCCTCCTGTTCTTGGGAAGGTTCAGGAGAAAGGGGGGCGGCGGTCCCCACCATTCCTCCCCAGTCTAGTCCCTGACACATGGTAGCAGACTACAGACACATACTCAGAGAGAAGGCACTCTGATCTCACTGGAAGGAAAAACTGCAATATTGACACCTCCATCCTAAATAGATTAATGGCAATAAAAATTCCACTGATTTAAATGAGAACTTACTTCTAAGTTAAGTTGCAGCCCTATTGGTAACAGTGGTCAGCAAGGCAGTGGCAATTACCTACAACAGGCATCCCCAAACTTCGGCCCTCCAGATGTTTTGGACTACAATTCCCATCATCCCTGACCACTGGTCCTCTTAGCTAGGGATCATGGGAGTTGTAGGCCAAAACATCTGGAGGGCTGCAGTTTGGGGATGCCTGACCTACAACTTGCAGCCAGCATCACTGTGGCTCATGGGGGCGCATGTTGAGGCAGCAGTGAGGTCAGTGTAGAACAAATGCGTTGGTGGCAGCACTGGGTTGGTTCCACTGGTGTGCTCTCCCAGCATTGCCCTCGATGTTGCCTCTCCTAGTATAATGCAGTGATGCTGGTGATAGAAGTTGAGGAATAGGCCACTGCCACACCAACTGTTGCCACCAGTTGCTGCAGAAGATGTCAGAGTGACAGAAAAGGTCACAGAAAAGATGGCTGCCAGTGACTACTGGAGAATGGCGCTATTGAAAATAATGGAGGTGTAAGTTGGGGAAGGGCCATAGCTAAGTTATGGAACATATCGAAGGTCCCAGTTTCAATTCCTGGCATCTCCAGGTAGGGCTGAGAGAGACTCCTGCCTGAAACCCTGAGGGATCACTGCCAGTGTGTATCTTCTTCTTTAGTGGTCACTCGTAGCAAAGTAAGATTGTCATAGCCAAGACCATGAATATGGTTTTAATGGTGTGTCCATAAGTGACTGTGGAGGCCAATTCTGGATCCACACGTCCTTCCACTGTGGGGACATAGGTTTCCAAGCAGGAGTTAATCGCAGTGAGGGTTTGCCAAATGTGCCTTCCTCTTCGCTGGTTTCTCCCTTTTGTCCCGAGTTCATGCTTCTTCAAAGTCCATGATGTCTTTGGTGAAGGTTGTTGTCAGAGACATAGCTTCCCAGAGTGACATTGGAGACAGCAAACTAGAGATTGTCAGGGACAGAGAGCTGCAAAGAGACAGCGCAGGAGAAGAAAATGAAGGGGTAGTTCTCCTTCCTTTACAGCAGTTTGAATCCAGCTCCCCTCAACTCCCCTCGTCTTCTGTCATAGCAGAGGAGTTAAATTCTCAGGAAAGCAAACTAGAGCTGGCACAGAGCCCAGACACTGATAAGCAGCCTCGGGTAACAACTGAAAAGGAGGGGCATTCGTCAGATGAAGGCGTTGGAAGCCAGCATGAATCTCCCAGTGCTCATAGGTTAACAAGGGTTAAAGAACACTGTCAATCAAAGAGGCAGAAGGGGAGCTCTTGGAGGATATCCTGTTGAAGGAGGGGGTGGAGTCCAAATGCCTCATAGAATCATAGAGTTGGAAGAGACCGCAAGGGCCATCCAGTCCAACCCCCTGCCAAGCAGGAAACATCATCAAAGCATTCTTGACAGATGGCTGTCAAGCCTCTGCTTAAAGACCTCCAAAGAAGGAGACTCCACCACACTCCTTGGTAGCAAATTCCACTGCCGAACAGCTCTTACTGTCAGGAAGTTCTTCCTAATGTTTAGGTGGAATCTTATTTCTTGTAGCTTGAATCCATTGCTCCGTGTCCGCTTCTCTGGAGCAGCAGAAAACAATCTTTCTCCCTCCTCCATATGACATCCTTTCATATATTTGAACATGGCTATCATATCACTCCTTAACCTTCTCTTCTCCAGGCTAAACATACCCAGCTCCCTAAGCCGTTCCTCATAAGGCATCGTTTCCAGGCCTTTGACCATTTTGGTTGCCCTCTTCTGGACAAGTTCCAGCTTGTCAGTATCCTTCTTGAACTGTGGTGCCCAGAACTGGACACAGTACTCCAGGTGAGGTCTGACCAGAGCAGAATACAGAATACAGAATACTAGATGCTATACTCCTATTGATGCAGCCCAGAATTGCATTGGCTTTTTTAGCTGCTGCATCACACTGCTGACTCATGTCAAGTTTGTGGTCTACCAAGACTCCTAGATCCTTTTCACATGTACTGCTCTCAAAATCTTGCCTCAATGTCTTGAAAGATGCAAATTAATGTATATAATAAAACTACCTGAAAACAGAAGGTCAAGGAGGCAACCAGATTGTGACAGCTGTTCTCCAACTGGAGCACTCTTAGGCCAGTGTTTCCGTTATCCATGCTTATCCAGCATTTTTAAAGATTTGCACTGAGAGTGTTTTTAAACCTCTTTTGTTGTCCACCAGCATTAGGCTTACCATTCTTAAGTTGGGAATAGAGTAGATGCTTTGGAAGACAATAAACAGGCATCCGAACAACATGACCACTCCAAAGAAGTTGATGTTGAAGAATCCAGTAAGTGTAGATCTACTCAGCCAGATGGACCTCAATGGTCTGATCCAGTATGAGGCAGCTTATGATGTTCTTCCATGAGATGCTAACATTCTGTGGCAGCTGGGACAATAGTCAGCAGTTCCCAACAGCAGCCATGATACTACACACTGAGTTTGAACACAAAGGCAGTTGTGGAGGGTTGCCACCACCTTCTCTCTTCACATTCATCAATGAAAGCGGCCTAACATTTGAAGAGGGCTTAAGTGAAAAAGTGATCAAAGGACAATGTTTATGTCAGGGGTTTTCAACCTGTGTGCCATGGCCCCCTGGAGTGCCTTGAATGATAGTCCTCTCATTCCCCTCCCTCCTCTCATGTCTTCTTGTGTCTCTGCCTCCAAAGGCTTGTGCAGCTGTTGTAGCATCCCTGGCTACAAGTTCCCCAGGCGAATGGTGCCTCTGGGACCAGCCAGGGCGTGCTGGTTGCCAGGAGCTGAGGTGGCCTTGGGGGTAAGCAAGCAAGAGGGTGAGGGCGAGGGAGCCCAGCCAGCCAGTCCACCAGCCCTTGCTGTTGTGAATGGACAGACAAGTGGGAGGATGTGCAGGCAGGCAGGCAGGCAGGCACTGTGCTGACCTGGGATCTGAGTACCCAGCGACAAATAATAATAATAATAATAATAATAATAATAATAATAATAATAATAATATTTCTACCCCCACCACTCTGGGTGGCTTCCAACAGAAGGTTAAAAATACATTAAAACATCAGTCAAATAATAATACTTTCCACCATGCAGGCCTGGCAGCGCCTGCTGCTGCCAATGCTGCTTCCCAAGGTGAGTAAGGTGCTGGCCTGACATTCACCTTTGGCCAGTCTCTGTTGAGCCACTAAGGCTGAAGGCGTCCTCTTCCCAGGCCCCTGTGGGGCAGCATGAAGAGGTACCTCTCTTTGGGGCGGTGGGGGGGGGGGGCAGCTCAGAGACCAGGGGTGGCAGCAGCTGCTGCCTGGAGGACTCCCAGGGAGAGGGGAGAGGAGGAAGAGGGAAGATTCCACAAGGGAGGGTGTTTGAAAAAGGGGGAGAGGCTGCCAGCTCTGCAGGCAAGGGGTGACCTAACTGGGCTCCTGAGCCCCCCAGGGGTGCCACAGAAAGAATGTAGTTGGTCAAGGGAGCCGTGGACTCAAAAAGGATGAAATTATCACTATTAGGAAGAATTTCAACAATCAAAATAAATGTGCTACCAAATATGTTGTTTTTATTCCAGTCAATTCCAATAATCAAGGGGACAGCCGTGTTTAAAGAATGGCAAAAGACAATTTCAAGATATCTGGCAGAGGATGAAACCGAGAATAAGATTCAAACTGTTAATGGATTGTAAAGAAAGAGGTGGATTTTCCCTGCCAGACTTGAAGTTATATTATGAAACGGCTTGTCTCTGTTGGTTGAAGGAATGGATGGTTTTGAATGCCATGATAATAGATTTGGTTGGCACGCATATTTATGGTTTAATAAGATAAAGGTACACAAAGGATTTGGAAACCATATATTCCGAAAAGCTCTCTATGAAATGTGGGTACAGATATAAAAACCTATTGGAAAGAAAAATGCCTTGGTGGCCACACTACAATAAAAATGTGGTATGTTCCCAACTAGATGTAAACACTAAGCACACCTCAAGCATTTCCCACAAGCAGACCAAAGCAGGTGCACTGGCAGGCAGATATTTGATTTTAATTCTCACAAGCCTGTTAATGTATCAGTTCAACAGAAGCAGACACAAAACAAAATTTATTTGCGCAGCCCTACAAAGGAGAATTGTTTGCTTCTTCCTCTTGAGTCTTAGCGTCAAGACCTGGGGAGCAATCCCAACCCCTGGCCAGGATCAGCATGGCTGACCAAGGTGGTGGAGCCATTTCACACCCAAAGCCCTGCTGCTCACACTGGCCAGGGCAGAATGTGTAGGAGGGCATTTTGGCCCCCTTTTTTGGCTGCACTACCTTAGCTCTAAATTGGGCCCATCACCAATAGCTGGATCAACTGGGAAGAGAGGGGGGCTGGATTGCTCTCCTTTTCACCATTTAGGCATAGTTTTATATATACCTTTCTTTGGATGAAGTATAGCAACTGAGGTTACAGTTATTATAATATAAAAAGTATGAGAAGTTTGCAGTTTATGGAATTATGAAAAAAGAAAGCTCATTCATACAGATAACCTCAATCCATCCTCAATTCTCATGCAAACCAGAATGCATGGTGCTATATTGTGAGTGCCCTGTCTGCTCCTTCTCTGCCTTGTTTACCTTGGAACAATGTTATGACAGAAGATGTCTCTTAGGGGATGAGCACACAAAGCCCCCTTCTCATCTGACCTCGGATGCCCTGATCCCAGGACAAATGTATTCGTTTGGATAAGCACTGTGTATTGGATGCAAGCCAGGCTTCCACCAGAGTAAACATTAAAAATGAAACAAAAAATGCCTTGCCAAAGGATCAGGACCCGAACATAGTGCCATCATGTTTGAACAATTTCAGCAGTTAAAATTATTATTATTATTATTATTATTATTATTATTATTATTATTATTATTGTATTATTATTATTTCTGAGGAAATTGAAATAAACTTATGTTTTCTATGTTTTTTAGGGACATCAATTACAAAGCACAAAAACTGGTAAACATCTGCCATGGCTAACAGTGCAACAGACAATTTCTTAAATGGAGAAAATGATTTAACAATAAATTAATTACCTGCCCTAAGAGAAGTACCCTCCAGTAGGAAAAGTAGAAGAAAGACTCTTTTCTCTACATTCGTGTGTTTATAAAAAGAAGTAATGCATTAGCAGTTAATTATCTACTGAACTCAATTCAGATCATAAATTACTTTCTTTGTTTGTTTACCTTGGTAATATATAATTTTGCCAGTCTGTACGGAATGTAAAGCTGTTCTTCTTTGGACAGGCATCCACCCAGTTGATTGTCATGAAAGAGCACTCTAGAAGCACTGGGATGACCTATGATATGCATATATAAATATAATTCTTGGCGATGTGAGACATGAAGCAAAATGAACCAGAAATGCTCATAGCTGAAAACATCCTCTACCATTATCCAGTCCCACTAAACATTAAGCACGAAACATGGGAAGCTGTTTGAGCAACCCAACCAGCATAAAGAACACATTATTATGCACTCACCAGCAGAGAGAGGACAAAAGTATTTTAAATAAGGTGAACGCAGTCAGATCATGCAAAATATAACTTAGAAATGCTGACATAGCACAAGCTAGAGAGGTTTACCCAAATTTGGCTAACTCAAGGATGGGGAAGCTAGAGGTGTGGCAGATGTTGCTCGATTACAACTTCCATGGTCTCTGATCATTAGCTATGCTGGATTCCACAACATCTGGAAGGCACATGGTGACTTATGAAGGCTACAGCTTCACCAGCCCTGATCTAATGTGTGTAAAGTTAATGATGATGATGAATTCTGACTTAGAGAAGCTTGATACACAAACTCCCCCACTTATGAGACAAGCATAGATACTCCAAGATTTGCCCCTGGGCTTGGTTTGGACCATATTGTGTTTATTTATTATTTCATTAAAATTATATACAGTACCACTTACCATGCAAACAAAAAAACCTCTACTAAGCAGTATACAAAAGACAATATAAAATGTTAAAATAAAAAAAATCCTTTAAAATGCCAGTAAAAACAAACATTTAAAGCAAGTTGCCTGCTCTTTTAACAGTTCTTTAAAACCAATTGTACTTATTAAATTCATATGTTAAAATTTCACACTAAAGTTACATGCCTGGGTAGGTTTGCTGAACCAAAAAGGTTTTGGTTTTTTTAGCAGATTATGAAAATAATACAATGAAGGTACCCATGTAATGTTAATGGACAGGGAGTTCCAAAGGTTAGTTGTTGCCACACTATAGGATTCATTTATTTTAAATGTTTGAATGAACATTATGTGGACTTGTAAATGCTCTAGTTCCACAGATCTAAGCAGGTGGCATTGCTGCCTGCCAATCAGCCTCTGTTCTTCCTTCAACGTCTCATTTCCTGCTGCCAACTACATCCCTTCATCCCTTCTTCCCTATTTACAGCAGGTAAATCATAACAGTGGCAGCAAGCTCTTCCCCTGAATTCCGGAGGCCATGGTTTCCTAGGAAATTTAGTTCTCCAGAACTCCTGAATGACTCCTGGGGTCACACACACAAAAATGAGATGAGTCAAGAGGAGTTTACACTTACCACAAATAGGATATATTTCTAAGGAAACACCCATGTCTCACTGTGGGAATGTTACAATATGGAATGTATGTCAGGCAGAAGATTTGCTTCAGCCTATGTTGTCGAAATACCTTTTTGTGCAGTTTTGTTTCCGTCCCGTTCATTCAGGCATGTTACAAATGAGAGCTTGTTCTTGTTGAAACTCAGTTTGTTCAACCAAGATTGACCCTGCCCGATTTCACCTGTAAAAACAAGCCTTGTGTGATTCTGTAGTGAATTGTCACATTATTATTGAATGGAAAGATCCCTTTGGTTTTCAAATCTCCGTTCTTTGGGCTACAGTGTGTTTTGTCTTCGGCTTAAACAGAAAAGGGGTGAAATGCACTCAGACATTTTTGTTTGCAGTTACATTTGAGAATAAGCGGTCCTCTGAAGTTTGAAATGCTTATGATGAAGCCACCAAGGTCACCTGCAGAAGCTGCTGGACCCCAGTTCCCATCAGCCCCACACTGCTGGGCCCATGGTCAGAGATGATGAGAGTTGCACTCCAGCAACATCTGGAGCTCCCCACACTGGCTTCTCCTGCTCTAGGACTTACAACTTTGGAAAGAGTTTAAGGCTGATATACTTGCCAGTGACACTGGGTAGCCATGATAGTTGGGGTCCAGACTGATTGACCCTATTTATGGGGAGGCTGGACTGATTAACTCACACAGGAGAAAGAACATTTGTGAAACTTTGTTTGACATTTATCTCAGCAGCTGGGAAATAATCGGTTGAAAGAGGAAAACATCTATGTGACTGTAAGGGAAAGATTTGGATTATTATGAACTCGGAGAGACGATTTGAACTTTAGAAAAAAGACGGCAGTGGACGGTTGCGAGGAATCCCCAATTTCTTGAAGCATGGGAACCCAAAAAATTTTCTAGATGATTTGGCATAACATTCGGTTTGATTGATATATATGTGTATAATTTGAAATAATGAATGTGATATAATTGGTTTTAATTGGAAAATTAATAAAAAAAATTTTTTTTTATTTTTAACAGACTGATTGACCCATTGCAACTAAACATGTCCTCAAAACAAGAGAGACCATTGCTGTCAATGTGAGGTGCTTCCCACTTGGGCTGCTGTTGACGACATTCAAAGTCCTGTGGCACCATCTCAAAACCACATTAAGGACAGAAGAAAAGCTCAGCTGAATTGGAACAAGACCCACCTATTGTAGCATCCTGTTTTCACAGCAGCCAGATAGACACCTATGGGAAGGCAGCACCTGAGTGCAAGGTCATTCATCCCACTTGTGATTCTCAGCAACTTTCTTTCGTCTGCCCTGAAGCTCCCAACGTTCAGTTTTATTAGATGACCTTGAGTTCTATTATCATGAGAATGGAAGCAAAACAGCTCCCTCTCCACTTTCTCCACACCCATTGAAGAATGTGGATTCAACGCTGCCTCTGTCTGGTAGCAACATAAATGTACAGTGGAACCTCGGGTTACGATGGGGATCCGTTCCGGAGGCGCCACCGTAACACAAAAACGATGCAACCCAAAGTGTCGCATCTGCACACGTGTGCAGAGTGATTTAGCAATTCTGTGCATGCACAGACGCAATATAACACTTCTGCATGTGCGCGAATGGCACAAACCCGGAAGTAACCCGTTCTGGTACTTCTGGGTTTGCGCCGGTCACAAGCCGAGGGTGATGTAAGCTGGAGGCAACATAACCCGGGGCACCACTGTACAGGTCAATGCCCATATACCCCGAAGGATACATTAACTACCGTGTTTCTCCAAAAATAAGACACCGTCTTATATTTATTTTTCCTCCAAAAAAACACACACGGTGGCTTATTTTCAGGGGATGTCTTTTTTTTTATTAAGTATGGTACAGTTTAACCTACAAGGTTAAACCGCCTATCACTATGGCTTATATTTGGGGTATGGCTTTTTTTGGGGGGGGGGGTATGGCTTATTTTCGGAGTATGGCTTATTTTTGGAGAAACACGGACAAGCTAAATGACATCAAGTATTCATTGCTGTAAAATTTCTGATCTGTCCTTTCCTTCTTTGAAACCAGAGAATATTGTTCTTCTGTAGACCTCAGTTGTGTATGTTCCAATACAGAAAAACTTTCCTTCCAAGTGTTGTCTTAAGACAGGCATCCCCAAACTGCGGCCCTCCAGATGTTTCGGCCTACAACTCCCATGATCCCTAGCTAACAGGACCAGTGGTCGGGGAAGATGGGAATTGTAGTCCAAAACATCTGCAGGGCCGCAGTTTGGGGATGCCTGTCTTAAGACAATGCAGGACTCACAGCGAAAAAATTGATCATAGAGAATTTCAAGCAAAATGACCTGAACTGCTCCATTTAGGAGTTGTGTTGTGTTGACTGAAATTTAGCTGTGCACAGGGCTTTTTTTCAGCTGGAACTTGCCGGAACTCAGTTCTGGCACCTCTCAGTTGGGTGCCATTGCTATTACAGTATAAGAGAACAAGGGAAACGTTCATGGTGAATCTGGCTATGTACCAGATTTTACAGTTCTCCAGATGTTGCAACACATCTCTCAGCAGCTTAATTTCTTTTAAAAGAAATTAGCAGATTAATGTGGAAATGGAATGAAACAGAATTATGGATTCAAACACAGAAATAGACAGATATGGTAGCTCAGTTTTGTAATCTAAGATGAAAGCTTTAGCTGTAACCTCTTGTGTTATTTTCACTAATATATGCATTTTTATGTATATTTACCAATTACACACATTTTTGTACTCATTATTTGCTTGGAGAACTGCATTGCAAAATTGAGAGAAGTGTGAAACAAGCATTGAACATATTCTTCACAGTAGGCCGGGAGGAGGCAAAGTGGAAAAACAAGTAAAGGCCATGGCAAGAGGTGCAGTCACTGCATAAACTAAGTGTGTCTTCCTGTACTAACATTCATATTAGGTTCTCCACATTGCAGCCTGGCAACCCTATCTCTATGAATGTAGCTCCAAGTTCTTTCATTGCACACAAATGTATCAAATAAATGGCACCAATGTATCTTATTCATTATGTGATACCAGGGTAACAGCCTAATACTTCACTCTTCCCTGCTGATACTTCATTGGGTTCTGCAGAATGACTTCAATTACGGTCATAGAAGGTTCCCTGTGAGCATCTAAAATAGTTGCCGTGATTGGGAAATCTCCACTGAAATTATTATGCAGATCTGCATGAATAACGATGAAAAATATGGCTGGATCCAAAGGAGCTTCAGCCAATGGAAGAACACACTGGAGCGGAGCCAAGCCATCTAGTCCATGGACTTCAAACATTTCTTGCTCATTTGTGTCAGATATTAAGGGGCTTCATGTGTACAATATGGAAATGAATGGTGCGATTTTGTTGGTATAGGGACAGAATGCTTACCGTGTCCAGCTTCCTCAACAATGGCAGCGCTTTTTGCAGCGCATGGAAGATGCATTTGCAGCTCATCCATGTAGTCCATAATACTGCCCGGCAGAGGGATAGTTGAGCTGATGGTTGTTTGTGATTTGGGCTCAGGATCACTTCTCAATGACTCCTCTGTCACTTGAGAGCTTGATGGGATAACTGTTTGCACCCAGGCCTCTGGAACAGCATGACATTAGTCATTCATACAGCAACAGGAGCAGGGCTATAAGAGGAAGGCTACAACATAAAGAGAATTACAGTTTGCTAGCATATATAGACAAGCATGTTTCAGACCTTGGCCATAGTAGGATGCAGAGATGAACCTGCCAAAGCTCCCACTTCTACTAATGAAGCCCTAAAGTTCAAAGTTTGGCTCCACTGGCCTAAGGCAGGGCTGTGACAGGGCTGCCCATGCCTGTTGCTGGATTCTAAAGTTGCAGGCTTTTCAGTTTTCCTTATGGTGAAAACCAAGAGAGCCTGCTGGATCAGGCCAATGGCCCACCCTGCACCCTGTTTCCACAGTGGCTGACCAAAAGCCCGTGGGAAGCCTGCAAGCAAAGCTCTGCCCCACTGCAATGCCTTTGACGGGGGCACTGACAGCCTCACCCCCCATGAATTTGAAAGCCACAAGGTTGAAATTATTTGATTCACATAGCTTAAAACAGAAAATATCTTGCACAAATCATTTTTTATATTGAAGCTCCCCTCCCCCACATTATATTTCAGTTTATAAACTGATATGTTCTTTCCTGGAACTTCCTCACCTCTTGTTCCACCACCTTTCAGACCCCCAGAAATTTCCTATTCCTCAAATCCCTTGCTTCTGCCTGAAACATCTCCCCAGGCATTCACTTGTTGCCTCCCTTTATTCCTTACCCACATCAGAAACAAAATCTATATAAGTGCATTCACACAAAACCAGGCTCTGCTAGCCTTCCCTCTCTTTCCCCTCCCTTCCTGTGTTGAAATTTGTATTTCCAATTGCTCAAGGCTGGAACCTGCATTTTGTTATGTTACATGAAGCTAAAAGGGACGTAGGTGGCGCCGTAGTCTAAACTACTGAGCCTCTTGGGCTTGCCGATTGGAAGGTAGGTGGTTTGAATCCCCATGATGGAATGACCTCCTGTTGCTCTGTCCCATCTCCTGCCAACCTAGCAGTTTGAAAGCACACCAGTGCGAGTAGATAAATAGGTACCACTGTGGTGAGAAGGTAAACAGGGTTTCTGTGCACTCTGGCTTCCGTCAAGGTGTCTTGTTGCACCAGAAGCAGTTTAGCCGTGCTGGCCACAAGACCCAGAAGCTGTCTGTGGACAAATACCGGCTCCCTCGGCCAGAAAACAAGATCAGTGTCGCAACTCCATAGTCGCCTTGGACTGGACTTAACTGTCCAGGGGTCCTTTACCTCCTTTACATGAACCTTGTGGCTAAGTGCTTTGTGAACCAGAGGTAAACAAAAGTGTCTTCCAGTATATGCAGAGATCCTTTGTCTTACCTCTGAGCTCAGTTTTGCAGTTTGCTATCCTATTATAATAAAGGGCATGCAAATCCCTTGTACATTCTTTATCCAACCTCCTGGATTTGTGCAGCGGGAACACATATATGCTTTTGAAGCAAGTACCATTTGCTCATGCTATAATATTCAACAGCTATATAAAGTGCAAGTTCCAAACCTGCCACAACAATGTTATTATTTCAGGATTTCTACCCTACCTCCCCTTCCCCACAAAAAGAATTCTCAAGGGAGCTTCTCCTATTATTATATTATTTATTATATTACGCTTATCATATTATTTCTGCTTAGAGCTCAGGTGGGCAACCTGGAGCCTGGGGCCTGATGTGTGGCCCCCAACCCATCCTAATGTCCCCCCATTCTTCCATCCCCTCACAGTTTCTTTCTTCCTGTTCATTTTCTCCTGGCTTTTTTTGCATTTTTCCCCTTTGTAACTTCAGAACAATTGGAAGGGGCGCTATTTTATCAGATAAAGATACATTTATGATTAAGACTTGTATGGCTTTACCACACTAACAAAAGGCTCTGTTGTTCTAATCAGATGATCAAGTCATGAGGCCAGCCATGTCTCTTGCGGTTCATGTCATGGCAGGATTCTTAACTATATGACTTGGCAACATTGTGATCATCTTTCTTCTTGAAGGAAATATTCAGTGTTTTACCCCTCTGCACAAATTTTCATATGTGGAATGCATGCATAAACCCAAATCAGTTCATAATCCAATTCATACTTCCCCTATTTTGGCTCGAATCCCTTTGGGAGAAACCCACTTGGGTTATCTAATAGAAAAACAGGCATTCCACACACAAAGCATCTATTATAGTCAGAGTTCATGTGGGTATTAAAGGGTTAAGTTGTACTAGACGCTCTGAACACTGAGCAGCTGAGCATCATGGAACATACGGGAATATCAGACAGTCTGTATAAATAGTCAGTTCTACTATGTGCTCTCTCTCTTAGTAGCGTTTTCTCTTGGTTGCAGTTTGTAGTAGAAATCATGTCTCAAGCTTGTGCGCTGAGGCAAAGCTTTGTTTAAGTTTTTCATGCCCAGAGATGAAGGATGTCTGCCTTATCTCCAGGCTATGTTTTGTAAATAAAGTTTTTTGAGTTTCAATGTGCTTCAGAGTTCCTGAATTTACAACTCTCGCTGACTCTTCTAATCTTCAATCCACTGCACTCGCTCTGCTGAGAAGGAAGATTTACGTCCAGAAGCACGACTGGACTAGTAAAATTGTTTACTTAAACATAAACTAGTTTATGTACAGTTCATATGCCCCAAAGATTTTTAGATGACAGTAGAAAAAAAATTCATAGGTTTGGAAGAAGAAATTTGGAATTTGATTTAGCTCATAAAGTAACCACATCCCTTTTTGCTTTATAAGTGAGACTGAACAATTTGTAGAAATTGATGTTCTCAGCTTGGGAATTACAGATATTACAGACTTTCATGCTCTCTCTCTCTCTCTCTCTCTATATATATATATATTCCATTACAATATCCCCATTAAAAGCAGAAGCCTACCAAAATGTCCCTTACAAGAAACTATTAAGTAAATTTTGAAAGATATACATTTTCAAATACTAAACTTAGAAAAAGAAAATGATATAATAGTAATTGAAATCACTGGAACTAACATGATTATGTTCATTAACTTCAATGGGTCTGAGCACAACTCAATGGAACATTGCACATCACGTGGTACTTGTGGTGGTAAAGTCTCATTGCAAACAGGAAAGAAATGGGAGAGTGAGTGACACACCCAGGACAGAAGGGGGCCTGAGAGAAAAAGAGAGAAGGGCAAGAGAAGAATAAGAGAGGAAGGGAGACAAGAATGGAAGAGGCAAATGAGAGAGAAATTAGCCAAGAAGGAAAGGTGGGGAAGAAAGTGGGGGAATGAAGAGATGAGTGGGGTTGGGGGTGGGAGATGGGCCAGAGAGGATAAGAAGATAATAAATGGAATACTGTACATGCTGAGAGAAAGAAACAGAAGGTGGGGCAAGAAGAAGAAGAAGGTGTGCACCAGTGCATATGAGAGAGAACAATCTGAGTACAGACGAGAGAAAAAGAGAAACTCCCATGGCTCACTGAGGAAGCACCTAGATGGTATGAAAGATTGTTTAGGAGTTTATCAGCCCAAACACTGCCTGCAGATTATTCTACAGTTAAATCCATAGTGAAGTTTTGGCAATGAGGGAGATATCACAGGATTGCACCACTGCCCCCAAATAGATTCAGGCATGCAGCAACTATACTCCCTTGTTATCTTTCTCACGAAGCTCTCAAAACACTTACTAGATTCACATGGGAGGACTTTAGACGGAGAGAATTTGCTGCCATAATTTATTGTCGCTAAAAGCCAAAATTGCTCTTAATACTATTCGACTCACAGCATAAAACTGTCTAACCTTTCAGTCACCCAATATGCCATGGAAATAATGGCTTGCCTTGTTACCACAGGAATGCAAGAGATCTATATCTTCCCTCCCCCATCAATCTAATCCTTACTAGGCTCAGTACTAGTTTCTAGCTTCAAATTGTGAAGTTCATTCACAAATGTTGTGTAACCATGAACCAGGGCCGTCTCTACGCCTGGGCTGGGTGGTGCAATGCGCCCTGGCGCCTGGCCACCAGGGGCGCTGCTGCGCCGCCAGACAGCTGATGTTTGCACCGCTGTGCCAGACAGCTGATGAGAAGGACTTTCCTCCCTTCCGGAGAGAAGTGATTGCGTGTGGGGCCCGCCTCCTGCCAGGGCGCCTGCCACCAGGGGTGCTGCTGCGCCGCCAGACAGCTCCTCATGCGACGCTATTAAATTTGTTGGCGCCCAGCAGCCACCGAGACCTCCGTCGCCACTGTGCGGGTGCTGGGGGAACCCGGGGAGCCACTGCCCCCCCCCGCAATCACGCCAGGCGCCCGGCCATCGACCGGGAGGAGCTCCGAGGCTTGGGTTAGCCTGGCCTGCAGAGCACTGGTGCTCCGGAGGGGAAGAGGAAGAGCCCCGGACGGCATGCTCACACTGACTGAAGCGGCTCCCAAGCCACTGAGAGCTGCCAAGACTGCCGCTGCCACTGCGTAGGTGCCCGGGGGAACCTGGTGGAGTGGCCAGGGAGCCGCTGCCCCCCCCCCCCAGCGATCGCACCAGGTCAGAGCCGAGGGTGCCCAGCCATCAACCAGGTGGAGCTCTGAGGCCTGGGGCAGCCCGGCCTGTGGAGCACCGGTGCTCTAGAGGGGAAGAGGGAGAGCCCCGGCCTCTTGGCCGCTGCCACTGCCGTCCCCGCCCTGGACGGGAAGAAGGGGAGAGGGACCCTTTGAGGTGAGGAGCCTCAGTCTTGCCGCCCCTGCCGCTGCCACCGCTATTGCCACCTTTTTTATCATCATTATCATCATTACTACGGTATTATTATTTTTTTACTTTCATTTATTTAAAAATAAATAAATGTTTATTTAAAATAAATAAATGTTTATTTAAAATAAATAAATGTTTATTTAAAATAAATAAATGTTTATTTAAAATAAATAAATGTTTATTTAAAATAAATAAATGCCTGCCACCCTTCCTTCCTCATTGTGGCCAGGGTACAGCAGGTGATCCTTCCTGGAGGTGAGTTCAGGCCGGAGGGAAATGGGGGGGGCAGAGGGATTTTTGCACCACGGCGCTGGATACCCTTAAGACGGCCCTGCCATGAACCATTATATTTCCTGGCCTGCTCCACTCCCATCTCTTTGTTCCTGCTCATCTCCAGAAGTCTGGGGCTGCAGCCTCCATAGACTGCCCTCCTCACAATCTTTTCATTCTGCTGCCTCCCAGGAATAGAGGCTCCCATCACTAACTCCTGAAAATAACCCTCATTCCAGGACCAAAACATACACAGAAAGTGTGCTGAAAGCACATTACTTTGCCCAAAAAATTATGGGAACTGTAGTTCACCCCACACATAACTTCAATTCTCAGCATCCTTAACAAGCTAAATCAGAGGGCCAAGCTGGAGAAAGAAATTTTAATGTGCGAATCACACAGGTAGCATGGTTAATTGGGTAGTATGTAAATGAATGAATGAATGTAGTGAGCTCCCCCTGTATCTCATGCCCTCAGTTTTTGAACTCTCTCTCTCTCTCTTTCATGTATGTGTTATGTACAGGAAGGAGGGATCCCTAAATTCATCAAAGAGCCACATAACATAATTTATTTGCTTATTCTTTCTACACAATCACAAGCATTGTAAACTGTAAAGCTTATTTGCATTGAGACCATTGGTTGTGATCTTATGCATGTTTGTTTAGTGGTAATTCTGTTGAACTCAATGTCTGTTGTTTTCCAAGAAGGTACTGTATGTTTATGACCATGATATAACAGTTTCTTGCTGTCTTGAGGTTTCACCATTTCCTAACAGTCATTTTGTAACTATGCAACTATGAGGTTTGGAAAGACACTGGGTGGGTTAATTCATACCTGTTTTGTTTTGGCTTTCCACAGCAGGGAAGACAGAATTTCTTTTTTTCTTCGAGAGCCAAGACCATGAAGACATGGGGATATGTTCTTCAGATGTAAGGTACATGCCTGGACAGAAATAAAATACCTGTATCATTTTTACAACCATTCATTCATTTATTCATTTGAATCTCTGTTTATCATGATGGCCATTTGAATGAGAAACAATAATCCAGACCTAGCTAGTTAGCTTGACTGATGCATACATGCTACCTATAATCTGTTTTGCAGTTAATACAGAATAAACAGATTAATGAGCTGCACACCAGCTTGATGTCTGAAAGGTTAACCCAGATGTTAAACCACAGACACAAAAGAGGGGGGGGGCTCCATAGTCCTGTCCCCACCATGCAGACCACTCCATTCAAGCCCCATTTCAGGAGAGCTGAGAGGAGACAGACAGATGTTAAAATATCCAGAGTCTGCTAGACCCTGACATAAAGCAACACCTTTCTTCCAAGAGAGCCAAGGCAGTTTACAATGTTAAAAATATTGGCACATGTTTTTAACATCTTGGACTTCTTGGGTTGCCCTGGTGGAAGAGACAGCCAAGAAACTCAATGGATGCCACAGACACAAAAGAGGGGGGGCTCCATAGTCCTGTCCCCCACCATGCAGACCACTCCATTCAAGCCCCATTTCAGGAGAGCTGAGAGGAGACAGACTCCCTGCCAGGTCCCTGCTGTATGGGATGCCAGCACTGGAGTTTGCTCTTGCTCTTGTATGTATGCAAGACACTGCTCTTTGCTCTTGCTCTTGCTAAGGCGGCATGTTTCTTGCTGCTGCTTTCCTGTCTCAGTTTTGCAGAGGAGGAGATGGAGCAAATGTCATCGGCACAGGTGGCTTGCGGAGGCAGGTAGGAGATATCCCTCCATGCGGCATGACATGTATGTATGTATGAATGTATGTATGTATGTATGTATGTATGTATGTATGTATTTTTTTAATTTCATGGCAGTTATACAGTATACAGCTTGATTGTAATAACATCTCAAAGTGGTTTATGAAAATATGAAAGTATGGTTTGGTTTTTTTAAAAAAAAATGATATAAACTAAATCTAGAGGTTTAGAGTAGGATTAAATTCAGGTGGAGGCAAAACAGGGTATGTTCCAGGCAGAGCAGAACAAGCAAGCAAGATGAGGCATGCCAAATACATGGCTGGGGCGTGGCAGAAAGTTCAGGGACATTCCCACACAGGGAGCAAGCCAACGAGAGGCCAAAGTTTGAGGTTGGTTTGAGGATAGGACTTGTGACAGGTTGAGCATGGCCTCTGCTTGTTTCCAACTGCATGGTCCCTGGCAGAGGGACCTACTTTGGAAGTTGAAGGTCCCAGGTTCAATCCCTGGTGTCGCCAGGCAGGGCTGGGAATTGTCCCCTGCCTAAAACCCTGGAGAGCTGCTGCCAGTCAGTGCAGACTGAGCTAGATGAACCAGTGTTTTGACTTGGTATGAAGTCAGCTTCCTATGTTCCTGTGACCAGTGAAGCCAGGGGAAAACCAAATGAGCTTTCAGGTGTGCACACGAGAGCAGGTGAGTGTGAGGGAGGAGAGGGGACCTCAGTTTGCAAAATGCACACAGTGTGCCCAATGTGCCTCTAGCAACCTGCCAGGACACACAATGATGATATGTTATATCATATAGTTTGCTACGGCTCTATATGCAGGTGCAATGCTATTTCTGTACTGGGTGGACTAGGCTTCTCCTCTTGCATCTGCTAAATCACTAGTCCTCCTTCCTTTCCCAGTTTTCAGCCACTCCTTCACTGAGCATCATTTCCCTGTCCCAATGCATAAACCTGTAACACAGGGACACTTCTGCCACCTCTGTACATATGATCCCTTTTAAAAAATAAATAACATATTATTAATAGTGGGGAAGACACTAATAATAATAATAATAATAATAATAATAATAATAATAATTTATACCCCGCCCTTCTGGCTGGGTTTCTCTAGCCACTCTGGGCAGCTCCCAACTGAATATTAAAAACACTAATACAGCATTAAACATTAAAAATTTCCCTAAACAGGGCTGCCTTTAGATGTCTTTTAAAAGCAAGGCTTATTGCCTTGACATCTGGTGGGAGGGTGTTCCACAGGGCAGGCGCCACTACTTGTGTGCCTGCTCAGTCTGCTGATCAAATTGTTGAATTCCCCCCCCTGTTTTGTATCCTCATTGTCAAACCAGCATCCTATGCACAAGACACACCTCTTTACTTTGGCCTTTAACAGCAGAGGTATTTGTTTCAGACCTGCTCTTATTCTCCATTTAAAATGCATTTTTAAAATTTTATATTAAACATTGGTTTTACCTAATTTTAATTAAATTGTACCATTGCTTTGCTGTAACCTGGACTGGGACCTTTTGGTAAAGGGTGGAAACCAATTAAACCGGCTTTCAGGAGAGATTCAAACACACAAAACAAGGTCCAGTAAAAGCCTGGAGAAAAAGAGACGTCTTGACAAGCCATCAGAAGCAATGGATGTTGTGTCATGCATGGCAAAGGGAAGGGCATAATACAGGAGCCATAGCAGAAAATACTCGTTTTTGAGTCACGTTATCCTGAAATACAAGCTCCTTAAAGATAAGTCCCTTATCTTCCAACCATACAAGTTTGCAACATTACCACTCAAATATACATTAAAACTTTCTGTCTTCACACCCTCAGCTCAGCTGAAGCAGATTAGACAACTGGGCCAAAGCAAACAAGATGAATTTTAATAAGGAGAAATGTAAAGTACTACACTTGGGCAAAAAAAATGAAAGGCACGAATACAGGATGGGAGACACCTGGCTTGAGAGCAGTACATGTGAAAAGGATCTAGGAGTCTTGGTAGACCACAAACCTGACATGAGTCAACAGTGTGATGCAGCAACTAAAAAAGCCAATGCAATTCTGGGCTGCATCAATAGGAGTATAGATTCTAGATCAAGGGAAGTAATAGTACCACTGTATTCCACACTGGTCAGACCTCACCTGGAATGTGTCCAGTTCTGGGCATCACAGTTCAAGAAGGATACTGACAAGCTGGAACGTGTCCAGAAGAGGGCAACCAAAATGGTCAAAGGCCTGGAAACGATGCCTTATGAAGAACGGCTTAGGGAGCTGAGTATGTTTAGCCTGGAGAAGAGAAGGTCAATGATAGCCATGTTCAAATATATGAAAGGATGTCATATAGAGGAGGGAGAAAGGTTGTTTTCTGCTGCTCTAGAGAAGCGGACACGGAGCAATGGATTCAAACTACAAGAAAGAAGATTCCACCTAAACATTAGAAAGAACTTCCTGACAGTAAGAGCTGTTCGGCAGTGGAATTTGCTACCAAGGAGTGTGGTGGAGTCTCCTTCTTTGGAGGTCTTTAAGCAGAGGCTTGACAGGCATATGTCAAGAATACTTTGATGGTGTTTCCTGCTTGGCAGGGGGTTGGACTGGATGGCCCTTGTGGTCTCTTCCAACTCTACGATTCTATGATTCTATTCTATGAAGCAATATTCTATTGCCACCACATTATTTTACATATAATTTGTTCTCCACTCTTTTTTAACCACATAGCTTCTTGACTGTTCATGTTCTTGGGCAATAAGAAAGCATCATCTAACTATGTTCTTCATTCTATCCCTCTGAACTGCTTCCAAACTCATAGCTAGCTGTTGGGTTTTGTAATAAAAAAAACCACTCACACACACACACACACAACCCACACAGAGAAAACCCCATATGCCTTTAGGGTTGACTGTCTTCTTAGTCTTACTTTTATGATACGTAAAAACAATTGAAGGCAAATTTATATACAAGGAGTGATATATGAATACAATTAACCGATAAAGCAGAACAAGAGCATAGCAATTAATACCTCCCATTATTACTTTCTGTAATTTATTATGCTTATGTTATTTCTGAGCCCTTTGGCAGCCCTGCGCTGTGTTCCAACTGATCAAATTAAAATTAAACATGTTGAGGGAATAAATTTCAAAACCGTTCTAGCTGTCCAATTTACCCTAACAATTATCCATGTTATATTGAGTGGGGGCAGAAAGTACTTGTTTTGCTAATTAGAATATTGCTTAAATTATGTTAAGGATTCTTAACATTTAAATACAGGTGTCAGGTGTTTAAAATGATGCATGGATAATTGACCCCCCACAAACGTGAGTGACAGCAAGACTGCAATGCTATGCTCCCAGGGCTCATAGGATAATATGGACCTCCCACTCTATGGTTGGAGAAGGAAATCCACAGGCAGAAAAGGAGGTCTGTCCCTAGAGGTCTCCTCCTTTAGGACATGGAGCCCTCTGCAGCTGCCATTAGTCCTGTACTGTCAATGCTCCAAAAGCAGTAAGAGAGGCATCAGGGGAGGGTCAGGAGAGGCACTGAGCAGCAGCGGAGGAATCCGCTCCGGCACCTGGGGCGGGGTGAGCCTCCCATAGGGGCGGGGTGCACCATGGGGCCTCTGGAGTCTGCCTGCCACCTACCACTCAGCCGCCCTACAGCTGGGGGGGGGAGGCAGACGGACCATTTGGGCAGGAGAGACATGTGGCTCAGGGGCTCTGCAGGCCCCGCGATGAGTGCCGCCTGGCATTCTGTCACCCCCCTCAGTGGTGACACCTGGGGCGGACTGCCCCCACCGCACCCCCTTCCTTTGCCCCTGGCACTGAGTCCATTGGATCCAAAGCATCTCCTTTGCTGGAGTCCTGAGCCATAGTCACACTATATGGGCTGCATCAGTAGGAGTATAGCATCTAGATCAAGGGAAGTAATAGTACCACTGTATTCTGCTCTGGTCAGACCTCACCTGGAGTACTGTGTCCAGTTCTGGGCACCACAGTTCAAGAAGGATACTGACAAGCTGGAACGTGTCCAGAGGAGGGCAACCAAAATGGTCAAAGGCCTGGAAACAATGCCTTATGAGGAACGGCTTAGGGAGCTGGGCATGTTTAGCCTGGAGAAGGGAAGGTAAAGGGGTGATATGATAGCCATGTTCAAATATATAAAAGGATGTCATATAGAGGAGGGAGGGAGGTTGTTTTCTGCTGCTCCAGAGAAGCAGGCATGGATTCAAACTACAAGAAAGAAGATTCCACCTAAACATTAGGAAGATGAAAGGTTGTTTTCTGCTGCTCCAGAGAAGCAGACACGGAGCAATGGATTCAAGCTACAAGAAATAAGATTCCACCTAAACATTAGGAAGAACTTCCTGACAGTAAGAGCTGTTCGGCAGTGGAATTTGCTACCAAGGAGTGTGGTGTGGTGGAATGCTTTGATTGTGTTTCCTGCTTGGCAGGGGGTTTCGACTGGATGGCCCTTGTGGTATCTTCCAACTCTATGATTCTATGATTCTATACTTTAAAGCACCATGGAACCACTTTGAACTGTCATGGCTCCCCCCCCCCCCGAGAGTTTTGGGAACTGCAGTTCATTAAGGGTGTTGTGCATTGTTCCCCTTACATTCCCTCTTTCCAGGGAACTCTGGGAAATGTACCTCTGTGAGGGGAATAAGGGATTCCTCTGCCCAGTACACTAAGGAAGAAACAAGCCTATGCACACTTACCTGGTCCATTGAATACAGTGGGATTTCCCTCTAAATAAACATGCATAGGATTACAATGATTTCTTGTTCCTGTTTACTCTGGATTTCTCAGTCATAAATGATGTCTTATACAAAGCAGATTTGCTCTTTACTGCCTGAGGAATAGGATCTTTGTGAACTGTGCTCTAAGCTGACCTGATTTTGCCCTCCCATACAAAGTATTTATTGCCTAGTAAGTAAAGTCATGGCTTGTTTAGTTCAAAAGACCCCAATATTCTTTTCATTCTTTTTTCCTTGATTACTGTTTCGATTCCTTTCTTTCAGTTTTGCACCATATTCGCAAATACCTGCTTAGAGACCCACGCAAATTAAGAAAAAGCCCCACTTGTATGGGTTTAAACAGAGTTTTCAGCACTCTTAAATTGTACAGCCCTATTAAAGTGTATTATTTCTCACCCACATAACTTAAATTGATGACTTCTGTTCATTGAGTACTGTTGAACAAGACTGAGCACATTAATGGAAATATCAGTCTGATACGCACCAATCATTCATTAATCAGGGTGACAAATGTTGCTTTCAAATTGGAATGTAATTTGAATTTTGTTCTCTCTTAATGAGTGCCCAGTGCTGAGGCCATTAAGGGATATTCTCTTTGATCTCCAGTTCTGTACACAGGAACTACCACTGATCTATGTGCAGCTTTTGATTTGATAATGATAATACAGCTAATATAATTTTTGGAACAAAGTATATTTCATTGATATTTACTAGAAATATTCATTATATTCACTCAATACCATACAGGTATGATAAGTTATTTGCAGTTACTTTGGCTGCTTTCACACGATGGTCCTTTAGTTCTTTTGATACATTAGTTTTCTTCTGTCATCTGGAAATGGCAATAAAACAGTGGCGCCACACAGCTCTTAAAATAGTACTATATCATCATCCTGCAACGCCAGTCTTCCCGACCAATGTCCAGGGCCAGCACGTCCATTTAGGCGAACTAGGCAGTTGCCTAGGGCACCAAAATGGAGGGGGCGCTGGCCAGCCTGCCCCCTGCCGCCGCCATAGCCAGCCAGGGAGAAGGGAGGTGTCCCTTCTAGCTGGCTGGCTGTGGGGCGGGCAGAGGGAAAGCCGGTCAAACGCTGCACGCGGCTCTGGGGCTTTCCCTCCACCCGCCCCACAGCCAGATGCAGGGCCAGATCGTCCATTTAAGAGAACTAGGCAGCTACCTAGGGCACCAAAGTGGAGGGGGGCACTGGCCAGCCTGCCCGTCGCCAGCCCCCTGCCCCCCGGTGCTGCCTGGGGCCACCTCCACTGCGCCGGTCACCTGTTGAGCAGCTTCAGGCCGCTTTCCTGAGGCACGCGCATGCCTCCGGAGAGCGGCCTGAAGCCGCTCAACAGCTGACAGCTGCAGTGGAGGTGACCGCAGGCTCGCGCTCCCCGGGCGAAGCTCTGGAGGCGCGTGGGGAGCGCGAGCCTGGGGCCACCTCGCCACGCCTCTCAGCACCGGCCCTGCCAATGTCATTCTATAATGTTTATTCAGAAGAAAGTGCAAAAAAAAATCTCCTGCGTTTTTTATTAGAAGCTTTCTCCTTCCAGAATCTGCCCTGAATGTCCCTTAATTAGACAGCTTATGTTTCCTGCCACTGTGTTTTAAATGAAATATGTTAAATGTAGGAATCAAGAAATGGCCAATTAAGATGCAGTTGAGGCTATTAGTAATGCTACTGCTCCACTGAACAAGAAGAAATTACAGGGGCAGAAAGGGAAAAGAAAACTACTAATTAATTCTGCAGAGTCTTTTGCTGAGCAGGACTTCCTGTTGTGTAAACATTATAGAAATACTGTGACCATTGGGATGGGAATTCCTTGATAATACAGGGCTATATTAAGCATCATGTGGAATCACTATATTACTATTACTACTACTGAACAAGAATGAATTTCAGGGGCAGAGAAGCAACCTGCTCCTTCAAGGGAGTGCAGCTCCATCAAGAATAGATAAATTGCCCACTTCCTGGGCTCAGGAGCCACCTACCTACAAGGCCTCCATCTTAATGGGATTCAGCTTCATCTTTTTGGCCCTCATCCAACCCACCATTGCATCCAGACACCTGATCAGGACTTGAGTGGCCACACCTCAGATGCGACAAAGATAATGTGATTTTGCAGTGCTCCAGATCTCCTAATGACTCCTCCTAACAGCTTCATATAGATGTTAAACAGCATTGGAGACAAGATGTCTGGGGGACCAATCACAGTCCCAGTGCCACTCTCTAGAACGGGCCCTGTATGTAGGAGCATAAACACTGTAAAAGGGTGCCTACAACTCCCACCCACTAAACTGGTCCAGTAAGATACGAAGATTCTGTCCCTCTCCCAATCCCCCCAGTGAAGTCTGATGGAGTCCCTTATCCAGGCCTGAATCTATACTGAAATGGGTTCAGATAAATGGTTTTCTCCAAGGGTGTCTGCAGCTCACCTGCCACTGCTCTTTTGAGCACCTCACCCCCAAATCTAGTGTTGGTGACCATAAGGTAGGGAACTGCATGGAGAGGTGGTTGCTGAATGCTCATATATACCCAGGAGGCAAAGCCTACAGTCTCAGTCTGATTTGCTTCCTGGGCGGAGCCAACGGAGCAGCCAGCCCATGATTGGCCAATTTGCAGGCAGTCCACGATCTACTTCTCCAACTGGCATGAGGTCCATTTTGGGGTCTCACTGGCTGGGGACACCCCTCCCCCAAGAGCCTGCCCCTTGTTAGATCCTGGATGGAGAAGGCACTGTCTTACAATGCCACCTGACCAACAGCAGGCCTCAAAAGCTGAAAACTCTTTTCACAAATCTGCCTAGACAATATACAGTATCAGGCACTTCACTAGTCAAACCTGTAACAACAATATCCACGTCATCACTATTAATGCCTCTTCAAATTGCTCATGGAAGAGCAGTACCTCAAGTTCTGATGCTGGCTCTGCAATGCTGTGTATGTTTTAAATGTCCTCCAAAGAGGAAAAGAGGATACAGAAAATACCAAAATGCAATGGGTTGTCAATGATGTGATCTGGACTTGCTTGAAAAAAATGACTGAGTGGAGAATTAGATTACATTTATTCAGTCTATGATTTGGTTCACACAAAAGAAGTCCTGGAGCAATTATGGAGCAGTTATTGTATGGTACTGGCTGATTTTTGTGGATGAGAATTTTTAGTATATAATTTTTATTTTGTATTGTTATTTTATCCTTCTAAAAATTAAAACAAAAGTAATATACTAAAAATGCTCATCCACAAAAATCAGCCACTACCATACAATAACTGCTCCATCCACACAAAGTTGAATACTAAAAACAAATGACCAAAAACTGGATTGTTAGTACTGTCCAAATACTGTACCTGGAACTGCAATTTCAGATAAAATTGTTAGCATGGAAACAACTTGTCCAAATCAAAGGTTGTAGTCAACTGAGTTCTACTCAAAGTAGACCCAGGAAAACAAATGAACCTAAGTTACACATGTCCATTTACTTTAATGGGTCTACTCTGAGATGGTTAGCATCCCAATTACCCAAGACAGGTAATTAAGAAGATACTAGTCCTCTTCAGACATTCTGGCAATGTTCTACCAGTGTGGTATAGTGGTTAGTGTTGGTTGAGGACCTTGCGATACAAGGGTTCAAACCACCCTTTGCCCATGAAGCTCACTGGGTGATCTTGGGTCAGTCGCTGCCTCTCAGCCTAACCTACCTCATAGGGTTGTTGTGAGGGTAAAATAGAGTGGATGAGAACTATGCATGTCACCTTGAGCACCTTCAGGAAGAAGAAGGTGGGATGTAAAGGCAATAAACAAATAAATGTCCCAGTTATGTGGAAGGGTGCCTATGCACATACAAATCTATGAGAACAAATATTTCTACACTGAGTACATTTTTGAATGTGTGGAATACCACTGGAATGTATGAAGAGGGCTTTAGTTGCTGCCAGCTTTGTAAATAGAAGGAAGGGTGAAAAAATTGCACACCTTTGTGCTGCAGTGTGAGAAGGATGGGAAGCGTCTCCCATCTTTGATCTTGCAGTGACAGCAGCAGGACATCACCACACAAACCCCTCCCTGGGCTTGCATCCCCAGCGGAGGCTAGTTTCACCATCCCCTCAGTACCATACCTGTCACGTTTCCCCTTTTCTCGCAAGGAAGCCTATTCAGCATAAGGGAATTTCCCTTTAAAAAAAGGGAGAACTTGACAGCTATGCTCAGTACACCTCTGCCCAGGTTGTGTCTCACCTTTCCTTTAAAGGCAAAGAGAATTGCTTTAGCTTTATAGACACCCTGTGAGGAAAGGGTGTGTTTGTGTGTGATGTTCAAACCAAACCACCTAGTGAACTATATAGCTAATCAAGGAAGTGGGGTTTAACCATCATCAAATCTTCCACTCTAGTCCTTACTACTGCATCACACCACTTCTGTCCACATCTGTTTACCATTTAAGGCCAGGAAGATGCGTCAAGGTCATTTGAAGCAAGCAGCATATGATACGGATGGCATCCAACTGCCTGCTAAATCCAACATCTGGCTGTCTGAGACAGTGTCTCTGAAATTAAGGCTACCATTCTAGGCATTAGCTTTGAGCTTTGAATGCTTGCTTCACTGAGGTTTAGTTCTACCAAGTGCCTTTTGTTAACACTTTGGGCAACTCTGCAGATAATTTAAAGCTAGTTTGATTTTGTTGTGCCAGTATTTCAATAAACATTCAAAGCCGAAAAGTCTCCAGTCTGCCCTGCTCTCACATTATTTTACTAAAATACTTTTGTTGTTGCTTACTTATAAAGCAGATGAAATACCTCACTGAACTTTTACCACCATTTCTTTTGCAAATAGAAAATTTTGCTTGGTTTCTTGCCAAGTGGGCAAAGCACTATTTCTGCGGATGTTAATATTTCATCATCCTTAAGCCATAGTGCAAATGCAACATGCTTGTCTCTGAACGAAGAGACATGGAGGAATGGATTGCAGCATTCCTTGTTGGGGAGGGGAGATGGGAGGGGGAAAGCACCATGATGCAGAGCAAAGAGTGACCTTTTGAAATAGTTTAAACATATTTCAGATTAAGGAGCAGCTTTATCTTGGAAACATTCCAGTAGATGATAAGGGCTGGATGTGCTCCCACTAAATAAATCTGAAATTAACACCTTTATGAATACTAAAATTATAAAGTCATAGAATCATAGAGTTGGAAGAGACCACGAGGGCCATCCAGTCCAACCCCCTGCCAAGCAGGAAACACCATCAAAGCATTCCTGACAGATGGCTGTCAAACCTCCGCTTAAAGACTTCCAAAGAAGGAGACTTCACCACACTCCTTGGCAGCAAATTCCACTGTCAAACAGCTCTTACTGTCAGGAAGTTCTTCCTAATGTTTAGGTGGAATCTTCTTTCTTGTAGTTTGAATCCATGCCTGCTTCTCTGGAGCAGCAGAAAACAACCTCCCTCCCTCCTCTATATGACATCCTTTAATATATTTGAACATGGCTATCCTATCACCCCTTAACCTTCTCTTCTCCAGGCTAAACATGCCCAGCTCCCTAAGTCGTTCCTCATAAGGCATTGTTTCCAGGCCTTTGACCATTTTGGTTGCCCTCCTCTGGACACGTTCCAGCTTGTCAGTATCCTTCTTGAACTGTGGTGCCCAGAACTGGACACAGTACTCCAGGTGAGGTCTGACCAGAGCAGAATACAGTGGTACTATTACTTCCCTTTATCTAGATGCTATACTCCTATTGATGCAGCCCAGAATTGCATTGGCTTTATAAGCTGCTGCATCACACTGTTGACTCATGTCAAGTTTGTGGTCTACCAAGACTCCTAGATCCTTTTCGCATGTACTGCTCTCAAGCCAGGTGTCTCCCATCCTGTCCTTGCAAAGTTTAAACAAAAGTTTAAACAAAATTTGTACTTTTGTTTAAACATTCTAACTTTTCAGTTTTGGTACTAGTAAGGGCAAAGTTCCTGTATTTCTCTCTCTTTTTCTCACATCTCTGCAGTTGGGAAGTGATGGCTCAGTCCCCTCCCCTCAGCAGCAAATTAATGTTAATTTAAAATATAGGTAATTGTATCTCTCTTTTTGCTCCTCTGAATATGAGAGCAAAATCTACATTGTTTTATGAGCCAGTTTCAAGCATTTTATAAACAAACAATCACATTTAAGCCACTGAACAAATATTGATCATGCAAGTTACATTTGCCACTCCCAGGAAGCCTTAATTCGGCTGAACAAGAGGTTTACTTAAAATAAAATAAAAACTTGAGCAAATTTACCTTCTTCCATGGTGAACAAACAGCAGATTCAGGATAATGAATTCACTCAAGAGCTTTTTTTTGTTTTGTTTCTTTAAGAACAAGCTGCTTCATGTGGAAGAATCTGACACAGAGCATGTTTAAAAATGCAGGAGCCTTTTGACATGGACTAGGATATAGTTTCCTGTGGAAATGAAGCCATGCTTCTGATAGGGAATCGGGTTTCTTCTTTGGCCAGCAGTCAGGCCATTAATTAAAAGGGCCTCACTGCAGCCCTGTGGTTCTTCTGTACACCCTAGGGGCTCATTCAATTCAACGTTCACAAATATTGCATGTGGGACTTAGGGTGTCTAAAAAGACTATCCCCAGTGCTGAAATAAACATGGCCAATCCTTGCTTGAGTGGTGCTCCAGAAGGACAACAGAGCCAGATGGAGCTCTGGAACATGCATAAGCAATGTCTGGACTAATGCCTGCCAGTAGGTGACTCCTGTGCTCTTGCCCTGGCATATATGTCAGAAGCAGGATTGTGACATGTCCTGCCAGTAAAAGGAGTGCATAAGGCAGAAGGGGAGAAGCCACTGGCAGTGTCATTGCTGCCAGGATGGTGACTGTGTCAGACTGCAGTTGGGGGTGCCTGCAATGAAGAATGTTATCAGATGAACACCACAAGGTTATGTTGGTTTCAGTGTGTCCCCAGAAGCACATAGAAGCATATGTTGATACAGTATATGGGCCATTTGTCTAATAGTGCATTTACATATGCAAAACTTTTCAGGACTAAATATTCAGAAAGTTCAGCTTGTCACATGCTAAGTAAGAAAAAGGTAAGAGAAAATGTACTTGCAAATAACAGTCAAAGTTGCAAGTTTCCTGGCACTGTTGGTTGCCCCTGCTGGAAGCTTTTCAGGCATCCATTTATGGACTATCTAATTTGGCTAGGTTCCCTATAAAGCCAGCAATTGCTTTCTTCTGGCAGTGCTGCAGGGCAGATCATTTGACCACCAGGAGCTTCATGTTTCCCTTCCTTAGGGGCCTATGACTCCATCCAAGTCAGCTTTGGCTGGAAAGTCTTTCATAACTGCAACTAGGGATGAGCACATCCCACACAAAGAGGTATTTTGCAACCAGCCAGAAAAACTAGTAAGGTTTCTGTAGGCACTCTGAGATGCTATCATGTCATGCCTAAACCTCTAGTCTATAGCAACCTGTGATTATTAATCATTGTTCATAATGCATAGTATTTCACCACTTTTTTTTAACCTGGAGGGCAATGTTGCTGGTTTTGACCATAAAAATGGCCAGATGTCATGAACAAATTAGTTGAAGTGATAACTCATATAAATGAAATGGTAGATGCCATAGGCAGACTTGTGATGTCTGACAATAACTTCAAATTAAGCAATTCTAATAATTTACCTACTTCTTATGCTCTTGCTAGTACAGTAGTTCTACTCTCATAGGAGCCAACTCCACGGAGCCGAGGGGTCTTCACCCCCCCATAAAATAATTGAGGAGGCTGGGGGCCCACAAAGTTAATGGGCATTGCCATTCAAATGGTAGGTATGCACCACGTCATGTGATCAATTGTGTGGGGCGGGGCTTATCTGCCCCTCCAAGAGTTACACAGGAATAACATGGGTGTGATCTTATGAACTCCCAGCTGCAAAGCAGAAAGCAAAACAACGCAAGTAGAAACAAGACAGAGCGTAGCAACATTGAAATACATCCTTGCAGCACCCTCGACCAACGCTCCAACAGCAACCAATCATGGTGCTGCATGCTGATGACTTCCACCCCACCAGCACCCATTTATATAAGGCATCAATCAGCATGTGGTGATGACATCAGTGCCGTCATGATATCCACGTATTCTCCCATGCAAAATCTTTAAGCAGACCTGATTCCACAGCTAAAAGGAGTCCACAGCACCTCCCCTACCAGGGGTCTTTCCTCAGAAAGGGGTTTGAATGCAGTGGCAGCTGAAACACAGCGGCCTTGACACTGAAAACGGCTAAATAAATGAAAGGGGGGGGGACATGACTACAGGATTCCACTGCAGTCTCTCTTCTGGTTGCTAGATAATGGGCAGGTTTTCATTTGCAGAAGTAGCGCAGGGAATGATCCATCTAATGTTGGTTGCTTTTCCCTCTCTAGTTTCACAGGACACAATGCATGTCATCAACACACTCACAATAGATTGGACTCCTAGATCTCAGCATAAGAAATGAGCTACACGTAGACACTGAGCCTGGCAATAGCCAGAGTCTGATGGGCTGCAAAGCTGAGCTGGCAAAAGGAATGCTGGAATGTGTAGCAGACCAAAGAAAGCAGTTTCTTATTCCCCCAGAAGGAAGGAGAGCCAGTGGGGAGTGCCTCTGAGTCACAGGTGATGCTCCTTGTCAGGGCCAAGATATGCAGATGGTTCCTAAGCAGGGTGGAAACTTGCTCTGATTTCTTATTCTTATTCTATATTTGTTACCCGCCCTTCACAGAAACAATGCAACAACAAAACAACATAACAATACAACATAGCTGCCAAGTTCTCCCTTTTTTAAAGGGAAATTCCATTATGCTGAATAGGCTTCCTCGCGAGAAAAGGGAAAACTTGGCAGCTATGCAATACAATCACATCTACATTCTGAACATTAAACAACAATCCAAGTAAAACAGTACAGAACCAGTGAAAATTCATATTCAGCCAGCCCAGAAAACCTGGGGGAGAAGATGTGCCTCAGAATGCCACCAAAATATGTACAATGTGGGTGCCAGATAAAACTTCAGGGCGCGGGAGTTCCAGACCCTGGGGACCACCACAGAAAATTGTATGCTCCATTGTGCTCAATAGCACTTACTTCCCCAGTTAAGTGTGTATAGGATTGTGGTCTTAAGCAGATAAGATATGGATTTTTAACACACACACACACACACACACACACACACACACACCGGAACAGAGTTGGACAGATAAAGCAGACAGCATTTGGAAACTTAATTCTTTTGTGGGATGCAGCTGCCTTCAATTTTTTTTAAAAAAAAATCAACCACCACCAAGCTCTTCTTAACTAGAAGCTGCTATGTCACAAACTAAAAGTCTTGTCCCCCTCCATTTTGAGTGAGGTGAATTAGTTCTCCGGGGCGGGGGGCGAGGCGGGGCGGGAATACATCAACTGCCCCCTTCCAGGCTGCAGCCCTGCAAACAGGAGCATGGGGCAACATGGTGGTTGTCTTTAAGTCTTTTGCAAGTTTTCCCTCCCTCTTTAAGCCTCTAGTTTCCAAGACTTAAAAGGGAAGTGGAAGGAGACTTGAAAAGGGGATTGCAGGCCTCCTCCACTTCCCCTTAAGCCTTTGACATTGGAGCGCAAGGGATTTTGACAGTTGGGCAGCCCCAGCCAGCTGTCAAATTAGGCCTGAGAGGCAGCACCTGATAAGGATCTGGCCCATGGAGCCTAAAAGGTTCCCCAGCCCTGAATTAAAGGGAGACTCTGATGCACAGGGCAACTTGGTCACCCTCAACAGCTTAAACTGAGTCAATGTTGCTTGGTATGGCAGAGAGTGACCGCAGGACTGAATATAACATTTCACTAGCATGTGTTGATCTGAGGCAACACCTGAGGAGAAATAACAGCCCCCAAGAGGAGAGATGCTGTCAGTAAGTCTGGAGAGCATTATTGCTTGCATACCCCTTAAAATTGCTACATTAAGCCCAGCAATTTCAACACCTGTGAATAGGGTGGAGAAACTAGAAGTGGGTGTTGGCTCAGCTTGGGCTAGAGTGCATAGCAAGCTGTGGGGGGCATAGCTGCCAAGTTTTCCCTTTTCTCGCGAGGAAGCCTATTCAGCATAAGGGAAAATCCCTTAAAAAAAGGGATAACTTGGCAGCTATGGGGGGGGGGGCAGAAAACAGCAGATGGGGAGATGGCGGCTGTTCAGTGTGTGGAAAAGATACTCTGTACATACTCCTGTATTTGGGGACCCATCCCTTCTACTGAAATGGGCTACCCTAGCACATCACATCAAGTGGAGGGGTAGGGGACTAGGTAAACCGTTGAGCCCAAATGTCCCTCCAAATTGTGTTGCCCTATTCATAGGAGGTGAAATAGTGGCAGAGGGATATCACCAGCAGGGCCGTCTTAAGCGCCCCTGGCGCCATGGTGCGACAGATCCCTCCGGCGCCCCCCGCCCCGTTTCGCAGCGCGGTGGGTGGGCGGGAGCACCGCGGCTGCCACAGGCACTGCTGCATGGCAGGCGGGCAGGCACAGCGCAGTTGCCGTGGGCACAGCTGTGCAGTGGACTGGCTGGCCAGCGGGCAGGCGCAGCTCGCCGCGCCCCCCTGGCGGGCCAGCAACGTGGTGCTCTGCGCCACCCAGCCTGGCCGTAGGGCCGGCCCTGATCACCAGAGCTGTCTTGGCCCACCTGGTGCCTTCCAGATGTTTTGAACAAGCTGTGCTGCCTGGGGCTCATGAGAAATGTTCCAAAACGTCTGGAAGGGACTAGGTTGGATGTGGCACACTTATCCAGAACATGCTTGCTTCCAGGTGGCAGCTCCTTCCACCATAAGATGGGGATCAGATGGTATCATTGTGTGCACCCATGACTGAGCAGCATGTGTAGCATGCAACAAAATCTCTTCCCACCTCAGGGGGAGGAGATGTTGTGGCCGGCTCCCTGCCGCGGCACGCCCTCAGCGCATCCAATTGGGATGTACTGGGGGGGCGTGGCTTGCCAATTTAAGCGAGCGTGCGGCAGGGAATCGGCCTCGCTTCTCAGACCAGCTGCTGCGTTTCTCCCACCCGCCTCCCCCGTTTAGGCAGGGTTCTTCTTTGACATTGCTGCAGACCTCGGTTGGTCGCCGTTGAGGGGCCTGGTAGGAATGTCCCCACTTGGCAAATTGGCTCAGGCCTGGTGGTTTTCGCCTACCTCGTAGCAACTCGTCACAACTTTGGTTTTGGTGGTAGGCATTGGATTATCTCATGAAGGTACAGGTGTGTGGGGGGAGGTTGCTGCCATCACCTCTCCCAAAATGCGGAAGGGTACTCCCTTAAGTCCGAAGCCGTGGTAGGTGAGGGCCTGAGGGCATGCCCCCTAGTGGTGGCCCCAGGATGAGCTCCTAGTTGATGTGCATTGCAGGACTCATCCAACGGTGGTTAACCCTTCACAGACTGCCAGCAGAGCGGGCTGGAGTCGGATATAGTCGGTTAGATCCAATGCCTAGGCCAATACCTCTCTACATCCGTAATCAATAAAGTTGTGGCCTTTTATGCCCATTAACCTTATGCTGTGTGTCATGTGTATTTATTTCTCTCGGGGAGGCATCGGGGTATCGCCACACAATTATTGAGTACATGGATTCACAGCAGCCGGAAATGTGTAAACACCCGAAAGTACCTTTATATATCCAGTACAGAAACCTGAAGAAAGACTTCAAATAATTCAGGTAATATACAAAACAAAAGCTATTCCATTGCCAATGATGTAACTGCATGCCCAGACACAGTCCCCGCCCCCCACCCTAGGAGCCATACCTCAGGACCAAGGAGTAGACATGACAACATATTTAGGATTAAAATGGCCACAACTTTATTATATTTCAGATGTAGGAAACCTTGGATTAGGCCAGGCATGGCCAAACTTGGCCCTCCAACTGTTTTGGGACTACAACTCCCATCATCCCTAGCTAACAGGTCCAGTGGTCAGGGAATTGTAGTCCCAAAACAGCTGGAGGGCCAAGTTTGGCCATGCCTGGCTTAGGCATTGGGCGTGTATCCCTCTCAGCCCCTACTGGGGGTCTGAGGCAAGATAGGGTCAATCGGAACACTGCAAAACATGTTGTGACAATTGCTACGGGAAAGGCAAAACCTGCAGAGCAGGGGAAATTACTTCCCGCCTCTGAGAAAAACAGCAACCATCATCCAACCGTAGTAACGCCCATGGACCTGGAAAGGATAAAATTAGAGGGAGGGCTGGGTGGGCTCTGGGGGGCCGGCTGCTCTTCCAGCATCAGCTCTGGCCCTCTTTCCTACTTTAGGAGTGGTGCTCCAACACCATCCACTCCTCTTGCCCTGCCCCCCAAGCCACCGTGGATAGGTCAAATTTAAATTTTGGGTTTGGCAAGAACCCTAGCAAGCATTGCTGCAACCAAGGGAGTGGAGCAACAGCCAGTGGAGCGGTGTGCCTTCGAGGAGTGGCGGACAAAGACTTTCTGCGGCCCGGGGCAGCACTGCGGGCATGCACCCAGGGGCGGGGCATCGCCCCACGCAGCACGCGTGCACATTGCCACACACAACACATGCGCAGGGAGCATGCGGCACATGTGCCATGCGCGGTGGCTCCACGCATGCATGCTGTGCGGCAGAGCCGGCGGTGGACCTCAGCACCATGCGGGGATGCTGCCGCCCGGGATCCTCCATTCGCAGCTGCAGTGGCTTCATCCCTGTGCGGCACTGGGGGTGTTTGCTGGCGGCTCCACTGTGTAGCAGGGCGCCGGTGGAGGTGGAGAGAGGGCACACCACCCCTATTGCCCCCCTCTTGCTACGCCCCTGCCTTCGAGAGGATGGCAGGGGTGGCGCTAGGCTGCAAACCTTGCCCACTGCTGGACCTGGTGAGCGGTCATTGTTTAAGCAAGTGAGGAAACTGCTTCAAAGGGTGCTTTTGCACAGGGCTTTAATCCTGCTCAGTTGATAAATAAGGATTAAATTCCTGCTGTGCCACCTTGTTCCCTGCCCTCCTGTCCATCAGCTGATGTCTCCGGTAACATCAAACGTATGGATCATTCTTGTTTATGATCTAGAGAGGGGATTATTTAAAGAAAAGTCATTCTAGTCAAAATGTTTCCCCCCTACCCGTTCATCTATCCAGTCTATTCATTCAGGTGTCCAGCATCTCACTTGTTTGCATTTGACTCTATGCCTGTGCTCACAACCCACACTGGCCGCATCTTTTCTAGAGGAAGGGCTGAATGAAGGAAAATCATAATGGGTGGATGCCTTGAGTCAGCCATTCATGTAGCAGCTGGTGGCTGTTTCTGAAGGAAGTTTCAGAAATGTGAACACATTTTCAGAGGAAAGCCGAAGGAATGTGCAGAGATTTTCATGATATTACATACAGTGCAGGTCCACTGCTTTTAACAGTGCAAAAAAGAAACTGACTTTGACATGGCAATCCTAAACAGGTTACCAATTTGAGTTAATGTGTTACTTTTTGAGCTGTTAAGAGTGTCTAATTTGCAGTTTAAATGTTAATACCATTGACTTCAATGTCTCAGGATTCAGCCATCTCAGTTATTCATCTGGCTCCAGTAGTTTCAGGATTAGCTCACGGATCTGTTTCTTCACTGCAGTGGGCAGTTTGTTTCCAAAATGTATGGGCGTGAGTTTTGCCTAGATTCTTAGCCTTCCCCCACCAAGCAACCAATCATCTGAGTTGTAGAAATAAGCATTGGTTGCTAGGTGTGGCTTCCTGCTAGCTTTATAAAAACCACAAGTCGGCAGTCTGATTCTTCCAGTCTGTAGTTTTCCAGAGCAAAAAGAGTCTTTTTGAGTTTTCACATCAAAAGGTATGGCTTCTTCATTCCTTGCTCTTCACTGCTTGTTTGTTGTAGAAATGTGTGACTTGTGGGCTGACATCATGTGCAAATTTACTTTCAGGTATTACTTATTTTCAACCAAATGTGCTTAGGAACAAGGCTGTAGTCTGTTTAAAAAAGTTGTTTTCTTGCTGTATTTTTTTTGGGGGGGGGCGGAATTGTGAAAAAGCAGCAATATTTCTAAAGCTGCCAATGCAGGTTTATTTTTTTTTAGTTTGTCTAAAACTAGCTCTTTTAGGACTGGCTTTTGTGTGGATATGTGTGACCATGGAAAACTGAATTATTTTTAACCACCAAAGAGTGAGTGAGTAAGAGGGGGAAAATGTGACTTCCTTGTATGGAAACTTCTTTTTTAAAAAAAAAACATGCACCCTGTGGTTATGGCGTTGCTTAATTGTTTTAATAACAGCCGAGTTGTCACTTCTTGCAAACATTACCTAGGTATGAAGTTAAAATGTGAGCTCTTCTTCAAGAAAGAAGGCAGGGGTACCAGTAATTAGTCTCCTTCCTTTTTTAAAATTGCAAACTGCTCCTCCTGTGGGTGTATGCATGAGTAAGAGCTACAGAATCTCACCCCTAGTCTGTTCATACTTTCCACAACTGCTTTCAAAAGAGGGTGGGGCTGTTTCTTTCCGCTTGGTAGTTCTTTTGAGTCAAGGGACAAGTTTTTCAAGTTTTTGATGCATTCTGGACATAAGGGGAAATTGCCTATGGGACATGAAATGCCAAAAATAGCTGTGTCCTTGTGAGAGTACTTTGATATCTGGTGTATGCCTACTTTTGATAAAGTTTTTTTTTTTTTTTTGCAATGAGCCCCCCAAAATAGCTTTGGAACTCTTGGTTTTATACATCTAATTAGTTGGATTTGTGTGTTAGCCAATCCTGTATTGAGGGCAGCTGTCTTGTATAAACTGCAAAGCATCCAGAGCAACTTCTAGCCTAGCTGGTGGCATAGTTTCCTAATTGCTAGCACTTCTGATCCATTTTCTAACATTCCTATGGAGCCATGGCTTTTTGACTGATATACCAGCATGTTGAGCTAAATTTCAATCACACCAGTGATTCCTCTATGATTCATTCATGAAAATAGCAGGGAAGACCTATATACTGGTGTTACATTGTCTAGCCCTACATTATTCTCACAATTTTCTGGGTTAATGGGTTTGCAAATAGATTAACATGGAAATGAGTGCTGAGCTTCCACCATATTCCACTAGATTTCCAGAAGTGGCTTTGATGTGTTCTGCAGGGGTGGCAACTTGAATAAAATATTGGGGGTGCCTAGCAAGATGTGACACATGCACACCATTTGAATGGCAATGCTCATTAACTTTTTATATATAATTTTTATTTTCAATTTTCAACAGTTTACAAGTACACACCTTACAAACACATACATCCAATAAAATAATATATATATGACTTCCCTCTCCCACTTTTGTGGTTTCTTTTCTAATTTAAATTAACACTGCATTTTCCACTTTGCTCCATTTTTAAGTTATTCTTCCTTTTCTCTTAATGATAATTTTAACTGCTTGATTTAAGTTAACCCAGCTAATGAACTTTCAGGCCAGAAATTTTCAGATGTTCCCCACTCTTTAAAAATTTGTTTTCCTCTTGGTTTCTTATTACACCCACCCATTTTGCCATTTTGGCATAGTCCATCAATTTAGCCAGCCACTCTTCTTTGTTTGGTACAGGGAAATGCCCATTAACTTTGTGGGGGGGCGGCCCCCTCAAATATTTTATGGGGGGAGGGCAAAAGGTCCTTGGCCCCAAGGAGTTGACTCCTGTGGTCTTGTGGAATATAACATGGAGATTAACACCTAGGGGACTGGGGAAACAGAATAAACTGTCATGTGAAAACCACCATAGAGATGAGATATAAAAGGTTATTGGTGGTACCTTCGTGGGCCCAGGCCCTGAATACACCCTACTTACTTATTACAAACTTTGCATCACTGGAATGCCCTCCAAATAGGCCACTGGTGACAAGCTTTCTAGCTGTCCTATTTTTGGAATTCAATGGGAAATTAGTCTTCCACAAAGTACCAAAATAAATAAAACAAAATAAAAAATCCTTCCAGTAGCACCTTAGAGACCAACTAAGTTTGTCATAGGTATGAACTTTGGTGTGCATGCACACTTCTTCAGATACGTATATGAAGAAGTGTGCATATCTTCAGAAGTGTGCATATCTTCAGATACATATCTGAAGAAGTGTGCATGCACACGAAAGCTCATACCTATGACAAACTTAGTTGGTCTCTAAGGTGCTACTGGGAGGATTTTTTTAGTTGGTCTCTAAGGTGCTACTGGAAGGATTTTTTATTTTGTTTTGACTGCGTCAGACCAACACGGCTACCTACCTGTAACCAAAATAAATAAGTAACACTAAAAGAAGGACTTGGCTGAAATAATATCTGAATGGAGTTGTGATTGAACCAAGAAGGTTAAAAGTATTGAATCTTGATTTCTTAATCTCAAATCTTAGCCCAACTTGGTGGTTTTTAGTAAGTGCTTCTGGGCCTGAGCCTCAGTTCCTCCTCTGTTGCATGAAGCTGAGGATTGTTTTACCACCCTATTACTGCCTCCCTCAAACTCTAGTGATATGGGGGAGTGTAAGGAATAAGAATATACTATGGGTTGTATATGATTAAATCATGCCTGGACTAATTAAACTAACGGTGGTTATAACTAACTTTTGCCCATTAATTTCAATGGGCCTTCTCTGAATATGCCTTGTTTGTGTCCCTATAATGAAGGTCCAGATTGAGGATGGCCTTTGGGCAGCCCACGGGTCTCTTTTGGCGAACCCCTGGTTTCCTTCTGCCTCTCTCACTTCATCTTAGAAGTGGTGTGTGACTCATATGCTATGTTTGGGCTTGGCACTTCCTCTATGGAAGTAGCACTGTCAAGAAGGGATGGGGAGAAATTCAATTCAGTTTGTATTTAAAGGCAATCATACAAAATTCAGTGAACTATAGCCATCCTTCCAAATCTGCATGACTCTGAATTTTGCAATGTAGTTCTTAGCCGTGTGATGTGTACAAATTTGCATATACTGGAGTAAACTGTGCATATAAATGTATATATTAGTAAAAATAAAATACAAAATATGCAGAAAATTGCTTTGCAAAAATGTGTATATTGGGCAAAAAATGTAACATTAGGAGAAATTCTCATCCAAATGCTGATGAATTTTCCAAACTGATATGGAAATGTGGAGAACTGAACTTAAGATTGGAAAAATGAGAAACTGAGAGAAACAGAATTTGACCCCTCCACCTGTCCCTTTTGTGCCAAGACTAAAATCAGCATGTGAGAAGCATATGTGATCTTTTTGGCCTAGTCGCCCTCCTCCCAGTATAGAATGAGAATGTCATAGTCTCATTTGCTTCAGAGGGCTGTTGGGAAACATTAATCTCTTTTCATTGCTTTCAGAAAGCCCTGACAATATAGATGATTATTAACCTTAGAAAACATGAAAAGAGACTGCTGTAACATTTCATTATAATCCTTGCTTTCCCCCTTGCAGAACCTTGAAACATCATGGCTTTTGTGCAAGAGTTTCTGAAACAGGCCTGGTTTATTGAAAATGATGAACCACAATACGTGGTAAGAATTTTTTCAAATAATTGTGCATAAAAAAGAAAAGTAGAAGACAGAGTTACCTCACATGGGGTCTGCAACAAAATGTTCAGGATTCCTGCCAGCCATCTGTACCATTTCCCAGAATGCATTACCCCCCCCCACTCCCACTGCAAGCATCAGGCAGCCGTTGGTCTATACCCACTAAACAATGCTCAGTCTTCATTGGGGTGTTTTTCCTTAAATATATTTTATACTTTTGCAAACCTTGGTGTTTCCCTAAGTTTGCAAATACCTCCCTCTTTGTGTGGATGGTGCCTTTTGGCCTATGGAAGGATTTCCTTTCATAGTCAGAGAATGAATTCGTATTAGGATGTCAACACAAATAGATTTCAGAACATGGGTGGGGCATGTCAAAGTGTCTTCCTTATAAGAGCCTCAGTGTTATTAACAAACACTATTGCTGCTTAAGCAAGAGCCCCTTTCAGGCGCTGTCCATCACTTGTTAACCACACCCCCTTTGTCATGTCCCTTTTTGCCTGTCTTTGCCACCTTCTATGCATGGGAAAAGAGAAGACATCTGAAGGGAAAGGGTTGTTCTATGCATGTAGGTTCTTTGTACATGATCATGCTTCTATAATATACAGGGAGCCTTCAGTTGTAGACCAGGGTCTAAGTTTCAGGTCACTTTCCCCAGGCCATTTTTGAGCTTTTTTAAAATGGAAAATTATCAACAGGGGCTGCCATACGTCTGGATTTTCCCAGACATTTCACCGATTTCCGCCCAGACACTGCTAGAGACAGCAGCATTCAGTATATGTCCAGACATATGGCAACCCTAGTTAATATGGAATTAATGCTATCCTTGGTACTCAATATTGTCTCTTAGATCCAAGCCTTAATTCTCATTGAAAATGTAGGGGCAATATGCCAATGGAATAACTGTAACATGCTATATATATATTTCATTTTGCATCTTTTGATAATTTACACTTTAATTACCTGGTTCTAAATGCAATTCATCCTGAACCTTAGAGGATAGAAAATTAAAGCAAATGGAAGTTTCTCATTCAATCCCTTTAATTCATTTAGAAAAATACTAAAAGTGGCTCTGCAGTTCATGCTTATCCTAGCTTCGATCCATCTTCTGATGCTACTGCCCTGGATAAAGCCATAACAGCTAAAGGTAAGACAGGTCTATTCAACCTCATCATGCATGTGGAAGCATTTTGAAACTGTCCTCCATTGACATGTCCCTAATATAGAGAGGACTACTATTTTGAAGACCAGATTAGATCACCAGTCCTTTTTCCAAGGTTGTCAATGGAAACTGATTTTTCATCCAGTTTGTTACCCCAGTCTTCTAAGTTGTTCTGGTATGTCCACCATGGTTCATGGGATTCAAAGATCCTCCTTTATTTGACTGGTGTGTGTGAGGTTTTTCCTACAGACTTTAGCCTCTGACTGGATAGTCTCAAGTTCCAAAGTTTGGTCCAAACTAGAAATCTTAATTGTGTGAAAATTAGGGCTGAGTTGACTTCTTTCCTACAGTTAAAACCCCCAAAATCTTCCTAATCCCAATCTGAGTTGTTGGAGAATTTCAGTCTTCACCTGGAGAATATTCAGCAAAATGGCCTACCCAATTTCAGCAAAAGTGTGCATTAAGTTTAAATAAAAAAATCTGTCATTCTTTTCTCCTGGCGGCTGTTTCTTCCTCTTTTGCATGACGCCACCCAACGAAGTGTTGTGAAGGGGTTGATTTCACAGCTCTGCATAGGACATCAGATATAGCAGCATGATTATAACATGGAGGGCTAAACATAAATGAATGGCTTAAGAATGAGTAGTGAAAACCCATCTTTTCAGCACCGCTGAAAATGTTCATGAAAAAAGTGACATGGGCCAGTTATGGCTGAAGCTTTATTTGTTTCTCAGTATTATAATTAGGAAAAATGATCTGCACACAGTGATACAACTGCTGACAAACACTTCTTCTTTGCATTTCAGGAGTTGATGAAGCAACCATCATTGATGTTTTGACCAAGCGAAACAATGCCCAACGCCAGCAGATCAAAGCGGCCTACCAGCAGTTAAAGGGGAAGGTACAGCTGCTAATAAAGAACTATCTTGTATATACATGGTTGCATTTTGCAGAACATGGTGCATCATTTTAGAAAAAGGAAGCGACATTTTAAAATCCTCATGATTTTTGGTAGTTAAAATATAGGTTTGAAAAGGTGGACATCAATGTGTCCCAGTTTTGGCATGGGGGAGGGATATTGTCCCATCCCCTCCGGCACCATGGTCCTGATTTGAACAGAGGGCCTTTCCTTGGCTTCTTTAAATTGTTTTTTAAAAAAAATAAAAATAAAAATATGACAAGCATACTGCCATGCCACATTTTACCATAAATGAATCAGGAACAACTGAAGGCAGATTCCATCAGTACCTGTGAGAATGGGGATAGAGAGGAAGCTATGGCCAACTTCAAGTGAAAAAAGGCTTTTCCTGAATGTGTGAGGTTTTTGTACATGGCAACGAGCCTGTTTAAGATGGCATTACTAGTTTAATAGACACAAGTATGTATATGGAGTGTTTGAAGCTTAAACAATATTCTTCCTGGCAGAGAGGGAATTGTTCTCAAAGAGGGGAAGTAGATTAGATTGGCCTTGTCAAAGTGATATTTATTTTATAATCCAAATAACCCGTTAAATGGGTAGTTTACACTTACGTTGCTTTTGGTTCCAGCCCCTGGAAGATGCTTTGAAAAAAGCACTTAAAAGCCCCTTAGAAGATGTTGTCCTGGGTATGCTGAAGACTCCAGCCCAGTTTGATGCTGATGAGCTCCGGTACTCCATGAAGGTATGTCTCTCTGCTGACTGGGATAAGCTGGGTGTTGTACCCAAGCAAGATCTGGTCTTCGGCATTATTGAGTCAAAAACAAATCTAATAAATGTGTATAACCTCAAGATGGCATGATTAGTGTGAGAGTGGAGCAGGGCTAAGAAGTTCATTGGCTCCAGCTCATGTACAGGTCAGTTACAGGTAGATTGTGGCTGGCCATTTCTTCTTTCTGGTCACTGTGGGTGTTGCCCAACCCTTCACCATGAGATTCCAGGGTGATTTACAATAGTTTATAAATACAATATTAAAATGAGTTAGAACAAATTACAGTCAAGAGAACAGGATGGGTCCTTTATATACCTTTTACCTTTACCTTATATAAAGTGCTTTTTTCTGGGGGGACGCAGGGGCAGTGGCGAAGCTGCATGCTCCGCTACCATGGGCAGAGAGCAGGCGGGGGCATGGCTGGCACCCAGGGAGCACGGCACACATCCTGGGGGCGTGGTACGCCGCCTGCAAGGGCGTGGCATGCATTCTGGGGGTGTGGTGCATGGGGAGTGCACGGCGTGTGTCCAGGGGGCTGCCGCGATGGCACCCTACTGGAATAGTGGTGCTGGGGGCGATCCGCTCCCTCTGCACTCCTGTTCCTCCACCAGTGCTCAGGGGTATGCATACCCCTAAACATTTTGTGAGTGTAAGTTTGGCCTCATTGAGGGGCAGTATTTCAATATGAGTAGGAAAATGAGAGTACCGCTAAACATTTTTTCAAGAAAAAAAAGCACTGTTATATATATATATATATATATATACTCATAGCTTGCTTACTGAACGCATTGGAACTCGTATGTTTCGGCTCTCAAACATCAAAAACCAGAAATGAGTGTTCCAGTTTTTGAATGATTTTCAGAAGCTGAACATTCAGTGTGGCTTCCGATTGGCTGCAGGACACTCCTGCAGCCAATCGGAAGCTGTGCCTTGGTCTTTGAATGGTTCCAGGAGTCAAACGGACTCCCGGAATGCATTCTGTTTGAGAACCAAGGTACGCCTGTATGCCTATACCTATACCTATACAGTGGTACCTTGGTTTACAACCATAATCCGTTCCGGAGGTCCATCTGTAAACCGAAACAGGTTGTAACCCAAGGAGCGCTTTCGCCAATGGGGCCTCCAAAAAATTGTTGTTCGTAGTCCAAAAAACAAAAAAGGGTTGTAATCCAAAAAAAGGTTGCAAACTGGGACACGCACTTCCAGGTTTCTTATCTCATTATATATGATAAAGCTATTTTTAGCCATCTCACTCCTTGCTTTTTCCTGTAAGACCAATTGCAGTCATTAACAGTTGTCAACAGGTTTACCACATCTATCAGCCAATCACCCATTCCCACCGTCCTTCTGAGTAATACCCCTCCCCACCCTCTCACTATATATAAGGGCAGGCATCCCCAAACTCGGCCCTCCAGATGTTTTGGGACTACAGTTCCCATCATACTTGACCCTGGGTCCTCTTGGCTAGGGATGATGGGAGTTGTAGTCCCAAAACATCTGGAGGGCCAAGTTTGGGGATGCCTGTATAAGGGTCTGGTGACTTCTGTTTCAGTGTATCTGAAGAAGTGTGCATGCACACGAAAGCTCATACCTATGACAAACTTAGTTGGTCTCTAAGGTGCTACTGGAAGGAATATTTCTATTTTATTTTTATTTGACTTCTGGGTTTGACGTGTTTGTCATCCAAAACATATGCAAACCAAGACATATGCAAGCCAAGGTACCACTGTACATATATATGTGTATCTCCAGTGCCAAAATTCAGGCTATGGAAACTACGGAATGAAGGAGCCAGACTGATGTCTGGGGTGGTGGATTTAATAGCTTAGAGTCTACCACAGAGAATGTTCTATTTTGGGCCAGCCCCACAAACTTCGGAAAGCAGTGGAACTACCAAGAGGGCCCCTCTCTGCTGACCCTACTGCCTGAGAGGGATTGTAGGAAAGGCAGCAGTCTTTCAGATATTATATTTTAGGTCCAGGGACTTTGGGTCCCCAGATGACATTGAACTCAAATCTCCATCATCCCTGACCATTGGCTAAGCTGGCTGGGGATCATGGGAGATGTGGCCCAACGACATATGGGCACCCAAGGTTGAAGATAAACTCTTATTTTGTGAATTCATGACATGGCTGTGATTTTGACTGGATATACTACCTGTTCCTTTATTGTTCTGGGTCCTTTATGTACTTTTTAGATTAAAGTCATTTTAGGTAAAGGTAAAGGGACCCCTGACCATTAGGTCCAGTCATGACCGACTCTGGGGTTGCGCGCTCATCTCGCATTATTGGCCGAGGGAGCCGGCGTATAGCTTCCAGGTCATGTGGCCAGCATGACAAAGCTGCTTCTGGAGAACCAGAGCAGCACATGGAAACGCCGTTTACCTACCCGCTGTAGCGGTTCCTATTTATCTACTTGCACTTTGACATGCTTTCGAACTGAGGAATACATATTATTGACTTACTGCCATACAGGGTCTTGGAACTGATGAAGATATTTTATGCGAGCTTCTGGCATCAAGGAACAACAGAGAAATCAAGGAAGCCAGCAGAGCATATCAGGAAGGTAATTTAGTGTTTGGGTTCATTTGTCTGTTTAAACTCAATATAACATGTGGTGCAAGGGGGAGAATAGAATGCTCTGAGCTGATTTCTTTGTTAATGTATCTTAAGATAGAAAAATCAACTTCTTGCATTTTGTTCAGCATATAGAACTGAGAGCAATGCCTATATCCGGCCTTGTGCCATTCTTGGAACATAGACAGCAATCTTACAATCCAGTGTTTCATCCACTGTGATTATGGCTTGTAGGGAACCAGACTATACGCTGAACTCTCCTCTCCCCACTCAACCCTTCAGTTTTAAACTGTGAGGCAAAGCCGTTGAACAGCTACTAAGCTGCAAATGTTCGTTTACATGGATAACATTTCACTAACTCTATAAAAATGTGTGAAAATTATGACACATCAACAAGAAAATAATGTCCAGGTATGCATCTGCTTCTGCAATTGGTGACTGGGACTCTTCACATGCCATTTGCAGGTCCTCTTTGCAAAAAGACTAAAATAAGAACACATTGATTCTATGCAGTAGCAGCTCATGTGGTGGAGGGGAGCTGTGAGGTTGCCCTCCTGACTTACTGGCGCAGCGATGAGGTTAAGGCTACACAGGTGTTGCGCTCGTGGGAGTTTTGAATTGGCTCAGTCAAAAATGACCTCACTGCCATCCCATCCCAGCCTTTTCTGGTACGTTTAGCAGTGCCAGGGATGGGGGCTCCTAGGCTCTGCTCCACCACTGGACAAAGTGAGACGTGTATCTGTTCTAAGCAAGCATGCATAGGATTGTGCTATAGGATTTCCAATGGAAATCTGTCATTGGTTGTAAAACGTCAATCAAGAAACTATGGTATGGGAGAGTTATCTCACCACAATGAATATTTTGTTGTTAAAAAAGCAGATTTCAAAGGTTTAATTGGTTTGTACTTTTTGTAGCTTTTAAGAGGGATCTTACCAAAGACATTGTCTCAGATACATCTGGATCTTTCCAAAAGGCTTTGGTTGCCCTAGCAAAGGTATGCACAATTTTTGAGAAGTTAATGTTTGTTTGCTAGTAGTAAACCAGGATTATAGTTTGCAAAGTGGTAATAGGTGAACTCAATCTTTTGCAGGGTGACCGTGATGAAAATCCTCATGTGAACGAAGAGCTAGCAGATAATGATGCACGGGTAAGAACAGGCTTGTGTATATTCTGAATGTACTCCACTCCATGCCCACAAAAGCACAAGCTTTTCCCTCTTGCCAAGGACTAATAAGAACACCAGATCTATTTCATATCACCAGAGCTCTATCCAGCCACTCCCCTCAAAGCCCCAAATAATTTATTACTTTTTCATTAATAAAATCTCAGGACTCACAAAGAGATGGTTCTAACGTAGGGTTGACATATTTCAAAAGGTGAAAATCTGGACACAAAAGTTGAATTTTTTAGTTTTGCAAGATCTCAAAAAAAAAAAAAAGTTTTTGCGCTATTCTTAAGGGAGTTCACCAAAATCTATACTTCCAACATGGGTTGCCCTATGCCTGGATTTTCCTGGACATTAAAGCAATTTCTACCCAGACACTGTTTCTGACAGCTGATTCCTGGCAATGTCCAGGAAATTCTGGACATATGGCAACCCTAGAATGTAATGGAAAGAACTAGTTTCCACCTTACCCCACCCCCCACTGCTGCCCATTAAATAGCCCTCTCCCAATTCCTGGAGGAAAGGCAGGACTGGGCCTGACTGAGGCACATGCCTCCGGTGATCTGATGTGAGACAGGCCTGGGTCTCTTCCCTTCTGTGTAGCCTTTGTGTCCCAGGAGTTCATTCACGGAGGGGTGGGGAGCAGATGGTTCTAAGCCACATGCCATAAGTTTCTACCTGGGCACAGCATGGTTTGGCTTAGCATTATGTGCAAACAAGGTATATGTGTGTCAGAGAGAGAGAGAGAGAGAGAAAGAGATGCGAGTGAGGAAATGGTCAGGAAGGGAATAAGCAACTCCTTCCATTCCACCAGCTCTCAGCCATAGTATATATGTGATTCTGTGGTTCACCTAACTGCAGGAATCCTAAGGTAGTGTCAGTTTACAGAATGGACAGAAAATCATTTGACCTCCAGGTTGAATTCTGCTGTGCAGTTGTTTGCTTTTGACTAAATCAGATTATACACAATATTCTGGACTCCCACACTAAAAGGTAAAGGTAAAGGGGCCCCTGACCATCAGGTCCAGTCGTGTCCGACTCTGGGGTTGCGGCGCTCATCTTGCTCTATAGGCTGAGGGAGCCGGCGTTTGTCCGCAGACAGCTTCCGAGTCATGTGGCCAGCATGACAAAGCTGCTTCTGGCGAACCAGAGCAGCGCATGGAAACGCCGTTTACCTTCCCGCCGGAGCGGTCCCTATTTATCTACTTGCACTTTGATGTGCTTTCGAACTGCTAGGTTGGCAGGAGCTGGGACCGAGCAACAGGAGCTCACCCCGTTGCAGGGATTCGAACCGCCAACCTTCTGATCAGCAAGCCCTAGACTCTGTGGTTTAACCCACAGCGCCACCTGGGTCCCTACTCCCACACTACATTATCTAATTTATTCCAACAGGCCCTGTATGAGGCTGGAGAAAGAAGAAAGGGGACCGATATAGATGCTTTCATTAATATCCTCACTACAAGAAGTATGCCACATCTCCGAAGAGGTAGGTAGAAAGCAATTTAACCCTGTACTACAGTCAAGAATTGCTTCAGCCACTTTGGTGTTCTGCGAGGACAAAGCATAACAGCAAAGTGCAAAATAGTGACCACTTAAGGATAAACAGAGGAGCCCCCGCAGCTTTGTTAATAAGTCTGCATTTCCACCTACAGTTGGCTGCTTCTAAGGTAACAAAGGCTGTTTTGAAAGAGTAACATGGGACATTGCACTGTCAGCATTTCGCAGAACTTGCATGAAAATTGCATATCTCACGGCAAGCACAGCCATAAATTTTCCCTTCTACCCTGGTTTTCAGTTTTCCAGAAATACACCAAGTACAGCAAGCATGACATGAACAAGGCATTGGACCTGGAGCTGAAGGGAGACATTGAGAATTGCCTGACAGCAATCGGTATGCGACCCTGTTCCATAGTTAAAACTCTGTTTCTTAGTTCTGTCCCCCCCCCTTTATATAAAAAGTATTATTAGTGTGATCCTGTCTACTCAGAAGTAAGTCCCACTGAGTTCAGCCTGACCATATATAGTGATTTGTGAAATTCACATTACTTGCGATAAATAATTTCATGGAGGATGCAGTGGGTGAAGGTGCGGAGATATTGATTGATTGATTGCATTTATGTATCACCTTTCTGTTAAGGCACCCAATGATTGCAATTTGTGTTTAATTAACTCCCAATGGTGACTAAAGCCCATTGAGTTTGAAGTCTTCAGAATCTGTATCTGTTCTTTCCCTCATATCTTGTTTCTGTTATTTTGCTGTCATAAATAATCACAGTTCTGTTTGATTTCCAGTGAAATGTGCCTCAAGCAAGCCAGCTTTCTTTGCGGAAAAGCTCCACTTGGCAATGAAGGTAAAATATACTTTAGTGGCAGAACTCTTGTTCTAAAGGGGTAGGCTAAAATCAGAGTCCTTGGGCAAGGAAGCCAAGGTCTGGCCCTCTTTATGATGAAGGGGGTAATTTAATCAGTGGAGCATTCCCAATAGGACCAGCCTAATACAGTGGTACCTCTACTTACGAATTTAATGCATTCCGAACACACATTTGTAAGTCGAAAAAATTGTAAGTCGAATCCCATAGGAATGCATTGGGAGAAAAAAATCGTAAGTCGAAGCAACCCTATCTAAAAATTCGTAAGTAGAAAAAATCCTATCTAAACCGCATCCAAGATGGCGGACGGAGCTCCATTCGTAAGTAGAGGTACCACTGTATAATATAATATAATATAATATAATATAATATAATATAATAATATAATAATATAATATAATATAATATAATATAATATAATATAATATAATATAATAATACAATACTTAGGCAAGTAATGTGAAATATAGACATTTTTGATGTATCCATGCACCCTGAGAATATTGATCAAAATAGTCCCTCTCCCAGCTTCTGACATGTGAATCAAGTTGACAATGTCTGGAACAGCTGTGGCTCCAGTCCTAGTTGAGCTGAAATTTATCAAAGAGAACGAGAAATTATTGGTGATCCTGGGCCTGTTGTGGAATTTCAGAGAACACTTGGTAAATCCCTCCCACCCCAATGTTAGCGCTAGCATGTGGGGAGCTCTGAAATGGGGCTTTTGGGGACGTGGGTGGGGTGCCAGTAGTTTATTCAAAGGATATGGCCAAAGGACATTATTCACTGCAGAGAAGCAAAGGATCTTGCACCTTCACTTTAGAAACTGATGTTACAATGTGTTCATAACACAATTTTGAAAAACAAATATGCAGGGATATTAGTTTGCCTGCAGTGAATGCCCATGAAATATCCTTTATCCTTTTAAGAGCTGCGGTGGTAGAACCAGGAAAGTCTGGAGAGCAGTGCAAAGCCAACTACAATCAAAATGCCTATATTGAAGTTTTATTTAATTATATTTATATTCCTCTTTTCAGCCTGTCATGGAACACTGGGAGGCAAACATGTGACCCATCCAGGCACTGACCAACCACTTGCTTAGCCTTAGGATGGCCTCATCTGCCATTAGACTGTATAGTCGCAATATAGTGAATTTACTTCCATTTGTTTTTAACAGGGTTCTGGAACACGCCAGAGAACTCTGAATAGGATCATGGTGTCACGCTCTGAGGTCGACATGAATGAGATCAAAGGATTTTACAAGTCAATGTATGGCAAATCCCTCTGCCAGGCCATCTTGGTATGTAACTTTTAAAAAGTGCAGTCAACTTAAATTGCACTAAACTTGATTGGGTGGCTAAAGAGTTAGGTCTGGAGCTCTGACAGGTTGGCTTGCAAATGTAGGTCCTGACTTGTTTTTGTATATATATATATATATATTTATCTATTCCTGTTGACAGAAACCACTTTTGGGGCTTCCAAACAATTATGTAGCACCAAGGCTGCAATCTAGGCACGTTTATCTAGAAGTTCCATTGAACTCAGTGGGACTTGCACACAGGGTTTTGCTGTAAGACTCCCTTCAATGTCACACAACTGCATCTTGTAGGTCTGCATTGCATTCTGAGTAGCCCTGTTTAAGAAACCTAGCAGTCCTTCCTTCTTAGCTGCTACTGGCTGGGCTACAATAGGATTTTCACAGCTTGAGTACTGTCTCTCAACACAGCTCCAGAATCCTGCCCCCCCCCCGCAGACTTGAGAGAATACTCCATTGCTTTCAGTGGAGCAGCATTAGCAATAATGCATGTTCAGTGTCATGGACTCTGGGATGAGCCAGGACACATTGAAGTCAGCTCTCCATCAGCACCCCTGCTTTCCTCCATGAGTTGAAGAGGGGCCACTTGTAGCAGGGCCCTTCCTCCTCATGATGTTCTGGATCTAAAACATCACATGAAGAGGTCAGAGGAAAAAGGTATTGTGTGAGTATGGCAGGAAAGGTCGTCCTATTACTGTACTTCATTATGTCTAGTAGTAGTAGACTGTTTTCTTGGTCATATAACATGATTCTTCTTTGTTCTTCCACATGTAGGATGAAACAAAGGGTGATTATGAAAGTATTCTGGTAGCTTTGTGTGGTGGTGACAACTGAGCTCCATATCTTTTGGATACCCTCCAGCCTCTGCCTTGAAGATGTCATTCCTTTTAAACTCCATCTGTTAAATATATGTGTATGTAATGAAGGCACTTAAACAGAGTAATAACAAAGTTAGACTATTGTTCAGTCTTGATACCTTGAAAAACTGTCGCCTGAAAAAATACTTTTTTTGTTGCTCTTAACTTCTGAGGCATTATCTTCTTTTGTAATATTTATCCTAAGCCAAAGAACAGCTATGTTTGCTTTTACATACCTAGTCAATGTAAAAGGTAAAGGATGGGCCTGAACAGGCCTAAGTAACATTCCAAATAAAATTAACCTGTGATGTACATTGTCGGGCTTTGATCTCTTGTGTTTTCTTTATGCATCCTTCTAGCATTTAGTCGAAGGGAAGAGGGCTCCACATAATGGCTGTTGAGTGGAGCTGTGACACTGGCCCTGCCGCCGGGACATCCATCTGTTGGTGCAGGTGCTGGCAAGAGGCTTAAGCCTTGGGCTTTTACTAAGCAAAAACTCCCAAGCCAGGAATGGAACCATCAGCGTTGCCCCATTGCAACAGTCACTGAGTGCAGCCCATTCATACAGTGAACACACAATGGGCAGGGGGCTTACAATTTATCATATTAATGCTAGGATGAAGCTTTTACAATTCTCATTTCACATACGCACACATACACCCACAAATGCATCCCTTATCCCAGCTTAGCTGTTCCACTCGAGTTATATCCTCTTCTTCCAAGCCAAATTGCTATATTTCATCAACAAATACAGAAAGTAGTATTTTGGCTTGAGCAATGGATGTTAAGGGTAGTCCAGTAACCCATGCCAACTCACCTAGGAAGCAACAATACAGATTTACTCCCCTCTTTCCTTACAGAAGAAATTAAAACATATCTGGTTGCAGAAAATGATATTTTCACCTAGAAAAACATTCCAACAGCTAGATAATTCCTGAAGTCATGCATAAGCAAAAAATGTTTTAACTTTGCTTCAACTCTTTATGGAGTAAACAATCTCTCTTAGATAAAATAAATAAAGTCTCTCTTAGAGTATTGTGGTGGATGATCTTTGCTCCAAAAAATATGGTCAAAAGTAAAGGGTTCAAGAACTCAGACCAGAGCAAATGCCAGAAAATCAGACAGACTTTACTAAAACAAAACTGTACAAGAGAGAAAAACTCCAAATAATTACACAGATTAAAATAGCTCAGAAGGTAAGAAAACAACAAATAGTAACTTACCCAGCTAATCAACAACTTAAATCTCAGTAGGCTGAGGAGTGGAACAATATGCTGCCAAAAGCCCAAATAGACGCTGACCTCAGCTTGGCTGGCTGCTGAGAGCTCCCACCAACCCAGATTTTATGGGGACTTAGACCATTGGGTGTTCACCTCTTCCTCTCTATTACCTTTTGACACTGGCCTTGAAGCCTTAATGGGAGAAAGCTGCATGTAAGCTAATTGTTTCTGAGGTTCAATCTAACCCATTCCCATAAACCAGTCTTAAAGGGGCAATATCATCACAAGTCTGTATTGCTGCCTGTTTACCATATTCATATTTGTTACTCAAACTATTGGAATTACAGTGCTAGAAAGATTTGTCCACACTGTTGATGCAGAAAGATACTTCAGCTTCATTGTCTAAGGTGTGGCTGGGATCTCTGGCATTTCGGAAGTTAATAGGAAATCTAACGTTTGCTGCAGCAGAAAATCTGAGAAAGACCAGCCTCTTTCTTCCATAAAAAGGTAAATAGAAGCAGGGCAACCACTGCAGGTTGTGGATTGGGGAATTAAGAGATGAGGAAGGCATCCTATCTTTAGGCTGCCAGTTGTCTTTGCCTCAAAGCATCAGCAGTGGGGTGGTGTCACATTGCTGCCCTCCAGACAGTGGCTGTGGGCAGGGCGGGATGGGGCAGGGCAGAGCAGCCAGCTGCGGCAAGGTTGGCACTGCACAGATGTAGTGGCGAGAGTGCCAAATGAACTCCTCACCCTTCACTGTTCTGGTAGGTAGCGGTGACACTGCTCTTGAGATCCTGTTGTTCCCTGCCAGCAGCAGGGGCTGGAGAACACGGAGGGTGAAGATCACCCTCCGTGCCCTGCCCCCACCTGGTGAGCGAGTGAGTGCCTGCCTGGCAGCATCCGCAGTGAGGGCTGGATGAGGGTGCTTTGCGCCCGCCAGGGTCATGTGCACTCGCACCTGCCCTGGGTGCTGACAAGCAGTACTGCGCTCCGCTACAGACTGTCAAGCATATCCACACAGCAACAGGGGCTAGAAACTTGCTTTCAAAGCAAAACACAGGGCCAGCTCTAGATATAGTCCCAATGGCGCCGGGCGCTAGGGCGCCGGGCCGGTAGGTGGGGTGCTGAGCGGCGAAGCCGCACAGAAGCCATGCTGTGTGCTGCGTGCTGCGAGGGCAGGGGCGCCAGAGCGATCTCCGTGCCTCAGCGCCAGGGCGCCCGACCTGCTCGAGACTGCCCTGGCAGGTAAAGGTAAAGGGACCCCTGATCATTAGGTCCAGTCGTGACCGACTCTGGGGTTGCGCGCTCATCTCGCATTATTGGCCGAGGGAGCCGGCGTATAGCTTCCAGGTCATGTGGCCAGCATGACAAAGCCACTTCTGGCAAACCAGAGCAGCACACGGAAACGCCGTTTACCTTCCCGCTGTAGCGGTTCCTATTTATCTACTTGCATTTTGACGTGCTTTTGAACTGCTAGGTTGGCAGGAGCTGGAACCAAGCAACGGGAGCTCACCCCGTCACAGGGATTCGAACCGCCGACCTTCTGATCAGCAAGCCCTAGGCTCAGTGGTTTAACCACAGCGCCACCTGGGTCCCTAATACACCTGCAATTCTTAGGCAGTTTCCTGTGCCTGATGCAAAATTCTGCACCCTCGCCCCCCCCCATTGAGACATGTCTGTCTCGGGAAACAATGGAGGAGTGTGCCTTTGGGTGTGAAGTGGCTGGGGAGATCCGGCCAGATGGGATAAATTATTATTATTATTATTATTAAGTCAAACTAAGGTTACTGTGCCTGTAGAGCCCAGTCTGGGAGTGACGTCTTTTGTTGCAGCTGGGGAATTTCTCTTCTCTGTGCTCCTCCCAGCAGTCTTTCCTCCTCTGCTCACTGCTATGGACGAACAACCTGATCTCTCTGTCTCTGTGATGATCTGCAAGGGATTCCCACACTGTGGGGGGGATGTTGCCAGCTTTCATGTCGCATTTGCAGACATCTTTGCAATGGGGAGTTAGTCTGCCAACAGGCCTGGTGCCTAAAGACAGCTCCACATAGAGCATGTTCTTGGGAATCCTGCCATCTTCCATTCTGTGGATATAGCCAAGCCAGTGTAGATGTTGCTGAGACAGGAGTGTGAACACACTGGGAATATGGGCTAGGGGGAAGCACATCTTTGTTTGAGACTCTGTCCTGCCATGTGCTGCCCAAAATCTTCCCAACACAGCACATGTGCAAGACTCCTGGTGGATGTGAGTTGCTCACATCTCATTTCCAAAAAGAAGCAGGCTCAACATGCAAGCCTGGTAGACCTTCATCTTGGTATTGGTTGTTAGTGTCACATTCTCCCATACCCTTTTGGACTCCCCTGTGGTCCTTTAGAAATGTAGAATATACACAGCCCTCCAAAATGCTTGCAGGGTCACAGGGTGGGAAATCCATATCATACCTGTCTCCAGGACTTCTCATTTCTCGGGTACCTGCTTTCCTGGAATGTTTGGGTTCTATATCCTCATTCTCACTGCACACACCTAGTTTAATGTAATCTTTTTCCTAGTTACAGGTATGAATGTTTAATAAACCCATAAGATATATTTTCAGCTTCAGGTCTGTGCTTGCCAATGGGAACAAACTAAGATCTCAGACTTTTGATTTGTCATCACGATGAATGTTCTTTGCCAAGTTTTCTTTGTGCAGTCAGGTGTGGGAATACAAACTTTGCTGCCATTGTGAGGTTCCTGGCACATATTAGTGATGTAGAAGGGGTGCTTCCCTCTAGTGCATTGGAAACCTATGAGTAATAGAGCAAATACAAATGTCTCAACTGACTGTCCTTTGTAGAGGAGGAAGGTAAACAGAGAGTTTCTATGCACTGTAATTAAAAGCTTAGGGAAATTATGGGACAGCCACAGCAATCAAGAGAATGAGCTGTGATGTGGGTGGTGGCTGGTTCAAATCTTACCTTGCCACAGAGTCACTGTGAGGTCTTAGGCAAGGCATTTTCACTCAACTAGGTTTGTTAAACAAAAATAAAAAAATCCAGGGACAGACCACAATGACTTAAGCAGCAGGTAGAGGAGAGTTCAGTACCTGGACAAGCCATGAGTCATAAAACACAGGCTAAACTATGGTTACAGCTCATGGTTGGTCTGGAGACAGCAAACCACAAGTCCAGGATGACATGCTAAGCCAAGGTATTGCTTAGTTTGACAAAGCATGGCAGCAAAAATGATGGGTGGATGGGCCAAGCAGCTGTGATCTATGCTAGAGAGTGTACCCTGGAGTATCTGTGCCAAGCCACTATTAGCTTTTTATCCTATTTTCGGACAACCAGGTGCTAAGTGCAACTTGTTTGGCGATAGTCATGAGGCAAGGGGAGGTGACGGCCTTAGATGGCAGGATCCACAGGGATAGCAGATCCCAATGTAGATCTTTATTCCCTTGTTCCTGATGTAGATCTTCTTCACTCATCCCTGGTGCCATTTTGTGGTTTGCCGCGGGTGACAAAATGTATTGGGCCTGAGGATAGTGATGGGTTTCAAGGAGGCTTTGGAGCTGCGAGGGTCACTAACTATAGTGGAAGCAAGCAAAGAATGTGCTTAGGACACATCAAGGCCAACATGCATCCTGCTTAGATAACTACTCTCCCATTCGGAGTTGGAAAGGCCACCTCCTGCTTGGAACCATAATCTGCGCACTGTGCTTAAGAGCTGAGCTACATATTGGCAGCTGCTTGCAGAGTAAGGCCTTGTTTTGCATTTTGAATGCTAAGGGCTTCCTCCAGAAGCTGCCCTACCGTATATCTCTAGGATTGTCTGGACAGACTCAGAGGAGCACTTTCTCAGCCTTCCCCATCACCCTGCAGTCTCCGGAAGAATGGTGTAGCGTTGAAACATGTGCAGAGTGCAAAGAAAGAGACAGATGCACAAGCTTTGCCAGCAAGCTCTGAGAGAGAGAGAGAGAGAGAGAGAGAGAGAGAGAGAGAGAGAGAGAGAGAGGGAGAGAGAAGAAGAAGAAGAAGAAGAAGAAGAAGAAGAAGAAGAAGAAGAAGAAGAAGAAGAAGAAGAAGTGAAGTCCCCAGGCTATTTTTTTAACATCCAAAGGTTGCGTCCCCAAGATTCAAATCCTCCAATCACATCTGAGCCAGCACCTCCCCACACTGTCCCCCAGGGCCGTCTTTAGCACATCAGGTGCCCTGGTGCAGGGATCCCTCGGGCACCCCCCCCACCCCCACTCTTTAAAAAACAACAACTCTGCACCTCCAGCTCTTCCCCTCCATTTAAAAAAAGAAGGGAAAGCTCTTACCTTCCCTGGAGGAGCTCGCCGTCTCCCCTGAGCCGGAAGGCCTCGGGGCGACACCTCGGCTGAGCCGAGAGCTGCAGAGCCGGGAAGGGGAGAGCGTGGCCTGCAGAGAGGCCTGGCGTCCTGGCCCCGCGGAGCCAGCAGGGAGAGCCCCGCTCCTGCAGTCCGGAGACCTCCTGCCGGCAGCGGAGGCCAGAAGGGCGCCATGGAGCCAGCGGGCCGCGGGGAGAGTCCTAGACTGTGGGAAGGCATCCGAGCCTTCCTGCCAACAGGAACGCCAATGAAACGCAGTGCCGGGGTGAGGGATGACCCTGGCGCTGCAGAGCGGAACAGGGTCCTAGTGCCCCTGCTCCGCTCGCTTACCTCCCTGAGCGGAGATCCTGAGCGGCGCGGCTGGCGGAGGGAAAAGGGAGGCGCAGCTCCTCCACTTGCTGGGGCACCCCTCAGCGCCCCGGCGCCCTGCGCCACTGGAGTCAATGGGCGAGCCGGCCCTGCTGTCCCCATGTGCTTTTCATGCGCTTTTCACATGAGACAGGATCTGGTTTCTGCACCTCAGAGCAGGAAATACATCAAAGGAGGCAAGAGACAAAAGAAGGGATGCACTCAGAGGAGGCAATAAATTCAGGAAAGGAAAGGCAGATATGATAGGCATTTAGCACTTCTTTCCTAGAGATTATGATGTACTTCAAAGAGAGGCAGCCAGGAAAGGAAAAAAGTCAAGTGGGCAGGGAATTTTTCCCAGAGCTGCATGACCTTTCCATCCTCACTCATGTATGGCCAAATGCAATGATATGAGCACGCCTCATACAGAACAATAATACCCCCAGGCTACTAGCCTGGCCCAGTCAACAATCAAAGCTACTACACCTACTAAGGAAACCTTAGTTAAGCCTCACCGTTCGTCAACACGTTGGCCAGTTTATAGGGGTACATTGCTCAGAATATGATGCTACAGAATGGCAGAAGGGATTGTCAGATTCAGTCTAATTTTTAAAAATACAGCTACAAAAGATTTTTGCTGAGGAGGGATTTAATTGTGGCTCCTTTCTGAAAGTGCTGGGAGAGGTCAACAATTCACATTTACTCATCCTAACTTCCTTGCAGGGAAGAACAGTTCCTGCCGGGGATCTTCAGGGTTGCCAATGAGCAGAAAGTAACCGCTCATCATGAGAGCAGCATAAAGTGAGGTGTGTCTCCAGATTCCCACCATCAATTTAACCTTACTGAGGCTTCCTGAACCATGCTATTTATGACATCGGTTGATGACAGAAAACTGCTTTGCAGGACAGCTCCTTTCACTCCTATAAAGCTTTGCTAAACCCAAGCCACTTACAGATCAAACCAGCCATTCTTACTTGATATGGGAATTGAGAGGAAGATCACTTTGTTAGCTGAGTTCCACCCAGCACAGTGTGTGTCATAGGGTGGAGTAGATTGTCTGCATATATGAACAGGTATGTGCCTGAAAAAAAGACTCAAGGACCAATGCTAGACAGTTTACTTGAAAGTGAACTTCCAGTTGATTCCACAGGTTTGAGGATTTCTGACTTAGGAGAAGGGAAGAGTGTTTCCACTTCGGATTCCTAAGGTCTCATTGTCATAGGCTGTCCTTTTGCTAGTATTATACTGTGAATGTAAATTGTCTGTTAATATTAATAATAGAACAACATGCTGATCCAGGTAAGGTGATCCAGCCATATAAACATGTGTATCACTTGCTGGATCTCAAACTGTGAGTGTATGTTGTATGCACATCCAAATGCATATTGGGATGCACCTCTGAGTATGGAGACCATCTGTCCACAATGTGCATCGCTTTCAGTGGGATGGATTTTTCAGCATACATTGCTATCCTCCTTGCAGTGCAACAAGTCCCATGCAAATAAATACCCACTATAAATATGACTACAGCTGGTGGTGGGTGGCTCTGTGGGTTAAACCACAGAGCCTAGGGCTTGCTGATCAGAAGGTCAATGGTTCGAATCCCCATGACGGGGTAAGCTCCCATTGCTCGGTCCCAGCTCCTGCCAACCTAGCAGTTCAAAAGCATGACAAAGTGCAAATAGATAAATAGGTACTGCTACAGCGGGAAGGTAAACGTTTTTTCCGTGCGCTGCTCTGGTTTGCCAGCAGTGGCTTTGTCATGCTGGCCACATGACCGGGAAGCTGTACAGCGGCTCCCTCGGCCAATAACGCGAGAAGAACGCTGCAAGCCCAGAGTTGGTCACGACTGACTGGACCTAATGGTCAGGGGTCCCTTTACCTTTACCTTTACAGCTGGATCTCACAGAATGAGAATTAAGAGATTTTAAGAGGGGGTGAGGAGATTATTAAATGATATCTTGAGATCAGCCAGAGAAACTGCAGATATTTCATATTTTTCCTATGGATGCAAATGCCTGTCATATGAGGGTTAAAGTCTACATGTTCAGAATGTTTCAGACCAGCCAAAGCATCTGGTTTTGTTTTGCTTGGTCTTGGCTAGAAGGATGGAAAGAACTCTTCAGCTCCTTCTTATGCAAGTGAGAATAAACTCCATTTTACATAAACTTAACACTCAGCAGACTGGAAAAGCGAATGGAAAAGGAATGCTGGTATTATGAGTAAATAATTTGCATAGATATTATCTATATTAAAATCTTAATATTTAGGGTGTTCTCGAAGAGAAGACTTCCTGGAAAAGACCCTGATGTTGGAAAAGATTGAGGGCACAAGGAGAAGGGGACAGCAGAGTACGAGATGGTTGGAAAGTGTTCTTGAAGCTACGAACATGAGTCTGACCAAACTGCGGGAGGCAGTGGAAGACAGGAGTGCCTGGCGTGTTCTGGTCCATGGGGTCACGAAGAGTCGGACACGACTAAATGACTAAACAACAACAACAATTGTAACTGGGGAATCCAAAATACAAGATTAGAACTATCTGAGGCGTTCCATCTTGCTATTTAAGCTCCTGAATAGAATACCCGGGAAGCTCAGAGAGGCACAGCTCTAAACCCAGACATTTTGCTGCCCTGGGCAAAGAAGAAGAGAGCCCCCCCCCCAATTGCACATAGATAAGCCAACTGGTCTGGTGAGGGGACAGTGTTCTCCACTGCACCTCAGAAAAGAAGGCTAATATGGGCACAGACTAAGATGCAGGACACACCCAGCTCTGGCTCCAACAGAGGACAGAGCCTACATGTAGTTCTGCCCTATCATTAGCCTGATGAAAATCAACATCCTGAGTCAGAATGCCACCAGTACTGTACACATCAGCATTGGTGACCACACACTTGAGGTGGTAGAAGATTTTGTCTACCTGGGCTCCATCATAACCAGCAACCTCTCCATCAACGATAAGCTGGACAAGTGTATTGAAAAGGCAGCTACAGCAATGGCTTGCTTCTGCAAAAGGGCTGCCATACATCCAGGGTTTCCCTGACCTATCCGGGATTTGGACGTAAAAAATGGGATCCGGGGGGGATTTTCCACAAGTCAGCAAAATGTCTGGGAAAACACAGACATATGGCAACCCATATTTTTCTGTCCAGATTTTCACTTTTTGAAATATGGCAAACCTAGATAAGAGAATAGATAGATAGATAGATAGATAGATAGATAGATAGATAGATAGATAGATATAGATAGATGATAGATAGATAGATAGATAGATACTTTATTGTCATTGTACATTGTTAGTTGTGAGGATACAATGAAGCAAGAGGGTCTCCTCTGCTAGCCTAGAGGGTTTGTAGGGGAGGAGTTGCTTTATTTTTATGCAAGTTGTTTTGAGGGGGCTTTGCTTTGTTTTGAGGTCCAGTGCCGAGGGCCTTCTGGCAGTTCCCTCGCTGCGAGAATCCAAGTTACAGGGAACCAGGCAGAGGGCCTTCTCGGTGGTGGCACCCGCCCTGTGGAATGCCCTCCCACCAGGTGTCAAAGAGAACAACTACCAGACCTCTAGGAGACATCTGAAGGCAACCCTGTTTAGGGAAGCTTTTAATGTTTAATAATTATTGTATTTTACTGTTTGGTTGGAAGCCGCCCAGAGTGGCTGGGGAGACACAGCCAGATGGGTGGGGTATAAATAATAAATCATTATTATTGTTATTATTTGCCCTAAATCATGACTGAGAGATTCTCATAAATAATAAATCATTATTATTGTTATTATTTGCCCTAAATCATGACTGAGAGATTCTCATAACAAGGAAATATAGACGATATCAACACAGAATGCTTTCCAATCAGTTGAGAGGGGATCAGTTGAGAGGGGTTGCTGTCATGTGACTCTTCATTGAAGATAATTATTTGGTAAAGTATTCTATCTCTTTGCACAGTCATTTCTACTAAAAGTGGCTCTAAAATTCTAACACATTGAAATAAAGACCTTTATCTTGTGACTATCAGCATTACTAGCATCATTTGGCAAAAGTACAGTTAATACACCTTGCTGAAACCAACCCCCATTTTCTAGGCTGCACTGCCACCTTGTGGGTACGTTTCCATTTAGAAAAAATGGAACTAAAAAAAAGTTCCATTTTCACTGCTGCTAAAAGGTCCAAACCAGTGGTGGGGAGGAGAGAAACCCCAAACAACCTCTTCAATAAACGTTTCTGAAAACAAGAAATGTAGTTTAGTGTGTCCTGAACTCCTATGATGATGGAAGAATGTGCTAGCTGTAAGCTGTCTATAGAGAGCTGTGCTTTTGACCTAAGCATAGCTGCCAAGTTTTCCCTTTTCTCATGAGGAAGCCTATTCAGCATAAGGGAATTTCCCTTAAAAAAAAGGGAGAACTTGGCAGCTATGGACCTAAGTAACATTGGAGATTATAGTGGCAGCACATTTCTGAACAGAAAAGAAAACAGTATGTATGGATGGATGCATGCATTTATAATGATTGAGGACAGCCCTCTGTTTGAGTGCTAGTGAGTCCAAGTCTGATTTAAATATAAAAAGAAAGAGCAGAAGATCTCTAGCAACATTTAGCAGCACCTGGTCCACAGGCACACAAGTCACCTGATGTTTTCCTCACTACGGTGATACACATTATAGTCCTACTTAAATTATAGTAATTAATTCTAAAACTGTGCTTATACACATAAATTACTGTACTCAACTTGGTTTTTGGCAATGCCTAACTGGCCACCCTATGCCTTCTGCATCAGACAAAATCAAGCAGATAAGAACATGTGGCCTATCTTTGCAATTGAGCCTCCTGGTATGAGTGACATGCCCTCTTGAGGACTAGGAGTCCAGGGTTTCTGCTAGTGTTTCCTGTGCACAGGCAGCAGAAGCCAGCAGGGACAAGCTCTACATCATAACCAGGGAGGTTGAGATCCCAGGGACAGTGGAGGCCACCCAGGACTGCTGATAGGATTTAGTGGCCCCACAACGGATGTGAACGAGGGACTTGGGCCTTACTGAATACGTGTCAGTTGGTTCCAGGAACAGAAAGCAGTGTATACAATGGGTATGCATACATGCTATAATACCATGCCTGAAGATAGATAGATGATAGATAGATAGATAGATAGATAGATAGATAGATAGATAGATAGATTTAGATAGATCAGGTGGCCCAAAATGTGAGACGTTTAAACAAAAGGAACATAAATAAGCTGAAGGCTATTAACTCTTCACTTTTTTGAAACATTCAAGGCTAGGCATCACCAAACTTTGGCCCTCCAGATGTTTTGGACTACAATTCCCATCATCCTTGACCACTGGTCCTGTTAGCTAGGGATCATGGGAGTTGTAGTCCCAAAACATCTGGAGGGTCGCAGTTTGGGGATGCCTGTTCAAGGCCTTTCTCCAAGGTATCCAGATGAAAAAGAGGACAGAGCTCCCTTACCTTTAATAGTTGTGTAGAGGATGGAATTTGCATGACAAACTCACCTGCTAAGTTTAACAACATATATGAAGACTAGAGCTCAGCTTTTTACCCAAGGGGTTTGTTAGCCATCAGCAGATAACTGACTTACAGTGCAATTTTTACTCAGAAGCAAGTCCTGTTGTAATCAGTGGGCTTACTCCCAGGTAAGTGTCCATAGGATTACAGCCTTAGATGCACACCCTCCAAGTGTCCTGATTTATGAAAGCCATCGTGGCTTCTGATTTGTCCCTATTTTCCCCACCAATGCCACCGCTGCTGAGCTCAGGGAGGAGGAGGAGGAGGAGGAGGAGGAGGAGGAGGAGGAGGCAGCGCTTGTCCCAAGCTGGGGCAGCTGAGACTGCAAGGGAGCGTTGCCTCTCCTTGGCCTCCACTGCTGGCCTCCTCCCTTGGACAGCTCATAGCAGCTGCTGGAGAGAGGAGGAAGAGGAGAGGCTGCCACCGCCCAGGCCCAGCCCTGTGGAATGCACTGGCTCTGAGGGGCAGGCAGAGGACAGAGCAGCCCTGGGCAGGAAGAAGGGGGGGGGACAAAGTGTCTGTGCCTAATCTTGCCCCTTTCTAGAAGTTATTTATCAGTGTGTACTTTTCTTTTTGCAAATCTGCCAAGGAATAAAAGAAAATTGGGATTAAGGGGTTTTCTTAGGGCGGTGTCATCACTTCTGAAACATCAGGTGATGACATGTGTGTGAATAAGCAATCAGATACAACTTCGGCCTTATAATGAACTTTAAAAAACGTTCAAACCCCTTTACCAAAAACCCAGAATCCTTTTTGTTGGGGATAATCACAACAGAAGTTACAAAAAAAGGGGGAAAGGCACAAAAATTGATAACGTACCAACAAAAGAAGAGAGGCATCTCAAACTGAATATGTGGAGTTAGCAGGCATGACCACTAGAATAAGAAACCAAAATGATACGTTGTTGTTGTTGTTGAATTTATATACCGCCCTATACCTGGGGGTTTGGGGACATGGGTGGCACTGTGGATTAAACCACAGAGCCTAGGGCTTGCCAATCAGAAGGTCGGAGGTTCAAATCCCCGCGACGGGGTGAGCTCCCATACTTTGTCCTAGCTCCTGCCAACCTAGCAGTTCGAAAGCACACCAAAAAATTGCAAGTAGATAAATAGGTACCACTCCAGTGGGAAGGTAAACAGCGTTTCCGTGTGCTGCTCTGGTTCGCCAGAAGTGGCTTTGTCATGCTGGCCACATGACCCAGAAGCTGTATGTTGGCTCCCTCGGCCAATAATGCGAGATGAGCGCCGCAACCCCAGAGTCGTCCGTGACTGGACGTAACAGTCAGGGGTCCCTTTACCTTTACCTTTAGTTCAATATGAGAAGGAAAATGGGAGTATCCCTAAACATCTTTTTAAAGAAAAAAAGCATTGTTTATAGGAATGCATTCCTCCCTTTAATAGGTATCTCAAGTGCTGAGTGCTAATAGGATTGCAGTCAAAACAACCATTGAGGAATCAAAGAGAGAGATCAGCATGCTTGGGAATATTCTGATTTTTGCAGAAGTATAAATAAAATTTTAAAACAAAAACTAAGGGCTGAAAAAAGGACTTTAGCAACTAAGCATGTTTTGCAGTCATGAGCGCCAGTTGGGAAAAAGTTTCTGTAAGATGTACAATCACTTCCTCAGTTGAAAATATTTTACTGAAGCATCAAAATGCTTAATCTATTAATTCATATGCATAAAATAAAAGTGTATTCTTGCTCTTAAGAAACTGCATGACATAATACCACTAGATGGAGCTGTAGATATTTGAGCAAGGCTGTTCTTTTGCACAGTGGCAATATTTTCCCCTTCAGAAAAGCTCCTGGGTCTTCTTCAGGGGCCTTCGAATGTGCTTGTGTAAGCCACCCAAACTCCGCTTATCAACCGCATCCAAAATAAACTACAGAAAATCCTTGTAGTCCCCAGTGTGCAGAGAAGGAGAGTGCCAAGTTTGAATAGGTAAATAGGGGTTCTCATAAATTAGTAATCAGCCCTGGTACAAGGGTGTTTCAAAATAAATTAGGTTATAGATTTCCAGCTCTCAGACTGACACTGTAACTACAGTGTGGCTGGGAGAGTGCAGGTTTCTGTTGCAGCATCAATGCATTTTACATGTGGAGGATATAGCAGTAATCCGATCAACGGCAATTGCCACAATACCAGACGGATCTCTAAAAATAGAAGCCCCATGGTAATCTGTCTGGATTACTGAATTCAATGAGTACTTGGTGACAAATCAGGAAAATATTCAGTGAACAGGATTTGAATACATACATAATGTTGTATTTGCATTCAAGGAGATGTGTAACTTCTCCTGTCTTCAGTGCCACAGAATTGTGTGTGTGTGTACACTGTGTGTGTGTGTGTGTTATATTATACAACTATTTGACGTTTAGAAGACATCTGAAGGCAGCCCTTTTTAGAGAACTTTTAATGACTGATGTTTTAATGTATTTTTAATCTTTGTTGGAAGAAGCCCAGAGTGGCTTGGGAAACCCAGCCAGATGGGCAGGGTATAAAAAATAAGAAGAAGAAGAAGTTGTTGTTGTTGTTGTTGTTGTTGTTATATATTGGAATACTTCTCTCTGGCTTATCCCTAAAGCAAAAAACAGAAAGACTTTTAAGTTGTGGTCTTGTATCTTAATTGTTCACTAACCCAATTGTTCACTAACCTATTTTCCTGGTATTATCTATCCTGTTCAGTTCAACCTCAGGAATTATATGGGTTTAAGCTATTTTGGCACTCCAGTGCATGGCTGGGCCATGGACAACATGGGCTATTAAACTGCTCTTGGTGATGGGAATGAATTTGGAGGGGAAACTATTTTTTAAAAAATGTATAGACTGTTTCACAACTTAAAGCTATTGAAGTGGTGTACAAGATAAAACACAAGTTCTAAAAACAATAAAATCAGTTCAACAAACTCAAGTAATAAGGGGAGCTGGAGATATCTTGACAAGCAGTCTTGATTTACTGATTGCATTTATCTGCAACCTTTCCTCCAAGGACCTAAGGTGGCACACCTGGCTGAGCAGCGTGTTCAGCCCTGGCCTCTCAGGTCCTGGCCAGGCACTCTAAACCCTGCACCCCAGGGAGTCCTGCTACGGAAGTCCGGGCAGCTGCCGTCACTGGCCTTGCCCATTGGTGCTGCAGGGCAAGCAGAGAATTCAATGGCAGTAGTTATGACAAAAGATAAGCCACAGAGCCACTGTTGCCGCTAGTATTAAAGTGACTTTTAACTTGTTTCCAAATCCTAGACTGTAATTCTTTATGAAGAGAGAAAGTGTTTACCAATCTCACTATGGAAATCACATGTATTTGACTGGTGAACTGCTAGTGCTTTTCAGCTTTGTTCTTTCCATAATGAAAATCCCAGAAGTCATCTGCTCCCCACTCCAGCACATTTCTCCCACCCCTTTGAAAAATCAAATTATAGTTCTGCCGGCAATAGGAAGTGGTCAAATCAGTAATGGGAGGAAAGTATGTGGATTACTTCAGTGAATGATGAGTTGGCTGTAAGGATCTTTCCATCGTGCTCTTGATTGAAAGATGGTTGATTGTAATGCTTGTTTGAGAGATTTTATATTGGAAGAACTGCCCAAATCTGTATTGGCTGAGGTCTCAAAGGTTTATCAGAAACACTGATTAGGAGCCACAGCTCAGGCCGTCCATAATTGGCGGGATCCCCATGCCCCAACATTGGAATGATTAATTTGTGTTCACACTCACCACCCTACCTTGATTCAATGTGTTCTGTACTGTCGTATCAATCCTTTTCTTTGTCTGATTTTACTGCACAGAGAACACTACTGCTTCCTGAATGGCTCTGGATGGGTGAGCCAATTGTGTCTCGTGAGTCCTGTGTGGCTTCTGGGGAGTGCAAGCATGACTCCAGAGCAATAATTCTGTTTAATTTTGAAACAGAATTAAAATACAGTCCTTAGCACAGATGGAGTCTAGGGCCGGGTGAATCTGTCTATTTTGCTTCCTCTCATTTTCTACTCTTAAGTTTGGTTCTCTACATTTTCACATCAGAGGTGACAGCTTCTCTGGAGGATTGAGTGGGCCCAACACAACATCTGGATGTTCGGCATGGGGCTCTCTGAACATTGAGGAGGCTCGGCTCCCTCAAAGAAAGATTGGGGGACCCACAGTGCTGGTGCCCTTGGTTTGGATTTTTTTTTAAGTGCTCATGGAAATTCATCAGCATTTAGCTGTGAATTTCTCCTAATAAACATATTTGTATGAAATTTTGCCTCACAATCACATTTTTTGCAAAGCAGTGTCCTCTCCCTCTTTTTTGCATGTTACTGTCACTGTATTTTATACACACTTTACCTGAGTATATGCATTTTTGTATATGTCCCTTGTCTGGAGAACTGCATTGTAAAGTTTGGAGAAGTATGGCTTTCAAAGGATGGCAGTATTTGAGGTCACATGCTGTTTGGGAAAATGCAAACTGGATTGATTCACATTTAAATATGAACTGAATTGAATATCTCTCCCATCCTTAATGGAGCTAAGGGCAGGGGAAGATAGATCGGGAGCTGCAGATAGATTTTTGTAGAGTGACATGGGTTTCTGGATCCTGATTGTTTTAACCAGGGCCGGCTCTAGGTATAGTTCCGGTGGCGCGGGCGCCAGGCCGGCAGACGGGGCGCTGCGAGGGGGGGGCGCCGGAGCAATCTCCGCGCCTCAGCGCCAGGGCGCCCGACCTGCTCAAGACTGCCCTGGTTTTAAAAATAGCAACAACTGTGGAAACGACTTAATCTAACCAGAAGTTAACTCTTGCTTGTGAACTCAAGTTTAATTTTGGTAGAGAAAATGATTTATTCGGCTCAGAGGCACCCTGTGCTTTAAGTCTGTCTTTTGAGAAGGCTTTCTGGTTGGTAGATCTTGTGGTTCTAGCAGAAGGAAGGAAGGTAGGTAGGTAGGTAGGTAGGTAGGGAGGGAGGGAGGGAGGGAGGGAGCTACCCACTCTGGCCTAGAGTCATATCTGATGCAATCCAAGACCTTCCTTTTCTTCATAATATGTGAGAATGTGCAGCAGTGACACAGGAAACAACAGCATCAGGGGCAAGCTGAGGCTCATTTGAGTTTTTTTTATTGTTGTTGTTGTTGTTTAGTCGTTTAGTCGTGTCCGACTCTTCGTGACCCCATGGACCATAGCACGCCAGGCACTCCTGTCTTGCACTGCCTCCCGCAGTTTGGTCAAACTCATGTTCGTAGCTTCGAGAACACTGTCCAACCATCTCGTCCTCTGTCGTCCCCTTCTCCTAGTGCCCTCCATCTTTCCCAACATCAGGGTCTTTTCCAAGGATTCTTCTCTTCTCATGAGGTGGCCAAAGTATTGGAGCCTCAGCTTCACGATCTGTCCTTCCAGGGAGCACTCAGGGCTGATTTCCTTAAGAATGGATAGGTTTGATCTTCTTGCAGTCCATGGGACTCTCAAGAGTCTCCTCCAGCACCATAATTCAAAAGCATCAATTCTTCGGCGATCAGCCTTCTTTATGGTCCAGCTCTCACTTCCATACATCACTACTGGGAAAACCATAGCTTTAACTATACGGACCTTTGTCGGCAAGGTGATGTCTCTGCTTTTTAAGATGCTGTCTAGGTTTGTCATTGCTTTTCTCCCAAGAAGCAGGCGTCTTTTAATTTCGTGACTGCTGTCACCATCTGCAGTGATCAAGGAGCCCAAGAAAGTAAAATCTCTCACTGCCTCCATTTCTTCCCCTTCTATTTGCCAGGAGGTGATGGGACCAGTGGCCATGATCTTGGTTTTTTTGATGTTGAGCTTCAGACCATATTTTGCGCTCTCTCTCCTCTTTCACCCTCATTAAAAGGTTCTTTAATTCCTCCTCACTTTCTACCATCAAGGTTGTGTCATCTGCATATCTGAGGTTGTTGATATTTCTTCCGGCAATCTTAATTCCGGCTTGGGATTCATCTAGTCCAGCCTTTCGCATGATGAATTCTGCATATAAGTTAAATAACCAGGGAGACAATATACAACCTTGTCGTACTCCTTTCCCAATTTTGAACCAATCAGTTATTCCATATCCAGTTCTAACTGTAGCTTCTTGTCCCACATAGAGATTTCTCAGGAGACAGATGAGGTGATCAGGCACTCCCATTTCTTTAAGAACTTGCCAAAGTTTGCTGTGGTCGACACAGTCAAAGGCTTTTGCATAGTCAATGAAGCAGAAGTAGACGTTTTTCTGGAACTCTCTAGCTTTCTCCATAATCCAGCGCATGTTTGCTATTTGGTCTCTGGTTCCTCTGCCCTTTCAAAATCCAGCTTGCACTTCTGGGAGTTCTTGGTCCACATACTGCCTAAGCCTGCCTTGTAGAATTTTAAGCATAGCGTTTATTATTAGTAACTATTAGTAACTACATATATATGTCACAAGTCACACTGTTCTACACTGTATACAAACAATACTGTAAAACATTAAAATATACTAAAAATGAGCAAATCATTGGACTAAAGCTCAGCAGCAAATAGTAAAGCAGTACAAAAAAATGCGGGGTCAGTAAAAGTATACAACACATGCAAAATGCAATGGATTCAAAAGTTCACATTATTAAAAATCTGGGGAATGGACATGTCTTCTGTAGTTGTCATCTGCTGCCCCCTGCCTGGTGGAGGCCCCCATCGTGGAGGGCCTCTGGAGGTCATCTCAGGGACTTCAAAAATTATTCAGACCATCTGGTCCCAAACATTTTAGGCTTTCAATTGGACCTGGAAATGGCCTGGACACTGGTGCAGAAGATAAATCACTGGCAGAATAGGATCAAATCTTGGAGACGCCATTAACAGTTTTACTACACTATTCTGGGCCACTCAAAGTTTCTGAGCCAGTTTAAAGGACTGTCACATGTATGATGAATTGCAGTAGTCAAAGCAGGAGGTTAGCAGAGCCCAGGTAACGGAGGCAAGACTGGCACAAGGAGAAACCATCCAGTCAAAGGTTTCTGCAGAGGGAAATGTGAGAGCATTGGGGGGTGGGGTGGCGACAGAAGTACAGTATTGCAGTAGGCAGGACTTAACTGCCCCCGCCCCCAATTTGCATTCCGTGCTAGGGTCTCATGTTCAAATATATGAAAAAAGAAGAAATTGTCCTTCTCTTAGCAACTGTCCTTGATCAGGCTGTATGAGGAAAAGGGCTTCCAGGTGAGTTCCTTTAATTTTTAATCTGCTGTTGAGGGAATCTCTTTGGCTGTCATCCTTTGTTTTCAGATCTACCACTAGCATAAAGAACATAGCTGCCAAGTTTTCCCTTTTCTCGCGAGGAAGCCTATTCAGCATAAGGGAAAATCCCTTTAAAAAAGGGATAACTTGGCAGCTATGATAAAGAATTTAGATAAAATGACTTATATGAAACTGGGTGTGGGTGGGTGTGATAATCTAAAGCAGGGGCCGCCAGACACTGAGTTTCCTTTCCTTTTTTTTTTTTTTGAAGCAAGTCTGTAGACCTCCAAAAAGAAAGTTATGGGACAAAATGTGTAGGCTGTGTATTTTCCCTGGTACTGAGGAATGCTCCCTGTTGCTTTCAGACACCAACAGCATCAGTGTTTTTGTAAAATTGATATTATGTGATTTCTGCAATCAGGACCAGCAGGACATAGCTGACTTCCCATGATAAGCATAAGGTTGTTTGGGGGGAGAGAGAACTGTCTCGTTTGTGTTATGCTGTCCACCCATGGCAGCCATGTTATGTTATGCCCCAGCACTTTCTCAAAATTCAGAATGTATCCACTAGTCCAAAAAGGTTGGTAATACAGTGAAGGGCTGTACATGTTCCAGCTTGTCAGTATCCTTATCACCATATTTTTCACTCCATAAGACGCATCTGACCATAAGACACACCTAATTTTTTAGAGGAGGAAAGGGGGAAAGCCCTGGTTTTTTGGAATCAGCTCACAGTTGTGCAGCTTTTTTGCAAAGGGGGAAAGCTCCATTTTTGAGGATCAGCTCAAAGTTGTTGAGCTTACCTTCCAAAGGGGAAAAATCCTGTTTTTATGGGGTTCCATTCACAGTTCTGCAGCTTCTTTAGGAAAGGAAAGGAAGCCATTTCTACAGCTTCCAGACAGATAATCTAATCAGCCAGTCACATGTCACTGGGGAAACAAACAGCCTCCGTCTGCAGAACAGTCAACAATGCAGGCCTGGGCAAGGGGCCGGGGCCAGGAAGGGAGCTAGCGTCCCTTATCTCCCTCCCTGATCTCTTGCCATCAGCTGCTGAGTGGCTTCCTTTCAACACCCTCTTTCCCTCTTGTTACCCTTTAAAAGCACGACCTGCTTTTTGCCCTTGGGCAATTTGGCTCCAGGGATCACACATTCGCTCCATAAGATGCACAGACATTTCCTCTTACTTTTTTAGGAGGAAAAAAGTGTCTTATGGAGCGAAAAATACAGTAATTTGTAGCACCCAGAATTAGACATAGTATTCCTGGTGTGGCCTGACCAAGGCAGAATAGAGTGGTACTATTACTTCCCATGATCTGGACACTAGGTGTGACGTTGACCTATGATAGTGCTGGCTGTGAAATAGTTAACCGGGTGACCCAATAAGAACCCAGGGGGGGGGTAGAGTCAGAGGGACTATAAAACCAGCTCGGGGGGGGGTATATCAGGTAGTTCAGGGGGTTCGGAGTTCAGTTGGGATCGGAGTGGGAGTTGAATTGCGGGGGAGTCTGTGGGTAGGTTGAGATAGTGTAGCGGAAAATAATCTGAGTCAGTAACAGTTTGAATCTGAGAAGATCAGTAGATAACAGCAGGTTGGAAATTGGATGCTGGAAGGTATAGGACGGTATAGGAAGGTATAGGCCGGTATAGGCATAAAGTTATTATAATTGTTTGAAGACCGTTTATGAAACCACACGCTTGTTAAACTGCAGTAAATAAACAGAAGTTTTATGTTCCAATTTAACCCTGACTGGACTCAGTACTTTACCAGTTAGAGACTGGTTGGTGGCAGCGGGAAACCCAGTGGTGGCACAGGGGGCAACAGACCGTGAAACGTCTGGGGACTCTGTGTGATCGCCACACTAGGCTTCTGTTGATGCAGCCTAGTAGACCATCAGCTTTTTTTGCAGCTGCATCACACTGTTGATTCATGTTAAGCTTGTAGGCTACTAACACCCCTAGTTCCTTTTCACATGTACTACCAGCAATATAGGTGTCCCTCATCTTATATTTGTGCCTTTGGTTCTTCAAAGTCACGAGGGGACTTATGCATGAATATCTGAAGACTGATTGAAGAAGCTACTGGTCCTCCAGACACATACTTTCCTCCCTCACCCCCAAAAGATAATTAATTGTGCTATTTCATCATAAAAAGTTTTTACTTCCTTTCCTGTCTTTCTTTTTTAAGTCTCTCAAAGAAGATTTGTCTCTCTCCTTTTTGCGGTGGAAAAATATATCTAGATCTTAGATGGGCTGAGGGTAAGAACAGAAGGAAAAGACTTTTGATCCCATGTCTGCATCCAATATCTGAGATGTTACTAAAAGAACCACGCAATGTGCCTGAAGAAAATCTCTCTCTCTCTCTCTCTCTCTCTCTCTCTCTCTCTCTTGAAAACTTGAAGGAAGCATTGCATCCCATGTGCCATAGACCATCATTTTTCAAGGTTTGGAAACAGTACAGGAACCTGCACACCTTTGCAAGAGAAGAGAAAGTGAAATGAGTGTGAATGCCACCAACAGCCCAAGGGATGCTTGGAACTGAGGAGCAGCAACAGAGACAATGGAATGAGTGGTTTTATGTTCATGGAGGACAAAGCTAGCAGAGGAGTAGAGAGAGTGAGAAGGGGCATGTGGGCAATGGAGAAGAACAGATAAATAAGTAGAGGGAAGAAAACAGCACAGTGGGCTCTTCTAGCATGGGTGAGTCCAGATTAGTTCTGGGGAATAAGGAGATTGTCAAGACCATTATTAGCGGAGCAAGGATTTAATCTGCTCTATAAGTTGTATATAAAATATAGGATGCATATAGGTCACATTGTGACTGAAAGTCGGGGGAGTGAATGGGGTTGCATGAAAGACTGCGCTGGAATGCCCACTAACTCTGTCTACACACTAGAATCAAACAGAGATAGGGTGCTGCCTTAGGTTCCTCTAGCAATTGGTCTATCTAGCTTGGTACTGTCTATTCTGATTGATGGCAGCTCTCCAGGGTTTCAGACAGGGAATATTCCCAGCCCTGGAGATGTCGGCAAGTGACTCTTGGGCCTTTCTGCATGTGAAGCAGATGCTCTGCCTCTTCCCGTAATGCAGGGGAGCAAGAAGCGCTCTCTGCTTCTGATTCCTCCCCCCTTTGCTTACCCTTTTAAAAGTCCTGTGCTGGTGTTTGGGGGGGGCATCCTTACATGCAGAGTGACTCTTGCAAACTAGTGTATTTCAGCTGACTGATTTCAGAATGTCCAATCCCGTGCAACATGGATAGTTATATATTAGCTGTTTAAACTTGCATATAATGGCGTGAGCTCTTCACGGTATATTTCTCTTGTGCCCAGGTCAACACACCACATGCTCATTTGCTTCCATAGCATTAAATCTGGTACTTTTAATTTGCCTGATTAGTAGTTTATCACAGCTAAAGTAACAACCATTGAAGCCTCAAAGAGTTCCCCTTCCCCACCAAAATACTTGGAATTACAGATTCAGCACCATTTGTGATGCCTTGAGTGTGACAGGTCCTATTCACCTTTTCACATGCATGGTCCATAGTACATAATAACACTAGATGGCATGTTGCCAGGTTAGCTGACTACTTGACCTCTCCTTTTTATTATTAGCTCTTTATCAGAGGGAATCCAGTCCCTGTTCCTTGTTCTAGAAAACAGTTACCAGAGAGAGACTGCATCAAGCCGTTTGGTCATGTTCAGAAATGTTTCCATATGCAGTAAGGGAACTGTGAAAACATCTTTTAAAAGCAGCATGCCTCTTTGGCACCAGTATTTGCGGGAGAGGGAGGAAGGGAAGGAGGTTATTGTTTTGTTTTTGCCCTTGTTTTTATTATGCATTTTGTGGTGGTTTTTTTTTTTGTATTTTAATGCTGTGAATCACCCTGAGATCTATGGGTGAAGGGCAGTATACAAAATAATAATAATAATAATAATAATAATAATAATAATAATAATAATAATAATGTAAAGAGCACATTAGGTCCAGATAGCTAAGCTATGGTTTTCCCAGTAGTGATGTATGGAAGTGAGAGCTGGACCATAAAGAAGGCTGGACCATAAAGAAGACGATAAAGAAGGCTGATCGCCAAAGAATTGATGCTTTTGAATTATGGTGCTGGAGGAGACTCTTGAGAGTCCCATGGACTGCAAGAAGATCAAACCTATCCATTCTTAAGGAAATCAGCCCTGAGTGCTCCCTGGAAGGACAGATCATGAAGCTGAGGCTCCAATACTTTGGCCACCTCATGAGGAGAGAAGAATCCTTGGAAAAGACCCTGATGTTGGGAAAGATTGAGGGCACTAGGAGAAGGGGACGACAGAGGACAAGATGGTTGGACAGTGTTCTCGAAGCTACGAACATGAGTTTGACCAAACTGCGGGAGGCAGTGCAAGACAGGAGTGCCTGGCGTGCTATGGTCCATGGGGTCACAAAGAGTCGGACACGACTAAACGACTAAACAACAACAAAGAGCACAATTTTTTCCCATGTAAATCACTTTTTTTCTTATTGTGACCATAACATGCAAACACAAGCTTGCAGGCAACAAAATATGTGGGCTGGTTTCCCTTCTCTGCATTTCATGTGGGTCTTTCTTATCTTGTATTGAATATCTAGTTATGAGACCTATCTTGCTTTCTTCCATGCTTCTTTATTGATATAAATATCTTCTTCCATGGAACTAGAAAGTTTCATTCCTCTCCACCATAAAGATTAAATGCTTCGCTTTGTCACTAGGTGCTGATATTGTGTATAGCGCTACTGTATAGTGAAACCTAGTAGGCATTACAAGTATTACAACATTACAAGTAACACAGAAGCCCAAGGGAGCAGGGGGGAGGAAAGAGAATGCGCCTGGGCATCTCATTCCTATATGTATGTCTATCCAGAATCTGGTACCCTTAAACCAACAACAACCACAACATGCACCCATTCACACATATTTTACATTGAATGACCCTGACTTCCATAACATTCAGAGAATAAACAGATCAATAGATAACTACTTCATTTTTCTAAAGTGGTGAAATTCAAAGGCTGAATTCAGCAATCCATAATATTATAGAACATTATACAACCTCTAGGCAGGCAGCATAGTAAGCTGTTTATTGGCTGCCTCATTTTGAGTAACAGCTCTTTAGCACACTGACCCTAAACATTTTCTAAGGCTTCCAATCCCAGTTGCTTTTTTTTTAAAAAAAAAAATCTTTTGCTGATACACAGTACATATCTAAACACTTGCATATTCACGCTGTAAATATTGGTTTGAATTGTTAAGATGGAACATCTTCCATTTGACAAAGTGGGAAAGATAGTAATAGCTATGGTTCTAACTACTGACAACATATGCTGTTGATAATTGAAAGCATAATTGTCAATAGTTATGAGCACATCACAAAATGTGAGGATGTGTTCAGTGGGAAAGAATCACACAACAAGTGATAGGCTAATCTCCGGGGTCATTTCTCTAGAATTTAAATGTTAAACGTTACTTGTGCAGGCCACTGAAAACGATCTAACCTGTGGCAATGTTGCACATTTAAGTTATCATAGTGAAAACACCACACTTCTGACAATGTGCATCAAAAATAACACATGACCACCAACAGAATCACTCTATTGTTGGCTGTGTGGTGGGAATACTTTGAACATAATTAATATTTGGCTAATGCAAATAAAGATTCTTCTTCTTCTGGATAACATAATTAACATTGGGCAAAATTTTCCTAGCTCATCTTGTAATGCATGAGCGACGGATATCTTTTTTTTCAGTCCAAGGGTTGGATTTCCTTCTGGGCCATTTTTTGAGGGCCACATGCCTGCGTTGGGTTGGGGCAGTGAGTGTACATGTTAGCTTTGTACAGTAGGCTAGTGTCATTCTACACATGCTCAAAGGCCCCTCTCTATCCTTTATCAAGACAAGCCAGAGTCATTATTACAGGTCAAGGATATATTCCAGTTAGGCAAGAGCACTCAGGATACAAAGCTTCCTGGAGAAGCCTGGCAGATCTTTCCTCAACAGTAACAAGCTGTTTGGTTGCCTGATGTAATGGATAGATGGTAACTTGCAATGTCATGGTAACATAAAATGTTTCCTGCACCCATGTTGATTAAAAACAAAACAAAACAAAACAAAACAAAACAAAACACTCCAGCTTCCTTTGATTTCAGATAGTTTGTGGATATGTAGCAATGCTAGCGTGGAAAGGAAGAATAGATAGATAGATAAATCTATATTTGGCTATAAGGCCACACCACAAAAATAAATCAGACGTAAAAAACAGAGATACAAATTTCCAACATCTAAATAGAGTAGGTCTGTGGGATTACACTACAGCATTCGGGGGGAAGAACCTCGGATGAATCTTTTTGTATTTACATAAGACATATAGGAAACTATATTAGGGTATCAATAATCATGGAGCATTCCGGCTCGTTTCTTGTATGCGAGGACTGAGACCAAAAACCTTGCAACCAATAGGGTCCTGTACAGATCATTATCTTGTAACGCACATGCTAGGTGAGACTCGGGTGGTTTATCAGTGATCTCCAGGATTACCGGCTTCAGAATATTGGACCGGGCTGCAATGTACAGGAGGCAATTAAACATTATATGATAAAGAGATTCTGTTGATCAGCATATAGAACAGAAATTTGGCCTTTGGGAAATCTATGGTTCAGTACATTTGATGGAAAAACGTTAAACTTTGCTTTGATGAACGCAAATCTATGAGACGCCACGAGGAAAGGAAGAATCGTATTTGCCCTGCTTTTGTGGTATATCCATGTAGACTAGGCCTGCACAATTTGTGACCCATCAAGCCAAACACAGACCATCAGCCAGATGGTGAGGCCAGACAGGTGCTTGGCAGCTCCCCCTGCTGCTGGAGTTCAAATCAGGCACAAAACAGAACATTTAGTCAAACCTTGGTGGCTGGTGGGTCATGATGGTGGGTTACAGAATTTTCAGGTCTCATCTACTGGAAGGGCACCATCCAAGTGGCTCATACGCTGTTATGGACATGTAAGGATGTGCTCCCAAGGTCTAAAATAGCCCTGGAACAGTTGCATATGAGCAAGAACCATTTGGCCCTGTATAATGGCACCGAGGCACCAAAGACCTTGTCTGTGTATACTTTGTTCCGCCCTGCAGTGCCAAACCCACTGCTAATTTGTCTCCTAAACAAGGACCAGGAAAAGCGACATGCTAATGACAATTTAATCTTCCAGAGGGCTGGAAGGCTTCCTGTTGTCCAGCCTTGTATATGTGAAACTGTGCACTTGAAACTCTGTCCCATTCAGCTTAACTGCTCCCAATCAGAGGATAGAGTTTCCTATTCAGTTATTACGTTGCTTGAGTTTCATGCTGATAAAAGTCAACTTCAGATATCCTTAGCGAGGCAACAACTGAAACGGTCCCCTCCTCCTCCTTGGTCCAACTGAGCTCTACCAGGCAAAATGGGATAATTTAAATGGTGAATAGCTTGCCAGTGAGCGGGCTGCTCTGCGAGTCTGCTCCCTGTCTGCTTTTGCCTCCTGCGTCTCACAGTGGCTCCAGCATTGTCATTAGGAAGCGCAGAGGCAGAGACCCAGGCAGCCAATATGAAAACATTTTTTGCTTTGAAAGTGCAAGTTTGTTATGAAGAACTATTTCCGTGGTCTTTAGAATAAAAGGGCCCTATTGCTTTTTGTGCAAATCTCGCTGCAAATGGAACTCGGGAAACTACTTGCTTCAGACAGCCACCATAAAGCACCCCCCTGGCAGATGGGGCAATCAGCGTCACAAGAAATTGTTATTTCCTTGGTTGGGTTAAAAGGTCGCTGCCTCCTTTGAGCTGTTATTCATTTCAGCATTTTATCCTCTTGATTGGGGAGCTTTGAGGATTTGATTTGAGAAGAGGAATATTGATTGTAATATTGTTTATTTGTGCTCTAGTCTAAACATCTCTCCCTTTCTCTCTCTCTCCAGGGTCAAAATATGTGGATATAAATTTGTTATCTCTAAGCCATTCTTCGGTAACCCTTTGCATTTAGGAGAAATAATTGCATGGCTTAATTAAGGAAGCTCAAGCAAAATTGCTTTTGAACCATTGAAAAGAATGGATTCTAATGGAGATATCTGTTACTTTTTAGCAGCAGTTGCAGCTAATTAAGGAGCCCCTGTTGTAGATGTTAATTGCTTAATTTGGAGGCATTGCAATATCAAGCTATATAAACATGCCTGTGTTGTGCCTCACCCTTTCCCTCAGAACATTTTGGAAGGAGGTCATACAAAGTTGTGGCAACTCTGCCTTTGTCCCAGAATTAATCATGGCACGAAGGTGACATCTGGGGAGCACATTATTGTCCAGAGCTCTCTACAAAAGTCTGCCAAGGCCTCTACACAATGCCATAAAAATGTGGGTTCCATTAACCATCTAGCTAGAGAGCCTTTCAGAAGTTATCTGTAGAAAATGCCTACACTGAAATTGAGTGGTGATGGGATTTTGAGTAGGATTTCTCTTTCCCAGGTGAACCTATGGCTCCCCTGAAGTTGCTTGACTACAACTTCCATCATCCTTGACAATTGGCCATGTTGTTTGGGACTGGTTGGAGCTGGAGTCAGCCATACCTGGACAGCCACAAATCATTTACCCTCTTTTATTCTTTACGTAGCCCTCATTACCAAGGCACATAGCTGGCCTTGCCCTATAGCTTGTTGAGGGACCCTATGTGGCTCGATTGCTGAATGCAAGAATTGGTGCCTGAATTGTCTATGAAGACATTTTAAAATGGTTGGCTGTAGCAGGGCACCATTTGGGCTCCATCTTGGGCTAAACTTGGCAATGAAACTGTTGACATTCTGAAATATATCAAGAAATCAAAAAAAAAAAAATACTCCTGCTTGCTTCCCGGTGGTTAAATATTTTCACTTCAATGCTGAAATGGTCCTTGTGTCTCATATTAGGAAGCGCTTGATCTTAATGTGTGTAATTTTAACTTGCTTTATTATTTTCACTTTTGTATATACATATTAAGTATGGTTGCATTTTTTTATTTTACTGTTTTACATTTTTGCCTTAAAGTTTGTTTGTTTTTTTACAATCAAATGTGTATGTGATTCTTCCACTAATTAGAGCTACTTGTGAGATACAATAGACCTGAGATATGTTGTTTCTTGTCAGACAAATGACCAGTGTAAATATTTGGTGTGTGTTTTTATTTTAAAAAATAAGTCGGTAAGGACACTCATCTGACTTCTCTCTGCCTAGGAGGGTTAAGAGACCTGAGAGCCAGAGAGACTGGCCTTAAGGGCCACATTGGGTCCTGGGCCTGAGGTGCTCCACCGGTTGCCCTCATACATCTGGCATCCAACAACGATGTGCAAAATAATAATAAACAATCATTTTATTATTTGTACCCCACCCGCCTGACTGGGTTGCTCCAGCCACTCTTAATGCCATTTCCCTCTTGATTTCTCTTGAAACATCTGTTTCACCTGTGACACTAAATACCCTTTGTCACCAGTTTTGTTTAAAGAGAAATTCAATCTGGGGATGTGCCAATCATCCCCACATTTTGCTGTTCCCTTGAAGTTCCAGAGAGGTGCCTCCTGAGAATTGTCTTCTTTCTGGGGTGAAATCTTTGTTGAACTTCCTGTTATGGCAGGGGCTGGCAGAAATGCTGCCCTGGTCTCAGGAATGTCATGGCTTGCTGCCATGTTCCTTGATTCTTTGCTTTGCCCATGATGTTTATCTATGGGAGCAGATGCTCGAGGAAGTCAGTCAGTACTGCTTGCTCAGTGGTTAAATATTATTTAACCTGGTCTTGTGTACCATGTACCTACTAAGTGGGCTTTTAGCAGTGAATACTGACCCCCCGTTTTATGCAAGTCTAGAGATGTCCTCACTAGTTATCTTATTATGCTATTCCATACAGTCTCAGAGCAATGCCATGCCTGGGAATGGGACAAGCCTTTGAAGAATTTACCAGCTGCGTCTTTCCGCTTGTTATAGCGCACAACCTGCCTTTATTGCTTCCATCACAACTTTATTTACAGTACAGAGGGACTTTTGAGTGAAGGAATGGCAAACAGTTAATAAAACATTTGATGGGTATTAATTACTTTCCACTTAATTACCTGCCATGTGGATCTTGTTGAGCTATTGATTACTGGCAAACATACATCCCACTGGGGATAGTGTGATTTAACTTTATCCAAGGAGTCAATTAGCCCAAGTAACACTGGGAGAGCTGGTGCTATGCCTCACTAGCTGGGGGTGCTTGCCAAGAATGGTAGATAAGCCATTTATTTGTTCATTAAAACACAGTACTACTGTCAACAGGAGGCACTTATTAGGTGTAATTGAGATTGGTGAAATGTCACTTCATTTTGTCAAAGATTAGCTGCATCTGAGAGCCACAAAACTGGCAAAGGGGGGACCTTTCTCATCTGAGAACATAAATTACAGTGATGAGGTCAGGATGTTAACCCTTACTCATATAGCTGGTCGTCTGGGGGAGCTTGAGAGAAAGGGCATGATCTGCAGTCAGAAAATCCGTGGGTCAATTCCTGACTTCTGCAAGTAGGGCTTGGAAAGACTCATTCCAAAGCCCTGAAGATCAGCCACTGGTAGAGGTGCCAGGTGGCCCCCAAGACTGTGTCTGTGTGATGTCATGCGTGCATTGTGTGCCACAATGTTGTGTTGCCTGGCTCTGAAGGAGCCAGCTGCTGAAGCTGCAATACACAATGATCAATGCATGTGACGTTGTGAATGCACACCACATGCTGGGTCCCCTTCTAACACATCTTGAAGGTACTCCTGGTCAGTAGGCAGATTAACATTTTGACGGTGTATTACAGCTTTTTATGTTTCTTAGTTGAAAAAATACAGTCAGCAAAAACAAGACCTGGAGCTGACTGTGGCTCAGATCATCAGCTTCTTATAGCAAAATTCCAGCTTAAACTGAAGAAAGTAGGAAAAACCACTGGGCCAGTAAGATACAATCTAAATCAAATCCCTTATGAATACACAATGGAAGTGAGGAACAGGTTTAAAGATTTAGATTTGGTGGACAGAGTGCCTGAAGAACTATGGATGGAGGCTTGTACAGGAGGCAGCAATGAAAACCATCCCAATGAAAAGGAAATGCAAGAAAGCAAAGTGGCTGTCCAATGAGGTCTTACAAATAGCAGGGGAGAGAAGGCAAGCAACATGCGAGGGAGATAGTGAAAGGTACAGGCAATCGAATGCAGAATTCCAAAAAATAGCAAGGAGAGACAAGAGGGCCTTCTTAAAAGAGCAATGCAAAGAAATAGAGGAAAACAACAGAATAGGGAAAACCAGAGATCTGTTCAAGAAAACTGGGGATATGAAAGGAACATTCCGTACAAAGTTTACCATAATAAAGGACAAAAGTGGAAAGGACCTAACAGAAGCAGAAGACATCAGGAAGAGGTAGCAAGAATACACAGAGGAATTATACCAGAAAGATATGGAGGTCTCATATAACCCAGGTAGTGTGGTTGCTGACCTTGAGCCAGACATCCTGCAGAGTGAAGTCAAATGGGCCTTAGAAAGCATTGCTAATAAGAAGGCCAGTGGAAGTGATGATATTCCAGCTGAACTATTTAAAATTTTAAAAGATGATGCTGTTAAGGTGCTACACCCAATATGCCAGCAAGTTTGGAAAACTCAGCAGTGGCCAGAGGATTGGAGAAAATCGGTCTACATCCCAATCCCAAATAAGGGCAGTGCCAAAGAATGCTCCAACTACCGCACAATTGCGCTCATTTCACACGCTAGCAAGGTTATGCTTAAATTCTACAAGGCAGGCTTAGGCAGTATGTGGACCGAGAACTCCCAGAAGTGCAAGCTGGATTTCGAAGGGGCAGAGGAACCAGAGACCAAATTGTAAACATGCGCTGGATTATGGAGAAAGCTAGAGAGTTCCGGAAAAAACATCTACTTCTGCTTCATTGACTACGCAAAAGCATTTGACTGTGTTGACCACAGCAAACTATGGCAAGCTCTTAAAGAAATGGGAGTGCCTGATCACCTCATCTGTCTCCTGAGAAATCTCTATGTGGGACAAGAAGCTACAGTTAGAACTGGATATGGAATAACTGATTGGTTCAAAATTGGGAAAGGAGTACGACAAGGCTTATTTAACTTGCATGCAGAATTCATCATGAGAAAGGCTGGACTGGATGAATCCCAAGCCGGAATTAAGATTGCCAGAAGAAATAGCAACAACCTCAGATATGCAGATGACACAACCTTGATGGCAGAAAGTTAGGAGGAATTAAAGAACCTTTTAATGAGGGTGAAAGGAGAGTGCAAAATATGGTCTGAAGCTCAACATCAAAAAAACTAAGATCGTGGCCACTGGCCCCATCACCTCCTGGCAAATAGAAGGGGAAGAAATGGAGGCAATGAGAGATTTTACTTTCTTGTGTTCCATGATCACTGCAGATGGTGACAGCAGTCACGAAATTAAAAGACGCCCGCTTCTTGGGAGAAAAGCAATGACAAACTTAGACAGCATCTTGCCGACAAAGGTCAGTGTAGTTAAAGCTATGGTTTTCCCAGTAGTGATGTATGGAAGTGAGAGCTGGACCATAAAGAAGGCTGATCGCTGAAGAATTGATGCTTTTGAATTATGGTGCTGGAGGAGACTCTTGAGAGTCCCATGGACTGCAAGATCAAACCCAGGGGCGTAGGAAGATAGGGGCGGTGGGGGTGGGCCACCCTGAGCGGCGGGCTCCAAGGGGCGCCATTGCGGGTACCCGCCCCACCCCCAGAACGCGTGTCATGCCCCTCCAAGAGGTGCACCACGCCCCTCCGGGAGGTGCGCCCCACCCCCAGAACGGGCGCCAGCCCTGCCCCCGCCCCCCGGTGCCAGAGCATGAAGCTCCGCCACTGATCAAACCTATCCATTCTGAAGGAAATCAGCCCTGGGTGCTCACTGGAAGGACCGATCCTGAAGCTGAGGCTCCAATACTTTGGCCACCTCATGAGAAGAGAAGACTCCCCGGAAAAGACCCTGATGTTGGGAAAGATGGAGGGCACAAGGAGAAGGGGACGACAGAGGACGAGATGGTTGGACAGTGTTCTCGCAGCTATCAACATGAGTCTGACCAAACTGCAGGAGGCAGTGGAAGACAGGAGTGCCTGGTGTGCTCTGATCCATGGGGTCACGAAGAGTCAGACACGACTAAACGACTAAACAACAACAACAGTTGAAAAAAAATCAAACTGGGATCCTGGGATGCTGTTTTCACCATCATTTCTCTGTGCAGTTGGTACAGGAATGTGTCCAAATTCTAAAGGTTTTGTTGCTGGGAGTCAAGGTAGAAATGGTTGAGCCTCCCCAAGTATGGGTAAAAGTATGTAAACTGATAGATGTACAAATACAATTGAGTGGAGAGAGGGAGCCTCCTTGGTGGGAATGTGGGTGTTCCTTTTCAATTCCCAACTCCTAACAACAACTGCTTCTATATATCAAACAATATAGAATTATTATTTATTATTTTTTAAAGGGGTGTCATCACTTGTCCATACTTGTCTGGTTCTAAGCAACTGAAGGTTCTTAGTTTACAGAATTAGAATAATAAAGTGCATCTGAAAGTTTTACAAAAGAAAATTGTAGTTCTGCAAGTTGCATTATAAATAAAGTGTTTAATATATTATGGCAGTCTACAATGAGTCATAAAGCAGAATGCTATCAAAGACTATCATGAAAAAGCTACAGTGGTACCTCTGGTTAAGAGCTTAATTCGTTCCGGAGGTCTGTTCTTAACCTGAAACTGTTCTTAACCTGAGGTACTATTTCTGGGTTAGCAGAGTTTGTAACCTGAAACGTTTGTAAACCGAGGTACCACTGTACAGTATATGTAAATTCTAATAAACGTGTCAGAACATGGAATGGCAGGCAGTTACCCTTATTAACTTAGATGAACGGAGGAATATGAAACTTTCATTGAGATTAATTTTCTTGAGAAAATATTCTTCCAACATTTAGGAAAGTGTTTTATCACATCCCATTGTTCAGGCTTTAACCCTCACACCTTGATAGGCCATGCATTGGTTTAAAAAGGTTATGTTTATTAATATAACAACTAGAACCTAATTAGCCAAATTCAGAAAGTATGGACAGGTGGGGTTGTGTATGGTAGGGGTGTATCTCTCCCAGCCCCTGGGCATATTCAAAGCCACAGTCTGCCTTTCTCCAGCCAAGGATTAGGAGCAAATTACTCCCTACTTGCTAAGCAAGCTTTGGACATACTGTACAAACCCAACATGCACATGGGAAGCACTTATTCAAAATGCACATGTCAGGCATAGAGAAGCCGCCATGCCAAAGGCAATGACAGGTGCCTAAGGGCGCCCTTAACCCTGCAATGCCTCAGTGTCACATCCTTTGTGTTTTTAACTTCTTCACCTGCCTGCACTGACTGCCAAACCACAACCATCAAATTAGTGCCACTCCCAGAAAGTCAATTCAAATTCCCAGAACTGTGAAGTAGGTTTAAAAGGGGGTCCTAAAAGCCAATCAAGGGACCCCCCCAAATTGCTTCTCAGCCCCTTGAACATATAAATGGTGAGCCCACACTGCTTTGGAGGGGGTGGGGAGGGTGGTGCAGGAGGAGGAGGAGGAGGAGGAGGAGGAGGAGGAGGAGGAGGAGGAGGAGGAGGAGGAGGAGGAGGAGGAGAAGAAGAAGAAGAAGAAGAAGAAGAAGAAGAAGAAGAAGAAGAAGAAGAAGAAGAAGAAGAAGACTGAGTTTGCAGCAGATTCAACTTATATACTGTACCTTGACTCCAACCCCTTGGCAGCCAAAGCAGCTTCCCACTCCAAGCCCATCCATTTGGGAGTGAATTTCTTAAATACCTTAGTAAGAACTGAGGCAAGCAGGGAAACATGCCCCAGCCCTACAAATGGGGAGGAAATTCCCCCAAAGTCTCTGATTTACAACGATATATTGGTTCTCATCCTGAAGACATTTCTGATATAGATAAATTAAAATCAATGGGATTTAACTTTAAAAGTATTTAGGGTAGTGAAATATACTCGGAGTCGAGAGTGAATTTCATGCTCTTTATTCAGCTCATAGTCATCAAGGAGGAGAAGAGAAGACGAATGGCTCTTTTCCCAAAACCATCTGCTTATATACATTATTTACACAATGGGCCTTGCGTGATTGGCTACTTCAGGGCTACACCTGTGGGCCAATTATATTGTGGATTGACTTCTGCCTGCAGCCTGATTGGCTGCTCCTACAGGCCAATCAGGTAGCAGATTCACTTCTGCCAGCCGCCTGATTGGCTGCTCCAGCAGGCCAATCAGGTTGCGGATTCACTTCCACCTGGAGTTGGATTGGGTAGCTCCCGCTGATTCTGAATCCTATTGTTCTAGGATTCAGCTCAGTACATAACACCCCTCCCCTCTAAGTTCCAGTCCTGCCCGGGAAGTTGCATTCGTAGTCCCCAAGGTCTGCTGGCCGCCTCCGTGTGCGTTGTGGCCTGGGGTGTTCCTTGGTCAGGGGTTCTGGTTCTGGCTCGTGTTCCGAGGCTGCTGGCTGTGCCGGGGCTGTCTGGTCTGGCGCCACTGAACCACTAGGTTGTAGCTCTGGTTCCGGTGTCCTTCCAGCCTCGGGGCGCCCCTCTGTGCCTACTGCTTCTGCTTCCCCTGCCCACCCCTCTCGCTCTACAGGCCTCACTGCCCTGCTGTCCCCTTGGGACCCCTCTGTCCCGCTCTCCTCCCGGGTTCCTCCTGGGAATCGTCGCCGTAGCTGGTCACAGTGGCGGCGCCAACATTGCCCCCCTTCCGTTAGTACCTCGTACGACACGGGACCGGTCACCTTGGTGACTGTGGCGGGTACCCATGCTGGGCCTGCCCCAAAATTCTTTGCATACACTGGGTCCTGGGCCACAAATGTCCGGGGGTTCCTGCCTTTCCCCACCACTACCTCATCCTGAGCTCTGTCGGGGTGAAGTCAGTCCAGTCTAGTTGCAAGGCGCCGGCCCATTAGTAATTCAGCTGGGCTCCGGCCCGTCGTTGTGCTTGGGGTGCTGTGCTGTGCTAGAAGAAATGCGGCAAGGCGGTATTCCCAGTCCCCTTGTGTCATGCGGCGGAGGCTGTCCTTGGTGGTCCGCACCATGCGCTCCGCTTGGCCATTGGTGGCAGGGTGGAATGGTGCTGAGCGGATGTGGCGGATGGCGTTCTGCGCTGTGAAGGTCTGGAACTCCTCTGACGTGAATGCGGTTCCATTGTCCGAGACGAGAGTGTCAGGGAGCCCGTGGGTCGCAAACAGCTTACGTAGTACCCGGATGGCTGCCGCCGTAGAAGTGGATGGTACCAGTGCGACCTCCAGCCATTTGGTGTAGGAATCCACCACTATGAAGAATGTTTTTCCCTGGAAGGGGCCAGCGAAGTCCACGTGCAAGCGTGACCATGGATGTCGGGCGGACTCCCAGGGCTGGACTGGGGCCCTTGGGGGATCCGGGCGGGATTCTTGGCAGGTCTGGCAGTGTTGGACCCAGGCCTCTATCTCTCTGTCAATCCCCGGCCACCACACATAACTCCTGGCAAGGGCCTTCATCCTCACTACCCCTGGGTGTGTCTCGTGTAGGGCTGTGAGGACCCTTTTGCGGAGGGGCTGGGGAACAACAACCCTGCTTCCCCATAACAGGCACCCCTTGTGGGCCGACAGTTCATGTTTGCGGTTTGTGTAGCCAGCGAATTCTGGCCCGGGGCTGCTGCTGGGCCATCCTCGCCACACCCAGTCCAGGACCCGGGAGATGACCCTATCTTTTGTGGAATGGTGCGCAACTTCTTGTGCCTGAATGGGTCGGTCGGGAAGCAGCTCCAGGGTCATAACCTCTTGCGCAGGCGCTGGGTCGGGGCCTGTTTCTGGTAGTGGTAGCCTGCTGAGGGCGTCTGCGTGGCCCATCGCCTTCCCAGGGCGGTGGATTAGTGCATACTGGTAGCCGGCAAGGAAAATTGACCACCTGAGGACACGTGGAGACAACACTTGGGGGGTCTGCTTCTCAGGGGCAAACAGGCCAAGCAACGGCTTGTGGTCAGTCACTATGGTAAAGGGCCGCCCGTACAAGAAATCATGGAATTTTTTTACGCCCTTCACGATTGCCAGACCCTCCTTGTCAATCTGTGAGTAGTTTCGTTCGGCTGCAGCAAGCGTCTGGGAGAAGTATGCCACCGGCACCTCTCTTCCATCCGGGAGTTGGTGTCCCAGGACAGCGCCGATGCCATAGGGAGAGGCGTCGCATGCCAGCACCACTGGCAGCCTCTCGTCGAAGTGTGCTAAGACCGAGTTCGAGACGAGCAAGTCCTTGACTGCCTGGAATGCGGCCCTTTGTCGCTGGCCCCACACCCAAGGGGCCCTTTTATCTAGGAGTCTGTGTAGGGGCTCCGCTACCGCTGCCTTATGGGGAAGGAAGGCATGGTAAAAGTTCAATAGTCCCAAGAATGACTGAAGTTCGGACTTGCTCTTGGGCGCTGGGGCCTCACAAATGGCCCGTACCTTGTCACCGGTTGGATGGACCCCTTCTGCGTCCACCTTAAATCCCAGAAAGTCCACCTGCGGCACTCCCAGTAAACACTTTTCCCGTTTCACCTTGAGGCCCGCCGTCTGGAAACGGTGCAGGACGGAGCGGAGGCGGTCCTCAAATTCCTCTGGTGTGGGCCCGGCGATCAGTACATCATCGAAGAAGGGGGTGACGCCAGGAATCCCTTTAAGGAGAGAGTCCATTAGATTCTGGAATATGCCTGGTGCCACGCTAACGCCAAATTGCAGCCGCTTTACTCTGAATGCCCCTCTGTGCGTCACAATCGTCTGAGCCTCTGCTGTGGCTTCGTCCACAGGCAACTGTTGATACGCTTGGGCCAAGTCCAGTTTGCCAAAGATTTTTTGACCCAGCCAGGGTGGCGAGGACATGGCTGACCACTGGCACTGGGTATGCATGGGCCGTGAGAGCCTTGTTTATGGTGCATTTGTAGTCTGCACAGATGCGGACCGAACCGTTAGGCTTGACGGGTGTGACAATTGGAGTTTCCCAGGGGGCGTTGGGCACCGGCTCCAGCACTCCTTGCTCCACGAGCCGGTCCAATTCCTCGTCTATGCGGGGTTTCAGGGCGAACGGGACCCGGCGGGCCTTGTGCCTGATGGGTCGTACAGCGGGGTCTAGCTGTAGGGCAATGGGGGGTCCTGTATATCGTCCCAATGCCCCATCGAAAACCCCTGGAAACTCTTTGCATATGGCGTCCACGTCCACTTGTAAGCTAGTGCGGTTCACCCCGGTAACGGCTAGCCCCAGAGGTCCAAACCATGCCAGTCCCAGTAAGCTAACGTAGGGGCCCTTAACTACCAGCAAGTCCAATTGTTGCTTTCGCCCTCGATATTGCACCCTGAAGGTCCCCACCCCCATAGTAGGGACCTTACGTTTCTGGAAGTCCCGGAGGGTGAATGGGGCCGGCCTTAGTTTGGGACCCCCATTAGGGCACAGTTCCCTTAATGTTCGGGCCGAGATTATGGATAGAGTTGAACCCGTGTCCAGCTCCATGCGGCATGGGGCTCCCTCTATCTGTACCTCTATATAAATTTTCTCTGTGCTGGGATGGGGCAACTGGAATACCTGGTAGTCCGTGATCTCCGTTGAGTTGCCTTGGTGCATGGTGCCGTGTGACCTGGGGCTCCTGGGTCGGTCATCTGATGCTTGTCGACGGGTGAGTCGAGCCCGACACACCCGGGCGATGTGTCCCAATTTTCTGCACTGCCTGCACTCTGCGTTGCGGAAACGACAGGTCCTCCTCTCGTGGTTCTCCCCGCAGCTTGCACAGTTCCCTCCTTCTCGTCGAGGCTGCTGTGGTGTGTGTGCTGCTTGAGTGCGCCGCTGTACTCGGTGTACTTCCTCCCTGTCAGATTCGGATTCGTCGGTGAGGTCTTCGTGGTAGACCCTCGGTTGGGATGGCGGGGCCGGTCGTGCCTCTTGCGTTGACCTCTCGGCGGCTTCGGTTGCCAGGGCTTCCTCCAGAGCAATCTGGAACGTGAGGTCTTTTTTGGCGTAGAGGCGTCGTTGCAACATCTCGTCCCTCAGGCCACCGACGAGGCGGTCACGAAGCATGTTCTCCAATTCTGAGAAGTTGCATAACCGGGCGGCTTGGCGGAGGGAGGTCACAAACCCAGTTATGGTTTCCCCCGGGGCTTGCCGCTTTGCGTAGAAGGCATTTCGGCAAGCTACCACCGAGGGCTGTGGTGAGAAGTGCTCCTTCAGCCGTTCCATTATTGTTTTGTAAGAGACGGTAGCGACATCTCTAGGTGCAAGGAGAGCCCGGGCGATTTCAAACGTCTCCTCTCCACAGACGCTGAAGAATGTCGCCCTCTTCATGGCATCGTTGGTGACTTCTTTCGCTTGCAGGAGGAAGTTGAAACGGGCGGCGTACCCTTCCCAGTCTCCTGATGCTGGTTTGAATGGCGAGAAGCTGCTGTCGGTTGCCATTCTGGGTTCCTTGGGTCCTGGAGCTGAAGCCTGGATGCACGGTGCGATGCAGCGGTGCAGCAGGTGGCGGTGCTGCGGTGCAGTGCGTGGTGGCGGTCAGCTCAGCAGGATCCCATCCTCGTCGCCAGTGAAATATACTCGGAGTCGAGAGTGAATTTCATGCTCTTTATTCAGCTCATAGTCATCAAGGAGGAGAAGAGAAGACGAATGGCTCTTTTCCCAAAACCATCTGCTTATATACATTATTTACACAATGGGCCTTGCGTGATTGGCTACTTCAGGGCTACACCTGTGGGCCAATTATATTGTGGATTGACTTCTGCCTGCAGCCTGATTGGCTGCTCCTACAGGCCAATCAGGTAGCAGATTCACTTCTGCCAGCCGCCTGATTGGCTGCTCCAGCAGGCCAATCAGGTTGCGGATTCACTTCCACCTGGAGTTGGATTGGGTAGCTCCCGCTGATTCTGAATCCTATTGTTCTAGGATTCAGCTCAGTACATAACAGGTAGATTGACTACTGTAATGGACTGTTGGGGGGAGGGGTTGCCCATGAATACATTCTGGAGGTGGCAGCTAGGGCACAATGGGACTGTTAGGCTGGTAAGTGAGCTAGTGGGCCAAATTAAAGGTGTTACTACTACCGTAGCATAGAAAGCCTGAAGTGGCTTGAGAGCCAAGTATTTAAAAATACTCACCACCTCAGACCCCACAATAAACAGGTGAGGCCTTGTTGGTGCCGCCGCTGGAGGCTGCCAGGTTGGGCTTGATGCAAGACAGGGCCTTTTCAGGGATGGTTCCTCACATGTGGAATGTCCTCTGTAGAGAGCTGCATCTGCCTCCCTCATGACTGCCTTTCGGGAAAAATATAAAAACATTTCTGTGTACCCAGGCATTTGATTACTAAAAGATTCTTTTTCAAGCAACTGTGAAAACAGTGCTGGAGACATTGTTTTAAAACTGTTTTAAGAATGTTTAAAAGTGGTTTGGGATTATTTTTTCTTCTAACATTTCTGTGTGTGTGTCACCCTGGATTCATTCAGGGAAAAAGGAAAGATATCATTCAATACTGCGCACTCCAAATTATGCAATAAATGCAACCTTAAAGCATAGATAATGATTTCAAAAACTTGTTAACAGGTGTCCTTACTTGCCTTCTGCTCCATCCCATCGTCCAAGTTTGTAATGCAGTTGTATTGCAGAATAGAAATGGATCTGTGTCTCACAGGAAGAATGAAAGTATGGCAGTGTCTTGAAGACCAGATGACTTAACTGTTGTATGAACAAAACAATGGGCTACATCATCCAGGCTAAGTAGAACTACCAACCAGCAGGCTGTCTCCAATGATGGCTTTGCACTAATGAAAAGAACTTTCATCTACACAAGGCACAACCCCCAATTTTTTCACATACCCCCTAAGTATTGCAGGCTCCATCTCCCTCACCCACAAAAAGGCTACTCTTGAGGGCTGGAGGAGCCCATGGAGCAGTGTAGGATGTGGTGTGGAAGGTTGCAGTAGGTCATGGCCACCTTACCCAAGCAGAAGTGCTTCCTACTACTGCAGAGTTTGGGTGGCAAATGCAGCCTTACCAGCCTCTCCATATAGCCTTTGGGGCTCTCTCCAAGCTACACCCACCCCTGAACCACATCCACTTTCACCAGGCCCCACCCCTCACTATCCCATTTTGCAACATCTTTGAGAGTTTTGGTCAGGCTAAAAATTGTGCTTGAACTCTGAGAATTATCTGGCCCCGTCCACTGTGCACCCAGAAGCTTACATGGCCCTACGTCGAGTGCCCAGCCATCGTTGCTCACAACCCTCTGCATCTGATCTTAATTGCCAACTCACAGGGTGCATTTATTGCAGAATTGGGAGTGCTCAAAGTCACTGACCCAAACACTCTTCTGAAGATGTAAGCCCAATTGGCACAAATTCATCTTTCTTGGCAATGCCTTCAGGGTTACGACAAAAGCCTCCTTCTGCATGGTAATTAATAATAATAATAATAATAATAATAATAATATATTTATTTATACCCTGCCCATCTGGCTGGGCTTTCCCAGCCACTCTGGGCGGCTTCCAACAGAAAAATTAAATACAATAATCTATTAAACATTAAAAGCCTCCCTAAACAGGGTTGCCTTCAGATGTCTTCTAAACATCTGGTACCGTAGTTGTTTTCCTCTTTGACATCTGATGGGAGGGTGTTCCACAGGGCGGGCGCCACTACTGAGAAGGTCCTCTGCCTGGTTCCCTGTAACTTGGCTTCTCGCAATGAGGGAACTGCCAGAAGGCCCTCAGCGCTGGACCTCAGTGTCCGGGCAGAACGATGAGGGTGGAGACGTTCCATCAGGTATATTGGACTGAGGCCATTTAGGGTAAATCCTGCCACCGATTTTGCGGCAAAGTGTGAAAGTACAGCAATGAGTAGCAGGGGGTCAGGGCAGAGAGTACTGTCAAAATATCTCTGTTTCTCCCTTTTCTGGGTTTCTATTTGGTAACACAAAATTAACATGCTAAAATAGAAGCGGTTGACCCATTTTAGCTGTCGGTGGTATAGCTATGTAAGTTAAGGAGGAATTTTTTAGCAGAGTGCTGTGCTTTAATGTGGTTTTAATAGTTGTACAAAAGGGGACTGGGACCTTGTTTTTTCTGTTTCTGCTGTAAACAAGGTTTCAGGGGGAATCCTTTGAAGTGCAGAGATCTAAGCTGGCCGATTTCGAATTCCCCTGTGGTACTACAGAAGAACAGTAGGTATCTGATAATGTTTGCACTTCGAATAAATCTTTCTGAGCATCAAACACAGTGTTGACAAACAAGATAAGAAGTGGATTATTTAAAACCTGCACTTATGATGAATAGAACTATTCACATTGGGTGCGTCCCTGAACCTGACAGCATTAGCTACAATGGGATTTTTACTCTTTGTTTCCCTAAAATAGGCACAATGCTTCAAATCATTAAAATTTCAGAGCTGGCCACTTCTAGATGGCCTCCTCATTCTTGGAGGGTCTGATGGGGGACCCAATGATTTGCATTCAATCCCATTTCTTGACAGCTTTCTTGAATTTTTTTGTAAAATAACAAATGAGGCCTGGATCCAAAGAGGTCTGTGTGTAAAGGTAAAGGTAAAGGGACCCCTGACCATTAGGTCCAGTTGTGACCAACTCTGGGGTTGCGCGCTCATCTCGCATTATTGGCCGAGGGAGCCGGCGTATAGCTTCCAGGTCACGTGGCCAGCATGACAAAGCCCCTTCTGGCAAACCAGAGCAGCACATGGAAACGCCGTTTACCTTCCCGCTGTAGTGGTTCCTATTTATCTACTTGCATTTTGATGTGCTTTCGAACTGCTAGGTTGGCAGGAGCTGGGACCAAGCAACAGGAGCTCACCCCGTCACAGGGATTCGAACCGCCGACCTTCTGATCAGCAAGCCCTAGGCTCAGTGGTTTAACCACAGCGCCACCTGGGTCCTGTGTAAAGGTAAAGGTAAAGGGACCCCTGACAATTAGGTCCAGTCGTGACCGACTCTGGGGTTGCGTGCTCATCTCGCATTATTGGCCGAGGTCTGTGTGTACACACCACAAATGCTCCGGTGGAGCTTGCTGGATTCCCTGTTGTTGCTGCAGCTCCAGACTTTGGAAACCCTTTTAAGAGCAGCATTTCTGAAGGAATCAAGGGCAGCGGTGTGAAAAGCAGAGTAGAGAAAGTCTATACTCAGCCCTTTAGTCGAAATAGCATTATGAGCCATGAGACTCTATACTAGCTGGCTCCTAAAGTGGGACAGGACTTTTTTCTTTCTTTCTGCTGCCACAGCAGGCTATTACAGTTATTATTCTGGAAATGTATGCAGAACAATTTTTTTCTGGACTCCAGTTCCAGCACTGAAAACCAGTTCTCAAACTGGGCATATCCTTGGACACACATTATTCCATAATTCTGTGCCCACCTTCCTGTTGTTATAAAATAATATTGGGGGGGTTGCAGGGCACCATTACTAATGAACAGAGAGGGGTGACCGAACCTGACAGCTGCAGTTACCCAGAATCCCTCGCAACACCACCTTCTTCGCCTCTGCTCCACTCCAGAGACCCGCACCCCTCCCACTTGGACTCAACCCTGCCTTAAGGAAGGCTTAAGGATCAGCATATGCGCACATTTCCACATGACTAGCAACTTGGGAGCCATAATTCGCTGTCAGTGGTATCTCATTCACAATGGAAGACTCCTCTGAACAAAAGACAGTGATCAACTCTTATAAAAATGTTAATTTCTCTTTGTGTTTAGGAATTCACACCTGGGAGGGGTGATAGGAGGACTAGGAGAGGTGTCAAAAGTGCTCAGATTTCTACCTTGAACCCTCCTTTTTTGTGAGGTATTGATTACATAGCTGTGATGTAGGAATGATGTATTGGGGGCGTTTCTTGGTGATGGGGAAACTGATAAAAGTGGAGGTTCTCTTTTGTTCTGGGTTCCTTCCTTGTTCTCCTGCGTGAGGGGAAGGACCTTGTTGCAACAGCAAATAAAGGCTTTGCTTCTCAAACTTCTCTGGTTGGCCTCTGTTATATATTCTCCGACCGATGGAGAACCCAATAAGGCTCTTGTGTACCCCATAAGGGAATAAGAGCAGATTTTGCTTAGAACACTGTTTTGCACTTGGCTCCAGTTGATTCTAGTGCAAGCCTAAAAACTGCCTGCTACTGATATAAAGGTAAAGGTAAAGGGGCCCCTGACCATCAGGTCCAGTCGTGTCCGACTCTGGGGTTGCGGCACTCATCTCGCTCTATAGGCCGAGGGAGCCGGCATTTGTCCACAGACAGCTTCCGGGTCATGTGGTCAGCATGACAAAGCTGCTTCTGGCGAACCAGAGCAGCGCATGGAAATGCCACTTACCTTCCTGCCGGAGGGGTCCCTATTTATCTACTTGCACTTTGATGTGCTTACGAACTGCTAGGTAGGCAGGAGCTGGGACCGAGCAACGGGAGCTCACCCCGCCACAGGGATTCGAACCACCGACCTTCTGATCAGCAAGCCCTAGGCTCTGTGGTTTAACGCACAGCGCCACCTGGGTCTGCAAAATTCTCAATATCCTTAATGATTATTATTGTTTTATAAAGGACTGGCCACAAGTAATGAATATGTAGCCCATGCATCTTCTTGAAATAGTTTTGTTTATTGTGCATAGAAAGATTAAAGAGATACGGTGCACAAAGTGCATGAATGAAAAATGTGCTTGTTTGTGAGGAACGTAATTGTCTTTTCAGATTATTACCTCTTGATTCAAGGGATCGAGATGATAATGAGAAATCTAGCCAGATCCACCTGATAACTGAGTTATGTTGAGTGATTGTTCTGGGCACCTATGATTCTGAGAACTCTACCATACCCACCCTAGAGAATAAATTATACCCCTTACATGTGGCTGCAGTGGGCAAAGCTGTTCTGTTGATCTGGCCCTAAGCTCTTCATTCCTCAAACAAATCAAAGCACATGACAGCTTCAAAGCACATAATGAGACCCAAATGATTAGCTTCAAAGGGGACTTCAAAAGTTAAGGAAGAGTTGGAAAGCATTGGCGTTGCCTACTGGAACCTTTCTGATGCTACCATCCTCTTCTCATTTTCCTCTAAAATATTAGTCAATTTAAAGCTCTTGAGGTTGCTAAGAAGTTTTTGGTGAAGGGAATGGTGTTTATAGAGAGTTTAAATTCATTCATTTCATAAATTATAGTTAGCTAAGCTATGCTTTAGCACCACCATATTCAGAATTCTCCTCTTCTCAACACCCACCTAGTAAGATTTCACCAGTGTGATAAATAGTTTTTGTGACAATGGTAGATGCAGACACAGCTAGTCTCAAGTCTTTGTTGGTACTTGGACACCATGTGCTTCCTACACTAGGGCTGGATCTACACCAACCTGTTTACTGTTATTAGAACGATATGAGATGTATCATTTTAAAACATAACAGTTTTATAATACTTGTAAATTATATTATTATATTATATTATATTATATTATATTATATTATATTATTTCTTACCTTTGTTTTTTTCATCAAAACGCTGTCCCCCTACTGCTGGTTGATGGTTGCTCTGCAGCACCCTCTTGTGTCATTTTAATAGCTCATTATGAATGCTAATAGAAGGATGTAATGTGTCCATATACGTTATCAAAACCATTAAAAACCATGAGTGTAGATCTACCCTAAGTTTACACCAGGCTTTAAAAAAGAATTGAAGAAACAAATTCTCTCCAAATGTTGAAGTACTCAGAGTCACATAAGAATATCCATAGGACTTTCTAGGTCAGCATAGGCAACCTTGGCTCTCCAGATGTTTTGGAACTACAACTCCCATGATCCCTAGCTAACAGGGCCAGTGGTCAGAGATCATGGGAGTTGTAGTTCCAAAACATCTGGAGAGCCAAGGTTGCCTATGCCTGTTCTAGACTACCAACTAGGGTTGCCACCCATCCTGTATAATACAGGATCATCCCATATTTCAATGTAAAATGCTATGTCCTGACACATTATGAAAATGTGATAATTAATTTTAAAATGTTATCCTTAATATTTAATTAAGTTGTTAAATAAATAACCATATTTATTCTACTTGTATATTTGTTCTCTGCTGTTTCTGGTTAACTTGCACTGGTTCTCTTAACATAACTTTAGCCTTACTTCCCTCCCGCAGCCATTATTTCTGGTGACAGGCCTGTAGAGTACACTCTGATGTAACTTTATACAATATAGAATTTATCCAGGAGTTAAGATAGAAATTGATGAACTTCTAGGTGTGCAAAATGCACAGCTCTGTTGAAAGTAAAGAAAATTTATCTTTCGGGGAGCAATATGGGGTTGATAGTACACTTTGCATTTTCTGTAGAGTGGGTCAACATAAAAAACAGCACAATATACACAATTCCCCCTTGTCAATACAAACAGTGTGAGGTCTCTAACAAACTTTGTTAGCATACAGATGTGTGATACCTTTTAAACTCCCTGCAGTGTCTTCCTACCTGCTGTGCTTAATTTCAGATTCTAGTACAGCCATTAAGAAAAACCTGCTTGCTCCTTTATCTGTGCCCTACTTTGCATCAGCTTCCCTCTGATACTTCCCTGGGATGTATCCACCCCCCAAACCCTATTGAAAAAGTTTTTTTGTTTTTTTTAAAGCCCTGTCCATGTCTTTATTTAACATCAAGCAACAAACTTCCATTAATTTCTCTCTCTCTAACAAACAGACTTTTGTATATACTCTGTAAAAATCTTTCCCATAAAGTCTAGCATATACATTGTATTTTTAAAGCTTTTTTTCTGAAGATGTGCTCCTCTTAGCCTCATTCTCATTTTGATTTATTTGACTTTCGTTATATCACTATTAAATTAGCAAAGGCATGCGATGAACAAAACCCTGGAGATGAATTAGCCATTCTATCTGGTCCATTAATCTCATCTTCAATTCTAAAGAATTGTGGCTCACCCAGACCCTAAGATCAAATAAAATGCCTAATTGGGAAAATCCTAAACAAGAGTATCCTGGGGAGCTTGAATTTATTTGTCAACTCTTCAAACAATGATGTTGTTTATATGTCTTTAAACCCCTGATAGAGTGGCGGAAAAAGTATCTTAATCCTGGCATCTTTAAACACAGGAGGGTGATTAAGAATTGTTTTCAATTAACTGTAAGAAAGAAGGACACTTATAGTAAAACCAAATAGATGTGCCATGAGTTATGTGCTAAAGAGAATTGAGCCTTTTCAATTGAAAGTAGGAATTTTTCGACCAACACTTATGCTCAGGCAACGTGGGTCATCTCTTTTTTGCTGATCTCTCTGTGCCATATCCCATGCTGTTCTAGAAGCACCCAAACCACAAGAACCTACGGGAGCAGCTCTTTAGGCAGTATCCACCCTTTTGTTTGTTTGTCCTGCCGGAATAAGTGTGACTTCCAATTCCTATGCTTTTTTGAGTAGAAAATTATTCACTTTAACAAAGAGGCCCATTTTAGGTACCCCCCCAAAGAAGTGACAGAAGGAGGGCATGACCGTCCTAGGATGATGTTGACTCTGTTAAGTTGCCAACCTTGTATAGCAGACTATCTAGTTTTTGCTGCTGGCCTGGGACTTAAAAATTTAGTATCTGATCACAATGTAAACCTTGAATATACTGCTTACTTAGAGCCAGTGTGGTGTAGTGGTTAAGAGCGGTAGACTCGTAATCTGGGGAACTGGGTTCGTGTCTCCGCTCCTCCACATGCAGCTGCTGGGTGACCTTGGGCTAGTCACACTTCATTGAAGTCTCTCAGCCCCACCCACCTAACAGAGTGTTTGTTGTGGGGGAGGAAGGGAAAGGAGAATGTTAGCCACTTTGAAACTCCTTCGGGTAGTGATAAAGCGGGATATCAAATCCAAACTCTTCTTCTTCTTCTTTTCTCCTCTAATCCCTGCGCATTTGTGACTAAACAAACATTTTAATTAAATTAGATTTAAAATAACAGACAGATATTTTAACATACACTAGATTTACACCAGATTCTCTGCTTTTGCTATTTGCCTTGAAATTAATACATTTGTTGCAGGTGAAGAAACCACTTGAAAAATATTATTCTTTCATTTAGAGGAAACCCCCCCCCCTTTTCAAGTCCTGGGGATCCTTAGAGTCCCAGGTTGACTCTTAGCTTCAGAAACTGCCTGGTAGAACATGTAACACCCCCTTTGTATGTCCATTCTAGGAATGTTGTATTTGACTGTTCTGTGTTTCACACCCCACATTCATAATATTCCACGGTTGTCTTCATAGCCCATTACTGGGCAACCCATAATTCCTCTCTTCTCTCTGGCTCTACTTTCCTTCTATATTCCTTCTATATTCCTTCTATATTTCTATATTTTTCTATATTTCTATATTTCCTTCTATATTCACTGTCTCTCTTCCTTCATCCTGCAATTCTCCATCTTGTACTTTTATCTATTTCAACCTTTGATTCCTTTCACTTGAAACTTTAACACTTGGAGAGCAGGCTGCTGAAGGTGCAAAGGCCCCCTCCACACCCCAATGAGTACGGGATAGAGAAAGTTATAGGTTAGCTTTATTCAGACATGCTTATTTGTGTGAGAAGAGGCAGGTATTTTATATGTGGGGACATTCAGTCATTCAATTACGGGATAAAACTGTCTAGGAACCATTATATATCACATTGGTCCTTCTGTTTTATATCTCAGGGGGTGAGGGAGCTGCAATTGCTTTCCTCCCCCCCCCCCCCAATCCCAAGAGTTCATCTCTGTAACAATCTGAAACAACGTAGGAAAGCTGCTTGGAGGAGAAGCACATTCTCTCCCAGCCCAGGCCATCCTGATGATGTGGATAATTAGATCCATTCACTGAGAAGCACTTTCTGGCTGGCCTCTTTTATGATCACTCCATTTGCATTAAAGTCTTCATCTTGCTGACAAACCTGGCATGAGCAGCCTTTGTTGAGTAATTAACATAGATAACTGAACACTAGTCCAAAATGTTGTGCATAATTAATTGATCAAGTTACCTGTCAGAGGCAGGTAATTTCCTAGTGCCCTTGGGAGGCAGTTGCAAGTGAGCCTTTCAAAACTTGCCTGTGTTGGAACATAATAGATTACAACAGCTGGGAGAGCTAAATGGAAGACAGCCATTGTGTAATTCTGTGAATGGCAATATGTATCTGATGTGCCTGCAGTACAAATTCACACATACCTTTCCTGGTGATAGAAATTCTAGGCAAAGTAACAGCACAAAATCAATCTAGGTTTGAGATGGGCCTAACATTCATTATAATAAATATCTCAGATTTATTATTGGTAGTGATTATCAAAGTATTCTGAAATTTCTTATGAATTCTATTCATTATTTGGCCAACCAATGCATTCTACGGTCAACAACTTCAATGTCTGATTTGTGTCCGTTTATACATGACCCAGGTGGCGCTGTGGTTAAACCACTGAGCCTAGGGCTTGCTGATCAGAAGGTCGGCGGTTCGAATCCCTGTGACGGGGTGAGCTCCCGTTGCTTGGTCCCAGCTCCTGCCAACCTAGCAGTTCGAAAGCATGTCAAAATGCAAGTAGATAAATAGGGACCGCTAGGACCGCTACAGCGGGAAGGTAAACGGCGTTTCCATGTGCTGCTCTGGTTTGCCAGAAGCGGCTTTGTCATGCTGGCCACATGACCTGGAAGCTGTACGCCGGCTCCCTCGGCCAATAATGTGAGATGAGCGCGCAACCCCAAAGTCGGTCACAACTGGACCTAATGGTCAGGGGTCCCTTTACCTTTTTTTATACATGGAAGCAGTCTTGTTTCTCCTCTGTAAATGGCAGGGGGCGTAGTTGGCAGATGATAACATGAAATATTGGATGCTATGGAGATGAGTGAGTTTTTGATGTCATACTGATGGTGTTTAATGCTGTGATGGTATTCTGCTTGAGTAGCTTATGGGGACAGAATCAGTACTGGGGTCGGGTATTGTATTAAATTGATTTGATCTTGTATTCATTTGTGCTCTCCTGCTTTCTTTTGCAGGAGCACATTTTGTGGAAAAGGAAATTATTATTATTATTGGCTTTTTTGTTCTTTCTGTGTTCAAGGCAGTGCTCCCCCCCTTCTTCCAGGGGGTACTCAAGGGTATGTCGGGATTTTACTCTTTGAAGCAGCTTCCCACAGCTTGTTTAATGCTGAGTAAATCTGACCACTTTAAGTCAAAATCGAAACACGTGGAAGTAAAATACCAAAATGTTAAGTGTAATGTACAAAGAAATGTGATTGCATGTGAATATGTACAAAGTGCCCAGAATGTCGCTGGCAAAGTGACTAAACTGTTGTCATTTGTAAAAAGCAAGCAAATGTGTGAATGCTTGGGTTTGCAGAACAAAGTTGGCTAAAATACTTTGTATGTGCTCAGAAGTTAATTGCACTGTGTTAGCTGTGAAGGGGTGTTGGGATTTTACTCTTTGAAGTAGCTTCCCACAGAAGCAATTAATGAGTTGGCCGAAGGCCAGAAAGACTGAGCAGAGGGAGTTATTCTGCCTGGAGATATGGGACCCTGGAAACAGCTCTGCTATTGGACGAGGTCACCCATATAGGCATCATGACTCATGACTTTCCTCTTAGTAGTAGTGTGTGAGGAGAGGTGTCTTGGTGGAGTTTGTTCGAGAGAGTTAAGATCCATGTCTGTGAGTCTGCTGTAAATAATAAATCTTTGTACTAACCAAGTTACTAGTGAGCAGCGTTTCATTCCTGCTTCATCCTGCCAGCTTGCAACCGAATGCTTCTGGACAGTCTGCATAAACTCTGCAATATTCAACAGGTTATGGGCAGCAGGTCTGTTGCAGTGATTGCTGGTATACTGCTGATGTAACAGAACCAGTTACTTGCTAAGAAACAAGTTCAGATCTGCCCTTTAGCTAATTTTGTTACCAGGATCTTTAGATCTGCACCTTAGCCTAATGTTCTAGTAAACATCTTCTACAAATCAAAGCATCTTTCTCATTTACTGGGTAAATTTTTAAAAGGCTCATTGATATACACGTGTATAAAGGTTTCTCTTTGAAGTTTGAGAAGTACAAAGTCTAATGTGTAATTAGACTTACTTAATGATTTTTTTTGTTCATAAGGTGATAATCTCCACCAGACCTCCTTAAGGTGAATTTTCATTTGAATCATGTAGTGTATTTAGACAAAGTAGCAAAAGACATGTAACAAGCTTTGTCTTACCAGACAAAAGTTGGTGCTTAGTGCTATTAATTTCCAGCTCACAAAATCACACATCCAGAGGGGAAACAATCTTACATCATTTATTTAGGAAAAGGATAGAAAATGTGTTTTTAACCCTAACAGTAAATTATCTATCTTTATTTGTAGTACTGAATAGGAAGGTGGCACCTAAGAAAATCATTGCTGGTCATTAAGCGTTGTTTTCAGTAATGGATTGTAGCCAATGCTTTCCTGCGTGTATGGTAGTTCTGCAGGCACTGGTGCTAAATATAGGGGCCCCGGGGCCCCAGGCACCCCGGCCCTCCTGCACGACTTCTGGTAGAAACGGAAAGTCATGTTGGAGGTCTTGCAAGGCCTTTACTTTGTTTTTGTAATAGTTAATGAACGGGATATGTCAAAAACTTTCAAAGGTCTGCTTTACAATTGTAGGAATTATGTTATCTCCATACAAGTGTTTGTGTGTGTGTGTGTGGGGGTTACAATTGAGTAGCAACTCTATTTGGAATTCAACATGAAAATAAATCCCCCCAAGGAATTAGGACTTTATTATATAAACTTGAAAAGGCTACATTTAGTCAGAATGGACTCATACGTATTATGCAGTAATTGGTATGGTTATTCCTTGTCTGTATGGTACATTGCCACAATGTGAATTTTATATACAATTGTATAAAACTCTGGGTCTTGTTGCCATTTGTGCTGCTGAGTATGGGAACCCTCCCTGTGCGCACCTTTGCAGTTTTTTATAATTAAACATCTGTCCACCAACTCCCTTCATTTGTGGTTTAACCAGCAGCCTCTCTTCCTAGGAAATTCTGGGAATTATAGCTCTCTGAGGGAAATAGGGGTCTCCTATTCAAAATTGGGAAAGGAGTACGACAAGGTTGTATATTGTCTCCCTGCTTATTTAACTTATATGCAGAATTCATCATGCGAAAGGCTGGACTAGATGAATCCCAAGCCGGAATTAAGATTGCTGGAAGAAATATCAACAACCTCAGATATGCAGATGACACAACCTTGATGGCAGAAAGCGAGGAGGAATTAAAGAACCTTTTAATGAGGGTGAAAGAGGAGAGCGCAAAATATGGTCTGAAGCTCAACATCAAAAAAACTAAGATCATGGCCACTGGTCCCATCACCTCCTGGCAAATAGAAGGGGAAGAAATGGAGGCAGTGAGAAATTTTACTTTCTTGGGCTCCTTGATCACTGCAGATGGTGACAGCAGTCACGAAATTAAAAGACGCCTGCTTCTTGGGAGAAAAGCAATGACAAACCTAGATAGCATCTTAAAAAGCAGAGACATCACCTTGCCGACAAAGGTCCGTATAGTTAAAGCTATGGTTTTCCCAGTAGTGATGTATGGAAGTGAGAGCTGGACCATAAAGAAGGCTGATCGCTGAAGAATTGATGCTTTTGAATTATGGTGCTAGAGGAGACTCTTGAGAGTCCCATGGACTGCAAGAAGATCAACCCTATCCATTCTGAAGGAAATCAGCCCTGAGTGCTCCCTGGAAGGACAGATCATGAAGCTGAGGCTCCAATACTTTGGCCACCTCATGAGAAGAGAAGAATCCTTGGAAAAGACCCTGATGTTGGGGAAAATTGAGGGCACTAGGAGAAGGGGACGACAGAGGACAAGATGGTTGGACAGTGTTCTCGAAGCTACGAACATGAGTTTGACCAAACTGCGGGAGGCAGCGCAAGACAGGAGGGCCTGGCGTGCTATGGTCCATGGGGTCACGAAGAGTCGGACATGACTAAACGACTAAACAACAACAACAACAATTCTCAGCACGCTTAACAAACCACAGTTCCCATAATTATTTTGGGGAAGTCATGACTAGGGGTAGGGGAGAAATTTAAAACAGAATCCATCAAATTTGCACTTTCCAAAACAATCTGCAAATTGAAATGGAGCTATCTTTCAAAAGTCACACTTCTCCAAATTTTGTGATGCATATCTCCAACCAACCAATTTTTACAAAATACATATTTTTGGGAATAATTGGGATATTAGTGCATACAGCATTTAACATATAAAAAGACATTATGCTAGGGGAAATTGCTAGCAAAAATTTGTACATTTGTCAATGTAAAAATGTGTTTGTTGGGAGAAATTCATACTAAAATGCTGCTGATTTTCTTAAAATTGCAAATTGCTGCAAAATGTGGAGAACTGAAATTACAATTGGAAGAATGAGAAAATGAGAGAAGTGAAATTGACAGATCCTTCCATCCCTAGCCGTGACGCTGCTTTAAACGTATAGAGCAGACAGGGCTCTGGACTATACAAAATGTATTATCTGGCTGGTGCTGAGTAAATATGGCATTCATTATCCCACAAGAAAGAATAGCTTCTGAAAATTATTTCGGGATTTGAAAGAATATATACAACGAAATAAAAAAGATTCTAAGATATACAGTAAAGAAAAAGCCAGAGGCCTTCCTGTTAGGAATGGTGGGTGAGGACGTAGAGAAAAATGATGTAAATTTATTTCTCTATGCAACAACAGGTGCAATAATAACCTTAGCTCAGATTTGGAAACAAGACCAAATTCCAACAATAGATGACTGGCGTAAGAAGATGGTGGAATACATGAGGATAGCTAGATTAACATCAAAAATAAGACAGCAAGACAATGAAACGTATGAGAGAGAATGGGGAAAATTTGTGGACAGGATGGTAGAAACATAAACAAACCAGCAGAATGAACATAACCTCATAATTAAAGTTTAAACTTCTTTATTGGTAATTTAGGAAGACTAACAAATTCAATGTATAACAAAACAAGACAATTAGACAAATTTATGGAGCATATGAGTTGGAATGACATTAGCATGAAAATAGAATTTTGCATGATTGTGAAGATAACGATAACAGTGGATCTATGATTTCAAGCATAAAGAAAGTTAAACTGCGCAAGTCTAAAGTAAGACTTTAAAAAGGCGAATGGAAGGTGGAAAACACACCCAGTAGCAGGAACCCATAGAAGGACCCCGTCACACAAGCACACACCCAGTAGAAGTGTGTGTTTAAAAGTTGGAAGTCATATTTTAATATTTGTATCAATATTAGTCCTGTGTTCATTGCTCTTTTTTCTTTTTTCTTTTCTTCTCTTTTCCTTCTTTTGGAGATTCCTTTTTTTCTTTTTTTGAATTTTGGGGATTTTTGCTTTATGTAGAAACAAAGCTGGAGAAAATGTGATGTATGTGAAATGTAATTTTGATATTAGTTATTGGATATGTAAATTTAATAAAGATTATTATAAAAAGAAGAAGTCAATGTCAATATTCACAGTTCAGCTGGTGAGTATATATTTTTTGCTGCCGTTTATCTGATCTCTCGGTATGGATGCCTCCTGAGAGCTACTGTGAACCAGGAAACAGGAAGCTATCCCATTTAATAGGCACTATGGGAGCTTGGCCATCTAAAGAGTGGGATGACAATCTCTCAGACAAAATAAAGAGATAAATAAAAATGTGTTCAGTGTGTTTGGAAGGTGGACGCATAGAGAGCTTCTGTAACATGGGCTCCAGTGAGCTTTATAGTAGATGTTTTATAGAGCAACTTTAGTAGTACAGCGCCTGGTTACGCTGCTGCAGAGCTTGGTCAGAGAGGTTTCCTGAATGGCTGCGAAGCAGCAAGGAATGGATTGTGCTGAAAGATCCTTAAAATGTCACAACTGACAGAAGTACACTCATCACCAGTCAGCCTCCATTGCACTGGAGCAGTAGTTTGTGACGTTGGTGAAGGCAAGGCCTCTGTGTACTAAAACATTGTTCAGGTAGAGGGCAAGCTTATAGCAGGAGAGCTGGCTGGCAGCTTAAAGTGAGTCAAAGCCAGGCATAGCCAAACTTCGGCCCTCCAGATGTTTTGGACTACAATTCCCATCTTCCCCAACCACTGGTCCTGTTAGCTAGGGATCATGGGAGTTGTAGGCCAAAACATCTGGTGGGCCGCAGTTTGGGGATGCCTGGTCAAAGCCATGCAGTGAGAGTTTGGGGCCACTGTAGGACCAGGGGAAAACTGTCTTTTGAGGGACTTCTGTATGCAGACTGGAGCACCTGTGGACGTCTGGATCAGGGTCAAATAATTTCCTCACCACCATTAATTACTAAATCCCACGTAGCCAATGAATGCCATGTATTCATTTCACCAAATTCTGTTTCATAGTTAGGATCATATGATATCTCCTAAATTCCTAATTGAGGCTTTCACATGATTTGGGTTTTCTGTGAGACGTTTTTATCTATTTTACTGTAGTCTTCAGCAACTTTAAAAGGCTCTATTCATTGGCAAAAAACTGTACAGAATTGAAAATGTGTCATGGTTGCAAACATTTGTTGGCATTTTTATTTTGGTGGGGAAGGAAATATAAGCTGAGATTTGTCCTCTGGCAGTTCCTGGGAAAAGAAAGAGAGAGGGAGAGATTTTACTGAGCTATTTGATGCTACATCTGTTGCATATCTGTTGACTCGTTAAGTAAAAATGAATAGCAACGTATCTGCAGAGATGGAGATTTCCTTCAAAACAATGTTGTACTTTTGAACTTTTATTTTCATGGTTACATGAATAGATACAGGCAGGAACATACACACAGGTGAAATCCTCTCTCCAAATGTACTGCTGGGGATAATAAAAGTACTTGTGCATAACTGTACTTTCTTTTCTGTTACTTAAATACATTTTTATTCCATATGCATGAAGCTGCTTATACCAGGTCAGATTGTCCATGTATCCCAGGGAAACCCGGATGTTGCTGAACTACAAATCCCATCACCCCTAGGAAGAGGAGGAGGTAATTGTGCCCTCCAGTTGTTGGTTTACCATGTTGGCTATCCCTGAACTAGCCCAATATTTCAAGCCCCCTTGAAATTTTGCACTTTATTTGTGGGTAGATGAATTGAGGGGAGGCTATTTCACTTAATCTTTCCAGGAGGAGGAGAAGTTCTCCAACTGTTTTGGGGGGTTGGACTCACTGTTATCCATAGCATGATGTTTTTTATTTTTTCCTACAGTTCTGGTTATTGCCGCTGTCATTGAAAATGGTAGCAGCGAGAACTGTCTTAGCAGCCTGGCCACTATTCTGCATTCTGCAGCCTGTCTACATCCTTGGAGGTAGACTCCACCGTGAAGTGGGTAGACTCCACCATGGGAGCAGGGCCAGGGCGGGAGAGTGCTAGAGCCCTGCCTAGTCATGTTATATGGGATCAATTCCAATCTGTTACCTCTGAGGATGTGGACAGGCTGCTTGGACGAGTGAAACCAACCACCTGTCTCCTTGATCCATCCTGGCTAATAAAAGCGAGCTGGGAAGGGCTGGGCGATGGGCTCTGTGGGGTGGTGAATGCTTCCCTCTATGAGGGAGCCTTAGGCGGTCATTATACTGCTTCTTAAAAAAACATCTTTAGACCTGGCCAATATGGCCAACTACCGCCCAGTCTCAAATTTACCACTCTTGGGCAAGGTGATTGAGCAGGTGGTTGCTGAACAACTCCAGGCACGCCTGGAAGAAGCGGACCATTTGGATCCCTTCCAGTCGGGATTCAGGCCTCATCATGGGACTGAAACTGCCTTGGTCGGCTGGTTGATGATCTCCGGCGAGCTAGGGACAAAGGTGAGAGCTGTTTCCTAGTTGTGCTGGATCTCTCAGCGGCCTTTGACACCCACCATTGATCATAACATCCTTCTGGACTGTCTAGAGGGGCTGGGAGCTGGGGGCACTGTTATATCCAGTGGTTCCTCTCCTTTCTCCGGGGCCATGTCCAGAAAGTGGTGTTGGGGGATGAGTGTTCAGACCCCCTGGGCACTGACTTGTGGGGTGCCTCAGGGTTCTGTCCTCTCCCCCATGCTTTTTAACATCTATATGCAGCCCCTGGGAGAGATCATCAGGGGGTTTGAGCTGGGTGTTCATCAGTATGCAGATGACACCCAGCTCTACCTCTCTTTTAAATCAGAACCAGTGAAGGTGGTGAACTGTGGCACTACCTTCCCCAAGGAGAAACATGCAAAGAGGAAGGCACGCTTGGCAAATCCACACCATGATCAACTCCCGCCTGGAAACCAAAGGAGAAATATGTAGTGCAGGTCACTGGAACAATGAAATAGCAATAAGGAAGTGCATTTGAGTGAAATAGATTTGGAATTCTTTATTTTAATATTTTCTCTCTCCAATACTTAAAAATTATTCACACCTGGAGAGGTACAATTCCCAGAGTGGTTTATCAATCAGCCCCTCTTTCCAGGGAAGTATAACTCTGTGAGGGATATTGGGGTCTCATAGCAACTCTCAACACCCTCAACTATACTTCCCAGGATTCTTTGGGGGAAACCATGACTGTTTAAGTAGTACAACACGGCTTTAAATGCATCGTGCACATAGGGCCTTCGTTACTGTTACATTGTCGGCAGCAAGCCACAGCAGCGACACAGAATCAGTATGCTCCTGTATGCTGGGGATCACGAGGGGGGCAGTGCTATTGTTCTCCTGCATAGCTGCCAAGTTATCCCTTTTTTAAAGGGATTTTCCCTTATGCTGAATAGGCTTCCTCGCGAGAAAAGGGAAAACTTGGCAGCTATGTTCTCCTGTCCAGCTTGCAGGCTTTCCATAGGAATCTGGTCGGTGACTGTGAGAATGGAATAACTCCACAGACCAGTGGGGTCCCCACCTGTGCCTTTAAAGCCCTGACTTCAGCTATGGTCCATCAGTCTGAGCAAGCCATTGCTGTGAGTAGTTGCATCATGCAGGAGCTGATCTGCTTGCTCTGGGCCACCTTGACCTTGCCTGTTTGGACTCTGCCATGTTCTTAGCACCTGGCAAACATAAGAAGATCTAACAGGAATAAAGAACATTGTCTACTTATCAGATAGATGTTACAAAGAACAGAATGAAAGTAGGAAACATCTTCTGTCACCTTGTACATTGTTTTCAGATTTGGTTCAAGAAGCATTCACAACATTTCTAGTCTGAAGTAGCAATGTTAGGGAGGCTTTGTTATATAAAGCTTGCATGTTTACCTCTCTCCCAGAAAGTATCTTAATTCATGTTTATGTCTGTCTGCATACAAGTGGGTAGGCAAACACAATGAACTTTGGCTCTATGACTGATAGAAAATGGGTAAATGCAAGTGTAAGAACAGTGTATTACAGAAAAAAACTATTCAATTTGCTGGATGTGATAATTACTGATATGTCAAGTGAGAATTGCTTCAAGATAGCTGGATTTTCCTACACAGTGCTAGGACCTACAAGACATTGCATAAGACCCTTGGATTTTTGCCTTGAAACATTCAGTAGAAATCCTTTGTTGGAGCAGTAACTGCACTACTTATAAATATGTTCAAGCTGTTGATTGAATACTGCATGAGGCCATTAATCAGAGTCCTGCTATGAGGGGCCCTTCAGTCATGAACCCCCAATGAAAGAGTTATGTGCATGTGCTGTATGGTGAAGGTCTCAGGTCTCAGGTCCATGCATCAACAGTTCGATCAGGGTATGGCTAACTCTCCATATGTTGTTGGGCTCCTACACCCATTCGCCCCATTCAGCATGACCAACAGCAGACATTTGGGGAGCTGCAGTACAGCAGCCTCTGAAGACCACAGGCTCCATATCTCTCAGTTAAAGGATGTCAGGATGAAAGGGGCTCTGTAGTTCTGAGTTAGATGTATTTATATAAGGCAGTTCCTTGTATCATGTATTTATACTAAATAGTGCAGCATGACATCTTGTCGCTTTGTAATTAGCTTTGTCTGGCCTCATTCACATGTAATGTTAAATTGTTTAGCATTACAAGGAGGTTGGAAACATTCACTTTTTCAGTTTTCAGGTTTTCAGTCAATCATGCTTTAGCTGAACACAGTAAGTTGTGGTTAACTGCAGTTCATTAAACCATGTCTTGTTTCAGCAAACCATAGTTTAAATGAATTATAGTTGGTCCATAGTTTAGCACAATGTGCCTTGTGGCGGATTCTGTTAGGTTAGAATCCGCCACAAGGCACAAGGGTACCCCTTATCACAAACAGTTTACTACCTAAAAGTCGGTAATGTATAGTTATGAGTTGTGGGTGCCAGCTTCCCTAAATTCCTGCATCTAATGGGTCATTAGAGTCCAATGGGTAATTAATGCTTAGAATGTTAAAAATGACTGCCAGATGCTGGGTTTAGTAAAGGATTCAAATATAGGCCAAACCTATATCCTTTAGTAAAGGATTCAAATATAGGCCAAACCTTCCAGAGTTCAGGAAATTACTATGGAGAAGAGCCATCAAGGAGAAGAAGAAGAAGAAAGGAAAGGGCAATTAACAAAGGAAATCATCTGTGCTGGATGGCAGATGGGGGTGAACCCCTTCTGCAACAAAAAGAGAGTTAGCAGAGACAAAGCAGACTGGCCTAAGGTCCTCTAGTGGCTGAGTGATTTAAACCCTGGTCTCCTAGTTCAGCACTCTAACCACTACACCACACTGACTCTCTTCAGGTCTAACCATCAGACAATGACACTACTACTGTTCCAGGAAATAGCCTCTTTTAGAATAGATACGAGCCTCTAATTCTGTAAAAATCCCAAACTACAAGGAAAGAACATCTGGAAGTGTATTAATATCCTATGAGTATTATAGGATCACATCATAGCATTGGAACTAGACTTTGCCTCCCATGAATGGGAGGGCTCCTTTCATCCGCAGAAGACTCTTCAACCAGCAGACAAATCCTTCAGGAAGAACAGGAGATGGGCCAATTTTAGTTCCCTTTCCCCCTGAAAATCCGTTCCAGTTTAGTGTGGTAGGTGATGTTCCTGTTTTTGTTTTTCTCTGCTTCCAACCCAGTACCTGTAATTCACCCATTGTGTCAGTGACTTTTAATGGGTAACCATAGCAACTGGCCAGATAACAACATATGACCTCTTGCCGTAACCTTTGAGAAGTGATAATGTAGACGATACCGTTGTTAAGGAGTAACAACTGAAGAACAACTTGAGGCTGCTGCAACTCTGATACAAGATTGGGAGTAGAAATGGAGAGGCGTTTAAGTGAAGGGCCTTCTCAGCTGCCATTACGACTTCTGTAAGGATGCTAAACATTATTATAGTCCAGCAAGAGAGGAAAGGAGATGGCAGATAAGGAGCCTTCTAGGCAAGAATTTACTAAGGCTTCAAACCATTTATTTTGGAGAAGTGTTGTTTGAAATGCCCTTGGAGTGTACGGGACGAGTTTCGGCAACTCAGGAACTGACATTCTTGGATGCCTGCTTGAACAATGAACTTTACCTACCTTCCTTCCTTCCTTCCTTCCTTCCTTCCTTCCTTCCTTCCTTCCTTCCTTCCTTCGTACATATTAATATGTGTCCTTACAAGTATCAATCATTCTCGCCAAATTCATGAGGACTTGAAAGACACACAACTCAAATGTGAAAAGGCTGACCTTTGTCGTCCATTTTCTACTGTGGCTGTTTTCATTCTAAAGCCATGTTGTTTAACATTGTATTTCACCATGAAATAAAATATTTCAAAATTAGTCTGAGATTTAAGATACCAAGTACATAATGAACTTTACTTTACCATAACAAGAATCTGGATTTTAAAAGTCTGTTTTACCAACTTTCCCCCAACATGCTTAAAGAATTTTATTTAATGGAGTTTGATACACAACTTTCCTCTCAGTATAAAATGTATACCTACTACAGATTTCTTTGTGGAGTACTTAGACTGGAAAAGCCTTACAGCATTTCCCCATAATAATACAGTAGTGTCTACTTAATTGGTCCCCTGATAAATATCAAGCTGACTTAATGGGGACTATTGGCAGGAAAAAGATTCAGTGGGATGTATTGCAGTGTCTCTAAACAATGGTTAAATGGTTCAACTAATCTGTTTAAATGGCTCACCTGTTGGTGTCTAAAAGCCCTTTACAGTAGTTTGCAAGTGTGAAATGTTATTTTCTGAAATAAACTTCCCTCTGCGTAGTCTTTTACACACCGTGCTCTGCTTACCTGCTATCTTATAATGGGTAAATTAGTTTTTGCCTTAATATAGATTTTCTCTACATTGTGATTTTAAAAATCATGTTTCAGTGCATTTCCTACATGAGTCTTGGATAATCAGCAAAACCATTAATGGTCACATTTCAGGTTATGAGCAGTCTGTGTGTCAATTAGCAGGATTAAGTAATGACCTTCAGCGAGCATTGCAAAGTGTGTCCACTTGGCTTACTTGTTGGCAAAGCAAAGTTACTGTTTGATTCTTAGAACTGCCAGTTTCAAAAGCTCACTAACCTCATCCCCTGCTGCAGTGTGACCCTCTTAGTCCACCAGGTTCTCGCAGATCAGTTTTTACGATGTGCTACCCCTTCCTGCCAACCTAGCAGTTCGAAAGCACGTCAAAGTGCAAGTAGATAAATAGGTACCACTCCAAGGGGGAAAGTAAACGGCATTTCCATTCTGGTTCGCCAGAAGCGGCTTTGCCATGCTGGCCACATGACCCGGAAGCTGTACGCTGGCTAAGGCTAACACAGAATTGGTACACATTGACCGTGAAAACCTAGCTGATGAAGAATTATGAAACAGGCCCTGTCCTGGAGTTTATTTCAACTGGAACTTATCCTTAACATAAAGAAATAAAATCGTTTAAAGACTGAATAGCTATCATATCACCCCTTAACCTTCTCTTCTCCAGGCTAAACATACCCAGCTCCCTAAGCCGTTCCTCATAAGGCATTGTTTCCAGGCCTTTGACCCTTTTGGTTGCCCTCTTCTGGACACATTCCAGCTTGTCAGTACTGTATCCTTCTTGAATTGTGGTGCCCAGAACTGGACACAGTATTCCAGGTAAGGTCTGACCAGAGCGGAATACAGTGGTACTATTACTTCCCTTGATCTAGATGCTATACGCCTATTGATACAGCCCAGAATTGCATTGGCTTTTTAGCTGCTACATCACACTGTTGACTCATGTCAAGTTTGTGGTCTACCAAGACTCCTAGATCCTTTCCACATGTACTGCTCTCAAGCCAGGTGTCATTTTTTTAACCCAAGTGTAGTACTTTACATTCCTCCCTGTTAAAATTCATCTTGTTTGCTTTGGCCCAGTTGTCTAATCTGTTAAGGTCATCTGTTAAGGAAGGAGGTTGTAATACTGACGGCCAGGCACCCGACATACAATCAACTACCTTCCCTCTTCCTTGCACTGTCTTTTCTCTCTCCCTTTACATCAGTAATCTTTGAACATCTGGCACAACTGCTTTACTTACAACAATGAACATGCCCAGGGACTTAGGTTATCATTTGCGTCAGCTTTTTTATATATTCTAAAAACTATATTAAAATACAATTACGGGTCTAGATTAAACTGGCAAAAGCCAGAAATACAGAATGAAGGATTATCTCTCATCCTTAACTCAGTCGACTATGGCTGAATCTTACTTTCCACTGGGTGACAGCACAAGAGGCTATCAGAACAACATAGTTTCCCCAGTCAGTTTGAACTGTGTAGATTTTGTTGCTCAGTATTGTCTGCACCAGGGGTTGGAAACGTCAGGCTAAGGGGGTGCAATGTGGCCCTCCAGGCCTCTCTTGGAACTCTCTCCCTCCAGCCACTGCCTCTCCCCAGGCTAATCATGTCTTGCACACTCTTTGAGTGTTGTTGGTGGTGGTGGTCTGGTTGGAATGTGTTTCTGAAATCTGAGAATGTGGCTCACTTTTCTGGATGGAGGATAGAGAAGGAGGTAGTATGGGGTAAGGAGGAGAGGATGTCAGAATCTGTTAGATCAAAGGCTCTTCTATACACAACATTATCTTGACCAGGGCTTTTTCAGGAGAACCTCACTGGAACTCAGTTTTGGCACCTCTCTGGTGGGTTTCATTGCCATTCTACGAGAAAGAGGGAGGTGTTCATGGTGAGTTCCGGCACCTCTTTTTCTAGAAAAATAGCACTGATCTTGACTATATTCCTTAGTCCTAAACGAGTAAGTTTGGAAAACGTGGCAATTTTATTTTATTCCTGCTTAAGGTTCTATTCAAAGCTCTTTAAATTTGAGACTGATTACAATAAAGCATAATTATAATTCATCTCCCTGCCTCTCTGCCCAATAATGATTTAAAGTAAAGAAAAATGTGTGTGATCTCTGACACATAAATTTCAATTTCATCAAGAAAGGACCACTCAGGCTGGCCATTTTTATTACCCTTCCATATGTGATTTGTGTAGTATAAGGCTACATTTAGCAAAGTGTCAGTAAACAAAACTTATTACAGGGTTCGACAGCTTTTGAGGGTAGCAGTAAGCAAATTTGAACTATGAGCTGATCTTTTAAATGATTTGTCAGAAAATTATATTCATGGCAGCCTTTTCACCAAGGCATTTAATATTCTGAATTGTTTCTCAACAAATTGAAAGCAACGTCTCTTATTCTGCTACTTGTAGATTTATTTCATGACTTACCACGAATAACATTTGACTCCTTTGTTTATTACTTGCAGAGTCAAGGAGGTTTTGCTCTCATGCTTCGAGTAGATCACTTTCTTTTCTTGGTTCCAAAGAGAGGTTAAATAGAAGAGCTGTTGCCAAGGCTTTGAGTTTTCTTTTAAATATTGCAAAAATTGTTTCGATTCAATATCCTTCACTACCAAAGGTGTGTTCAGGGAGGACCTATTTTTCAGTGGCAGAACTTATTCCATTGCTGTGGGTGGGGGGGGGGGCAAAGGGAGAGAAAAGTTGTGATCAGACCTTGAGCCATTATGATGCTTTCAACTTCAAGGAGAGAACACACATTGAATACACACAGATCTGTGCTTTTCATTAAGTCTAAAAGGCCAGTTTTGGCAAACTTTCAGATCAAAGTGAATTTGTTTTGTTGCTCAATCAGGATCATAGCTGCCAAGTTTTCCCTTTTCTCGCGAGGAAGCCTATTCAGCATAAGGGAATTTCCCTTAAAAAAAGGGATAACTTGGCAGCTATGATCAGGATAAACGCAGTAATGACTGAACATACCTAAAAGTATGGGTTGCATTTAAATTGTGGCAGCAATTTATTATAGGAACACAGGAAATTGCCTAATACTGAATTAGACCATTGATCCCTCTAGTTCAGTATAGCAGTATCCTGGGTTTTGCACAGGAGACATTCCCAGCCTACCTGGAGATATTTGGAGTTAAACCCAATACCTTCTTCATGCAAACAGATACCTTAACACTCAACCAGCACCTTTATTTGATCTCTCTGTGGCTGTGATTTACTTCACTACCTGCCCCCCCCCCAAAAAAAACATATTTCCTGTTTTCGTGTTTCAAATAAAAAACTTTAGGAAACAGGGCCAGTAATGCTTCTGAATACAATAAGTTGTTGGAAGCCACAAGAGGGGAAAGTGCTTTTCTGCTCAGGTCCTCCACATGCATCTGGGTGGCTTTCAAAACCCTAAAATGTATTTTATATATTTGACTTTTTATTTCTATTCTTGGTATATCGCATTGTTGTTTTATTGCTATGGCTGATGGCTGACACAAATAAAGATTCATTTAGTCATTCAGTCATTCATCTGAGTGGCTGGTGTGAAAATGGGATGCTGGACCAGGTGAGCCATTGGCTTCCTCAAACAGGCTCTTATTGTGTTCTTAAATTAATATGCAGTTGTTATCAGATTTATTTGGAAAGAATTATGCTAAGAAGCCTCATAGTGCAATGGGCCAGTGCGAAGGTTGGTAGTTTGAGACCACACAGGGACAAATCTGGGCAGGATTCCTGCATTGCAGGAGGGTGGGCTAGATGGCCCTTGGAGCCCCCTTCTACAATTCTATGATTTTATGAGGAGAAATATAATACAAAAATAAAAGTACAGTACATAAGAACAGCCTGGTATGCCAGCTGAGACCCTACCTGCCCGCAGACTGTCTCACCAGAGTGGTGCATGCGCTAGTTATCTCCCGCTTGGACTACTGCAATGCATTCCATGTGGGGCTATCTTTGAAGGTGACTCAAAAACTACAGCTAATCCAGAATGTGGCAGCTAGACTGGTGACTGGGAGCAGCCAAGACTACGTAACATTGGTCCTGAAATACCTACATTGGCTCCCAGTAGGTTTCCAAGCACAATTCAAAGTGTTGGTGTTGACCTTTAAAGCCCTAAATGGCCTCGGCCCAGTATACCTGGAGGAGCGTCTCCACCCCCATCGTTCAGCCCAGACACTGATGCCGAGGGCCTTCTAGCGGTTCCCTCACTGCGAGAAGCAAAGTTACAGGGAACCAGGCAGAGGGCCTTCTCGGTGGTGGGACCCACCCTGTGGAATGCCCTCCTGTCAGATGTCAAGGAAATAAACAACTACCTGACTTTTAGAAGACATCTGAAGGCAGCCCTGTTTAGGGATTTTTTTAGTGTTTGATGTATTATCGTGTTTTTAATATTCTGTTGGGAGCTGCCCAGAGTGGCTGGGGAAACCCAGCCAGATGGGCAGGGTATAAATACATATTATTATTATTATTATTATTATTATTATTATTATTATTATTGCCTTTCTGAATCAGACCAAAGAACCATTTAGTCCAGCATCTCACAGTGGCTTAGAATATTCAAACCGTTTGCAGGAATTATTTCGCTCGTTATTATTGTATATTAAATTTGTATACTGCCCTTCATCTGTAGATTACAGGGTGGTTCACAACATAAAAATGACAACACAAAATAGGTATTAAACGAAAGGCGAGAACAGGGGCCAGCAAACTTTTCAGCAGGGGGCCGATCCACTGTCCCTCAGACCTTGTGGGGGGCCCGACTATATTTTAAAGGGGGGGGGAGAATCATGGAATCATAGGGGCTGCTGCCGATCTGGGAAGGAGAGGGGGGAAGGGGGCTGGGAGCTTCCCGCTTCTCTTCTGCCCCAGGACAAGCTGAGCGGAAGCCAAGGGACTGTCCTGCCCCTTTCCCCGGCGTGGGCACAACCACTTCACGGTGAGGCTCTGTCTCTGGAGCCAGAAACCAGAGACAGAGACAGAGCCTCGCCGTGATCCCGTACGGACTGCACATTTGTGGGCAGAGGGGAGGGGTGCACCGAGTGTCACCCCTCCAGGGTGGCACCCAAGGTGGACCGCCCCCAACGCCCCCTTGCCACACCCTTTGTGACGTTTTTACGCTGTTTGTTATAGCCTTATCAACCCGACCCATCAAGGGTTAACTCGGACTCCGTGCCGACTGACTGGACATTCCCTGAGGGGAGGGGAATGGGTGAATGTTTAAAGAGAAGGGACAGCGTTTTGTCAGTTGAGAGGACGCTGGGGAGCGGGAGTGTGAGGGTGGTTGTAAAGAAGGTCTAGGAGAGTAGGTTTAGGTTAGGTAGTCGTTGGGTTATCTAGTACATGAGTAACAAGGTTATTACCATTGAAACTAAGCTTGTACAACAAGAATACCTTAAAGCAACCATTACGTTCTTGAGAAATAAAATTTCCAGTGTTAAAGTGCCAATCAGAAAATCGTCTGTGTTATTTTCCAGCCAAGGTACATGAAACTCATTCATGAGTACACCCATTACAAAGACAACATTTCCTTCAGAAGTGGAACTGTTAGTTTGTGTCTTTGGGGTGCACCAAGAGGGCGAGCCAGGCAGACAGACCCAGGGTGTCATAAAGTTACCTCAGGGAAGGGGCAAGCTTTTACAGAAAGGGATTTCTAGAGGCAGAACTCCCTATACTGTGGACACAAGGGATAGTCTCAGATACAGCCCTGAACTTTAAAAGGTACCTGGCCACGGTTGTGCTGGAAGAGGACTCTCTTTTGTATAAAAGAAGAGGAAATAGAATAAAACCCTCGAGTGCATGAGGGAATACAGAAAGGCTAAGGGGAGCAATAGGGGGGAGGCTTGGTTTACCCCAGACCATCCCTGTAGAATATATGGGAATGTTAGGGATGTGGATTAGGATATATTATTAGATAGATCCTATCCAAGCTTGTGTTAGCAAGCTTCCAATATTAGCAGAGTGACATTCCCCTTTTGTGCGCAGCAAAGCATGTGCGTTAGATTCGCTAGAATCTCTATAACAATATTACACTTTATAGTTCAATATTACACTTCCTGGCAAAGGTCCCCTTTGTCCCTCTTAAAAGAAATACACAACACAGTGTTTATAAAGTAAGATAGAGTTTACTTACAGTTTCATCCTGAGTTACAGCATAATCTCAGAAAGGCAGGCTTGCTTAGAAAAGTTACAAGTATATATACATCTAGAGACTACTTAGTAAAGTAAGACTCCATTTGGTCTCACTCTTGGCTGCAGGCCTAGAGTGAGAACCATGCTAACTGGAGATTCTCTGAAGATGTGTTCCCATCGAAGGAGGAAGTAGCTAAGAGAGAGAGTGATTGCAGGCTAGGGCTTTTGTCTAATCCAACTCATTTGCATGTCTGAGGGAACAGGAACTGACCTGTAGTCAGGTGTCCCTCCAGGTGAGTTCCTGTTAGTGGACACTCTAGGAACTGTTGTGACTTGTCTGCCCCAGTGTTCCATCCCACAAACCCCTTCTCAGGCAATTCACAACATTCATTACATACAAAACAAAACATAAGCAACTTTATTCAACCACCCAAGAGTCCCAGCTTGACACGCAGGTTCTGGAAACTCTGTCTTGGCAGGGGTTTTGTTAGGATGTCTGCTGTCATCTCCGATGTGCAGCAGTACGACAGTTCGACAAGTCCATCTTGTATCATCTGGCGAACGTAGTGGTACCTGACCCCAATGTGTTTTGAGCGTGCTAGGAACTTCTCATTCTGCGCCAGCTTTAGACAGCTTTGGTTGTCCTCCAGCAGGCTTATAGGTTCCTTTCTCTCCACGCCAAAGTCTGTTAGGAGTTGGTCCAGCCAGGAAATCTCTCTGCACGCTTCTGTAGCCGCAACATATTCCGATTCTGTAGACGATAAAGCTATACATTTCTGTTTATAACTGCCCCATGTGATAGCTCCGCCCCCATACATAAAGACATGCCCGCTTGTGGATTTATAATCAGAATTATCACCCGCCCAGTCAGCATCAGTGTACCCAATGAGTTTAGGGTCACTGACAGCTGGTAACTTTAATTTACAATCCATTGTACCCTTAAGATATCGAACCACCCTCTTCACACCAACCCAATCATGCTCAGTGGGACTACTCACTTTCCTGCTGAGAATCCCTACTGCATTGGCTAAATCAGGTCTGCATGTGGTAACTAAATACAAAAGTTTACCAATTGCTGAACGATACTCTGTGTTGTTTGGCAGCAGCTTCGAATCCTCTTGGTTCTTTAAGAAGTCTGTAGCCATCGGGGTGTCGACGGGTTTTGCATCCTGCAATTGCATACTCTCCAACAGTTCAATTATCTTTTGCTTCTGATTAAGTAGAAATGAACCATCCTGTTCTCTTTCCACTTGAATCCCGAGGTAATACTCAACTGGTCCTAATTCCTTCACTTGCACTTCCTTGTTGAGGTGCTGGACTACATTTTTATAATCCCTGTCATTTGACGTTGCGATTAAAAGGTCGTCAACGAAGGCAAGAATATAAGAAAATTGTCCATTACTCTGCTTAGTGTACAAACACTTGTCAGCTTCACCTTGCTTGTACCCAAGTTTCACCAGCATTCCATGCAATTTCAAGTTCCAGGCTCTGGCTGCTTGTTTTAAACCATCCCAAAACAGTCCCTTTTGAAGCTTGCAAACCAAATGTGCCTCATTTGGCTTTATAAAACCTTTAGGCTGCTTCATGTAAATTTCTTCAGAAATTTCCCCATGCAAAAACGCAGTAGCTATATCGATGTGTTTCACCTCCATCCCTTTAGATGATGCGATGCTTAAAAGTAATCTTACGCTACTGTATCTTACTGTCGGTGCAAAGACTTGGTCATAGTCGTGGCCATATTGCTGTGAAAAACCTTGTGCCACTAGTCTTGCTTTGTAACGTTGCACCTCCCCTTCTGAACCCCTTTTAACCTTGAACACCCATTTGCTCCCAATTGCTTTCTTACCAGCAGGTAATTCTGTGAGTGTCCAGGTCTTGTTCTTGTGCAGTGCGTCAATCTCCTCCTGCGCGGCTTTCCTCCAGAGACTGGCTTCGGTGGCTGGCATCTGCTCTACCTCTTCCCAAGTGGAAGGTTCTGGTGGAGACGCCGACCCTGCAAAGTAGGACAGTCGTAGTGGCGGAACGCCCTTGTTGGTTCTGGATGAGCATCTGACCTCTGGTTGTGCAACCGCATCAGCATCCTCATCCTCCTCCAACGCTGGCATGTCCACGTACAGCTCCTCCTCTTCGTCTCTGGTGCCGCCAGGGGTCTGGACCTCTGCGTCTTCTGGGGTGTCGCCTGTAGGGGGTGTTGTGACACTAGAAGGTATATTAGTTCCTTGTGCTAAAGGAAAACTTATAAACTCTTCATCTGGTGACTCTCTAGAACAGTCAATAACAGTGTTCTTTGTATCAAACTTTCCTAGTTCATCAAAATGAACCACATGGTATGGGTCTACTCTGCCACTCTTTGGATCTAGAACTCTATATCCCTTTCCTCCAGGAGCATATCCAACCAGGATACCTGCTTTTGCTCTGGAGTCAAGCTTGTGTCTGCGCTCTTTGGGCACGTGGTAATAACAGACACTTCCAAATACACGTATGTGCTGCAGACTTGGGACTCTCCCGTGCCAAAGTTCAAATGGTGTGCGTTCTGCACCCTTTGTAGGCAATCTGTTTTGCAAATAAATCGCCGTATTCGCCGCTTCAGCCCATAGCTTCTGTGACAAGTTGGCCTCTTTTAACATGCACCTTGTCATCTCCATAATAGACCTAAACTTTCTCTCAGCAATGGAGTTCTGTTGAGGCGTGTAAGCAACTGTAGTTACATGTGCTATGCCTTCTTGTGCCATGATGGCCTTCATCTGCCGTGAGCAAAACTCTCCACCATTATCCGAAATTAAGGTGGAAGGAGCTCTCTGGAATTTGTTCTTCACCATGTTTAAGTACAGTTTGAACAATTCCGGTGTCTGACTCTTTTCTTCTAGAAAATATCCAACACAATATCTTGAGAAGTCATCTATAAATATCAGAATGTACTTATTGTTTCCTAGGGAAGGTACATTCAGCGGACCACATAGGTCAGTATGAACAGTGTCCATGACTTTTGTGCTTCTCTTCTCTGTACAACGTGGGAAGGAAGGCTTGACTGCCTTTTCAGTTATGCAAGTTGTACAGTTTGGCATTGGTGTACTGCAATTCTTTACCTGTAGACCTTTTACCAGATTTTCCTTCTGCATTTTCAGGATAAGGTTGGTATCCCTGTGTCCAAGCCTTTTGTGCCAGAGTTCCAGATCTGGTTGATCCTTTCTGCTGGGTTGTGCAACCCTTGCAGACTCATTCTCTGAAATATCAATCTCATACACATCATTGATTAGTTTGGCTTGAATAAACACTTCACCATCTTTTATCACATTGCATTGTCCATTTTTAAATATAATTTCAAAACCTTTCTTGTCCAAGCTAGACACACTTATTAGATTACAGTTCAGCTTTGGTGCATACTTAACATTACTCACTGTAGTATCAAAAGACTCATTGTTCACTTTGAAATTCAAGTTCAAAGATCCTGCACCTATTGATTTTATAACATTTCCATCAGCAATTTCAATCTCAGACTGTTTATTATTGTCTATTTCATTGAAATATTCCCTTTTATAGCAGAAGTGGCTGCTTGCTGCACTGTCCAGAAGCCACTTATTGCGCTTTCCTTCACAGCTCTGGAAAGCTACATTTCTTTCTTGCAATATCATTGCACGCCCACGCCCCCCCTTCTTTTCGCCTTTTGGTGGAAAGGGGCGGGATTTATTCCTAGGTGCCCGGCATTCCTTCGCCATGTGCCCTTTTAAATTGCAGTTAAAGCAAATTATTTCCTTTGGCGTTTGTCTGGACCTTTGAAAATGCTTGGAAGCATAATTAGTGTCCTTTCTCCCTGTATTCCTTTCTGAAGAATCAAGGTAATCTCTGCATTCCTCTCTCAAATGATCAATCAGTTCTTCAAAAGTCAGGTCCTTTTTGTGATCCATGCAACTCTTGAATGAACTGAAGCTTGGTCCTAGAGATGCTATCAAAAATGAAACCTTTGTTTCTTCATCAAGGGCTTTAGGAGTAAGATCAATCCTCTGAACAATTTCACTAAATTTGCTGATATGGTCAGTGAATTCTTCTCTTGAATTCATCCTCAGCGCAGTTAATTTGCTCATCAAATTTCTGTAGGAGTTCTTAGTAGATGCTCCATACCTGCGCTCAATATCATTTAAGATTTTAGCTGCATCATCTTTGCTATTAACTGATGTTAGATGCCTGTTGCGAAGTCCACTCAAAATTATGTATCTGGCCTCGCTGTTCATGCGTTTCCAAGTTGCTATCTTGGCTAAATCCTCTGCTGTTGTGCCAGTAGGCATAGGTTTTTCAATGGCATCCAAAACATTCCTTGCATCTAAAAATGCTATCAGGCGTTGTTTCCAAAATACATAATTGTCATCATCTAGAGCCATGAATCCTGGCTTAACTCCACTATCAAAATCTGCAAAAGCCATCTTGGAATCTCAAAATTCTAAAAATTTCTCAAAATTCAAAAATTTGCCAAAAATTCCAAAATCAAAATCTCTAAAAATATCTCAAAATGCAAAATAATCTTCACTGCCTCTGAGTTCTCAGTGCTGTAAACTCTGAGGGAGGGGAGGGGTAGCTAATCCCCTAGGCACACTGGATAACAATAGACCATGTGCTTACCAGGAAGTTCTAACTGAAAAAATCCTACTCAGTTCAAAATCACAATCCAAAGCAATCCTTCAAAAATACACAAAAATACGCAGTCCTGGGCCGTAATAACCCTTTATGGGAATGTTAGGGATGTGGATTAGGATATATTATTAGATAGATCCTATCCAAGCTTGTGTTAGCAAGCTTCCAATATTAGCAGAGTGACATTCCCCTTTTGTGCGCAGCAAAGCATGTGCGTTAGATTCGCTAGAATCTCTATAACAATATTACACTTTATAGTTCAATATTACACTTCCTGGCAAAGTGCATGTCTGAGGGAACAGGAACTGACCTGTAGTCAGGTGTCCCTCCAGGTGAGTTCCTGTTAGTGGACACTCTAGGAACTGTTGTGACTTGTCTGCCCCAGTGTTCCATCCCACAGAATAAATAAGACAGAAGCCAGGGTCTTTCGTCGCACCCCTGCTCTCTGAACAGATGGGCTGCATTGTCCAATTTGATCACCTTTGGGGGGGGGGGATAACAGGGCCCTCCACCCTTAAAAGCTGTTAGCACCAACCACCTGTTCTGTGGTGCAAAGACAGATGCAATAAAACAGCAGAGGATTTAAACTGACCGTTTCTGGTACACTGACTATATGGCTTGACCTGTCAATCTATAAAAACAACTTGAGCGTCTGAGACTAGACAGCTAGGGGCTGCCGTGAGCTCATGCCAGTGGCTTTTAGAGATGAGGATTTGAACCACTGTTTCCAATCTCACCAACACTGTCCTGTGGTCTTTGAAAGAAACAGGACCTCTGCGAGTGAGTGGCTTTCCCAGGTAGGCCCACACCTGAAGAAACATCTCCCTGTCAGTTTGTTCCAAATGAAAAAAGCATACATCTCTGTGGGATGAACACCTGGAGCCCATGCATTTCCCAGAAGGTAGGTGAACAAATTCACAACAGGCAAGACAGTACTTTGGTATGCTGCCATGTGTGCAAAATATACCCTATGAACTCATCTCATTAGTGCAAGGACTTCCTCTACTTCTCTCCCAACATCCCTGACCATTCTGCTATGGAGGGTTGGGGGAATCACCCAGAACAGGTTGGAGGGAAGTGTGCAAGGGAGCAAAGGGAAGGGAAGCTCCACTGCACAAGCAGAAGTCCTTGCTCTAATGGGACAATTTCACTAGATACAACCCTATGCTTTGTAATGGAGTGGAGTAATGTCATGAAGTAGTGGGATTACCAAAAAGTTCTTAGAAACCTTTTTTTTTTACATTTGATACTTGTGCTTAAGACTGACCTAGTATAGATAAGGTTAGCTCAATAGAACGTCTGGGTGGAGAGGTCTACATCGCCACCCCTACACACACACACACACACACACACACACACCAGACACCACAATCTTGCCAGATATGGCACTTGTGGCAGCTAAAACTTTTGGACAAAAAGCACAAAAGGAATAATAGTCATGATGCTTCTTACTTTCCTAAAAAAACTTGGGAGATTCTAATCTTGACATAAACTAGGATAAAAGAATGCTTTAAGGAGAGGAACTTGTGGCTTTCTTAATTAATTTTGGAATTCATATTGTCATCACCACCTGCAGAGAAGTACCAAGATAAGACGATAAGATAAGATTTGAAGAGCAAATGCAATGATTTTCTAAGGCACTACTAAACTATACAGACCAACATAGAATCATAGTTCATGGAATTGTAGAGTTGGAAGGGACCCCGAAGGTCATCTAGTCCAACCCCCTGCAATGCAGGAATCTCAACATGCTCAATCATACATGCTTAATCTGCTGGAGCTTGTCTTCAAATTCAGGCTAAGTCCCTAACTCACTGTGGATTTGACACCCATCATGTACCTGGTTTAGCTGGCCAGTTGAAGCTGTTCTGGGGGTGTAGCCGCTGCTACATGCTGACAGCTTCTAGGAGCCACAAGTGAGAGCTGAGTGCGGGGGGGGGGGGGCAACCAAAGGTGAACAAAAATCTCCAGAAGGAGCACAACGTGTTCCCCACCAGAGATACTACACCTCCCCTAACACCCCATACAGCTCTTATTTTGAATGTTTGGTAATCTGCTCTAGGAAGGCATTGACCAAGTCCGGAGTCTGGCTTGGAGGTCTGCAGCAGACACCCACAGTAAAGTCACTGTTGCTTCCTTCTCCAACAATTTTTACCATATAAGCTGTCTTTCATGCTCCTAGTCACGAATCTCTTCACAAGTGTATACATTCTTTACATTTCGTGTTCCTCCTCCTCCCTGTTTGATCTATTTCTTTAGAGTAGGTTGTACTCCTCAATTTCTACATTTCTGTCAGGAGTCTCATCCCACCATTTGCCATCCTGTATTAAGTTCTTCTTGTTTGTTTCCCATATGTTGTGTATTTGTGTAGAGACAACTGAAGCCATGAGTCATTCTCTGTCCCTCTCCTTAGGGAGTCACCTGCCACCACCAAACATCTTTTCCTTCTCTTGGGAGCGACAGAAATTGTTCTGTTCACTGCCACCTTGGTGTGCTCTGAGGCCGACAACCGCTATTCTTGCTCCCCTGGTTGAGAATCAGTGTCTGAGATGGGGGCATGGAGTCGGTTTTGTAGCCCCAGCTACGCAGCATTGCTCCTGACAGTCCTGCTTTTGGTGTCATGTTCCTGCAGGGTTTTGTATCCTGCACTGTGTGCTCCCTATGGGCATCCTGCCTGCATCTCGGCTCCAGGACAGTCCTCTCTCGTACATCAAAGCTTCTGACCCCAAGTTAGTAAGTTAACACAGGCAAACAAGTTGATGTAATTCAAAAATACCATTGCAAAGAAGCCAAAGTTCTGTAGCTGATGGTATACAGAAATGCAATGAGAAAATCCAAAGCATATGAAATGCAATGAGGAAAACAAACTGATGGGGAAGGAGAAATTTGGAGCATGGTATCTGCAGGTGGAATTATTTATTCAATTTATATACCACCTGTCAGAGATGCAGATGCGGCTACTCTAGAGTAACGACTCCTCACAGCATTGTCCTTTTAGGCTTTTATTAAGTGCTGATTATTTACAGTGCTCGGAGCGATCTATATACATGTTGTCAGTCAGGTGTCAGTACCTCCGAATGGAGGTTGGCGCGTTTTCTTCCAGCAAAGAAGTTTGGGAAGACCTAATCTCCTCCCACAACGTTTCTTGCGTAATTCCGGGGTCGGCGGGATCGGCCTTCCCCCCTTGCTCCCCCCTTCCTGTCCCACCTTGTGCATGGGCTCCGCTACCTTGCCAGAGCCTCAGTCACCACTTCCTGAGTCTCCGCTTGAGGCGGAACTCTCCCTGCTTTCCCCAGTGCTTGGCGATGAGCTGGTACTTAAGATGAGAGGGACCTCCCGGTATCCCCTGTCCCTCACATCCACCCCCCTCCCAGGCCCCCTTTCCCCCTCCCTAGGGGCTCCGAGGGTGCCGGGGACGACTGGAAACCTAAAAAATCCGTGTTGTCAGAGCCAGTGGGTGTGAATATCTTCCCCCAATCCGGCAAGCGTTCTCCTTCCCCCTGAGAAGACGGAAAGCCCAAAAAGTCTGTGGCGTCAGAGCTGGTGGGGGTAAAAATCTGCTTCTAGTCTTCCCCTGACTCTGACGTTCCGGACTCCGGGTACACCCACACCTCTTCCTCAGGTTCCTCAAACTCCGCTTCCCACCTCCATGGAGAGCTGCTCTCTGAAACCCCTTCCTCAGACACCTCCCCCTCTCCTTCCCTGTCCATGTGCCAGGGCTTGGGCCTGTGGGGGAAAAGGGCGTGGAATTCTTCCACTAAGAATTCCTCCTGTATTTCCGTGGCCGGTACCCACTCGTTGTGGGATGGCAGAGTGTCTTCCCATGCCATGAGATACTCCAGCCCTCTTACACCTCTCCTGGAATCCAGAATCTCAGTGGCCACGTTGAGTTGCTGGGTGCCTCCCCGTTCCTCCCCTCCCTCTGGGGGCTGGTTGCTGTCGGTGAGCCTGGTGCTTTCCTTATAGGGCGACAGCAACGACCTGTGGAACACTGGGTGTACCCTCATGGATTCCGGCAACTCCAGTCTGAAAGCCACCGGATTGACCTGCTGCATGACCTTAAAGGGTCCCAGCCGTCTGGGTGCTAACTTCTTACACCTCCCCCTGGTTGGAAGCCCCTCTGAGGACAGCCACACCCTATCGCCCACCCTGATGACCTCCCCTGGTCTCCGATGGCGATCCGCCCCCTCCTTGTACGCCACCTTAGCCCTGTCCAAGTGTTCTCTGAGTTGCTGGTGCACCGTCTCCAGATCGTCCGCCCAATCCTCAGCTGCGGGACCCTCCTCCTCCTCTTCCCATTCCCTCCCCGGGAACGATCGGAGATCCCGCCCATAGTTGGCCTTGAAAGGTGACACCCCTGTGGAGACGTGCACTGCATTGTTGTAGGCGAACTCCGCCAGTGGCAGGCGATCTACCCAGTCCGTTTGTCGCTGGCTGACATAACATCTCAGGTACTGCTGAAGAATGGTGTTGGCCCGCTCCGCCTGTCCATTGGTCTGCGGGTGCCTTGCCGTGGATAGGCTGACCTCCACCTGCAGGAGGTTCATGAGCCTGCGCCAGAACCTGGAAACAAATTGGCGCCCCCTATCTGATATAACCCTTAAAGGCAAACCGTGCAGCCGAAACATGTGGTCCACAAACAATTTGGCCGTCTCTTCCGCCGAGACCGCCCTTGCACAGGGTATGAAGTGGCACATTTTGGAGAAGAGGTCCACCACCACCAGCACTGCCGTCTTGCCCCTGGACGAAGGCAGGTCGGTGATGAAGTCCATGGAGAGGACCTCCCACGGCTTGTGGGGGGTGGGTAGGGGTTCCAGTAATCCTGCTGGTGCTGCCCTGACCACCTTGGCCCTCTGGCAGGTGTCGGAGCCCCTCACATAATCCTGAATGTCCTCCCTCACCCCTGGCCACCAAAAGTGTCTCATGACTAAGTGTGTGGTCTTGTCCCTACCAAAGTGGCCGGCCGTCGGGTTGTCATGCATCTGCTTGAGGACCTTACCTCTGAGTTGGGCAGTAGGCAGGTATAGGGCTCCCTTGTAAAAGAGTAGCCCCCTACGCTCCTCAAAGTCCTTGGCTTGCCCCCTCCCCCCTTGTAGCTCTCTGAAGATGCGGGTGGCGAACTCATCTCCTGCCGTTAGGGCTGTGAGTTCTGCCTCACTCACTACTGCTGCCCCACATGTCCAAGCTGATGGTGGGAAAATGTGCCTGGGTGCTGGTGGCAACTCCTCCTCCATGTACTCTGGCTTGCGGGAGAGGGCATCCGCCCTGACATTCTGGATGGAGAAGTTGAAGTGCGAGAAGAACTCTGCCCACCGTATCTGCCGTTGGTTGAGCACCCTGGCCGTTCTCCAGAACTCCAGGTTCTTATGGTCCGTGCACACCTGTATGGGGTGCTTAGCGCCCACTAGGAAGTGTCTCCAGTGTTTAAACGCAGCGTGTATTGCCAAAAGTTCCTTGTCGAAAACCGTGTAGTTGCGCTCCGGCTGGGTCAGCTTCCTGGAGAAAAAGGCGCAGGGTCTCCACTCTCTGTTGGCATCCAGTTGTAGTAGGACCGCGCCCACATCTAGGTCCGATACGTCGGTCTCTACGCGCAGGGGTGCATCCTGCACCACGTGGAACAAGTTCTGGTCTGAGGCGAACACTCTCTTGAGGCCCTCGAACGCTGCTTGCGCCTCCGGTGTCCACCTGAACTTCTGCTTGCCTCTCAGGCAGTCTGTGATGGGAGCTGTGAAGCGAGAGAAATTCTTGATGAACTTCCTGTCAAAGTTGGCGAAACCTAGTAGGCGTTGGGCATCCTTGCGAGTCCTGGGGCTGTGCCAGTCCAGGATGGCCTGCACCTTGTCCTTGTCCATCGCTAGCCCCTTGTCGGACAGCTTGTAGCCCAGGAAGTCCACCTCCTTGGTGTGAAACTTGCACTTCTCCAGCTTCACATACAGGTGGTGCTCCTTTAGGCGCTGCAAGACCTCCCTGACATCCTTCACGTGTTGCACTGGGTCATTGGAGTAGATAAGGATGTCATCTAGAAAGACCAAACAGTTCTTGAAGAGGAGGGAGCCTAGGACATGGTGCATGAGCCCCCTTGCAAACCGAAGGGCATCACCCAATATTCAAAAGAGCCCAGAGGCGTGAACATCGTGGTCTTCCACTCATCGCCTTCCCGGATCCTGATCAAGTTGTACGCTCCCCGTAGATCGAGCTTGGTGAAGATCTTGCCCCTGCGCGCTGCTGTCAGCAGATCGTCCACTCTGGGCATTGGGAAAGCCACTGGTTCCGTCATACTGTTCAGGCGCCTAAAGTCCACCACCAGACGGCACTGTTGCGTGTCTTTCTTGTCCACCCAGAAGACCGGGCTGCCCCCTGCTGCCTTGCTTTCTCTGATGAACCCCCTCTTGAGGTTCTTGTCGATGAACGCACGCAGATCCTCCAGTTCCTGGTCTGACATGGAGTACAGCTTGGCTGGGGGTAGCGTGGCCCCTGGCACCAGGTTGATCTGACAGTCAAAGGACCTGTGCGGGGGCAGGTGGTCGGACTCCGCTTCGCTAAAGACCTCCTGCAGGTCCCAATACGGTTTGGGTATTGCCTCTCCCCCCTTGACGTGCATGGTGGCCACCGTGGCTATCGGTGGCCCCTCCCCTGGTTGGCGCTGCATGCAATGTTCCAGACAAAAGTCAGACCCAAACGTGATGCATCTCTGGTGCCAACTGATGGACGGGTCGTGGCGTGCCAGCCAGCTCATTCCCAGCACGATGGGGGGGGGGTCTGAGATGGTGGTGACATTGAATGCCAGCGTCTCTGAATGCCTTCCCACCGTCATTTTCATTTTCTGGTGGGTGATGGCCCCTCCCAGCAACTCCCTGCCGTCAATGGTGGAGACGTGCAGGGGAAAGTCCAGCTGCAGAAGTTGGATCTGGTGTGCTTCTGCAAAATCCCTCGAAAAAAAGTTGGCAGACGCTCCGCTGTCGATTAACGCTAAAACCTCCAGGGGATACCCATTAGGGAGTGTCAGGGTCACTTCTAGAACCACCCCTGCTCTGGGGGGAGTGGGCTGGCGCTGCTCCTCTGTGGAAGGGAGGGTTGGAGGGGGCTGGTTTCCATTGGTTGCGCCTGGCTGCTGCCCCTTGTCTCCTGCAGCCAGGCTGTCTCGTTTCCCTGCGGTTGCGTTGAGTCTGTGGGGGCGGGCATAACAGTTCCCGCCCTTCCATGCCATTCCCTGCGATGAGGGCAATTCTTGACGAGGTGGCTGGGGGAGTTGCACAAAAACAGTTCCCTCCTTGCGTTTCTGCGCTGCCGGGGTTTGAAAAGCCCGCGCGCGCGCTCCTCCGATTTCCATCGGTTCCTGGTCTGGGACGGGTCTGGGCGGGGCTTGGGGCGGGCCCTGGGGTGGGGTTTGGTGATGTGGTCTGTCCTGTGAGCATGGGAACCAAGGTCGGACTGCGCACGTCGCCTGTTTGTCGTTCCATTTGGATTCCTGTCTCACCCCCACCGCCAGCGCTGCTTTACTCAACTCATCCATATTCCGCGGTTTCGGACCTCTCGAAAGCTCATCCTTCATGTCTGCGTGCAAGCCCAGATAGAAAGCGGATTTCACTGGGTCACTGTGCAGATCTCACCCCAGTTTGTGCACCAGCATGGTGAATTTTGCCCAGTATTCTCTGACCGTTAATTTCCCTTGTGTCAAATGGTGAAGCTCCTCTTTGGTCGCCTCCATCTCACTGTCGCTTGCGTACATTACTTTTAAAGCTTCTAGAAATAATTTTACGTTCTTCATGCACTGATTTTTTGACGTGATTAGCGGTCTGACCCATTCACGTGCGGCACCGGTCAAATGTTCCACGATAAAGGAGACTCTGTGCGCATCATCTGGGAATTCCGCATCATGCAATTCCAGTGCGTAATTTATTTCCGTCTCAAATCCTAGGTACTCTCTAGGGTCTCCGCTAAATTTGGTGACTAGGGTCTGCCCCCTCCTCACTTGGACCAGCTGCTGTTGGGGCGCCCCCCCACCTCTCGCGGCCTTCTCCTCATCCAATTTTTTCTGTAGCTCCAACACCATTAGCCTTAGCTGCTACTCGGTCTCATCTTTCGTTCTCACCTGCTCAACCAGCTTGTTCAGCTCCTCCCTTGTTCCGCGCGCTTCCTCCTGAGCGGCAAGCAATTGCTGCTGGGCCTGCGCTGTCAGGTTCCGTATCTCCTGCTTCGCTGCTTCGGCCTCCAGCCTCCAACGCTCCGCGTCTTGCGCGCTCATCGCGGCAACTCCAAAGTAGCCAGAAAGATTCGGAGGTAGCTGTCAGAGATGCAGATGCGGCTACTCTAGAGTAACGACTCCTCACAGCATTGTCCTTTTAGGCTTTTATTAAGTGCTGATTATTTACAGTGCTCGGAGCGATCTATATACATGTTGTCAGTCAGGTGTCAGTACCTCCGAATGGAGGTTGGCGCGTTTTCGTCCAGCAAAGAAGTTTGGGAAGACCTAATCTCCTCCCACGACGTTTCTTGCATAATTCCGGGGTCGGCGGGATCGGCCTTCCCCCCTTGCTCCCCCCCTTCCTGTCCCACCTTGTGCATGGGCTCCGCTACCTTGCAAGAGCCTCAGTCACCACTTCCTGAGTCTCCGCTTGAGGCGGAACTCTCCCTGCTTTCCCCAGTGCTTGGCGATGAGCTGGTACTTAAGATGGGAGGGACCTCCCGGTATCCCCTGTCCCTCACACCACCATTATCCAAAGATCCAAGGGTGGTGTAGAACATGAAGAACACAATTTATGCAGCATAATAATAAAACCATAAAGCACAGTATAATAATGCACAGCATAATAAAACAACAACAACACCATCATACTGAAGTTAAAGGGGATGTGGGTGGCGCTGTGGTCTAAATCACAGAGCCTAGGGCTTTCCGATCAGAAGGTCGGCGGTTCTAATCCCCACGACGGGGTGAGCTCCAGTTGCTCGGTCCCAGCTCCTGCCAACCAGCAGTTCAAAAGCACATCAAAGTACCACTCCAAGCGGGAAGGTTAAACCACAGAGTCTAGGGCTTGCCAATCAGAAGGTTGGCGGTTCAAATCCCCGCAACGGGGTGAGCTCCTGTTGCTCGGTCCCTGCTCCTGCCAACCTAGCAGTTCGAAAGCATGTCAAAGTGCAAGTAGTTAAATAGGTACTGTTCTGGCAGGAAGGTAAATGGCGTTTCCGTGCACTGCTCTGGTTCGCCAGAAGTGGCTTTGTCATGCTTGGCCACATGACCTGGAAGCTGTACGCCGGCTCTCTCAGCCAGTAACGTGAGATGAGCGCCACAACCCCAGAGTTATCCACGACTGGACCTAACGGTCAGGGGTCCCTTTACCTTTACCTTAATGAAGTTAAAGAGAGAAAATATCCAGTGTGTTAATAAAAACATAGTCACATCCTTGTTTCATTATACTGTATTCTGGCATATCTTGAAATACAGCAGAGGTTGCTACTTTCATGGGGCTCTATTATTTCTAAACTGTGGGGTTTTTTGGGGGGGGTTAACTACAGGAACATGAGCCAACAATTTAATAAGTCCTCCCCCTCCCCCATTTAAATTTGATGGAATTGATTATTCATTTTATGAGGCTGTTGTGTATTTTAAATCTCTTAATTAATTTGTGGCAACCACATCCATTTGTGTACTTCTGCCCACAGCCACTTCCACACACACACACACACCACTGAACTGAGGTAAAAAAAGAGATTTCTATATGACTTATAAGCCTTCTCTGGGGGTGTGTGGTTATCATAACTTAATCATACCCTTTGGGGATTAAAAACACTTATCTCTGGATCATGACTTGTAATACCCCAGGGGGGTGATTATCTCGGGAAACTCACAACTCTCTGTCATGCCTAATTGCTTAATTATTATAGCTGCGAGTTCATGTAGCTATACAGGAGCTCAGGTTAAGGCAAGCACTTCTGTTAAGAATCTATGTTTTCGGTCATTTAAAAAATGAGATAAAATCTGCTGTCAGCCAATATGGTAGACAGAGTAGCTCTGTCTGGGAGTGCATCTTTAGACTAGATTTCTGAATTTTTGCTGCCTTTTTAATAGTGAAGTGAAGAAAAACCCAGCGGCATGTATTTACATTATTGCTAGTGATTGGGCAATGGGATAAATATAGAAAAGGTGTATTCATATATCTTCTTTGTAGTGACTTCTAGGGTCTATAGAGTAAAAGCATATCAAGTTTTAGAATATGTTTATAAACAATACTGAGGGACCTCTTTTTAATTTTTCTCATTCTAATCCAGAACTGGATTTGTGAGCATGAAGTTATTGGCAAATGTCTCCATGATGGATTTTAAGTTTTGTTTTGCAGAACATATTCAAATGATTGGGCAAAAAGGACATGTCAGGTGCTTTTGAATAGCATTTGCAGGATAAATGCTTCTCATAGTGGATGGATATACTGATAGCATTGTGAGTTTTTTGGGAGTGGGGTGGGGAAGAGGGTTAGGCTGTATGGCTGAGTCCCTTCTATTTCTTTGATCCAGCAAGCATTACAGTCTAATGGAGGATGCCATTGTTGAATTAGCCAGGCAAGGGCCATAATGGGCCCTAAGTAGTGCAACAAAGGAGGTTGTTCTGTGCTAGAAGACACATGGGTGAACCCCCTCCCTCACCTGGCTGGTAGTGAGAAAGACGAAGGCAGAGTTCAGTGGGTGAGAGAGCCGGGCTAGAAGCAGGCTTCAGGCTGTGGCTCTGAGAGAAGCAAGACCTTTTGGGGTGTTAATGCTATGACCCTCTCCATTGTAGAATCAGGTTGTATATACAGTGGTGCCTCGCTAGACGAATTTAATTTTCTTATAACGAAAAATTCGTCTAGCGAATCCCATAGGAATGCATTGAATTTTTTTTTAATTTTTATTTTTTGCCCATAGGAACGCATTAATTGAATTTCAATGCATTCCTATGGGAAACCGCGATTCTCTAGACGAATTTTTCATAAAACGAATTCGTCTGGCGAGGCAACCTCTGCTCGAAAAATCCTTTCGTTAAGCAGGGCATTCGTTAAGCGAGACACCACTGTATGCATAAATAAACCATATATCATAAAGACACCGGTTTCTGCTGCTCCTCATTCCAAGGAAACCAAACCCTGTGCTTTGGGGGGGGGATACAACAAGAGCTGTCATATTGCCCATATTTCTGGTACATCGAACAATGCATGATACAGCATGACAAAGAAAATGCTGAAGATGGGATGAGTGGCGTAGGAAGAGTGGGTGCAGTCTGCCCCAGGGGGGTGAAAAAAATGGAAAAATGTGTGGGGTTTTTTCTTTTCTAAAAAGGGCTCATGACACTTTTTTTTTGAAAAATATATATTTAAAATGAATTTAATAACTTTGTCTGACCATTAATTAACCTTAAAAAGTCAACATAATATGTATTGAAACTTCAGTTCAGTCAACAAATGCAACAAAATGCAGCTGAACTCAACGCTTTGTACTGGAGAGCATATGGATAAGGAAGGGGAGGGGGAGTGACAATTTAAGTTGGATTTAAGTTGAATGTATGAATTTAATTTTCAAGTTATATTTATTGTCAGTATGGTTATTATTTGATTCTTTTTTATTATATATGATTTTGTATGTTATTATTATTATTTCAAGTGTGTGTGTGTGTGTTTATGTGTGTGTTTATTTTAATTTGAATTTCAATAAAGTTTATTTATTAGCGCCAAAAAAAAAAAAGGAAGGGGAGGGGGTGTTTCTTTCCACCAATTTGCTGAAGTCTGTCTCTGCAGTTTGTACTCGAGCAAGACGTAAACAACCGGTGACTCATCATCACTCAACCAGCAACCAATCCTATCCGCTGCCGTGCCGGTCAGTCACCCCACATCATTCTGTTGAGTTAGTTGTGCATTATTACTGAAGCTTATAAGTGTCGTGCTGAATTTATTTTTGTTACATTTTTTTAGTTAATTGATTCATTGTGATCATCCTCTTCTCTATGATATTGAGTTTGGTAAGGGACGCGGGTGCCGCTGTGGTTTAAACCACAGAGCCTAGGGCTTGCTGATCAGAAGGTCGGCGGTTCAAATCCCTGCGACCCTGGGGTGAGCTCTCGTTCGGTCCCTGCTCCTGCCAACCTAGCAGTATGAAAGCATGTCAAAGTGCAAGTAGATAAATAGGTACCGCTCTGGTGGGAAGGTAAACGGCGTTTCCGTGTGCTGCTCTGGTTTGCCAGAAGCGGCTTTGTCATGCTGGCCACATGACCTGGAAGCTGTACGTCGGCTCCCTTGGCCAATAATGCGAGATGAGCGCCACAACCCCAGTGTCGGTCACGACTGGATCTAATGGTCAGGGGTCCCTTTACCTTTTAAAGTAACTTAAACGTTATGCAGCATGCTATTTGTTTGTATTTGAACGTTAAGCCAAAGCTACAAAACAGCAAAATTAAGTAAAAAGTTTCATTCATAAGAAATCCCCATCGTGATAAAAAGCTTTTAAGTGCTTATGCTCACAATGTTAAGTAAATAAACCAGAAAAGAACACTTGCAACTGTAAAAATCTTATTTTCCTTCTTTTAATAATTTCAATGTGTCTGGGGGGGGGGGGAGGAAGGTGACAATAATTTTTCCGCACCGGGTACCACCTGACCGTGCTACGCCACTGGATGGGATGAGCCTTGCTGAATCATCTGCTCCATATTCTTCAGGTCGGGCATTGTTTTCTTTTTGGAGAAGACTGAGGCAAAGAAGGCATTGAGGAGTTCTGCCCTTTCTCTGTCCCCTGTTCGCATTTCACCATCTTCTCCTCTAAGTGACCCCACTGTTTCCTTGTTCTTCCTTTTGCTACGGACATTGCCATAAAAGCCATTTTTGTTGCTTTTAACCTCTCTAGCAAGCCTGAGTTCATTCAGTGCTTTAGCTTTTATGACAGTACTATTTTAAACACAGAAACAGTTGAAATATACCATTACTTGCCATTAAAAGAAGCAGCTTGTTTAATTGTTCTGTTTTGAACAATGTGAAATATGTTTGTAAAAATATATAATACAACAGGGCTGATATATGGCTTATGCATTAAAGAGGTGTAGGCTGCATAAGCACAAAGTTTTAAGGGATGTTGTTGGATTATCTTTCTGTCAAGGCACTATATTAGTGATCAAAGTTGACATTGACAGCTAAGGGAAAGAGATAAAGTACTTAGACATCTTACAAAAGAAAGATGAGAGGACGCTATCCCCTCCTCCTCCTTGCCCACCATTTTCTGCTGAGGGCATTTCTAGTCTTTCCCCCTGATGTTGCACTCGATGGTGAAATTAATCCAAATCTAAACTAGCATGTCATTCCCCTTCCTCCAGCACCCCCCACTTCCAAAGTAAAAAGACCCGCTTCATTCAGTTCGGATCTTTTCATTCATTGTCAGCTGACACAGAAACCAGCCAAGGCACTAATCTATGATCAGGTGCAGGTCTCTCAGGATTTCACCAGGTTAGGATAGTCACTGCATTTGGAGGTAAGAAATTGGATTCAAAAAAAAATCTGTTGTTGTTAAACATATACGGTAAGAGGAGCAGACCTGAAACGGTTGCAGTTTTTGGAAATAACAGATAAGTTAAATATTATTAACTAAAGCTGGAGGGGGGAAATGGTTTATTCTCCCCCCCCCAACGAATCTTTTTAAAAACAAAAAATAAAATTAATTAAGAAAACCAGTTACAGAAGTATCAGTGCAAACTTTCAGAACAGTATAAACAATTGAACTATCAAATAAGCTGATAGTGCAAAAGCCAGTCCCCCTTGAGGGATGGTGTTTCCATTCTTGGTGCATAACAGTTAGCTTACCCCCCCCCCCCACTCTCAGAGGAAAGAGATTCAGGTTGGCCTGTTCTTTTAGGAGGGGGACGTGTGGCCAAAAATTAGCCTGCTATTTAAGGCTAATTTACCCCCTCTTCCCTCCAATTTGTTATATTGTGGAAAATAAAAACTTTAAACCTGAGTTTTCTTTCTGGGTGTGGTAGTATTGTATTTATTTAATGGATTTGTTTCCTTATTCCACAGAGTCAGGGACCCAGCCTTAAAAGCAACCAGGCCAGAAATAATTAATTTGCTTATTTAAGGAACTGGAGCACCCTTCCTTTCTCCTTTCTTCCTTTGCCTGTGTTAAGGGCTGGGGGAAAACTGGGGGTTGGTTTGTATTTTAATGTGAACCTATTTAATTTATATTAGTTGACAAGGAAAAACAGGTAAATAAAATGAGAATTCCTTGGATGATTAAGATCTAGGTTTGGGGCAATCACTCTTCGGTGAGAGAACACCAGTAGAGATTTAAAATCACAAAACATGAAGCAAAGCAAAGTGTGGAAATATAGACTGTTAGACATTTAGAATATGACCTTCTAAGTTTCCCACTTCTAATACTTAGTAAGTTAACAAGACAGGAGTGCCTGGCATGCTCTGGTCCATGGGGTCACGAAGAGTCGGACACGACTAAATGACTAAACAATAACAATAAGTTAACAACGGTTTACTTACAAACTCTTCAAAGGTCAGGTGCATGTGCTTTTCCATACAGCAGTCAGAAACCACAGGTAGTAAGACTTAGGTTCATTCCAAAGTGGTGGAAGTTCCTAAATTATTTGTATATGAGTGTAAGCATAGCTTTGTAATCAGTTCAGAGCACTGGCCTGCAATGGCGCCCATCTGAGAGGTGCCAGAACTGCACTCTTGCATGTTCTGGCTGGAAAAAAAGCACTGGAAATAATAGGCCCTACGCTAAAATCAATATCTGATGTCATTATAGAAAATTCTTATAACTATCACTAATCAGCTAACATTCCATTCCGTCTCTTGTACAAGAGGACGGCTGTTAGGAATTTAGCAACCTGTAGGATCCACATCTTGAAGAACCTAGGCAAGCTGTAGGTCAACTGAAACTGAAATGGATAGGTTTGTCCATCCCTACCTGGAGACCTGAATGTCACCTTATACCTATGTTACTTGACCTGTGTTACTTATAAGGTGCTCTTTATATCATATTTGACCTGTGTTGCACATTATACTTACCTTATGTTGCTTGACCTGTGTTGGTGTTGCACATTAAATAAAGAGCAAAGTTTCCCCTTTTCTAGCAGTCTTAGCTCTCTGATAACTTACTTCAAAGAAACTTGCCATTCAATATTTATCTGCAGTTTACTTCAATGTTTATCAACTTTAAAAAATTACTTTAACTTGCAGAGGAGCAGCAGACTTGCAAAGATTGAATTGCTGGAGGAAACGATAGCTTTTTGCAAGCTTGCAGCTCCTGTGCAAGTTAAAGTAAGCTTTACCAAATCTCAGCAAGGCTAATTTGCCCTATTCCTTTATTACAGCAACCAGTGGAAGACAGTTCAAGGTGACTTTGATTCCATAGGGTAACTATGCACGAGTCACTCGCCATACAGAATCTGCTACCATGTGAACCACTGTCGCACACTTCTGATGGCAGCTGACACTGGGATGGAGAGACTCCATACAAGTAGGGGAATCAACATGGTACGCAGCTCACACACTTTGCGGCCACCATGTGGAGCTACTGCTACATGGAAACATGTCCAGTGACTTCCATGTGGCGACCCTAATGTAAGAATCATGGCATTGGGACAGTTGCCACCTCTGTGTCTAAGGCTGATCTTTATTTAGTACTGTCTCCTCAGGTTGCTGTTTTGCATAGAAATATGATAAGATCCTGTAAAGCACATTGTGAGCATAAAACTGCAACACTAGTAATAGTAATAGTAATAATACACATCTCCTTGGGGAATGTCCCAATAATATAGAAAGCTAAACAATGAATGACAAAGCAAAATTTGTATAGAACTAGGTAGACCTGGAATTTTCTAATCACAGCAGAAAATGGAATATTAAAGAGAGAGAAATGGAATATCAAAACAAAGCATAGTTCATTCCTTTGGAAAATAGCGCAAGAAAGGCTAATGAACACTATTGCCACTTTTTCTAGAGTATATAATCTGAAGGGACGTTGGCCAAGTATTCTAGCCTGAGATGGGGGAGAGAAAACAAGGTCCTTCCCTATGGATCTGAAACTTGCAAGCAAGGCCCCCAAATGATGTCTCCACTCTCCACCGACTGCAATTGAAAATGACAGGATAACCTTGACAGTGGTTCATTCCAATTTGCGCTACAGCAATTTATGGTCTGCTTCTTTTTTTAACCCTTCTCTGTTCCCCCCTCCACCCTTTTCCCTGAAGAATTTGAGGCTAACAATTGTTGATGGATGATAGCAGCCTTCCTTTTCAACAGCCGCATTCTTCATATAGAAACAACACGCTTTGTTTATGGAGGTTGCAGTGCAAATGAAGAGGTTCTCTTCCCAGACAATGCCGAGGCTGCAACTCTGAATTGTAATATTGAACTTCCTTTGGTACAGCGCAGTCAGAAATCTTTTTTTTCTTATTGTTGTTGTTGTTTCAGCAGAAAGTTTGCATCCATTAGCTTCCAAGATTGCAATTAGTGTTTGGGAGAAACAAAGAGTCAATATGATGTAATGTCTAGACAACATGTAAATTAATATGAAAGCAACTGAGTTACGAATTCTATACTAATACAAATTAATCTGAATTAAAGTTTAATCCACAGTTATTAACTGATTAAATGTGGCTGTTGGTGGCTACAGGGTGCTGACTTCCATCTGTGTTTATTAGAGGCACCACTTAATCGCAGATTCTGAATGGGGAAATATTTAAAGGACATGCCAACTTATGCTTCCTCTGTGATGTACAGTGGAAAATCTGGAGATGAAAATGTGAATGACTGCTTTAAAAGCTGGATAAACCTTTCCTCAACTTTAATGATTAGCTCTGGGTAGAGGGATGCCTCATTTTTTATTTATTCACTTATTGATACCACATATGAATGCCCATGCAAGGGAAGATAGCCACTGATGTTAACATTTGAAAAATAGTCATGGAAGGAAGAAAATATCCTTAAAATTTCAAGGGTGGTTGTTGTCACCATCATATGCAATGAATGGACAACCTGTTGCCAGCAATAAGGACATATGTGTCTGACACTGACCACACTCGATTGAAGGTGTTTGCATTTCAGAGCAGGATAGGCACTAATGTAAACACAAGAGGGGCAGATTTGTCTACTGAAATTAAGAAAATGTCAGTAGCAACTGTCAGACTAAGACCTTGAGTCAAATATATTCAGCTGAGAGTTTTTAAATAAAATAAAATAAGGGTTTTTATTTTATTTTTGCAGCAAAACAACGCCCCCCTTTCCAATTAACCTCCTGTAAATCTTTTCCTATTATCAGTAGCTTTTTCTGTTATAGGCACCAACAGAAATCCAATTATAAGCACTTTGTAGTAAAGGCCCAGAAAGCCTCATTGTCCTTACATTTGTACAACTCCCTCGTTTATCAATAATCCAAAACTCCACTCAGATTAATCCTGCTTGGAAAACCGCTCAAATGATTGTGTGAAACAGTTTTGCTTTCTTCCTTTTTAACTGTGAACTATGAGCAGGCTCATCCAAAAAAACACTCCCTCTCTTCTCTCTCTTAAAGTTTTGACAAGGCTTTGAAATCTATTATGAATCTATCATATAGGATGTATAGCTGGTAATTACAAACTATGTGATATCAAAACCAGGGTCATTGCATTGTATAGACTCTTTTATAGACATCCCACTCATTGCCTTAATAACTGAAGCTGTCACGGCAGTGATCTGTGCCTAGCATGAAGCCCTAAACAATTCTGACAAGCTGCAGCTCATTAAGGGACAGTCATTTTGCAGCAATGTCTATCAGCTCTCAGGGATGTACCAAGATGAATAGGCCCAAAACAATAGCCCCATTTGTTATAGCAGGAGCTTCTCTAATGCATGATGAGACAATCAAGCCAAGCCGTCTTCAGCACAAAGACATAATTAATCAAATGGACAAATGGTTAAAAAATGGCTCTACTATGTTCAGTAGTGGACAAGGCGTTTCCATGGAAACATTGGCGTTTGCATCATTGTTAATGACCAATTCGGTACAATGAAGTTCACACACACACACACAAGCTGGGGGCCGGGGGCAGGGAAGAGAAAAACAAGAAAACACCACTGTGTTTTGTGGGAGGAGAAAAAAGAATAAATTTTTAGAAAAGATATTTTTTGTGCAACATATCCATTCAGTTATATTAAGGGTGGTTTGAAATAGAAGTGAGCTAACCCTTTCCCCAAGAGACTGCTAAAAATGTGTAGTAACACTTGCTTAGGTAACACTTTCCAACAATAACTTTTGGAAAGTACTCCAGGTGTACTGTTATTCACAGTTCCTCACCAGATTCCATGCTGCTTTCCTTTTGGGTGAAGAAAGTAGGTGTGGAGCAGTTCTGCCTTCTCTGTCACCCCATAGCATTTCTCCGTCTTCTCCATGAAGAGGACCTACTACTTGAAATTTTTGCCCCCTCTTGCAAGGCTGAGTTCATTCTGAGCTTTGGCCCACCTGACCTTCTCCCTGCAAGTGTTCCTTCATGATTCCCCATTTCTTTCATTTCTTATACATGCCCTTCTTACATCTCAGCTCATCTGCAAGCTCCATATGCAGCCACACTGGCTTCTTTAGATGCCTTCCACTTTTCTTTCTTGTTGGAATTGTCTGCATTTGTGCCTTCTATATTTCACCTTTAAGAAACTCCCACCTGGACTTCCGGTCTACCGCCAGCGCTGATTGGCGAGGAATCCTTGAGCTCCGAGGTTCCTGGCACTGTGATGGGGGGGGAGCTGCAAGAGCAATGCAGCCCCCCAAAGAACCCCAGATTGAGCTTTCTGGGGGCGTGAAAGCTCGGCTGTGCCCCAAAGTGACTCCTCTGCTCTTTTTAGGAGCCCCGCGAGAGAGCGGAGTCAGAGTCACGGGCACCATTTTCGAGTATACCGCTACCCTCACAGAGCGAAGCTTCGAGCCGGCAGCGGAGGAGCGATGGATTTCCCCCCCCAAAAAAAAGGGGGGGAAGGATTTGAAGACATTGGACACCATGAGTAAAGGAAAGATCTTCTAAAAACTTCTTTAATCGGGAAAAATTGGCCACGGGAGGAGGTTAAAAAGATGAAGTCGATCTCCCCCATTGAGAGGACTCTGAGGCAGTTAACTTGCCTGAAGCCAGAAAGACTGATTTGATTACCCAAAAAATGAGACCTAAAACCTTCCCCCTAAGGCAGGGTAAAGGGGAGAAGGGTTCAATTTAGTAAAATCCCTGTAAAAAATCTTCACTTTGGACTGGGGAAAATTCCCCTAGAAGCTGGAGCAGGGTCCCTGGAGGGATTAGCGAGCTGCCATTATGACATCACAATAAGAAGGAATTTATTTACCTCTTTAAAGCTGAGAACTGTCAAAATATAAGGCTGTGAACAAGAAGTTGGACAATGCTTTTTCCATGAATGGACATAAGAATTTTAAGAATGATCAAGAATAAAAAATGAGAATCTGTAACCATAAAGTTTGTTTTTGAAGTTTGGAAATATGAGCTGCGCAATTTCCTGCCTGTAATCTCTGCCGTTCCCATGAAATTGGAGATGAACAGGATGACTTTCTGAAGGAACTTTTGGAATTGCCTTTGGATTTTAGAGATGAACTGTGTCAGAATAATAGACAGATGGGCATAATAAGTCAGAGCTGCGTTGAGAGTGAGGAAGGACCAGTCCCAGCAGAGAGTGAGGAGAAGCAAGAGGAACAACCATCAGTCCTGGACAATATAGTTGAATTTAAAAAAGATGAGGAAGACGCATGGAACATTGTTTCCCCAGTGGGAGGGGGGGGGGGAAACAAGACTTATGTGTGATTCAAGGAGTCTCCAAAGAAAAAACAGTATGGAATAATGTCCTCCTAGTGAGAGAGGGAGGGCAGGATCCATACCGGGGCCAGAATTTAAAGGGAATAAAAATTGAGATAGGGCTGAAAGGTGGAAACATGGCTGGGTGGTATTATGCTGCAGTTAGAAAACTGGGGGGGGGGACAGGTAAAGATGGGAGAGTGGTGGATAGGTGGCGAAAGAGTGGGAGTGGGATGAGGAGTAAAAATGGGTTATTTTCTGACTGAATAAGGTGGTCCAAACTGGACTGGCTTATGGAGCTGGCTGATGCATCTGGGAGACCCAGGGGAAGGGGGGGGTAGAATTAGATATAAGTGGTTAAAGGTTATTATGATAGAAGAAATAATATTTGAATGTATTTTTAAAAATTTGGCGTAGAAACTTTGAGGCTAAGGGAAGAAAGAGAGATGGGTGAAAAAATAAATTTAGATTTGGATTATTTAATGAATTTATAGGTTGAGGATAGTTGATGTTCTGTTTTAGATTAGAATAGGTTGTGAGATATTGGGGAAAATGTGATAAAATGATTTAAGATGATAAAGGAAAATTGCTTAATTTAGATTTAAAATTGGACCCAGTGTGGGGGGAATCGAGGAAGTCCACAATGTTAATTCAATGTAAGAAGTGATATGTTTTTCTTTTTCTTTTTCTTTTCATCATCATTCTTTATTTGACCGTCAGTCAGAAAAGATACATTTCTCAGTACAAAGTTAAAACATCTAAGACATCTAAAAACTAAACTAAAACATGGGCAGGACTAATAAAGGCTACACAGATAAACCCGCATCAATGCAGTCGATTTTACTCTTATGATGCTTGAGAGCTAGGAAGAGAAATTTGGCCACCAAGAAAGCTGTTTTCCCAGTGGGATTATTCAACAAATGTACAACCTGACTTTCTCTGGATAGACAGCTAAGCTGAGATAGGCATGGGGCTATGAGACATTGTCTTAAATCTACATAGAAAGGGCAACTCAGGAGGATATGTTCGGTGGACTCTACCTCACCCAAGGCACAATGGCAAGTTCTCTGATCGTATGGTACTCCGCTGTACCTTCCCCATAATACCGCAGATTCGAGGACGTTCAGTCTGGCCGCAGTGAGGAGTCTGCGGTATTCCACATAGTGGATTACTGCAAGATAAGGGGCTGGTGTAACCTGATAGATCTGCTCCCCCAGGGACATCCCTGGTTTCATGCAGGCGATGTCCTCTTGTCTAGCAATATCGCCCAATCTCTGAGCAATCACGGCTCTAGCTTGACTGTATGTTATAGACTCCAAGTAAAGGTGTGATAGTCCGCAAGTCTGTACTTCATCTAAGACCTCCCTTAGAGGTCAATATCAAGGGGGCCAAACCCACGGGTTTAAAGCATAGCTTAAGCCATAGCCAAAGCTTCGCTTTCAGGGCCATGTACCGAAAAGCTTGGCAGACAGCCTCTAATCGCATGACCGCACCCGCTACAGAAGGGGGGATCCTGAGGATGGCTCTAAGAAATTGCGATTGGATGGAGGATGGAGGACACGATTTCCATCATCTATGATGGAGGACACAATTTCATTGTCTAATGTTGTTGAACTCCAATTCCAATCAACCTCAGCTAGCATGACCAATGGTTGGGAGTTGTAGTCCATCAACATCTGGCAAACCACCCAAGTTCCTCATCCCTGAATTAATTTGTAAACTGCATCACCCCCTGTTTGATCAATATTCATTTATGCAGCTTTGTGAGTGTGTTTAGGCCTTAGCTTCCTAAAACCACATAGGACTTCCATTCAGTTTTCCACTTCTAGATCATCATAATCTCATTTGAATTGTGTTTTGATATATCCACACATCTAGTTATCTGAATGTTTTGACTGCATTTCCTAGTCTTTCAGGGAAGTCTCTTACTGTGTTTATTCACAAAGCAAATCAGGCATTTCAAGCTTGCAAATAAATTCTGTTTTATGACTGGAGAAGCTGGAGAAGAAGAAAAATGCAACTCCAGGAATTAAGTAGGTCTTGGTGCTATACAAACTGATAACAACAACACTGGATTATGCAGTGCTTATCTCCTTTTAGTTTTATTGCATTGCATGCTAAAGGCATGAATAAGACAATTTCCCTGTGGTTACTCTTTGTGACCTTTTCTCTATGAATTCTAGAGTCCCCTAAGAATCTTTTTACTTTAGCACTATATACTGTAGAAAAATCCTTGCAGTTGAGATTCATGTGGCTCACTCCAGAAGGGTACAAAACAGTGTCAGGAAACTGGAATTGGATGCCTTGAGAGAAGGTGAAGAATCCTGGTATGTGGAGCATTCTGGTCTACAGGGAATATTTCTAGGCTAATTGTTTCACAATCAGCTAATTTTACATGCCCAGTTTGATGCATGTGGGAATATCTTCTTTTGTCTAAAACTTTCATGTGTACACATGTACTACAGAAGACCAGCTGCTAGTTGCATCACCATTCTCTTGAGTTTTTTGCTGTCATCCTGAATGGGGTAAAATATTATTGCTAGCACCTATGTACACTTCTTGATTATCATTTTGCATGACACATCTAAGCCATGTGCTATGTAGAACCATATCAACTTTCATTTGTGATTTCATTTAGGTGTGTCTAAAATGGTCTCTATTTATCTACTTGCACTTTGATGTGCTTTTGAACTGCTAGGTGGGCAGGAGCTGGGACCGAGCAACGGGAGCTCACCCCCGTCGCAGGGATTCAAACCACCGACCTTCTGACTGGCAAGCCCTAGGCTCTGTGGTTTAACCCACAGCGCCACCCGCGTCCCATGACACAGTGTGGGGATGTCATTATAGCAATGCAAACCCTTTTGCTGAGGGAAGAAAACTTTGCTTCTCATGGTGCCCTCTACAAATATGAATTCTAGGTGTAAATTTAGCACTTCAGATGATCATAAGTAATAGTACCACTGTATTCTGCTCTGGTCAGACCTCACCTGGAGTATTGTGTCCAGTTCTGGGCACCACAGTTCAAGAAGGATACTGATAAACTGGAACGTGTCCAGAAGAGGGCAACCAAAATGGTCAAAGGCCTGGAAACGATGCCTTATGAGGAACGGCTTAGGGAGCTGGGTATGTTTAGCCTGGAGAAGAGAAGGTTAAGGGGTGATATGATAACCATGTTCAAATATATAAAAGGATGTCATATAAAGGAGGGAGAAAGGTTGTTTTCTGCTGCTCCAGAGAAGTGGACACGGAGCAATGGATTCAAGCTACAAGAAAGAAAATTCCACCTAAACATTAGGAAGAACTTCCTGACAGTAAGAGCTGTTCGGCAGTGGAATTTGCTGCCAAGGAGTGTGGTGGAGTCTCCTTCTTTGGAGGTCTTTAAGCAGAGGCTTGACAGCCATCTGTCAGGAATGCTTTGATGGTGTTTCCTGCTTGGCAGGGGGTTGGACTGGATGGCCCTTGTGGTCTCTTCCAACTCTATGATTCTATGATTCTATGATATATTCTTCTTACCAGAGAATGTAAATATCTTTGGTGGTTCCATGTGATTCTTGAATGTTTTACAGGACTTGGAGTTTTCATTGTAACTTCAATCCTGCCATACTCCATCATACACCATTTGTATAATTTAGTGTTATAAAGAGCCATTTCTTCCAGTCCTGAAGGAAAAGGTCTACTGGAAATATAGGCTCGGAGACTTAAAAGTGGATTCACTTCCCAGTAGTTCACTTGGAGTTACCTCTCACCCAGCCTCTGCAGAAATCCTAATTCCCTGCCTACTAAACTTCAGGAGGTCCAAGATTCTGTGTCCAGAGCAGTACTCTAATACTTTAGGAAGCATGACTCTGTTGCCCTCAGTCTTTATTCCTCAGCTGCATTTCTCTTCGTTTCAGAAGCCAATTCAAATTTGTCCTCCTCCTTCAAATCTCTCTCTGAAACGACGGCCTTTCCTGTACTTCTCTGACCCTGCTCTCCCAGCAGCCCACTCTGTTCTTCTAATCTTGGCCTCCTATTTGTGTCTTTCCTCAGACTCCACATTTGAGTGTCCCCTTTTACTTGTCACTTCCATATCTGCCCAGAATGATCTTCCTCTGAATCGCTCCCTCTCCTCACACCTCACCTGCAAAACCCCTTCAGGCTAGCCCACTGGCTGTGTTGCTCTGATCATTTTTGTGAGACCAGCAAAAGGTGGAATTTGAAGGCAGCTTTCCTTTCCAACTGCAGCAACTGCTTTGCCCCCTTGTATCTACTGAGGAAGTGCAGCATATTCCCCATCACAGTTCTTTTGGCAATAATGATCCTGTAGAAAGAGGGGATCTATGTCATGTAGAAAAGAAAAGAAGTGTAAGGAAAAATACTGTATTAGTGAGGAAAAAAAAAACTTTGTTCCTTTCTTTCTTTGGCAAAGTCAATGCACCGTTTTGAAATAATAAACGTCGCTGTTATGACATTTATTATCTAGTATAGTGAGTGTTCAGGGTTGTCAGTAGCACTGTTACACAGAGCCTTGTTTCTTCCCTTTGTGTTTAGATAATAGTGTATACCAGAGAAAAACTGGCAATGATGTGGCATTAATAGGAACAAAATTAACAGCTCAATTTTATGACCTATGCCACTGAAAAGGCATATTTCTAAAATTCTATGATCTCCTAGGCTTGGGTGTTAAGGTCTCAATGATTGTGCAATATAGGGTGAATGCACATGACCTTCTAACAATTCAGAGGCAAACTGGATGCATTTGAGGCATATAGTTTTCCTTCCTTCCTTCCTTCCTTCCTTCCTTCCTTCCTTCCTTCCTTCCTTCCTTCCTTCCTTCCTTCCTAACAGCTATGGAGGAGGTGCTGTGACACATCCCACTTGTTTGAATTTATTTGTTCCAACAGCTGGATGCTAGATACGCCTGTATTCTGATCCTTTCCTGACAGGGGAGACTGACCAAGGGGAGGTGTTAGCACTTCACTGAGAGAGAGGCTGTCTCCCATGTCTCTTAAGGAGGTGATGAGGAGATCCTTCCCCAAGAAGCCTTCTCTGATTCTTTTAAAGGTAAAGGTAAAGGGACCCCTGACCATTAGGTCCAGTCGTGACCGACTCTGGGGTTGCGCGCTCATCTCGCATTATTGGCCGAGGGAGCCGGGGACCGCTACAGCGGGAAGGTAAACGGCGTTTCCATGTGCTGATTCTTTTAGATCCAAGTAATTATGGGATGCAGGTGGCGCTGTGGGTTATACCACTGAGCCTAGGGCTTGCCGATCAGAAGGTCGGCGGTTCGAATCCCTGCGACAGGGTGAGCTCCCATTGCTCGGTCCCAGCTCCTGCCAACCTAGCAGTTCGAAAGCACGTCAAAGTGCAAGTAGATAAATAGGGACCGCTCCAGCAGGAAGGTAAACGGCATTTCCGTGCCCTGCTCTGGTTTGCCAGAAGCGGCTTTGTCATGCTGAGGGAGCCGGCAGCCAATAATGTGAGATGAGCGCCACAACCCCAGAGTCGGTCACGACTGGACCTAATGGTCAGGGGTCCCTTTACCTTTAATTATAGGTAAGACTCACATTTACCATATTTTAGGCAAGATTTTAGGCATGGGTAGTGTCTGCTCAAAGGCATTTGCTTTTAGTTAAGCTAATAATCTGGATACGTTTCAAATTGAATCCACGATTGGTTTGGGGAGACAGAGAGGAGTATGTGACCGTGTTGATTCCTTGTTGAGCCCTTGGTGGCTTTCAATGTCACCAGCCATGGTATACTTCTGCAAAGACTAGCAGAGTTTATGAACTGGTGGCTTAGGGCCATTCAACACTTGTGAACTGCCCACGCTCAGTGTTAGAGCCTCACTGGGATACTTGGTCATTTGTTGATAGGGCCAGAAAGGATTTTTTTCCTAACAACTTTGCTTGGCTCCTAGTTTGGGGTCCTTTGCTTTCCTTCAGTGACATACAGCTTATTTATGTTAGGCAATGCTGCTACTTTGTAATCTCTGGTGGAAATGGCGTTGGGAGGATCAGCATAGAAAGGAGGGGCATAAGGGGGTGGGGTGGAGGATTAACTTGAGCTATGGCCTCTTTCTGGCTGGAATCTCTCACCCTGTTTGGCCAGTGAGACCCTGGATGCTTGGCTTGCACTATGCCAGGGCGTCTGAGTGCAGTGCTATCAGCAAGTTCTGGTGGAATGAGGAACTGGATCCTTGCCCTCCTGCCATGCCAATGTTACCTTCCACTGTAGTCAGTAAAGTTTTGGCCTGATTTCACCCAACCCTGGTGTTTTGTCTCGGTTATTTCACTGCTGTTGTAGGGCCACAGAATGTGCCTGCCTGGGCAATCAATGGATTAAACGCTAACAACTCTGTCTTATTTGTCTATCTAAAATGTCAGCTATTTCAACTAGAATGTCAAGGCTGCAGCTCATTGAATTTGCTAGTAGAATGGATCTGGTGGGGAGGAAAGTGCAATCTTTATGGAAGAAGAATTGTTATGTCACAGATTCGCAGAACAACACACAATCTCTCTGCTTTCTGAAAGTATATTCACTCTTTGTACAGGAGTGTGGTGGGGTTCAGTCATGTTCTTTTTTAAAATCAATGGAAGAGATAGTCTTTAAAACACTGAAGCACAAAAGGTGGCACAATTGTAGGGGGCATCAGAAATACATTTTACTGAAGTGGAGCCACTCCAAGTTCTGTCTATGTGACTCATGAGGGACAGTTTCCAGAATAGCTTTATGCAACCTCTGAGGGTGAAATAGCATTGTCTAAAGTGTTGAATGTTGTTAATTGTTCAGAATATTACACTGTACCTTGAGTTTTTAGAAGTTAATACCTAGATACAGGATGGCAATTATAACAAACATCCTTTTTTGCAAGGTAGTTATTTTCCATGCAATAAGAAGACATGATCAGAGACTGCTCCAGGTTTAGCATATTGCTGTAGCTCACTAGTAGAGCACCTGCAAAGGTCCCAGATTCAGTCTCTGGCATTTCTAGGTAGGGCAGAGAACGGCTTCTATCTGAAATCCTGGAGATCTGCTATCAGCAGGTGGAGAAGACAACAATGAATTAGATGGACCAATGGTCCAATTTGCTAAAAGGCACCTTCCTATATTCCTTAGTGGGTTAGTCTTTATGGACTTACCTGGTAGCAGTACAGTAGCAGTTGTGCTCTAACAAGTGCTAGATGCCCAGGAGCTGCCGTTTTATTTTCTCACAATGCAGCAACTTTGGAGGGAATTAAAATGGTGCTGCCAGCTCTAGCCCTGATGAGAGGTTATGAATGCCCCAAGGTCAGCTGTATTAGTTGGGACTGACTGGGCATTTGGGCCCAAGGGTAGCTACACTTGCTGCTGCCAGGCCTGGGACTGATGGGAGCTAGTGTCAACTCACAAGGCCTTTGCTTTTGTGATTAACAAGAGATGACCGGAAGAATCCGCAACCAGGGAGAGGAAGCGATGGAGGAAGATTGGAATGAGTTTAAATTGTATTTTTTTAAAAAATATGCCAAAGTAATGTATTAGAGCAGAAATTAAGTTGTAAACAAACTGTGGAATTTGTGAATATGATATTTTAGAGGAAGAAAATGAGTTTTTATAAGGTGAATAATCTGATATAGAATTTGCTAAATAGAAATGTATTTAGGAACCAATGGGAGGGGAACCCGAGGAGGTCCCAATATACATTGTGATGTGATATAAGATTTTGTGTTTTATATGTATTAGTTTTTTTCTTTTGTCTTTGTTTTTCCTTTTTGCTTTTGTTTGTATTGTTTTGTATTGCTTTATCTTTTGGAAAACTTAATAAAATATTTTATATATATATATATATATATATATATATATATATATATATATATATATATATAAAACAAGAGTCAGGTTGTGTGTGTGTGTGTGTGTGTGTGTGCGCGCGCGCATCCTACTTTTAAGGTGAAAGGGGCATCAGATAATGCATTAAACCAATGGTGGGGAAGCTGAGTCTGTCTAGATGCTACAAAACTCCAATACTAATTATGCTCAACCAACATTATTATTATATTATTATTCATTACATTTGTATACCCCCCTATACCTGCAGGTCTCAGGGTGGCTCACAGGATAAAATAACAATATAAAAACAAAATACATAATCAAAATAAAAACAATAACAATCCAATAGCCCCCCCCCAACACATTTTAAAAGGCACTGAACATCAGTCAACCAAAGGCCTGGTTAAAGAGGAATGTTTTTGCCTGGTGCCTAAAGGTGTCTAATGAAGGTGCCAGGTGAACCTTCCTGGGAGAGCATTCCACAAACAGGAAATCACCACAAAAAGTCCCGTTCTAGTGTTGCCACTCTCCGGAACTCTTGTGAAGGAGACACATGAAAAAGGGCCTCAAATGAGGATCCCAGGGTTTGGGTAGGTTCATATGAAAAGAGGCGGTCCTTGATCATTAGTCTGCATTTCCAGAAAAGCCATAAAAAGAGTATCTGCTTCATCCTCTGACACTTCCACCGCGCTATACACAGTTTACCCTTCAATACTTCTTATATTGTCCTCTAATTACCAATCGTAATCTCATTAACATTCGTACTTGATCCCGATCCCATAACCTAAATCATTATCACCTTATCCCAAGTACCATAAAAGAAACAAGTAAGCACTTTAAGTTTCTTGTAACTTGCTTTTTTGCTGCACCTGGCACCATGGAATATACTGCTGCCACCTCATGGACTTTGGCTTGCCACGCCCGTTTGCCAATTGGACCCATTAGTGCATGCTCTACACCTGCTGCACACCTTCTCCTGTGGTACTCTTTGACTATCTCATTCATTTTGGACTGAGTCCTTTTCAACACTTTAAGTTTGGGGATGTGCCTCCGCTTTTGATATATGTTGTTCTTATTTACATAACAACAACAAAAAATTGAACCTTCTTGTATAAGTTTATGAATTTTCATTATAGCCAGTTACGTTTGTGTATACCCTTGTCTTCCCCAGCAACACTTTCCCATGCAAACTGGGCAAAATGGTTTCACTCCTCTCTCCAGGGGTGTGTGACTCAAGCAACAATCCATGATGGTGATAGACAAAGATCAGCCCAATTGCCCCCAACTGTCTATTGTTCCCCATCAATAACCAGGTCTCATGGATATTTTGTGTAATAGAATAGCCTGACTCACAGAACCATGTTAGGTAAGAAACCGGATACAATTACACACAGCAACAGATGAACTTTGAACTTCTCTTCTCTTCTCTTCTCTTCTCTTACTATTCAATATATTCATTCTCTGCCTTTTACTGTAGAATATAACCCTCACCAGGTGGTTTACAACATGCCAAGCTTTAAAGACAAGTTGGTCAATTAAATAAAACAGCTGTCATTGAAATATTAAGCCAGTATAAAACCATCAATGAAACATTAACATGTAGTAGCTCAACTGCTAAGCAGATCAAAGAACTTTAAAAATATATACCTTAAAGCCACCAAGAGGAGGCCACGCGTATTTCCTGGGGAAGGGAGTTCTGAAGATGGAGACCTGGATGGACCTGATGGTGATGCTGAGAGCAGGGCCTCCAGAGCTAATCTCAGGTCCTGAGCAGGTTCATATGGATGCAGCTGGTCCTTCAGGTAACCTGGTCCCAAAGCATTGAAGGCTTTCAAGCCCCGCCCCCACAAAAACCCAGTTTAAACTGGCCAAAGGAACAAATACGCAAGTAGTGCAACTGGAACAGAACCGGTGCAACAGCTTTCTGTACCTCTCTGACCTGTCTTGCAAAGGCAGCCAATTGTGTCATGTGCTGCTAAAACCAGGTCTGCTTTCTCCAGAGAGGACCACAGCTGGCAAACCAGACTTACCAGTTCAAACTCCTTTTGACCTCATCCACCCCCAAACTGCTTCTAGACATTATTGGTTTTTAAAAAAATCTTTGCCAGAACTGTTAGGGGAAAGGGAACTTACAGTCTCCTGAGTGGTTTTGAATTATGCTAATTATTACTCTTAATAATTATATCCTGTGGCAGCAGCCACAGGCCCCTTCATGGTACACCTAGTTTTTAATTGGAGGATAGGAAATCTGTAATAAAATGCTGTGTGAAGTCAGGTCATGCCAAGGCCCACATATTGGCAACAGGGGAGTGGGGAATAGGAATGCAAAGCTGGTCTACAGACTGTCATTTTGGAGAGTCCTACATCCCTAATTGTGGTTGTGAGTCCTAATTTTTAGTAATATGTCTGATTTTCTGTGGTTGGCCTTTATCACTGACACCAATTCCTCTTTTTATAGGGCATTCAGCACAAAGGCCATTGCAAAGCATTTCATAGGAAGTAACAGTTAACAGCCGGAATCTATTTTTAAACACAAAGCAAATGTCTAAGGGCAAGATTGTAAAACACTTGAGATGGCAGATAGTGACAAAGTGTTCCATAGTTCAGCAGCATGACAATAGAAGATTATATCGACCTCTTTCTCCTTTAGTAAAATGCTGATTTTTACATGTGTGCAGTTAGCAGTCAGCTTAAGAATATTGCGTGATCATGCTTGTGCATAATATGGCAAGCAATTATATTATTCATCTTGGGATTATTTTCAGTTCTGTGCTAAATGAGCATCATCAAATCTCAACCCTAGCACAGTGGATTCCTACCATAAGTGTGAACCTTATACCAATGTACTTGGTATATGTGCAGGTTCTATCCTGAGGCATCATTCTACCCATTGATGCCCCAGGGGGAGTCCAGGCACAGGGGGCTGCTTCAGACACCAACCCACTTCTGTAGCTGGCAACTGCAATGAACATTTCCCATAATCGAGAAACAGTTGAAGCAGCACCTCTTACCCCATAAATTGCTTGAGCCAAGAGGACAGGGGTGGGCACACAGTAGCCTCTTGGGCCAAACATGGTGTTACAGCTTCTGTCCAACCACACTTTTGTTGGGTTAATAGCCCAGGATTATTGGGCGATGTATCTCCCAAGTGGGTGTTAGTGGTTAGGATAAGGTAAAGGTAAAGGGACCCCTGACCATTAGGTCCAGTCATGACCGACTCTGGGGTTGCACGCTCATCTCGCATTATTGGCCGAGGGAGCCGGCGTATAGCTTCCAGGTCATGTGGCCAGCATGACAAAGCCGCTTCTGGCAAACCAGAGCAGCACATGGAAACGCCGTTTACCTTCCCGCTGTAGCAGTTCCTATTTATCTACTTGCATTTTGACGTGCTTTCGAACTGCTAGGTTGGCAGGAGCTGGGACCAAGCAACGGGAGCTCACCCCGTCACAGGGATTCGAACTGCCGACCTTCTGATCAGCAAGCCCTAGGCTCAGTGGTTTAACCACAGCGCCACCTGGGTCCCTAGTGGTTAGGATAGATTCTAACTAATAAGGGAGGCATGGAGGAACTTGGTTCCCTTCCCTTACTTGCGTTTCCTGAAATGCAACCAAAGCACAGCTATCTTTTGAACTTTGCACTTCCCTCAATTTTACAATGCAGTTCTCCAACCAAAAAATATTTTTAAAAGTGCACATGTTTGGAAAGCCTGCATTAAAAATGCATTTAATAGTGAAAACAACATAAAAAATGCATTATGGTTGCTGGGTTGTTTCCAGCTGTTTTGTTTTTAGTTCAGTCGCCTGTAGATTCAAACCCCACATTGGGCAAAAGATTCCTGCATTGAAGGGGGTTGGAATAGGTGACTCTTATGGTCCATTCCAGCTCTACAATTCTTTAATTTTATGAAATTGCCATGTATTTGATAAAATGGCACACTAAAATGTGTAGATGAGAAGAAATGTCAATAAATAGTGATGATTTTTTAATGAGGACTTGGAGAAAAATCATAAACTAATGCAGAGTAATGGTGAACTGAATTCAGAAGTGAGAGAAACTGAAACTGAGAGATCTGTCCCTCTCTACCTAGAGATATCTCCAGCTGTTTCTCAAGGGTTTCAAGGAGGCAGACTCCAGAGCTTGGAGAAAGTGACCTGCCAGCTAAGAGTAGCTGATGGTAGCTGTGCATATGAGTGACTAAAAATGTTTTTTTAAAAAATCATTTTTATTCATTTTCAACACATATAAAAAGAGAAAACAATACAAGTACAACAACAAACAAAACAACAAAAAAGAAAAACAAAAAGAGAAAAAAGAGAAAAAAGAAGAAAAGAATCTAACAACCTTATCTTTTTCATCACATTGTAGACTTCCTCGGCCCCCCTCTCATTGAGTCCCTATTTATATATTCTTAAAGCAGTTTTCTTATTATTTTAAATCTTTTATTACATTTCTCTCTTAACATTTCAAATATAATCTTATCTATCATCCCCACAATTATATTTTTAACCTTCCCTCAATTAATTCTAATCAATTAACTTTTTATATCTTCATATACAATCTATTATTCCTCCCCTTAGCTTACAGTTTTTATCAACAATGATTTACATTAAAATATTCATTCTTTTCTCATAATACCTTTAAACTATAATATTTCATCCCCCCCCTTCTCCTGGATCTAGATTTCCCAAATGTCACAGCGAATTCCATAATTCATGCCAGCGTCGGACCTTCCCAATCAATCCAGCCAAAAATCATACAACTAAATCCTTTAATCCACTCCCACCCTTTCCCAAAATTTCCACCAAATTTTCTTAAACCAGCTCTGCTGTTTCCTCACTTCTCCGCCTATCTTCCAACAGCATCCATCTTCCTTCCCATTTTCCCAGAGCGTACCCTGCCCTCCTTCTCTCAGTAGGAGAGCAACAATACCCTCAGGTTCTCCCCTGAGAAATTCTTGAATCAATTCTAAGTCGTGCTCCACATCTCCCCCTTGTGGAACAATTTTCCAATCTTCTTCATTCTCTTCTTTACACTTAAGTTCCTTTACTTTTGTGGCAATGTCCAAAATTTGTGACTGCCCTTCTTGTTCCCATGAACGATTCAATAATGCTCCATCTCTTCCCGATTCAGTTTCCAAGCTGTTCCTTTCACTTATGCCACCTGGTTGTTTAATAGATTCACGCAGCTGCTTGTTACACGTAGCCAGTTCCTGTTTAATGTCCAAAAGTTCCAGAAATATCTTGTGCCAGTCCAGGTCTTGTGATGTTGAGTCTATCTTCATTTTTGCCTATTCAGATTCCTTGGGAGAACAGCAGATAACAAAACCGGAAATGACAGGAGTCGTATTTTAAAGTCCAATCTGGGATTTCTTCTCCTTGTTATTTTAAACCAATCTTCAGAATCACTTTAGAATCGACAGATCCAAATCTCGGTATTATAATCCAGTCTCTATTAGATAAAATTATAAATCCATCACTGATTCCTTCAGGCACCCAGATCCAGCTTACTCTGAGACTTTCTTTGAAAAATTTTTAAAGTCTTGCAGGCAATTTAATACATTTCACACTTCCCCTCCTCTCTATCCTGCCTCAGAGGGGAGTTTTAAGGTCCAATTGTTGATAAATTAATTACTTCCTTTCACCTCTCAGCTAGAGGTCATGTCACTGCATCATAATCCACTCAATGGAGGAGACCGACTTCTGTTTTTTGAGTCTCCTACCATGGCCAAATCTGTCAATTAGAAAAATACGTTTTTTGTCCTTTTTACTCATGGTGCCTGATGTTCCAAATCTTCTGATTGAAAAAATCTGCTGCTCCTCTGCTGCCGGGTCGGAGCTTCACCTTGCGACGGTAATGATGGCGCTCAAAATGGCTCCCATGACTTCCACTCCGCTCTCTCCGGGGCTCTTCCCGAGCTTACCAGGGATTAGAGGAGTCGCTTGGGGAGCACTGCTGAGCTCTTCGTCCCCAGAATGCTCGATCTGGGGCTCTTTTGGGGGGCCGCGTCGCTCTCGCGGCTCTCCCCCCCTCGCACGGCAGGTCCCTCGGAGCTTGAGGGAAACCTTGCCGCACAGCGCTGGCGGCAGACCGGAAATTTTTTGCAGCATAGAAAAGTAGATGACAGAAACTGGATGATGGTGCACTTGGGGGTGCAGGATCTTTCTCTGGAAATCTAGCATGGCGTTACAGATCTATGAGTTGCATGTATGTTTGCTGTTTGCCCCCCAATATGCACTCCAGTGCAAATGTCCAGTGCTGCCTCTCATCAAAAGGACACCAACCCAAGGCACCATGGCCAGCATCCACTTCCAATATATGTTTTCTACCACTTCAGGGTGTGGGTTGGTAAGTCCATGCTTCATGTGAAAAAATACTGTGTCAAAAACTAGCATGGCAGGGAGCTTTATTGCTGCAGAGTGATTCAGTCATTCAGTTCCCTCCTGCTCACTTTTAGGCTGCTGAAATGGTACAGTCCAGAAATGCAGATTTCACAGGAGGCTCTTGAGTGTGTATAAAATGCAAAACTTAGCCCAAGTGGACGTTGCCTGCACACCCTGAAAGTGAAGCTTCACAAGACAAGCATATAAAGGTGAGAGCTTCATTAACAAATGCCTCAAGGTGTGCAGCAAGGCATAGCCGATAACAGAGGGCTTGTCTGCAGCATGAAGGGCAGGGGGATGCCCTCTGGTCTTGGGCAACACCATACTGGCTTGATCCCAATCCCCCAGTTTAAATGAAGGGAAAGTTCTCAGAGCTAACTATTTTCCCCTTCTGCCCCTGCTGTCTGGCATTCAGCAGGGAGGCCCCTTCAGATCCAAAGAACCACAACAAGAACCCCTCGAGCTGGACAGCAATGTGAGGTGACTGGCCATATGCCCCTCACCCAAGGGTGCCTTGCCCACCCCAAAGTAAGCGAATGCCAGTTAGAAACCAAAATACACACACACACACACACACACACACACACACACACCAAGCTCAAACAGTGAAGAAAAGGCAAAGAAAGGGCAGTTGGAGGCCCATCAGAGGTATCTACCAAATTCCTATTCAGCCCCAGTGGGTGGGTGGGCAGATCACCGCAAAGGGGCCAGGAGGATGCCTTGAGGGCAGTGCTTTCCTTATAAAAAGGTAAAATGCCCCTGGGCATCCTCCTGGCCCCATTGCAGGGATCCAGTCAAATACGACTATGGGGTGCTGTGCTCCTCTCACTTTTCATTAACTAAATCACTACTGGCACACTGACGGAAACCAGAGTACACGGAAAGGCCGTTTACCCTTATATCTACTTGCACTGGCATGCTTTCAAACTGCTAGGTTGGCAGAAGCTGGGACAGAGCAAGGGGAGCTCACCCCGTTGGGCTGCTTCTAACCACCAAGCTTCTGATCAGCAAGCCCCAGAGGCTCAGGGGTTTAGACCACAGCACCACCTGTACCCCTATCTCTGTCATGTCCCCAACAGCCACTGAAGTGGTGTGAGTCTCCTTCCTCCTTCTGAAGGGAAGCAGTTTGCAAAACTTCTTCTATGTGGATGAGACAAATTCATATCCACATAAAATAGCACCGCAACATACAGACCTGAACACACACTTGATTCCAGAAAGTTACACCCAAGGAAGTAGGTTGGAATATATAACATTTCTCACCTGACTCTCTTTTAAGCCTCTGTTTTGGAATCTGGGATACTCGTTTGTCCAATAGCTGTTTTAGGAGAGCCTTCTCCAAAAGTGAATATCTCTAGTTATAGAAAGCTTCATCTTCCATTCATTAACAAAACTAAAGTTTCAAATAATTCTAGTTATCCACTTAGAAAATATATATATTTTAAATTAAAGGGAAAAAACTAGATGGCAACTGAAAAGTCAACCTTTTCCTCCTTTAAATTATTTTGGAGAAATTTTAAAAATGAAATATTAATGGTCATCATGGTACTTTCTGTTCTTTTAATACGTTCACTACAAACACTTCTCCACCGAGCAGATCGTAGTTCGGTGTTCATTATCAGCTCTCATTAGGGTTTAGCAGTGGCCTGGTCCTCACCATAGATTTCACATCTAGTTAGGCTCTGTGCACTTTTGCCGCAGTGTACATCACTATAAGAAATATAGGATAGAATAAGACCACACTTCAGCAGGTTTTCTTCCATTCTTTTCTTTGTTTTCATTTATCTTTTGCATTCTTCTTTTACTTCACAGATGTTCCTAGCCAAGATTTGTAGCCTAGTGGAAGAGGGGAAAGCCGTTGACAGGACTGAGTCCTACCAAGGCTAGTTCCCTAGAAAGTTCACAGAATAGGTTAGCAGAACTTTCAGCATCCTGGTGCCCTCCAGATGTTTTGGACTAAAACTGCCATCAGCCCCAGGCAGCACATTTATGTAGGTTAGGACTGATGGCAGACACAGGCTGTGCACACACTGTATTCATACAGCACATGCAAAACACATTCTTTCCCCCAAAGAATTATGCGCACTGTAGTTTACTCCCTCACAGAGTTGCCATTCACAGCAACCCTTAACAAACTACAATTCATAGAATTCTTTGAGGGAAAGAATGTGCTTTAAAGGTATGCTTTGTACACAGCCATATTTGAAAACATCTGGAAGGCACTAGGCTGGGATAGTAGGCATTGACGACTGAAAGGCAGTGTTTCTGTGCCTTTTAATAGGATTGTCTAGAAACAAGGCCAGAAACTGTTAAGGTCACTATAACAAGATACAGTGGTACCTCGGGTTACGTACCTGATTCGTTCCGGGGTGCGGTTCGTAACCCGAAAAGTATGTAACCCAAACAAGCGTGAAAGCGTGCTTCTGTGCATGTGCGAACTGCGCAGAATGCTTCTGCGCATGCGCAGACTGCGCGCGCAGCAAAAAATACTTCCAGGTTTGTGGAGTACGCAACCTGAAAGCAACCCGGGGGTGGGGCATCACCCATGCAACACACATGTGTGGCGTCACCACGCACGACACATGCACAGGGAGTGCGCGATGCATGTGCAGTACGTAGCGGCTCCACACATGCGTGCTACACAGCGGAGCCGCCGGCAAACATCCCCAGCACCTTACGGGGGTGCTGCTGCCCGGGATCCTCCGCTCACGGACCCACAAGCAGAGGATCCCAGCGCTAGAGCGGCAGCGCCGGCAAGCCGCAGGGCGAGGTTTTAAAAAAGCCGCGCTCTGCAGCTTGCTTGCTCACCGGCTTGGCGCGCACTTTGCTTGTTCCTGGCCGAGGGGCGGGCCAGGGAGGGGCGTCAGCCACCGCTGACGCCCCTCCATGCCCCCCCCAGGAACAAGCAAAGCGCACACCGAGCAACATCAGGGCCTCCTCCACGATGGCGGTCGTGCCACGGCAGCAGCGGCCGTTGTCGGTGGAGGTGGGGAGGGGGCGCTGCCCCCCCCAGAGTGGAGCACGGGGCGCCCCGCCCCTATCGCCCTCCTCTTGCTATGCCCCTGGATATGGCCTGGATATGAAGGTTTTGGCACCAGCTGATGTTGAGGACTGAGGGGCCATTCCACCTGCTCCTCTGACAGGGGCTTCATCAAGTAGCAACTCAGAGGCACCTCAAGGGAGACCTTTGGCGCTGGATTCAGGGGCCCTGCCAGCTCCTCACAATTCTTGACCTGTGGGATGTTGCTTCATCCTTCAAGGATTCCATGCCTGGCTCCAAGTCAGGGCTAGGCATTATTATTGTTGTTATAAATTACATTTTCACACCACCATTCACCCAATGATCATAAAGTAGTTTACAATATGAAAACACAAAGATGCACAACACAGTAACAAACAAAAACATTACCACCGCCAAGTTTAAAATGTCACAATTGTTTAATTAGGCTTGGAATGTAAAGATATGAATAGAAGGTGCCAGGTGAGCCTCCCTGGGGAGAACATTCCACAAATGGGGATCCACCACAGAAAAAGCCCCGTTCTTGTGTTGCCACCATCCAAACCTCTTGTGGAGGAGGCGCACAAAGAAGGGCTTCCAGTGATGAAGATTGCAGGGTCTGGGTAAGTTCCTATGGGGAGAGGTGGTTCTTGAGGCATTGTAATCCTGGACCATGGCTTTATGGCTTTATAAGGCTGGATCTAGACACAGCAAAAAAGCAATTCAGTTAAACGCATTGTGAACTTCATAAATGGAAATCCCATTGTCAAAAGACAGGACTCCACAGTGCCAGCTGATGTCACAGTGTTATATGACTTATGTTACATAAAGTGTTTTTTCTTTACTAATGTAGCTGAGTCCTAGCTTAAAACCAGCACTATGAATTGGGCCTGGAAACTAATTGGCAGTCAGTGCTGTTGGGCTGGGATTGGTGTTATGTGCTCAAAATGTCTTGCCCTGGTGAGCACCCTGGCTGCTGAATTTTGCACCAGCTGAAGTTTCTGAACAGTTTTCAGAGGTAGCCCCACATATGATACATTGCAGTGATATAGCCTAGATGTTACCAGAGCATAGATAACAGAAATTAGGCTATGCCTGTCCATATAGGGGCGCAGATGGATCACCAGCCAAAGTTGATGAAGGGATGCCACGTTGGCTGGGACAAAACGCACCCCCAATGACCATATTTTATGTCCCTGCCACTTTTTGTTTAGGAAACAAAACGAAATGGTACACAGCTAAGTATGGGGACATGTAAGAGAACCATGTCCAAAATGTTCTGTTTTTAAAATTAATTAATAAACAGAAGAAACTACATTGTAGACTTAGGGTAAAGGGTAAAGTGACCCCTGACCATTAGGTCCACTTGCAAACGATTCTGGGGTTGCAGCGCTCATCTTGCTTTATTGGCTGAGAGAGCTGACATTTGTCTGCAGACAGTTTTTCTGGGTCATGTGGCCAGCATGACAAAGCCACTTCTGATGAACCAGAGCAGCGCACGAAACACTGTTTACCTTCCCGCTGGAGCGGTACCTATTTATCTACTTGCACTTCGTGCTTTTGAACTGCTAGGTTGGCAGGAGCAGGGACCAAGCAACAGGAGCTCACCCCATCGTGGGGATTCGAACCGCCGACCTTCTGAACAATTGTGAACAAAGATTTCTCTAGGTATAATAGCTCCCCTCCTCACCCAGCAGAATGGAAGCCTTCAGTATATTCTATAACCCCAATTTATGGACTGTAACGACTCATTCAGAATGTTATGATCTAGCATGTTAATAATGCACATGATAAAAATACTTTAAAATTGTTCATTATGCCACAAACTACTTGTAGCTACTTTTATTTTTATTTTTTAAAGAAATGTAATAAAGAGTAGCTGCTTTTAGTATTAAAAGGATATCTTCTCAATATGGATTATTCATATTAAAAGTTAATGTACAATCTGCTACATACATATGTAGCATGACTATATAGGCCAGGGGTCAGCAACCTTTTTCAGCCATGGGCCGGTCCACCGTAGAATCATAGAATCATAGAGTTGGAAGAGACCACAAGGGTCATCCAGTCCAACCCCCTGCCAAGCAGGAAACACCATCAAAGCATTCTTGACATATGCCTGTCAAGCCTCTGCTTAAAGACCTCCAAAGAAGGAGACTCCACCACACTCCTTGGCAGGAAATTCCACTGCCGAACAGCTCTTACTGTCAGGAAGTTCTTCCTAATGTTTAGGTGGAATCTTCTTTCTTGTAGTTTGAATCCATTGCTCCGTGTCCGCTTCTCTGGAGCAGCAGAAAACAATCTTTCTCCCTCCTCCATATGACATCCTTTCATATATTTGAACATGGCTATCATATCACCCCTTAACCTTCTCTTCTCCAGGCTAAACATACCCAGCTCCCTAAGCCGTTCCTCATAAGGCATCGTTTCCAGGCCTTTGACCATTTTGGTTGCCCTCCTCTGGACACGTTCCAGCTTGTCAGTGTCCTTCTTGAACTGTGGTGCCCAGAACTGGACACAGTACTCCAGGTGAGGTCTGGCCAGAGCAGAATACAGTGGTACTATTACTTCCCTTGATCTAGATCAGGCATCCCCAAACTTCGGCCCTCCAGATGTTTTGGACTACAATTCCCATCATCCCTGGCCACTGGGTCCTCTTAGCTAGGGATCATGGGAGTTGTAGGCCAAAACATCTGGAGGGCCACAGTTTGGGGATGCCTGATCTAGATGCTATACTCCTTTTAAGGTGCTGCATCACACTGTTGACTCTAGATGCTATACTCCTATTGATGCAGCCCAGAATTGCATTGGCTTTTTTAGCTGCTGCATCACACTGCTGACTCATGTCAAGTTTGTGGTCTACCAAGACTCCTAGATCCTTTTCACATGTACTGCTCTCAAGCCAGGTGTCACCTATCCTGTATTTGTGCCTTTCATTTTTTCTGCCCAAGTGTAGTACCTTACATTTCTCCTTGTTAAAATTCATCTTGTTTGCTTTGGCCCAGTTGTCTAATCTGTTCAGGTCATTTTGAAGTGTGATCCTGTCCTCTTGGGTATTAGCCACCCCTCCCAATTTGGTGTCGTCTGCAAACTTGCTCAGGATGCCCTCAAGCCCATCATCCAAGTCATTGATAAAGATGTTGAATAAGACTGGGCCCAAGGCAGAACCCTGTGGCACCCCACTAGTCACTACTCTCCAGGATGAGGAGGAGCCATTGATGAGCACCCTTTGGGTTCGGTCAGTAAGCCAGTTACAAATCCACTGAATGGTAGCATTGTCTAGCCTGCATTTTACCAGCTTCTTTACAAGAATATCATGGGGCACCTTGTCAAAGGCCTTGCTGAAATCAAGATAGGCTACATCCACAGTGTTCCCTTCATCTACCAGGCTTATAATTCTGTCCCTCAGACCTTGTGGGGGGCCGAACTATATTTTGAAGGGAAAAAAATGAATGAATTCCTATGCCCCACAAATAACCCAGAGATGCATTTTAAATAAAAGCACACATTCCACTCATGTAAAAACACCAGGCAGGCCCCACAAATATCCCAGAGATGTATTTTAAATAAAAGGACACATTCTACTCATGTAAAAACACACTGATTCCCAGACTGTCCGCGGGCCAGATTTAGAAGGCAATTAGGCAGCATCCAGCCCCCGAACCTTAGGTTGCCTACCACTGATATAGGCTATCCTGCAGAACTATCACATTCTAACAGAGAGTTTTAAGTGTGTCTAAATTAGGAGGCAAGGTTGTCTATATATGTGTCAGCCTTGTTACTGAACAGGCACATTTGCCTTTGATTGAACATGTGAAACTGGTCCAGCAATATCTGGAGGACCATAGGTTTCTCATCCCTACATACATGCATTTTCATCATTTGATGTTTGTAATATAAATCATATGACAGTTCCATGTGTGTGTGTGTGTGTGTGTGTGTGTGCACGCGTGCCTGCACAGATCTAACACCACAGACAGAACTTTGAAATGTTTTCTATTTATCTGAGTATATTCTTTAACAGTGAGTCCGTAAGTGACTGTGGAGGCCAATTCTGGATCCACACATCTTTCCACAGTGGGGACATAGGTTTCTGGGCAGGAGTTGATCACGGTGAGGGTTTGCCAAATGTGCCTTCCTCTTAGCTCGTTTCTCCTTTTTGCCCTGAGTTTGTGCTTTTTCAAAGTCCATGACATCTTTGTTAAAGGCTGTTCTCCAGTTGGAGCTCTCACAGGACAGTGTTTCCCAGTTATCAGTGCTTATGTTACATTTTTTAAAGATCTGCCTTGAGAGTGTCTTTAAACCTCCTTTGTTGTCCACCAATATTTCACTTTTCATTCTTGAGTTGGGAATAGAGTGGTTGCTTTGGAAGACGATAATCAGGCATCCCAACAACATGACCAGTCCAACAAAGTTGATGTTGAAGAATCATTGCTTCAGCACTGGTGATCTTTGCTTCTTCCAGTACACTGACATTAGTTTGCCTGTCTTCCCAAGTGATGCGTAAAATTTTTCAGAAACACTGTATTGTATCTGCAAGCTTGAGAACCTAAATATTTCTAGAATATTTAGAAATAGAGATTCTCTAAGTGCTGGCTTAGAGATTGCTTTTTCATGGGAAAGTGTCAATTGACTAGGCAAAGTCGATTTGATAGAATTTGGAAAACAGCACTTGCTGATAAATTAATGCAACATTGTAGAGTGGTTTGGGGAGAAATTCACAGAGACATAAAATTGAAATATTATGATTTGTTTCCTTTCATTTCCTTTATCCACTCTTCTCAGGAACCCCACACACATGCTGCTCACTTTTCCTTCTGGAGAGTCTTTGTTGCCTTGAAGTGTGTTCCTGGTTGGGAAGGAACACACTTCAAGGCAACACATTTTCATTGAATGCTGGTGTGTGTTTGTGTGTGTGTGTGTGTGTGTGTGTGTGTGAGAGAGAGAGAGAGAGAGAGAGAGAGAGAGAGAGAGAGAGAGCTTGTTCTAGGCATGATTTGTGCACGAAGTGATTATTTTGCCTGGCGGAGCGTGACCCAGAAGGTGGTGGGAAGGTGGACTTGCACCTCCCCATTGTGCTCTTGTGATCTCTTGTGGGATGGCAATCATCCTGTGCTGTGGGGACTTGTGTGAAGAAGGAGGGGCTAAGGCAATGCCCTTGAAGGTTTGGGGCCATTCTACCCTGCAAGCTTCCTATCCACCCACTCATGGGTTAGAACTGCACTGAGCTACTGGGGTCCTTGGTTGACAGGCCAGAAAGGACTTCCCCCCTTCCTAACCCCCACTGCAAGGGATGTGGTTGCCTTTCCCTCAGTGAAATGAGGCTTAGTTGTGTTAGGCATTGGAGAGCACTCTGGGCATGGGCAGCATCAGTGTTGTAAAGTTAGCCCCCATACCCCTAAACCTGAGAGGAGGATTGACTAAGGCACTCCCTAAATGCCTGGCTGGAATCTCTCACCTCAGCTGCCCATTGAGACCCTGGATTCTTGACTTGCAGCACACCAGGGTTCAATGGGGGCAATTCCCATGGAGGGGGCTTGGTTGACACCCAACCCTGATGATGTGCCATTCCATTTGCAAGGTCTAACTTATATGGTTCTAAGAGGTCTGAGATTAAGATATGTGAAGTAATCTGGACACCCTAGGTATCATAATCAATCATCCATTTTACCTGTTGATCTGAACCCTGTGCAAAATTCAAATTTTGTGAACATGCCAGTTCTGTAGTTTGCACTAATTTTATAATAAGAAATCCTTGATTAAAGCAATTATTTTCAATGTATTGGGGGGGGGGGGGGTAGTAGTGACCATCTCCTAATGTGGTTAGCATGAATAATTCTCAGTCATTGTAATGGCTGTCTTTTTTATGAAAAGGAAAAATGTGAAAAGCATAAATAATGGCTTAGTATAATTTTTAAAAGTCATAAATTGAATGCATTTTTTAAAAGATAGCTGGATGCTATTGTGATTATCCCTGAGCTGTCTGAAGTACTGCTGACTGTCTGGTCAAATTATGAAACATAATTAAATTACATTACAATTGATAGACCTAAAAAAACCCTCATACAATGAGACACTTAGATAAGTGCTCTGTAAGTTTGGTTCTAAATGGTATCTTTAAAGGTTACATAGAAAGTACTGCACTGCTTTGGCTTCCTCAAAACCACTGATGAGCGTTAGTCAGAAGTTGTGTATGTTATATAACAGTCTCCTTGAAATGAATTTCTGATGGAACTCTTTAGCTATGCATCTGCTCAAGAAGATGTAAGCTGAATTAATAGAATGAAAATGCTCAATTTCAATAGATATTATATTTGAATAATTAAATAGCAGAAGGTTCAGACTTTCAACCCTTGGAGTTTTGCAACAACAAATGAAGTGCATGTGTGGGGAAAACCTAAAAGTTTCTAAGATGGGATAGTACAAACAAGCTTCCTGGACCACTTTGCTCATCTTCTAGTCCTGGCTGCTGTGAGGTAAGCCTTGGTTTGGCTTCCTGTTACATCCATACCTAGATTCATGGTTGGTCTCATGCCAGACAAGCTATAACCATGCTTTGTTCTTTGTTTACTGTTGTGTTTTGGAGGAGGTAAATTATGAGCCATGGCTTAGGTGCTGTCATGTCAAGCTCCCTGATCTGGTGCCTGCCAGCTCAGAGGACAAACCAGACACCCTACAGGTAAAGGAGCTTGAGGCCCCCTGAACCCAATGCTGATGATTTGTGGGACTCTCTGGATTGATACCTAATGAAGAACCTCTGGAACTCTCAGAGGAGGTGGAGACAAGCCCCAGTCCTTGCAAGAGCTAGAGCCCAAAGAGCTTTGATTCCAGGCCAAAGCGCAATGACAAAGTATGTGGCCTTGGAGTGCAGAGTCATTAGTCTACTCATGAGTATGCAATTGGCAATGCTTCTTTACTGCCAGCAGCTGTGGTTTAGGAGGCCAGATGCCAGAAAGAACTCAGGTCTCTGACTGCTTTGACTGGCTTTTTAAAACAATGTTTTGAATCTAGGATGTTAAGATTACACTGAGCCTTATATCCTGCTCTCTTGACTAAGTTTTTTAGTAAAAGGGTTTACACTCTGTGGACTGAGACCCTGGCCCTTGGGAACCCTCCCTGGCAGAGGAGGAGGGCCTTGGCTGTCATCTTTGGTGCAGGAGCCCACACATTTGCAGTTAAGACATGGTTTGGCTTAGTATTATGTGTGCTTCCGGAGTAAAGGTAAAGGGACCCCTGACCATTAGGTCCAGTTGTGAACGACTGTGGGGTTGTGGTGCTCATCTCACTTTACTGGCCGAGGGAGCCGGCATACAGCTTCCGGGTCATGTGGCCAGCATGACTAAGCCGCTTCTGGTGAACCAGAGCAGTGCACGGAAACACCGTTTACCTTCCCACCAGAGCGGTATCTATTTATCTGCTTGCACTTTGACATGCTTTTGAACTGCTAGGTTGGCAGGAGCTGGAACCGAGCAACGGGAGCTCACCCCATCGGGGGGATTCGAACAGCCAACCTTCTGATCGGCAAGCCCTAGGCTCTGTGGTTTAACCCACAGCGCCACCCGTGTCCCTGTGCTTCCGGAGTGGATTCCAGCAAAATAAAAAAGTGAACAAAAAAGAAGAAGAAAAGTTCAAGACAAAACAGTCGTGTGGAAGAAACTTGTGATTTGCATGCAACTAACAGTAGATGTGTTCTTAGTCAAATGATATGGGTTACATTAATTCAGCTACTGAGTCCCATCAATGGAAGCCCATTCTGTTTGCACAACTGGACTTTCCCCTCTCCACATGCCCCTGCAATTGGCTCAGGGTGGGTTTATCCTCAACTTGGGGCTAAATGAGATTTCTTCGCCTTGAACTGAAGGTAAGGGAAGGTCATAAGCTCATTGGTAATGTGCATGTTTTTCATGGAAAAATACACAACATGTCCAGGCAGGGCTGGGAAGGACTTGTGGCTGAAAACATCCAGCACTGTTTTAAGCAAAGAGCTATGCTGAGCTATATAGACCAATGATCAGATTTAGTATAAAACAACCACCTTTATTTTACCTGTGCTTCCTCTGATAGCCAGTAGATTTTGGAGATATATGATAACATAGCTGTCAAGTTCTCCCTTTTTTAAAGGGAAATTCCCTTATGCTGAATAGGCTACCTCGCGAGAAAAGGGAAAACTTGACAGCTATGATATGATAAATATATATTAACTTTATTAAATTGGTAACCCACCACGGTTTTAAGAAACCACATGCAAACTTGCAGAGGAAACTCCCCCCCCCCAGCAGCAAACTAGGAGAAGAAGCTAAATTTTCCAGGAAAAAAAAATGAGTCAGTTGACATGAGTCATACAAAAGAGAAAAAGATACACTATAAGTTGCAGGGGTTCGGTTGTTTTCTTGTTTGTTTTTTAAAAAATCATTTACCAGACAAAGGAAAGTTTCTAGTGCATTGTATAAGTAAATGCTTTTGCACTTGAGTGAAGATGAGGTTGAGTGAAAAAAAGGGGAAATAAGAGAAAACTTGAAATACATTTCTTAGTACATTCATGATGAAGGTTACAATGTCAAAAGGAAAATATATTTCACATTTAGTGTATGAGGCCTACAAGTAGAGCTTCTGAATGGAGAACAGGAATTGCCCAAATTGAGAGAAGGGGTAGCAGGAGTGGATTAAGAACTTAATGGCAGTGAGATTGCAAATCATGATTAGTAAATAGATATCCGATCCAATCTTTATTACGGTCATAGATAAGGTAAAAGCACCTCCACACCTAAATAAAACATGCTAGGTAGGCAAAAGGGCAACTGCAGGAGGAAAGGGTAGACATCCTCGATTCTCTCATTTACAGTAGACTAGCATAAGATAATAAAACATAAAACATGTATATCAAACCTTCAGACTTGCTGTGTGTAAATAGATAGAACTGCCCACACGGCTATTTCAGAGCCTTTAACCGAATCAGATCGTTGATTCTTCTTTACAATGACTTGCAATGGCTATCCTAAGGATTTCAGGCAAGGGGTTTTCCTGGGCTGGATCTACACTGACCTGTTTAACGTTATTTCCCCCTATTAGAATGTTATTAGCCATTTTGGAACTGGGCAGAGCAGCATCAAAAGTCACTTCTGAGCATGCTCCGCCCAGTTCCAAAATGGCCGCCACGCCAGAATAAACCAGGAAAAAACAAAAAACCCCGTTTTTCCAGCTAGGAACAGCTGGAAAAAAACGGGGATTTCCCGGGGAATACGGGAGACTTGGCAGCTATGCGCCAATGGTGCACTTGGTCCCACATCCTCTTTTCACAGTGGCCAACCTGAGCAACGGACAGGGGTGGAAGAGGAAAACCCTCGTGGCTGATAGCCATTGGTAACCGTTTCCTTCATGGATTTTTTGAATCTTCTTTCAAAGCAATCCATGCTAGTTGCCACTACTTTGAATCCTTCCTAGTCAACCAGTTCACATTGTAAAAGTCACGGTGTATTTCTCTTCCTATTTTGTGTGGTGAGAACAAAGTAGAGGAATATCAGCAAGTATCATTTTAGAGCCTCATGTGGAAATAACATGGCTGGAAACAGCATCCCTTCAGGGTTCCCTTTTTCATGTGTCATAAAAATGACTCTTTGTAGCGAGCAGGATTAATGTCTGTCTTGCAATCAATGAAGATCATACAGGAAATTAACAGCAACAAGCTGCCGAAGAGAAATACTTTTAAGAGAGAGGGGGGTGTCATTTCCTGCTACCAGTGGTTTTCCTTTGAGGTTTTCCTTTTGATATCCTCTGCTTGCTGGGCTGGAACTTTTTCCCACTGGCCACCACTATATGAGTCATGAGGGAATGGGTAAAATGCTTTCTGTTGCTGCCATGTTCCATGTTGCATGGGCCCCAGTTTACATAGGATATTTTCTCTTTCAAATCACCTTCTATGCTGCCCAAGTAAAAACAGAGCAGGGCCCTTGAAGTTACACAGCGACTGCCTGGACAGCAGATTGAGCAGACCTACAAGTCACCTGACCACAGACTTCCTCACTATGGTTTGTTAGTTTTTTAAAAAAGAGTAATTATTTCTAAATGTGTATGTATACATTCCCATTAGGACCTTACCTTCCAAGTCCCGGACTGCAGAATCCGGGACCGGCAGCCGTGTGACACCGGAAGTTGTGTCGACGTAACTTCCAGTGTCGCTTTGCCCTTCTATGGGCACCAAAAATGGCCACCGCCGCCTTCGAAAGTCGCTTGTACGTATGTCAGGAAGTGTGCCGACGCAACTTCCGGTGTCGCTCCGCCCATCTATGGGCACCAAAAATGGCCGACGACGACACCGCAAATCGTGTCTATGTACTTCCGGACATGCGTAGATGAGACTTTTGAAGCCGACGGCGGTCATTTTTTGTGCCCATAGAAGGGCAAATCAGAAAGAAAAAAATGGCCGCCGGCAGGGGAAAATAACAGAGAAAAACGGGAGACGAAGTGATACGGGGGACCACCGGGAAAAGGTAAGTAAAAACGGGGGTTTCCCGGGGAAAACGGGGTACTTGGCAGCTATGATTAGGACATGTACATTTTATATAGATTCGAGTCCTCTTTTATTTTATTTTTCTGGTGACACCCTAATTTGTTGAATGGGCCAGACCACTGCTGGGCCTTCAGTTGCAAAGTTTATCATGTTATATGCCCCAAGGCTGACCCGTCCGTTGAAATCTTCTTCTGAGGCAGAATTGTAGTGAGCTTTCGTTCTAATCAGATGTCTGGTATTATATGATTTTAGTATGGTTATACACATGGATCCTTATGTAAGCAAACACTTTGAAGGCTACAAAACCAGCCGTTTTAGTAGGGCAGCTCTAGCTACCTGTCCTTATTCTCCTGAGTGTTTTTGTTCTGATGGCTTGAATCTAACTTAAATAAACAACTGGATTCAGAGGCTGCAGGTGTATATAAAATCAATCTCATTATTGGCAGCCTGCTACTCAAAGCAAATGAGTTGGTAGGGACACTTATGGTCTTAGGTGCTATTGTAGTTGTAGATGTCATATGGATCAATAACATCCACCTGAGTTAAAACTGAAAGCTGTTTAAAAGCTTTGTGAGATCTGGTGGATTCTTGATTAAGCATCCACTGTGAATAGTTCTCTTTCAAGCAAACCTTGCAAATGAATTGGTATCCTGAGCAAGCATTAACATTTTCCCTCACTTTTTCCCATTCATGCTGCTAGTTACGATTCATTCCAGAGCACCTTCTTTTCAAGCTCTTGTTTTAACTCCAACCAGTACAATGGCTTGAAACCAGGTAAGAATGGTGGTGCAAACATAAAAGATATATGAGTAAATATGCTTTGTGAGCGCTGCAGATTAGTTCCAGTTCTTTTAGAAATACCACCAGGGGCCCTCTAAACATCCTTTTTATTATTCATTTGTGATGTTTTGTGTTCATGAGGCTCTTGGGCAGCCATACATGATCATGCTTTCAATACAGTTGCAAAGGTTTTGGGGTAGTCACATTGCTTCATTTCTAATCAGTCCACACCCTGAAACTTCCTGCTGAAATTCGGTAATTTTTAGTAACACAAATGCCCTGGTTTATTTTTGCTCCACTTTTGTTGTGCTATAGCCTATCCAGACAACCATAATGTGGTAGCATATGGGAAGCATCACAGAACAAACTATAGCAGAATAAATCTACCACTACCACACAATTATTTTGTCCAAAACATGTTGCAGATTAGAGCTGCAACAAAACAACTGGCCCCACCTCCCTGCAGTGCTGATTGGCTAACTGAGGTTTGGCGGCAACCTCCAATGACTAGCACAGGGAGGCAGGCCAGCCCAGCCAGCTGGTGAGACCCACGTGGGCCGAGGTGCTGTGCGTGGTGCAAAGGGCACCCACAAAGGAAGGTGTGAGCACTCATTCTGCAACAAATCGTCAGTCTCAATGGATTTAGTTGAACTCTAGAGCAAGGTGCAGATGCCATGGTCAAAGATTTTAAAAATGTGTGATGGACCTGTGTGCATGAATTAATTATTTTTCTAATTCCTCTATAGATCTTGCCTACTTATACAGAGAAACAATGATGCAGAAGTATGCAGTCGAAATGATTGGTTAGTGATATCTATGTGAAAACAGTCCTGAAATTTGTAGCATTCATAATAAAACTACAATTTAACATTTGAGCAATTATTGCCACATTCTCTTTGAAACTTCATTTGTCACCTGTTTGTGGCACATGTGTTTGTTACATTATCAACCAGCTGCTTTTGTGCCATCACACACACACACACACACACACACACACACACACACACACCATTCACTGGTACAAAAATATATCCAAATTCCTCCCACCATACAGTAAGCAGGGAATTTAAAGGAATTTAAATACAACAACCCAAGTTCAAATGACCATAGTCATTTTCCTCTGCACTTCACACTACTAAACACTATAAATTGTCTCCATTTAGTGATGTCACACCAAGGTGTCAATTAAAGATGATATGTGCAAATCATTTAGGGCCATAAAGGGACAGAAAGAAAAGGTTACAAAACATGAGGTCATGACTTGGTAATTAAGGAAGCAATAAAAATGGAGGTGATGCATGGAGGGAGATTAAGAGTGTATAGAAATGGAAGGCATGCTGGTTGCATTCATGCATTGGAAACATATTCTACTTGGATACGAGTGGCAGCTCTATGGAGCTCAGCAGCCAAGCCCAAGACACCCCCCCCCAATACTTGCCCAGGAGGACAAGTCCTTTCCAAAACAGCAAACTTTACACACGGCAGAAGGATATGCCTCCTCCTTCAGTGTGAACAAACTGAGGCTTCTGGCCAAGCAAAGGAAGGGGGAAAAACAGGCTGCCTTGTTTATTCACCTGACACTGCAGTTTAATAGGCCAAGAGAGCAGCAACCAACCAACAGGATATTGCTCTCTTTCTTGCAGGAGACAGATTGGTAATCAATGTTGCAGAGAGAATGAGTGATGGTGGGAGATCCCAGGACTAACATCACATGTTAATTAGAGCTGTTGGTTAATGACTTGAAAATGTGATATTGCTGGCATAAAATTCATGAAAATTGGGCACCCTTACCCTGAGAGTCCACTGTGTTTATAATGAATAATAGCCAAGTGCATTTCAACCTGTTGCACCTCGTCTGTATCTGTGTGGAAGATATTCATCAGACAAGGATGACAGGCCTAGCAACCCCTGTCAGTAAATGCCTAGAACTGGGACGTACTTTTAAAAAATCAGGTCCATCCATCCATATGCAATATACATGGGGCTGGCTCTGAAAATAGTTTGGAAACCGCAGTTAGTCCAAAATATAGCTGTAATTGTGTTAGCGCAAGGATTTCCATTTGCCCAATAGAATCTGCTCTGGAAGGTTTAGGGAAGCATTGGAACAGATTTAAGGGAAGAGCACCAGCACTGTGCTGGTGCTGAGGGGCAGGCCGAGGGCAGGGCCACCTGGGGCCAGAAGGAAGGGGAGTGGAGTGGAGCGGAGCAGAGTGCAAGGAGTCTTGTTTGTTTGCATCTAATCTTGCCCCTTTTTAACGTGTGTGTGTGTGTGTGTGTGTGTGTGTGTGTGTGTGTGTATTAAATCTACCAAAGAATAAAATGAAATAAAATGGGATGAAGGGGTTTTCTCAGGACAGTGGAGGGTGTTGTGTCCCATTGGTGCAGTGGTGGTGAAAATGCAGGAGGGGGCAAAAATGGGGGATTGAGGAGGGTCAGTTGGGGGGAGTGAGAAATGTCCCTATTTTCATCTGAGGAATGTAGGAGGGTATGTGATGGGGGTTCAAATCCTCAATCATGAGGTGCACCGGGTGACCTTGGGCCAGTCACTATCAGCCTACGCTGCCTCACAGGGTTGTTGTGAGGAAAATGGAGGGGGTGGAGAAAGAAACTTGTTTGTTACCTTGAGCTTCTTAGAGGAAATGTGGGCTAGAAATGCAATAAAATAATGATAAAGATAATATATTTTCATGCTAGAAAGAATAATACTGTGCACTGCATGGTCCAAGAAACAAAATTAAGGCTTCAGCACCAGACACTTCCTGCCTTTCTTTTCCCTGTGATTCTTTGCCAGACAAACACAAGCCAGGATTGCACATCTCCTTTAAAATACAGAGTTGTTCATCTTGTTTTTACCAAAGGTGGTCTTGATCTTTCCTTTAGTTTGTCCACAGCTCTGATAAGAATGCCAGCAGGAGTTTTACTGTTTCTTGACTAATGGCAGAGGAAATAGAAATATTACAACTGCTACTCTGCATGTGGTAGTCATTTTGAAATGCTGCATTTCAGATTCCCACATTGAGCTTTCATTGCTATTCCCACTGTATCAAACAATTGGAATATCCAGAAGGCTGTATTAACATTACAGGGGGGTAAGGAATCAGTACAGCCAGTTGAAGGAACGGTGGATGAAATGGCGTGGTTTTTGTATTCATTTCTTGTCTGAAATCTGAAATTGCCAGTTCTGTATTTTTAACGTGTATAAGGTGTGTGTGCGCGTACACACACACAGAGGCACAATATATTTTCCATAGTGAAGATACTTTACCAGTTTGTATATTTCTCATTCTGAGCCTCTTCCTTCCATAAATGAATGGGAAGCGGAATAATCTGCTTACAGTGGTACATTTTGAAGTGTGGGAGTTCATCATGACAGCCTCCCTTGCCATACCCCTAAGGAGAACCCATAGCCAAGCCCCCATGGAGAGTTCAAAACGGCAGCCAGTTGGGATGGTCTAGGACACTGTTGGGCTTCCAAGGCAGCAGCATGCCCAAAGGGCCACTTGCTGCCCATCTGCTACTGAGACAGGTTCAAGGTACTTGTATTAATTTACAAAGCCCTGGACAGCTTCGATTCAGGGTCACTATGGCTCATCCGTGTGCAGTACCGTTCGAGCGGCTGAACAATCATAACTAGTTGCTGTGGCCCCAGAGGATGCAAGCTACGCTGTAGAAGGAAGGTCTCTGCACGGCAGTGGCTAAACCTCCTTCAAAGCCTAGTGAGGAGGACCTGTATCGGGACCAGAGGGCAAGAGGAGGGTGGCCCAGGGTGTGGCTTCACAGGTACCCTGACACGGTTGCTACTTCATATTTGTGGCTTAGATTTTCTGAAGGCTTTCATATCCCAGTGGCGTTCCCGCCTAGGGCTTCGAAAGTCAAAAATCAGAAATCAGTAAGAGAGATGCCTGATGTTGCAAGGCAAAATCAGGAAGGAACTGGTTTTGGGTAGGATAGCTAGCCCATTTGAGCACTTTCATTACCGGTATTTGCACCTTTCCCCTTTGGGTGTGGTGCCTAAAAAGACCCCCGGTGAATTTTGCTTAATTCATAATTTATCTTACCCTCAGGGTTCATCAGTAAATGATGCTATCCCTCCTGAGCTGCCACCTTTGACCAAGTGGTCAAGTTGATCAGGAGTTTTGGGACAGGTGCACTTTTGGCAAAGTGTGATGTGGAAGCTGCCTTCCGCTTACTTCCTGTTCATCCACATGACTTTCAGTTGCTTGGGTTCCAGTTGGATGGAGCTTATTATGTGGATAAGGCTAAGCCTATGGGCTGAATTATGGTGCTGGAGGAGACTCTTGAGAGTCCCATGGACTGCAAGAAGATCAAACCTATCCATTCTGAAGGAAATCAGCCCTGAGTGCTCCCTGGAAGGACAGATCATGAAGATGAGGCTCCAATACTTTGGCCACCTCATGAGAAGAGAAGAATCCTTGGAAAAGACCCTGATGTTGGGAAAGATTGAGGGCACTAGGAGAAGGGGACGACAGAGGACAAGATGGTTGGACAGTGTTCTCGAAGCTACGAACATGAGTTTGACCAAACTGCGGGAGGCAGTGGAAGACAGGAGGGCCTGGCGTGCTCTGGTCCATGGGGTCACGAAGAGTCGGACACGACTAAACGACTAAACAACAACAACAAATGGGCTGCTCTATATCCTGTGCAGCTTTTGAAGCCTTCAGTACATTTTTGGACTGGGTCTTGCACACCAAGACAGGTTTTAGGGGCATGATCCATTACCTCAATGACTTTTTATTAAGTTCTGCAACCCCCAACCCTTGCTCTTTACCCAGAGTTGCCTCAAATACATGATTCACAGACCTCCGTGAAGAAATGTGTCCCTTGCATGTGTAGTGCAGTTTCTGGACTGGGGTGCCGTGCTGAAGTTTTGGATTCTGGCAAATTCAGGTCATTTGGGTTTAAGAGAGTTTGTGCTCCATTTGCTAGTTAATGCTTTCTGCATATTGCACAGTTATGCCTTTCAGTTGTTTGTGCTTTGTTGAGTATGAGATAGAAAACTCTCTTCTAAAAAAATCAAAAACTTCATGGCTTTGTTGTAGCAAAACATGTATAGGGTGATGCTTTCTCCAGAGCACTGACAATGAGAATCTTTTCAACATTAATGTTTGCATCCATGGTTTATTATTTATGGAATACCTCCCAAGATAAATTCTATAAAATGAAAATATTGTTAAGTTGAATAATAATTAGTTCCGATTCTTCAATAAATAGTTATCATTTGTGTCCCCTGGTACCTAAGATTTAGCATATATCTGTGGAGAGTTGGTAATTGTACAAGCCAAGACGATGAAGAGGAATATTTTACAACAGAGATTTGAATAAAAGTCACTCATATGTGCTCTTCCCAAACAACTTATTTGTGTAGAAGATTTAGGGTAGGAGCATGAGGTGTGGGGCACGCCAAATTTTAGTGTAACACAGGGAGCCACTGAAATTTTAGAGCCGAAGGTCTGCCTCTGTGCCCCACACCTGAAGCAGTGAATGTTTTGACATGCATACCCTGAGCAAAGACCGCCCAATTACTCTTTCCCATGGTGTTTCCCTAACTGCTTTCACTCCTCTCCTTACTAGCACTGGTGTCTTGGACAAGTCGATGCAGAGCATCAGGGCCGGATTTAGGTTTGATGAGGCCCGAAGCTACTGAAGGTGATGGGGCCCTTTATAATCGAGTAAGTAAAATATTTATTATAATTTTGATATTTATATATACCTGTTGTATTATAGTAGCAAGTGGGGGTACTAGGGAACTGTACTAGTAAATAATAATATAGATCTAGTAAATAATAAATATGAATGTTTTTCTAAAGTAATTTTATAATGGGATTAAAATAAATAAATTATGTATTATATGAAATCAATCAGTAGGCATAAGACTCATACCCTTAGTCTATGCTGCCTGATCTACAATCACTCTTTAATATTAGATAACAGGTACAACAGCTTGACCTACATTCAACTGCACTGCAGTCTGCAGCTGCATCCTACATGTTGCCCTGCAACCAGTCCATGCAGAATGTAGGCAATTTGTTTAATTTGCAAGCAAAGGGTCTGCTGGTTTCTCTTTAAGGTTTCCAGACTCAAAAGAGAGCAGGGCAATTAAAGGCACAGAAGTCCTGTCCTCTATTGAGTCTGGCAACCCTATGAAGGTACTAGGTGAACCTCCCTGGGGAAAGCATTCTACAAACAGGGAGCCACCACAGAAAAGGCCCATTCTCATGTTGCTACCCTCTGGACCTCTTGTGGAGGAGGTGCACAAAGAAAAAACTCAGATGATGATTGCAGGGTCTGGGTTTGTTCACATCAATAAATGGGTATGGGCATCTCACACACCCCCCCGAAAATGAGTGCTGTAAGTAACCCTACAAGGAAAAGCTTGTGCATCACTGGCTGTTAAGCTGGTGCATTCTTTATTATTTATGGAGCAAAGCACCAAACAGGTTCTGCAGATTAGAAAAATGATCAGATGTGTTGCCAAGGAGTAGTTTAATTACCACTGTAAATGCTTAATGCCTGAGACCTTTTTATTACTATTATTTTTTAAAGGTCATGAATGGAGGATCTGTACTGGAATGTAAATCAGTATACTACTTTGGCTGTCCCCCCCCCCCCCGCCCCGGTTATAAGGGGGAAAAATACATTACCCTGGGTCTTTTAAACTGAGACCAGACATTTGAACTGTCAATTTCCCCTCTGATTTCCATCAAGGTTCACAAACCTTTTGATAGGCACTCGGTAATATATCCTAGATATCAAGATCCAAAAAAGACAGCGCTTCTGTTCTCTGGTGGTGAGAGGCAGAGCGCAAAAACCTTTGTAGTCCACAACGAGGGAGTTCAAAAGCGCCAACAAAGGACTTTTATGCCGCCAAGGACTTTTTCCCTATGACTTTTATTCTAAGCTAAATGTATTCTGCTAACAAAGAATGGGAAATAGTGGCTTTAAAACAATTTTCATGGCTTCTTTAGGGATCTTTCAGGAATCTAATGAAGTACAGCAAAAGGATAATAACAATAATTAGATCAGGCAGAACATTTTCATCGTCAAGAGTAATGTAATTGATTTCTGCTAATTCATATATTCTTATAATAGGACATTATGATTACATTAATGTGATAAGGTCAGCCCTAAGACAGCAAATTTCCCCATAACTCAAACTTGGGAGTTTTATGGTTTGAGCCCATATATGACCAATAGATCTCTGTCACTTCTTATTTGGTTAGTAAGAATATGGACACACATACACACAGAGTGGGCAGCTAAATCCTATGCATGATTTCTCAAAGCCTGCTTCTTCTCACTGCAGCTGACTCTCTGAAAACTATGCACAGGGCTTGAGCCTGAGGGCCCAAGCACACATTATATTAAAGGCATAATTGGCAATGGTGATTTTGTTTCTTTGCTTTTGCTAACTGGGACCACAGTGTGTATGAACAGGGAATTTAACTCCTCCCCCCATCCACCTGCTACCTGGCCACTTCTCTACTGGGGAAGATAGGGGTAGAAGTAGGGGTGGAGTGGCTATTACAGAGAGGAAAGACATCAGTTGCTTCATTCTCCAGAGATCCTTGAACTCCGAATATGGAAGGTTAGTTAGTGGGGGGAGGAGGGTATTGAAACTAGCCTACTGTACACTGGTAAAATATAAATGTTGCCCCACCCACTTTTGCCTCTGACTCCTCCCACCACTAGCATATAATCCTCCAGGTTGCCAAGAAGGGAGTGTGTCCCTCAGGCTGAAAAAGGTTCTAAGCACCTTCTGATGAAACTGCACAATTTGCTAGTAAAAACCCACTTTTAAGTTACATTATCTTAAAGTAATTTAGTATGTTGGTGTTACATCAGCAGCATAGTAGCAGGAACAGTTTTCCCCATCCCAAATTAAGTCCAATAATAACTTGAAAGGTTGTACTCCTCAACTGTCCTGATTTGATTGGGACATCCCGTTTGGGGTGTGGCATGTTCTTGCACCCTGAAAGAGCCCCCCAACCCTGCCCGATTGGGACATGTTGGAGGGTATGCAATGTATTGGTGAGTGTTTGGATTTTAATGAATTCTGCTTCAGGCAGTATGTTAAACAAACAGTTACACACACACACACACACACACACACACACACACACACACACACCTGTTTAAAGGGCCTGAGGGTGAGTCCTATGTGCTGTTAAGGTGGATAATATTGAATGAACTCTGCAGATAAAGATGACCACAACCTCACTTATTTTAGCTATATATGGATTTTAGCTGTCGGTTGTTTTTTTTTAAAAAAAGCAGGACTTGCAGCATTCCTTGTGAGCTTTAAACGGCCATTTGCAAATAGTAGACTCAGTCCTTTAGTATTGTAAACAAACAAGCATTACAAACAAACAAACAACACCACACAACAACACATGCACACAACAACAACAACAACAACAACAACAATACATGCACACAATTCCAGGCTTCTTCCATCTACTGTTCTTCTTTTATCTTGTATTGGCCATGAACTGTGATGCAATCTGATTCCTGTGTTACATACCCTCCAACTGTCCCAATTTTCCAGGGACAGTCCCAGCATTGCAGAAGCCATCCCAGTTTCTTATTTGAATGTCCCCGTTTTCCTTTTTCCTCCCCTTCACATCTCAGAGAACAATTAAAAATGGTGTGGGTGTGTGGGTATAGGTGCAAAAATGGAGTCCTGCTTATAAGATACTGCAAACAAGATACCTGCACCAAATGAAGGAAACAGTGAAGTTTGTATAATTTTGAAGGAAAAGTTCACTGATCAACTTTAAATTCTTTAATTTCAAAGCTTCAGAAGCCAGAAATTTTTAAGGAAATGCATGGAGTCTTGATTCCTTTATTGTAAATGGGGCCTTACGCTGTCCACTCAGAAGTAAGTCCCACTGAGTTCAATGGAATTAACTTTCTGGCATGTTCCTGATCATTCTCACAGTTATTATTATCATACCTTTTCCTTGACAGGGACTTAAGGCAGCTTACAGCTAAAATTTTATTTCAATTCCATTTATATGTGGAAGCTGTTGCACATTTTTTCTTTACAACAATCCTGCGAGGTAGGTTAAGCTGAGAGGTTGTAATTGGTTCAGGGTGGCTGATGTAGCTGTGCATATGATGTCTATGTGTGTGGTGAGAAGCTTTCCGATGTAGAAGAGAATGTCCCTATTTTCATCGGAGACATGTTGGAGGGATGGTGTTAAAGTCACCATGGGCAAAAAATTGCATTCAGTGGCATATCACAGTTCTGTCTGACAGGGTGTTATAAAACTGATCATTGTCTTTGGAGCTATAATGCAAAGTTGAAATGTTATGTTGGATTTTTTGAATAGTCAAGTTACTTTACAGCCGGTCTAATGTAAATACTGTCTGTTAAGAGAAACAGGTGCTGGTGTTTCTGTTAATTGCTCACAGGCATGGGCTCTGCTTCTTGTATATAAGGCTCTGCCAGAAAGCCTTCTGTATCTCTTAGTTAGAGCTTTTCAGTTTGATTCATCTCTTAGTAGATGACTCTCTCAGTTTAAGAGATTCCTTAGTTGAATCTTAGTATGAGAGTTGCTTAGTTATAATGCTAGTTTGCTGTTAATTCTCAGGTAGTTTAATGGGAGGTTTGTGGGAGGTTTTGAATGTGGGTAGATAACATTGCTAAGAGAGAAAGCATTTATCTTTAGTTTAAAGTCTCTTTAGAGTCAGTTTGTTTTTCAGTTAAAGAAACCCAACAGTTTGTATTTTCTTCTGTATGCTTTTACAAGCGTACAGCTAGTAAGGGGTTTCATATAAGGGAGATAATTCCCTACGCTCTTGGTGGTGTTTTCTTAGCCAGGTCAACTTCTGACTGCATATACTCTGCGTGAAGCGTACTGTAAAACTGGGATATATGATTTAGGTTAAGCAGGTTTCAATACCCAGTTTTCTCCAATATTATTCTTATCATATATATATTATTATCCAATATGTTAGTGGTGCTGCTTACAATAGGGACTGCAACAGATGATTTTGCAAGAGAGATAATGTTCTCTAATGCTGCCATTGATGCATCAATGTTTTATTGCAATAAGCTGCTGGTTGCAAGGCCTAAACCTTGTGCATTGGTCTTCTTAATGTGCTAACAGAAGGAATGGGTTTCATTGAGTTTGTGTCACATAGAGGCAAAAGACCCGAGCTAATGCTGTGAAATCTGCAGATCAAATGTGTCCTGGGTCATCATCTCACACCCTAAACAACACGTTTCCTGAAGAGATGGCCACCTCAGCCATCTCTTCAACAGAAATGAAAGAGGGTGAGGAGATGGGTTGCCCGCCAGCATGCTGAGGGCTTCCTGAAAACTAGAGCCGACTCTGGCTGAGCTTGGTTTACCACCCTGCAATGTAGCCTATGCAGACAAGAGCAGGGATGCAATGAAGGCAAAGCAACATGACCCAGAGTTGACTGTCCTAGAAAAAGAAAGAACCCAAAGCCTTAGCTGCCTGCCCAGCACAACTGGAACGGTTAGTAGTCCTTAACGTGTCTGCAAGGCAGGAAGTTAATTTTCTTCCCAGTGCTTTTCCATTGTTGTCGACACACGTCTGCTGCCTTTTCCTCAGCACTGCCAACTCAGTCTAAACTCGTCCTTCCTTGCCCACCCCTTTCCCCAAACACCCTCAGTTAGTATCTTGCCAATGCCTGGCCCATCCACCTGTGTTCACGGCCCCAATGACCCCCGGCGGTCATTTTAGTAATCAGATTTAGTTCATGTTCCAAGTCCAGAATCTATCACCTGGAGCTGCTCTAAATTTGATCTTTGTGAAGAACCTAAAGAACAGTGGGTTACTTTAGGTCAGGATGGTAAAACCATTGATGGGGTGGAATGGGAAAGCTTGTATTAGTGTGCTTCCCCTGCTGAGTCTATTTATATGGATAAATACTTTGAGGGAATGACAGTCTCCAGGGCTGCCAACATGGTGCTTTTCAGGGGCCCTTGACTTACACAGAACAGTTAAAGAAAAGGAGTGTTCTGAACTGACTCTCTTGATTCCAAGAAATGCAGATTTCTTAAATTGTGTAATCTGCACTACTAAATAGAGCAGGGAACCAATTAAGAACAGTCCCCTATTTAGTTTAATTAGGCTAACTACAGGTAAGGGAGTCAGATGGTATAAAGAAAAGAGCATTAGGCAGGGGAAAAAACCCTTACTTTTATTCTCTTCTGTCTCTAGCATCATAATATTCAAAATGTGCACTGGTTGAATTTTGTTCCTGTACTTTTAAGACAAAGTGAATGACAGGCCATACCAATATTTTGATTTTATTGCATGAGCCGTTGCAACACTGTGCTCAGAATAATGCAATTAAGGTTGTCATCCTAAACACACTTATTTCAATGGAGCTTCTTGCTGCATAAACATGCTTAGGATGAGGGATAAGGAAGAATGCATTTTAAATGGGTTTATACAATGAATTTTGTGATTCTGACTTACTCTTGTGTTTAGCACCTGCTTGTGTCTGAGTCACCTGTGCAATAAGCTTTTTAAGCCTCTTTATAAGCAATTATATGTATAAAATATTCAAGGCCTGTGTGGCACGATATTTCTGCAAATAATTTTATTAACAATACATAAATATTTTATACAGTTATATATGCTTTGCTCTATGTATCAGTGCATGTGCTGGTTACTTTAGGAAACCTGGAGTGTTTGTGTATAATATACAGATTAAATTGCATGATTATATTATATTGTATTATATTATAATATGTCATTTGCAACAACTGTTTGTATTGTTAGCAGAACTGCGGGGGCAGAACTTGCTTCATGATGAGATTGAGGAGCAAGATGGAAATTAGATTAAAATGTGTGGATAAGCTTGATATAAAGGTAAAGGGACCCCTGACCATTAGGTCCAGTTATGACCGACTCTGGGGTTGCAGCACTCATCTCGTGTTATTGGCCGAGGGAGCCGGCGTACAGCTTCCAGGTCATGTGGCCAGCATGACTAAGCCGCTTTTGGCGAACCAGAGCAGCGCATTTGACATGCTTTCGAACTGCTAGGTTGGCAGGAGCTGGGACTGAGCAACGGGAGCTCACCCCATTGCGGGGATTAAAACCGCTGACTTTCTGATCGGCAAGCCCTAGGCTCTGTGGTTTAACCCAAGCTTGAAAAAGAGTTGTGTTTTTAAAAAAAGAATCCATCCCTGCTTCAGATTACATTGCATGGTAGCAGTTCTAATTGCCTAAGACTAAGACCCATCGGGTGTAAGAGGACTTACTTCTAGTAGACATGCATAGTATTGTGCTGTAAGCCTTTTCTAAAAACATACTTGCTTTGGGTGGGGAAAATAAAGCTTTTCAAATTCAGTGTTCATTTTTCTCTCAACAATCAACATAACCTAACAGGGCTGGAGTTTCTCATTATTCTGCTGCCTAGGAAAGCACTTTGACTGAAGCAGCAGTTAACAAGACACTTTCCCTTCCTAATAAATATCATGGATGTGATTTTCCTGCTCCCAAATCGTAGAAGGTCAAGGAAAGATTAAGGGTCTTCTGCTACTGCTGACTATGGAAGAACAAAAAAGGAATGCCATTCTGAGGAAAAGCCTTGGCGAATTTTACTATGTCTAAGATCCTGTTTAGATGTTCACTTACCAGAAAGGTTGTTGTAGCTCTTGGAGATCTTGTCATTCTGCAACATCTTAAGCAGGAATGATAAAACTAAAACCCTCTGGATGCTGGACCAACTCCCAAGGGTCAAGGATGATGGGAGTTATCATCCAACAACTGGAAGGCCACTGTTTCCCCATCCCTGATCTAAAGTGTCCCACACATTGCTATCCTGCCTGGCAACCGCCCCTCCTTTAGAAATATATTATCTGTGTGGCTGCTAAGGTGGCTATAGTACAGTCATGATGGCTGTAGTATACCTTCAGGATATACCAGGTGCTGGGGAAGAATGAAGAAAGCTATAGCAGATCCTCCAAGTGTCCTTCTTTTCCAGGGATGCCCCTAATTTAGGGAAGCCACCCTTGGTTTCTGATTTGATTCCAGAATATCCCATTTTTCCTTAGGATGTCCCTATTGTCATTGGAGAAATGTTGGAGGGTATCCTGTAGCACTGGTGTCCTGCCTGTGGGCTCCTTACAATCATTGGGTTGGCCACTTTTCTGAGAAACAGGATGATAGACAGGTCTTCGGTCTGATCCAGCAGGGCTCTTCCTATGATCTTAGGCATGGAAGACTTCCAACCTTCTCTTCCCAGTACAGTAGTGACTGCAGTAGCAACCACACCAATGAATGTGGGTCTTAGGGGGACTCATTTGAATGGCTGCCTCATCCGTTGGGAAACACTTTCAGCATCAAACTCTAGAAAACCAGTAGACAGTGAGATCGTTGAGCTCTTAATGATGGGACTTAAGCACATTTAACTGCAAACACTGGATAATAGTAAAAATAAATAAAATGTGGTTGCTATTCAAAATGCAGCTGTGCTTATCCTAACGATTAAACCAACTCTCTGTATCTAAATCATTTATAAAATTCAGCAACCCTGAAGCTTTTTTTAATAAAAAAAATTATCCCCCTTTCGACTGTCCACTTATCCTTGTCACCTATTCCCAGGGGTTGTTAGAGCTGTCACAATCATTATGGGCATAAGCTTTAGAAAATAAAATTACACAGCATTTCAAAACCCATCATTTCTTAGGGTGTTCGACTGTTATATAAAATTTGCATCAGTGTTCTGCACAGCAAGAAAACAATTATTCACAATAAATCTTGCCTGAATTGTTTGGGCAAAACTATTATTCACGCAGGGTTACAACTGAGTTAATTTTTGGAAAGAGTAGTTGGAAAAACAATCTTGGGCTGAACTGTTTATGAACACAGCCATTTCTCTGATTTCTAATTAGTGGGGAATGGTTCCAAGGAGGAGCAGCGCTGTTGAAGTCTGTGCTTCACAAAGTCCTCCTTGTTAACAGACACAAGGAACAGTTCTGTATTGCTGAGTAAACAACTGTGTCACAGAACCTTTTCCAAAGCAATACAATTTGGTTTACCAGCTACCATATATATCTTGAATATTGTTGATGTGAAACTGAGTATCTTGGGATTAAACATCTTTTTATATATTTTTTGTTTAGAGTACTTTAGATCATTTTGAAATTGGACCTGTGCCTAATGATTTCTTCCAGACTTCTGTTTGAAGGGCTTCAGACTCTGTTGAACTTATTACAGTTGTACCTCGGTTTATGAACACAATTGGTTCCGGAAGTCAGTTCATAAACTGAAGCGTTCATAAACTGAAGCGAACTTTCCCATTGAAAGTAATGGAAAGTGGATTAATCTGTTCCAGACGGTTCGCCGAGAAATTAAACTGAAGCGTTCATAAACTGAAGCAAACTTTCCCATTGAAAGTAATGGAAAAGTGGATTAATCCGTTCCGGATGGGTCCGCGGCGTTCATAAACCGAAAATTCATAAACAAGGTGTTAGTAAACCGAGGTTCCACTGTACTTTAATGCAGTAACTCTGTGAATGGCAAGTGTGTTTTGATATTGGTGTGTGCATTCTCAGTTTTATGGCAGTTTTGTTACTGACTTCAAAGGGGGCAAATTTGTGCCTCCATAAAGTTGCAACATGCTCTTTCCTCCTCCACTCATGCTATGATTGATGCCTTCCAGTATGCCATATCTTTCCTGCCAGTGTAAATAAATTTAGCGGCATAAGGCAAAGGGAGAGAAGGTTGCCAGGAAATGGGAACAAAGATCCAAAGCCTAAGCAATAACCATTTCCACTGTCATATTATTGTGACTACAAGTGTATTGTATAGAGCATGTGTTCAATGTTTCTGCCCGTGAAAATATAACTCAAGTTTGCTTACAAATAGTTTAATGAAAGAATAAAATTTCAGTAAAATGCACAAAATAATGGAAACAGTTGTCCAGTCAGCTGAATGGCAAAATTAAATGAATTAAAACCAGTACTTTGAAGCACCTTCAGCTGTATATTCCACAAATGAGATGGCTGCCTACATCTTCCCCCAGCTTTCTGAAAAGCAGCAGATCCACCCTGGCCACTTCTCACAAATCTCCTCAAATTCTGTGTCCGGTTGATGCGGAATACTCTCCAAGTCTTCTAATAGCTCCCTGACAGAGGCAGGACTCTTATCAATGCCAGCTGCTGGGAATCATAATGGGGAGAAAGAACACTGTTCATCATGATCACCATCTGTTTATTTGTATGCCACTTTCCCACAAAATTGTACCCAAAGTGGCTCACAACATCTCATGTGATCAATCAAGTACAGCAGTTCAAAAAAATGCACATTAGAAACAATTAGAAATATTATCAATCAATTAAAAGATTTAAATAATAACCCACACACATTTTATTTGAATGTGTAATTGAATTCCACACTGTCTCCAGCTGCCCTCAATGTTCAAGAAGCTGTATATGAGACAAAGTTGCTGTGTTCTGGTGAAATATCCCAGTACCAATACAGTAGTTTGGAAATAGCACAAACTTGCAGCCTAGGGAAAACAAGCTGCACTGATGTTACAAGAAACAAATACTTGGATCAGTAAATTAGCTAAAGGGAGGAACTGGTGCTGTTTTGCATCATAGTTACAAGTTATACGTCCCTATGGATGGTGCTGTGACCATGGATGGTGCTGGAGACAGTGTAGGAGGATGGGTATTGCAGCCAAGACCTTTGGGTAAATGAATCTTCTTTCCTTGCAATATTGTTTTTCAATAGCCTAATCTTACCCTGAGCAATAAGATGTGCAACACAAAATATGGAGGTATTTATCCATTTTAGTATAATGAGAATTTTATTGTGCATGAGAAAAGTGCACAAAAAACAGAACAAATCACTAGTATTTAGACATTTCATAGTGAAAATATGACACTATGCTATATTTCAGGCAACAGAGATTTCTTTTTGGTAGCGCCAGTTTTATTTGCCAAGAATGAATCGATCTACAATTGGTCACATGGTTCAAACATGGTGTTTCTTCATCAGAACTCTAAAGCCACTTCAACAACAACATTAAAATATAGCTTGTTTATCACTATTGTGCATTTTTTTAAAAAATGACAAATTGAATTTATCTCATTACTAGATTATGTCAGCAATATTTTTCCTGCTGATATTTGTCAAGCACCTTGCAGTCCAGAGACGTAGCAGCATGAAAATACAGAAGGTCCCTGGTAAATCCCCCTGTTGCACTCAGGTCCTGCTTTTGGGCTTGCCATAGGGATCTGCTTGACATCTATGAGGACAGGATGCTGGACTAGTTGATCTAGCAGGGCTTTTCCTATGCTCTTAGCCCATAGTGGGCATTTTATTAAACACTGGGATTTCGCAACTGAATATTTGCTTTTCTTCTGCATAAAAAGGTAAAGGTGCACCTGCAGGGGCGTAGCAAGGGAGGGGCGATAGAGGCAGGGCGCCCCGGGCTCCACTCTGGGGGGGCAGCGCCCCCTCCCCACCTCCACTGACAACAGTCGTGGCGCGACCACCATTCCCAGCGCCGCACAGGGATGTAGCCGCTGCGGGAGCAGCAGCATTCCTGCACAGCGCCAAGGCCCGCCGCTGGCTCCGCTGCGCAGCACACATGTACAGAGGCGGCGCGCACAGCGCACACGCCGTGTGCTTCCTGCACATGCGTCGTGCGCGTACGACGCATGCATCACTCACGGCAATGCTGTACATGCACGCAGCGTGGGGTGATGCCCCGCCCCCGGGTGCACGTCCCCGGTGCTGCCCCCAGGCTCCGAAAAGTCTTCGTCCGCCAGTGCTGTTAGGTCCAGTCGCGAACCACTCTGGGGTTGCGGCACTCATCTCGCTCTATAGGCCGAGAGAGCCGCCGTTTGTCTACAGACAGCTTCCGGGTCATGTGGCCAGCATGACTAAGCTGCTTCTGGCGAAACCTGAGCAGCCCATGGAAATGCCGTTTACCTTCCCACAGGAGTGGTACCTATTTATCTACTTGCACTTTGACGTGCTTTTGAACTGCTAGGTGGGCAGGAGCAGGGACCGAGTAATGGGAGCTCACCCCATCGCGGGGATTCAAACTGCCAACCTTCTGATCGGCAAGCCCTAGGCTCAGTGGTTTTAGACCACAGCGACACCCGTGTCCCTTTTCTTCTGCATACCTTGGTGCAATCCTGATTAAATCAATGTTTTATATGGCTTCCCCTTCCCTAGAAACATAAGGTATTTTTTCAGAGGTGAAGGCAAGCAGCATGAGCACTCCATCTCCCCATCAACTCCCCAGAGAATGGTACGGTACATGCAACCCAATGCGCCTTCACTTTAGAGGTGGATGAGTCTGTCTTCCTCTGGCACATGCCAGTTTCACTTAAGCCCATTGCTAAGTGTCTTCCATCTCATTTCCACATTAATCTGTGAATTTATTTTCCCCTTAAAATATCGATTTAAATATTTGTTTTAAAACTGATATATGTTTTCAAAAGCTGTCATTTCAGAAGAATAATACTGGAGAAAATGTTCAAGATACTCTTGCATTGCCCTTGTTCTGGTGTCATATCCTGAAAGTTATGATAACTGCATAGAACTAAAATGTACAAATAATGCATTTCCAGGATAGATTCCACTGTTATAAAATATGTCCAACTTAGTCCCAATTCTTTTCAAAACGGAATTAACAATGAAGACAAGACTCAAGCTGTAGCTTCTATCCCACGCTATTATACAGGTCTTCCTTTTATGCCTACCACCAATGACGCTTCTCCGATCGTTACATGCAGGATAATTCAGATATGGAATGGAAGAATCATATATAACAAGAAATGATTAAGACGAGTTTCTAAGTTTCTTCCCCAAGTTATCAAACATTCAGAATTCCTGAAGGTGTGGGTGCTCAATTGGATAACATCATTACCGTACAATGGCTTTCCTTTCATCTGCTTTTATCTGAATTGCTAATGATATAGACATGAATGAGAGCAGCAGCTACAATTTCATTTTGATGGTAGGGAGAATAATAAACACAGTTCTTTGTGCATTTTTTAGAAGAACAGGAAGGATTGTGGCAGCAAAAGAAAGCTGTGTGTGTGTGTTTTGTTCAAGGCAAAAAGATTCTGTGCTGTTAATGAAATTACCTATTAGATTTTCATTTGTATTATATTAAATTCCCCCCAAAAAGTGCAGAATCAATTCAGCAGCATCACCCTCAGAAAAGATTTTGACAGTGATGGGGATGCCAATGAACAGGTCTATAAGGCTGCTAAGAAATGGCTTAATGAGAGTGTCCCCATTAAAATACTTTCTCTAGGCCTATTAATAAATGTCAAACAGCAGGTGTAAATGCACCTGTACAATGGACAAAAGATGCCTTGGAGGAAAATTGATAAAAGGCAAGGATGATCTTACATCATAATATTTAAATTGTATTTAAAATAGGAATGAAACTCATAGCAAGCTAAGAATGAATGCTAACTTTGTGTTCAACTTTTCTTGCCTCTTTACTGTATTGTTCCCATGATCTGAAATAACTTTGCAAGCCTCATTATTTCCTTCTTCCCGAGTGCTGTAAACTGTGTCTATCTCTTTGTAGTGTCTCCAGGTTTAATCTGTGATGATGAAGAAAAGGCCAGTTGGGCCCAGTCTCTCATCATTTGATATCTCTTCAACTTTGCCCTTCCTCCCCTTGCTTCTATTCCCTGGCATAAGACGGTAAAGGCACCTTCTCATCTTCCTGGGGGAAGCTCTTTCCGAAAGGGGCCTGTGCTTCCACTCCCCTCTCCTTGGCCATTTCAGTGTCCGTGGGCTACTTGTCGGATACCACCATAGCTGCCAAGTTATCCCTTTTTTTAAGGGAAATTCCCTTATGCTGAATAGGCTTCCTCATGAGAAAAGGGAAAACTTGGCAGCTATGGATACCACTTTGAACTCAAGTGCTGATACCAGGTTACAAAACACATATCTTGCATTTGAAAGGCACATATAAATTGCCACTGTTCCCGTTATAATAAATTGCAGGTTCTGGTAGGGAAGTATCAGGACTTGGCTCATGGGTATTTTAACTAGAAATGTAAAAATGCATGCACTGTCATCATCTCAGTTGCAATTGATACTAGTCTGTGTCCTATTTAGTTATTAGCAATAGCAGTGAAGCATTTATGATTTTATCCTGTTGTTCTTTAAGGTGGCTTACAAAAACGCTGCAAAATAAAGTGAAGTACACCTAAAGTTAAAGGCACAAAAAACAATGGCAGCTAAATATTTAAAGCAATATTTTTGAAGAGATAAATATGTGACTTAAAAATGCTTTGACTTTGTCCCCAGAATGTGTGGTACTTGCATCTTCTTTGCAGAGGCAGGCCTACAAAACTAAGAATGCCGTGCCACCAGCTGGAGAACGGCTGCAGCTCAATGATAGGGCATCATGCAGAAGGTCCAAGGACCCTTTCCTGGCCTCTCCAGGTAGGATTGAGAATGTCTGAAATCCTGAGGAGGCACTGCCAGTCAGTGCGGGCAATATTGAGCTCACCGGTGGTCCAACTCAGTATAAGGAGGCTTTCTTTCTTTGGAGATTCTCCCCACAGAAACACACACACACACACCAAGATAAAGAGAATGGCAACCAGGAAGAGGATTGTGTGCTACTTGTGAGTTGAGGACCCCCCCCCCCTTGAGGAAATAAAGACACAAGGACACAATATATCTAGGTTAATGGGCAAAAAATGCCACAACTTTATTGGTTACAGCATGTGAGTGGTATTGGCTTAGCCATTGGATCTTACAAGCTATACATGACTCCACCCTGCTCGGTGGGGAGTCATTCAAGGGTTGACCTAGCAGCAGGTTGGCAGGCATATTTTGACATTTGACATGCACAGAACGCACACAAAATGCTGTACTGCTGACTGGGGAAGAGCCATGGCTACCCTTCTAGTTTCTGACTTATTCTCAAAGGGGGACACATGCACAATTTAAGAAGCACATGCCCATAGGCTGTCCTAGAAAGTACCAACTGCAAGCAAAAATTGCACTGCAGTTGGGGTTCCGGTTTCCGCCTGCAGGAATGGCGGACCTGTTTTCCATCTCTCTGACCTTCGTAAGGAATTTGGCGGTTGCTAGGGGAGTAAATGGCAACCCCCTACCCTCTCCGGGGGTTACGGAGAGGGGCCGCTGGCCCGCGATGCCCCCAGACCCACTCCGACTGTTTTTGGAGTGGGGGGAGCTTGGGCTGAGCACTTACGACGGCCAGGACTCCCGGACGCTAATCTGCATGGCGGGGATCTCCATGGTTAAAGAAGATAATTAGGCTTAAATCTATGGACATACTTCAGAAGGAGGGGAAGAAGCGCTGTTTACTGCTGAGAATTTTATGCTGCTGAGCGAGAGGAGTCAAAGAATGTACGGCATCTGGAAGAAGGATTGATGGGGACGGAGCGATAAGGGAAGCAAGTTTTTATTTTTTCTTCATATTGTTGCCTCGTATCTTCCCGGACGCGATGTCCTGGCTTGTTTGGAGTGAAAGAGAAGCAAAAGACTGTGTGAGTTGAACTTTGTTAGCTGTTGTTACTGAACATATTTCTTAAAGATGTGAAGTTGCCGATGAGAAAAGCCCCCCCCTAGTCAGACGGAAGGAGTTCTGGACGCGTTCGGAGGATTTATGAGCTGTGACGCACTTTAAATTGGAGCAGCGACCTGAAGCTAAGTTCAGCTATAGGGCAAGGAGATCCATTAATTTACCAAGAGTTCATGGTTGGATGTTTGGGTCTCCTGCCTGAAAAAGCTGTAAATTCTATAAAGATAAATAAATCGTAAATCTTCATGGCTATGAGAGAAAATGAAAGTGATTTGAGCCTTTTAAGATGGCGCTGCTACTCCGTCGCAACAGGGAGCTCCACTAAGAAGATTTATGGGGAGGCTGGACTGATTAACTCACACAGGAGAAAGAACATCTGTGAAACTTCGTTTGACATTTATCTCAGCAGCTGGAACAATCGGATGAAAGTGGAAAACATCTAGGTGACTGTAAGGGGAAGATTTGGAATATTATGAGCTTGGAGGACGATTTGAACTTTAGAAATAAGACGGCAGTGGACAGTTGCGAGGAATTCCCAATTTCTTGAAGCATGGGAACCCAAAAATAAATTATTTAGATGATTTGGCATAACATTCGGTTTGATTGATATATATATGTGTATAATTTGAAATATTGAATGTGATATAATTGGTTTTAATTGGAAAATTAATAAAAATATTTTTTAAAAAAACAAAAACAAAAATTGCACTGCAGTTGTTGTTTTGCACGGACAGGCAGAGTCCCCCCAACCCCAGGCGACCCCTGAGCAGAATAATGACTCAAGACAATGTGCTATGGGATTAAAATTGGCCACATCTTTATTAAGTTTCAGATGTAGGGAGACCTTGGCTCAGGCATTGGGCGTTTATCCTTCCCAATTCCCAGCCGGGGTTCTGGGAGACTTCAGGGTCATCTAGAAAGTGTGGGCATTGGGCTGGCTCTGGAGAACATGTGTTCAAGCAGAGAGCCCGTCCCCCATTTTGCTGCCGTTGGAGGGGAGAGCAATGACAACTTCTCAGCGTATGGCCAATGCCTCCCCTCAAGACCCCTTTAACAGGGAACCCTGGTATCACCGCCGCAAGGGGGGCGTGGGTCACCGCTTCACGCCCCCCCCTTAGGAAGATAGACTAAAGGATTCTGCCCAAGGCCTGAAACCACCAAAGTTGTGACATTTTAATAAGGGAAAGGCAAAACCTGCCAATGCAGAAAAATTCCTTTCCGGCCCTTCAACAGCGAACCTGACATAGCAGCACCTGCGTACCTGTGGAGAAGAGGTTAATCTGCAAAAGATGACTTAACTGGGGGAGGGGAGGGTGGGAGAAGCTCTGGAGCCGACTGTCGCTTCACAGGTAAGATTCACCTTCTGTTGGATGGGCTGGGCGTCCTCACCCCTTATCTGGACAATCCCCTGGCAACGCTCCCCCCAGGCGGGATTGGACAATTGGCTGAGGTAGACAGAGACCTCCAGGTATCCAGCCTGGGGAGAATGAGGTCAGACCGAACTACCAGGAGTCACATTGGGATCTGGGGGGCTGTGTGTGACCATGCAAAAAGTGCCCCCCATTTGATGTGGGGATCGGTCATTCCAGTTCCAGTTGCATGTAGTTATGTGTCCTAGAGAAACTAAGTGCGAGTATTGCTTCTCCAGAGTATTCATCCTGATTTGTTAGCCCAATTCTTATGTGGTGGCTAGACTATGCCTGTCTTCACTGAGCATTTGTTCTGATTTGTTTGCAACAGACATGTTCAACCGGTTGACTGTGATCGACAGGTAGATCGCTGAGGTCCTCCAGGTGGATTGCAGGATTAAAAGAAGTGATTGGCTGTGTGCTCCTGATCGACAACTTACCCCCCCCCCCAAGCTCAACAACCTACGGGATTAAATGAGGAGGTGAGGAGAACCATGTATACTGCCTTGAGCTCCTTGCGGAAGAAGATGGAATATAAATGCAGTAAATAAGTGAATAATAATAATAATAATAATAATAATAATAATATGAACATGAGCAGCTTTCCCAACTATTCATGACTTTCCAAATGACTTTCCTAACTGCAAAATGTTCAGTCAATCTGTTACACAAGGGTGACCGGGGGGGCGGGGCTTTAACCCGCTTTAATTGTGCCAACCTAAATTTCCAGGATGCACTTGAATCCCTCCTACAAAATGGTGACAGTCCGGAGGCAACAAATAGGCAGCTGTACTCAGCTGCAGTTTCCAAGGTGTGTTCAGCCTCTGTTCTGCTAATAATATCTGCATCTGAAAGTTACCACGCCACCTCTACAGATCAATGTTGTTGACTTCCTGAAAGATCTGTTGGAGATCCATTCTGGATAAAGTCAATGGGATTCAGTCCAATTGATGCCAATGGGGCTTATTTCTGAGTAGGCATGTCTCAGATTGCACTGTTAGAAAACATTCCTAAGAAAAATCATGGAACAGCTTTTCAGCACATGCTATGAAAACTCAGTATCAACAGTGAAGGTAAGATTTCTAGCACAACAAACCAGCATGTGTTTTGAAGAACATGCCAGATCTCAACCCCCCCCCTCTCCCCACCCGCACTTTCTCCTGCTTGATTTTCTTCCTTGCCACCAGGTGGGGGCATAATTTATTTGACAATCTAGAGGTTTGATATTATTCTAATCCTTCTAGGGATGAAAAATTAATCAGTCTGCCTTTCTGGAAAGGGAAGCACCCAAACAAAATATCAGCCGCATTAAGAGATTCTCCAGACATATTGTGCAGAGGAAGAGTGGAAGGATTCTGCATACCCTGGCCTTCTCCTTCTCCTCCCCTTCCCCAATTTAATGTGTTATCAGATTTCAGATTATTCAAACATCATATTCCTCCCACACAGTTTCTAAAACACTGCTGTTAAACAAGGGCTATGAATATGGGCTGCTCAGTGCTTGGACTATAGTGCCCAGAGAGTGATTGACTTTTATTAAACTTTGGTTTCTACAGTGAAAATGAAAGGTTAAGGGTTGGGGGTTTCTCCCCCCCCCCTTTAATACCTCATTTGAGCAGGGATTGGGAACCACATTATCGCTGAAATGAATGGGTTTGTAATGGAGCATAATCTGACAGATGATGGTGGGAGGTGGAATAGGAAGCTGATTCTTAAGAATTAAAAACTACCCAACCTTGCTTCAATAACAGAGTAATTAATCAACTGGGCCTCACACTTAATCTGATTAAACCTTCCTTTTATGGAACTACAGTAGACAAACTTTGGAATAGTATTTAAATATGGAACATGAAAAAATGTGAGGCGACTTCTTGGCCAAGGTGACACTAGTTTATGTGGCCCCATTCTTTCATATTAGTAAAAAAAAAATATGCAAGAGCATAGAGGCTTCTGGAGGAATGCTCTCCTTTCATGCAGAGAGAAATGCTGTCCTGGTCAAAAGCACAGCTACATTGTACAGGGCTTCCTTTTACATCAGGAGCAGTGAGTAACTCTTTGCTGCATCCCAAGCCAAGGACAACACACGAGAGATCTATGTGCTGCTTCCAACTTGGCAGGAGGTAAATCACATGAACATGTAAGAGAGGCCTCCATGATGACATGGATTCCTGTAGGACGAAACCTCTTGGTGCAACAAAATATTACAAAACATGAAATGCAGCAAAGTTGCAACTACCAGCAGCTGAAACTAAACTGTTCCCTCATAATCTGTGCAGACATGACAGCGACATAGCACCACACCAACTTGGCACTGTAATCTTCTATGGACATTGAAACTGAAAGCATCGTACAACAAACCCCCTTTACCAACACTTAGGTCAATACATAAACAGTCCACAAAAAAGGTGCATGCAGGCCAGCACCTCTACTACCCAAATTTCACAAGGCACATAAACAGACAAAGGAGTCTTCAGTTCAATCTGTTGGTAGTTATGTGTGTTGCAACACACGCTGCATATATATTCTTGAGCATTGCCATGTCTGAACTGTGGTTGAATATTACTGCTGAACTAGCATTAGGAGTTTGCTCCATTTTGTCGTGATTACACTCCAAAGTTTAGTATGTTCTGAATGGCAAAACTGAAAATGTAGGGGGTATTTAAAATTCTGGATTGTGTCCAGTTATGGAGTGTGCTTTTTAACTGGATGCTAAATTGCCAATTTTCAACTGGATAATTAACTGAACGTATTTGTGGGCAGTTTTATGTTGTTCATAAAAGCACTTTATATCTTTTAGTATAAATCAGACAGAAATTTCAACCTTTCATATTAGTGCCTGTTACAATAGTGGGGTGAAACTGCTGAGTGCAGCAAAGCATGTGGACTTGCACAATATGAACTTTGTGATAGAATGAGTTGAGATTAGCACTTTCCATTAATGCTTAGTGTTGGGGTGGGGGTGGGGAATCTTAGAGACTATGGCCTAAGGTAGACTCCCACTTCATGACTAAGGTGGGGGGCACATTGACATTATAAAATATTTCATACAGCTTTTTGAGTGAACTAGAATGTAGATATTCTATTTCATCCCAAATAGCAAATGTTCACCTGAAAAACATGATGCATATTAATACCCATAGGCCAAATATAGTTCTCAAGTTATTTTTAAACTATTCATTCCAAATGCTTCCATTACACCTTTCTTCTAGGATTGTCTAAGCTGCATCACAAATAATGCACACATTATTAAAAGAGTAAAAATAAACAATTTAAAATGACATCAGCTAAAAAGCAATTTAAAAACTTCCAATGACAGCATTGAATTATGGTCAAACTAGACCTTTCAGGAATTGAACATGTTGCTTGTAAAGGCAATTGTGGAAGCAATGTGTGAGTTTTAAAACTCAGGAAACTCTGACGAGTTTTATTTATAATGGTTTTATCTTATTCGTAGATTTTTAATTTTAAAATTGAATTTTAACATTGTATTATTCTGTTGTTTTAACTGAAATGTTTCTTTTATAATTGTGTTGATATTATTTGTTGTTAGCCGCCCTGAGCCCGGTCTTGACTGGGAAGGGCGGGGTATAAATAAAAATTATTATTATTATTATTATTATTATTATTATTAAATGAGACTGCTGTGCCCAATGCAAAATGCTTTGGAGGAGTTATACCAAAGCATGCTTGGACATGCTAAAAACAGGAGAAAGCCCGTATTTATTGGGACCTGTCCCTAGCACATCAGTCCCATGCAGGACAGACAGCAGAAAGACTGCAAACTCTGAAGACCAAGAGTGAAAATTCTGCATTACTTTCACAACGTGGAACATATGTTCATTATTATACATCAATAGATTAAACAAACTACAGTCTGACAGCATTCATGTGGAGGCTGGCACAATATTTCTGGAGCTTGCCCACAATGACTGCAAAGAATGCAGTGTGGATTCAGAGAGATGGACAGAGGGACCTAAAAACACCCAATGCAGGACATGGGGAAATTTCTGTGAATCTCTTTACAGTGAGAAATCATAATGTACAACGGAAAGGAAAGTTTTAATTCCCACCACATAATGGTCCATTTGCCTCGAGTGCTTCAGAATGGTTCAATAATCACTAGCCATGTGTGCAGTTTGTTGAATTATTTAAGCTTATTTCCAGGGGGGAAAGACAGGGAGGAAGGCAACTGGTTCAATGCAAATGAAAAGCTTTTGAAGCTCCCTATGGTGAAGATGTGATTACAGTCAGACAGTTAATAACCTAGACTTAGAAAAATCTGAAGGTTTTAAAACTGTCTGGCCAGTCAGTAAATGAGGTTTTTCCACACTATCGACCAACTGCCATGTGTCGTAATGGCTTCAGATTTGTTTGGAGTGTTGGTGGACCCACAAATGAAGAAAAGACCCCCTGCTTCACGATTAAGAAAAGTGTTTGATAAACCTCAGAGGTTTTCTTTTGGATTTGGAATCAGGCCTTAAATTAAAGTCTTTAGACATTGTGGGGGATCATCCTTTTGTTGAATACGATGAAGGGGGGTTATTCTGCATCTCTCTCTTTTCTTGTGCTCTAACGAATATCCCCCATTATCCCCAAAGACAGGCATCCACTCATCCAGTCTTCTCTTGGCACATCCACTCACTGTTGCCTACGGTCCAGGGGATTGAAAAAGATGCTAAGGGAAATCTGAGTGAGCACTTTGAATGGACTCTGTGCCGGGACTTCAAAGCATCCAAACTTAAACTTTGTTATACAGAGGATTCAACATAGAGGACTCACCACAATGGGTGTCCACAAGAGGGTTCCACAGAAACATGACCAGCTCAGCTGCAATTCCTTGCCTCCTGCCAGCTACTCCCCATCCCACCTATTCCAGACTACTTGTGCTCACCTTCCTTGATGGAGAGCAGCAGTGTGGAAAGATGTAGAGACATCCCAAATGCAGTACAGGTGACCAAGTTTTCTTTTGTTTCCTTCCATCTAGCTACTCTTGCAATGCTGCTTGCAGCTGATGGTAGAGAAGATGCTTTGAGCACCTAGGAAAAGTGCTATATAAATGCTACAACTGCATTTCAAACTCTGTATAAGGTATGATCAAGTTGGTCTTGGGGTTGCCTTGAGGTAGTTCTTGCTCCCTTATTTGCTCCACACTTCTTATGTTGGATAACTTTTTAAAAATCAGTTTCACCAACATATTCTGTAGAATGCCCGCAAAGTACCTGGCAGCAATCATGAAAGAATCACATTTCCAATACAGTGGTACCTCTGCTTACGAATAACTCTACTTACGAATGTTTCTACTTACGAACGGAGCTCCGTCCGCCATCTTGGATGCGGTTTAGATAGGATTTTTTCTACTTACGAATTTTTAGATAGGGTTGCCTCGACTTATGAATATTTTCTCCCAATGCATTCCTATGGGATTCGACTTACAATTTTTTTTTACTTACAAATGTGCGTTCGGAACGCATTAAATTCGTAAGTAGAGGTACCACTGTATTAGTGCTTATGAGTGCCATCTACAGACTCTCTCACAACTCAGTTGCAGTCCTGAATATTGTGACGCGCCAAACCTAACTTAGCCCACCCACCATGTATAGTGGAGGTCCATTCAGGATTGGATGCTCTGCTTGGGTGGGTGATGGTGATGGTGCAAAATCAGTAAGTTGTGAAGTGCCGAGAAGGTTGTTTTGGGGTATGGTGAGTCACTTGGGAGTTATGACTGTGCCCTCAGTGTCAATGACTGTAAACAACCGGTGATTCTTTTCAACTACTTTTATTCTCTGCTAACAGATTTCACTATTTAGTGCTATTCCCTTCATAAATATGATTTGCCAGATAAGTTCAAATCTGTACACAATGTCAGATGAATCAAAGATCAGAACACAGCCTATTACATATATTGACATCATTTTCCGTCTGTTAATATTTGCCAGTGGTTTTGCTTTATTTTGTGATTCCCGTGTGGGAAATGAATAAATACATGGAAGCACCATGCAGAGATAAAATATGTTCACAGTGCAAGTGTGAACCAACCCTGTGGCCAAAGTAAAATTGCTTGATGTATCAAGAGTGAAGGGTTGCTTTCACAGACTGGTACAGGCTGAAAGGCCTAATCTTTGTTCCTGCCCACAACAAATGTCTTATCAGCCAATTGATGTGCACAGTATTTTCTGTGCTGTAGCTGCTGATGCGACTGGCCTTTCATCCTTGCCCCAGAGCAGTGCCTTGCATTGGCTTCCCCAAGATACATAATGTTAGCAATGTCACATGAGGAGCACTGAACCAGCCATTCTTGCACTCATATAGGTTGTGTAGGGGATGTGGGTGGTGCTATGGTTTAAACCACTCTTGGGCTTGCTGATTGGAAGGTCGGCGGTTCAAATCCACATGACGGGGTGAGTTCTCATTGCTCTGTCCCAGTTCCTGCCAACCCAGCAGTTCGAAAGCATGCCACTGCAAGTAGATAAATATGTACCGCTGTTGTGGGATGGTAAATGGCATTTCCATGTGCTTTGGTTTCTGTTACAGTGTCCCATTGGGCCAGAAGCGGTTTAGTCATGCTGGCCACATGGCCCGGAAAGCTGTCTGTGGACAAATACCAGCTCCTTTGGCCTGGAAGTGAGATTTGAGCTGCAACCCCATAGTCGCCTTTGACTGAACTTAACTGTCCAGGGGTTCTTTACCATTTTACCTATAGGTTGTGTCCTAAGATTTTCACTGGTTCTAGTTTCTTAATAGAAAAGCAAAATCAGAGACGATGGCAATAATTAATGAACATTGACTTCAGGGATGGGAAACCTTTGACACTCCTGAGATTGTTGGATTGCGCCATCCTTGAAGATTGCCCATGTCAGCAACCTCCAGAGGAGCACAGGCTCTCCATCCCTGATCTAGTAGCAGCAATGTTTCTGACAATAAATCATTCCTTCCCAATTCAGTTTTTGAACTCGCAGAAATGCTATAATAACGCAAACTGTAGATCTCGATTGCAGCACTTTCCCAGTGTAAATAAGGGAGCTTACAAATCCTTTAATCAAAACATTTTGCTCACATTTGCATCAAACAACAACAGCACATCCGCCCCTTTCTCTCCCTTAAAAAAAAATCATACTGATACTAACTCATAGAGATAATTAAGAAATTCAGTGATTGCACCGTTATGAACTGAATGGATTGAAACTTGTGTTTCACTCTTTCTGAATGTTCAATTTTAATTCTCGGCTCAAAAAAGTGTCAAAATGGAATTTTACAGAAAATATGTATAGAAATACACACATTGAGAGAAAATTCATTTCAAAATACATATTTACGGATTTTTTAAATGCAAACTACAAGTGGTTTTTTTTTTTACAATTTTCAGATGAATGCAGAAAAGGAACAAAATGAATATACGGGTGATTGTATGTGACTCTTGAACACTCTTAGGCCATATTTGCACCATATATTTAAAGTACTATGGTACTATTCTCAGAGTGGTTTAATGATCAATCCCTCTTCACAGGGAACTGTCATAACTGTAGCTCCTTGAGACTCCTAACAACTCTCAGCACCATTAATAAACTACAGTTTCCAGAATACCTTGAGGGCAACCAAGACTACTTTAAATGATATCAAAGCACTTTAAATGTATGGTGTAAACATGGCCTCACTAGAGTATAAGTCCCGTTGAACACAATTAGCATTTATTCGGAGCAAATAGGCACAGTACATGGTTTCAGTTTAAGTTTAGAAATCAGTACCCAGCAGTTTAACTGGAGATCTGGTCTGCACTTATAAAAAACACTATTAAAATGTTTTTTCCCCAAAAAGTTTTCAAAAATATATTGAATTTGCTATAGCTCACTGTCACAATCTAGCGTCACATTTCTATATTGCACCTTATAACACACTTCAAGCATTTTATTTGAAGCTGTATAGCTGAGTCCTTAGTCTCTTGACTAGTTGTGCCACCAATATCTAAGATGGGAAGTCTCAAAAGGACAATTAAACTGTCATTTCTTTTAATTGCTATATCAGTTTTTTCCTGACTTTTGCATCATAATAAGAATGATGAGTCCTGCCAACCTAGCAGTTCGAAAGCACGAAGTGCAAGTGGATTAATAGGTACCACTCCACCGGGAAGGTAAATGGCGTTTCCATGTGCTGCTCTGGTTCATCAGAAGCGGCTTAGTCATGCTGGCCACATGACCCGGAAGATGTACGCTGGCTCCCTCGGCCAATAAAGCGAGATGAGCGCTGCAACCCCGCAGTCGGCCATGACTGGACCTAATGGTCAGGGGTCCCTTTACCTTTACCTGAAGAATGATGAAGCCAGCAACCCCATTGCACAGAACTACAAAATTCATGGCAATACATTTATGGATACTATTTTAGAGTTGGATCCTAATGATAAGAATGCCAGGAAAGACTGGGGAGAGCTGTGAAAATGTCTGTCTTGATAGAAACTAGCAGAGGTGGGAAGACTTAGAAGCTAGCATGGTCAGCATCTACTTTGCTGAGGACATGTCCCCGTTCTTGTCTTCTGACTTCTTAGGAAACCTCCATGGTGTGAAAGAGCATTCTGTCAGTCTCACTTGACAACAGAGGCATCAGGAAGCTCCCCAGTCCCCCTTGAGCCAACTCCTAGGAAATACTGCTTAGGCCCTATAAACTGGCACAACTTCCCTCAAAGGGGGTGAAGCTCCAGAGTGGTAGACTATTAAAACCACAGTAGGACCCAGACAATTGCTGGAGTGGGATCTTTAGCTCTTGGTGTTGTCTTGCACGAAGAAGTCCTAATCTCTGCCCTTTGCTAAATCTCATCAACAGCCCTCTGGATCCCAGTCTGGGGCGGAATACTTGCAAAATTCCACTTGTCCAGCATTGGAAAATGAGTACCCTGCCTGGCTTTGTTTTTTGGAATTAAAACATTAAATTATTGAGGACTGCAAAAAGCAAAGGGGTCTGCATGTACCCTATTCAAGCACAAATATTTGTGTTTTCCAAGCCTAAGAATGGGAAATATGCATGCTTATGATCTTCCAAGTTATGGGTTAGGTTTTTTTTTCAAAGGAGTAATTTCACTGGTGGAAGAAGAGTTTGAGTTCAGGATGTCTGGGTTTATTGGTGTGTTTCTACTTTTTATTTGTTATACCAAGCACATAAGATCACCCTTTACATTCCAGACACACACCCTTTGCAGACACCCCTACCCCCTTTCTATGTTCATAATACAAGAAGGATCTAGAGAAAGGGTACCCCCCTCCAATCCCCCCCTTGATGGGTAGTTAAAGGGACCTGAAGAAGTGACTAATCTGATTAAGGCTGCAGTTCTAATCATGTGCACTTGCAATGCCTGTTCAAACTGAGTTTATCAAAAGGAATTTGTTCAGAATAAATAAACAGATCCCTTATATAGAATTGATATTCAATTGCCCCATGTGCATAAACTGCACCACAGGAGGGGGGGGGGAGTGTGCAAGCCTGTGTCTCACTGTGACTCATTCTCATCACAATAAACCACGACTTATCATGATGTCTGACTGCAGCCAGTATCAAATAGTCACAATTTAAAAGTGAGTGATCAAAAGGGCTAGTTTATAGGCTACGTTCCTTATTTGAAGTAGCTCGACACTCTGAAGCACACCTTGCCCATTTAGTATCTAAATGCAATGTGTTTATATTATTGTATTATTCAAGAGCACTCACTTAATATTTTACATTTTTAAGCTACACATTATCCCTGTGGAGCATGCATCCCCCCCCCAACATGGTAAGTGCATTACTGTACTAGATTAAAGCAAAGGTTAAGCTCCAGCTCTCCTGCAACAGTGGCAACAACAACAGCCAACAGGAACACATTATGTCTGCTAGAAATATGCCAAACCAGTTTGGAAATATATGCATGTATGAAAGGGCCAATAATATATCAAGATTGCAAATGATCAAAAGGGCAGAAATAGACAAGATAAACTCCTTGTGCCCTCCCCCAGTCAAACTTTCAAATCCTAAGACCATACCTCGCATCAAAAGAAAGTTGCCACCCCACGTGGAATTATTACTGCAGACTACATCCTAATCCTTTAAGAAGGATTGAATTTATTTTATTTTGAATCGGAGACCATTGGTTAAGCCCATATATGTACACAGACATTTAGGGTGCTTTGCAAAAGAGAGAATAGCTGTGTGTTATCTTATTTGGTAATAAACATTTCAGGAAGAGGCCTAGCTGGCTGTGATGCATTAAAAAGGCCAGCTCATTCTTAAAGTAGGCAGAGCAACAAGAGATTCCATGGGAGAGGGTTTATTATTAGCTAGTAATTAAATAATAGTTCATGTTGCCTTCTTTCACTGGGAATTACATCCTTTTCACCTCTTCTTTGCTAGAGCAGAGACATCCATTACGATGAGTAGCTACAACACTTGTCAGCTCCAATCAGCTCCAAATGGCTGAAGACCAACTGACATGCACTCTCTTAAAGCATGGCTTCTCTTCCCCGAAAAACCCACTGTCCTTTCACGTGCATGTAACAGTCAAAAGAGATCACATCACACAATGAAGAAAAACAGAAGCATATGGTACGATGGGAGCCTCTGCAGGAGATGGCTGAAATGTTAAGGCTCACACATCATACAATAAATGTATTTCAGGATACTGGTTTGGAAAAAACCGTTAACAAACAGCAAAATTAAAGAGGGTTTCATGAAGTGAGCTAGGTCTGATTTTTTTATTTTGTTTTGTTTTGTTCCAAAGATTGATTGCAATGATGCATGAGAAACTGCTCAGTTTGAGCTGCTAATTATGCAAGAGCAGCCACCCAGTTCAAGTTACATACATACATATTACAAATACATAATTTGTATGTTGCCTTTCCACAGTTCAAACCATGCTCAAGGAGGCTTACAACATGCAAAAACACATAACTATAACAATTTTAAAAAAATTTAAAATAGAAAACCATACTGAACAATTTCCACATAAATCATGGCAAAATTTAAAATGAAGGTACAAAAAACCAACAGCAGCAACAACAACAAACCCAAACAGAACCTCAGCTGTTTAATTGGGGATGAGAAACCCCCCCCCCCACGCTTCCCCTGTTGCTCTAGCGTTACTTCAGTTTGGTCTGCTGTGCATCCTGCTCCTGCCAAATTTCTGCTTAAATATGAGTATTTCTAAAATTGATCTTGTGCAGTTTTTCTCTGTTTTTCAGCTTCTTCTGTTCTACACTACTGCTGCACATGTGTGCATTGATAAAGCACCGGGGTGGGGGGCGGGGGGGGGGGGAGAGAACTGATCTTGGTGTTTTTGTTTTTTTTAAAAAAAATTTTTTTAGTAAAATAAACTTTATTGATTCACTTTAAAAACATTACAAACAAGAAAACCAATACAGTTTCCCCATCATAACAATATCACAATTCATAAATCAAATCGTTATACATAAATAAATTTAAAATTAACTTCCAAACTCTAACACATCGCTTAGCTATTAATTTCCCCCATTTCTTGCGTTACTATTCTCCTAAAACTAGGATCTATTATATGTTTCATTCTTATCACAATTTCCTCTTAATTTCCCTGTGTTGCTCTAATCTAAACAGATCACTAATTCCGTTTTGATATTTTTTTTCTTAAAATAATCCTCTACATATTCCCATTTCTTCCTAGACATTTGTTTTGGCATGTTCCTGATTGCCGCGGTCATTCTATCCAAATTCATAAAATCCACTAATTTTAACTGCCATTCTTGTATTGTGGGTGCCTCTTCATTTTTTCCACTTTTGACCTGATCTTGCTGTGGTCATGTATATGGTCACATCAAAAAAATTGTGTGGTGAACATGTGCTCCTGCATATTGTTGAAATATCACACAATGAAGTATCTTGAAACAAGTACAATCAAAAGTTTGCTTTTAAAAAACAGCAATGTTTAACCAACATACAAAAGTGCACATCAGTACACAAGTGCAGCTGCCACACCAAAAGGATATTGATGCAATCATGCATATATCACATCAAGATTCCTGTTTTTGAAGTATTTTGTTCACATTCATTGATTATGTAGAAGGCAGAGGTAAAAGACACTACTGAAGTAAATGATCTGAAAGCTGTAACAAAACAAACATCCTCTAGGCTCCACCCAAAATTTGGAAATAAAATCTAGGAAATGCAGAATTCAATTTCAGTTCTTAATTCTCAAACCTTTATTAGCATATAGACAAGACTCCAGTAAGGTTCAGGGAATAAAATCACTCAGCAAAATCTGCATCTAACAATTAAGATAATGCAATGAGGATTCATGAATGCAGAATTCATAATGTATTATTTGCACTTTGGAAACAAGTCTAAGGGTGGAACCCCTTCCCACAACATTTTCCACCCTGTCCTGGAAGGTGCCACGACTAGAATGAATTTTTGGTGGGTGCTATGCAAAGGAAAGAGGGATTGCAAGTCCAGCTACGAAGTACATGGACCAAGCAAGCTGGGAAACTCATCAGGTCACAAGCTGACTAGAACCTTAAAAATATGGAAAAGCTGTTTTTGTTTGTAATTCATAAGTGTAACATGTTTAAGGAACTAGGGGATTTGCATAGACAGGATTCTCAAACACAGATGCTCTTTGTAACTTATGTAACTGAAAGCAATTTCGTTGCTGGTTCGTAGCTAATTATATTGATAAATTCCTTGATATAATGTAAAAAAAAATTTTTTAAAATTATATTTATTGACATTTTCAACTTAAAATTTCCATTCACATCATCATCTTACATCATAAACAATCATCAAGAAAAAGAAAGAAAAAAAAGCACAAAAGATTGCAACCCCCCCAAAAAAGCACAAAAAAACAAAACAGAAAAAATAGACAATACAGAAAAAAAAGAAAAAAGAAAAAATCAATCTAGTATTACTAACTCTATCATAACTTTGCTTCCTCGCTCCTCCCTTTCCAAGTCTAATTCAACCTTTATTTGGCAATTTATTCAACCTTTATTTGGCAATTTGATATAATGTAAAAATGTCCAGTGTAAACACAAAGTCTACTAAACCACATTAGGCACTTTAATATCATTTTGGAATATTCATAAAAAATGAAAGGTGTTTTGATAACTGCCTGTCCATCCATGGCCTCGGTCCAGTATACCTGAAGGAGTGTCTCCACCCCCATCGTTCTGCCCGGACACTGAGGTCCAGCACCGAAGGCCTTCCGGCGCTTCCCCCATTGTGAGAAGTGATGTTACAGGGAACCAGACAGAGGGCCTTCTCGGTAGTGGCGCCTGCCCTGTGGAACGCCCTCCCATCAGATGTCAAAGAGAAAAACAACTACAGTGGTACCTCTACTTCCAAATTTAATGCGTTCCGAACGCACATCCGTAAGTCGAAAAAAATTGTAAGCCGAATCCCATAGGAATGCATTGGGAGAAAAAAATTGTAAGTCGAAGCAACCCTATCTAAAAATTCATAAGTAGAAAAAATCCTATCTAAACCGCATCCAAGATGGCGGACGGAGCTCCGTTCGTAAGTAGAAACATTCGTAAGTAGAGTTATTCGTAAGCAGAGGTACCACTGTATTGGAAATGTGATTCTTTCATGATTGCTGCCAGGTACTTTGCGGGCATTCTATAGAATATGTTGGTGAAACTGATTTTTAAAAAGTTATCCAACATAAGATGGCGGACGGAGCTCCGTTCGTAAGTAGAAACATTTGTAAGTAGAGTTATTTGTAAGTAGAGGTACTACTGTACCAGATTTTTAGAAGACATCTGAAGGCAGCCCTGTTTAGGGAGGCTTTTAATGTTTAGTAGATTGTTGTATTTTATTTTTCTGTTGGAAGCCGCCCAGAGTGGCTGGGGAAACCCAGCCAGATGGGTGGGGTATAAATAATAAATTATTTATTATTATTATTATTATCCCCTCCCCAATTAAAGCATACTGTGTTTGAGGCACTTTATTCTTGTGGGTTCTGTTTGTATTGAACAATCTTTGTATTGACTGGATTTTGCAAGCAAAGGAAAGAAACAATCTAATGAAACAAATATTTAAAGTACCATGCCTTCCTTACGATTGGTTGGTGTTTGATTTGTCTCTTGAACAGAAATTAATCTTTTTCTTACATAGGATAATGTCTCTCTTTTTGCCACTATCTTAACAGAATTTGAATAATTTGAATAAACAGAATCAAGTCACATATTGTAAAGTGATGGTTGTGTCACATTTGTTATTTTCAAGGAGATGTTCCTTCCTGAAAAAGAAATAAATTCAGGGTTCTGTCCCAAACTGTCAGTGGGATCATTCAGTTAAGAAAACAGCTGGTTCAAAAGCACAAGCTCTTCCAAGGAAAATTAGCACGGGCAAAGCAAATGTCCCCATCAGAGTCCCCTTGCCAATTTGTTTGCTTCACGTTGCTAAAATATAAATTTAGATGCAGGGACACAAGAGCAATTTCATGAGTAAGATGTTGGTGCTTCTAAATATTAAGTGGCTTAATATCAAAGGGGGAAATTGCCTCTGTCATTGCTACCGTAAGCTAAACAAAAATATAGCAACACTGAAAATAATGTAGCTATAGCAGTCTTCTGTTTAGCTTTAAGCTGAGTTGGAGAGTTCTTTCCTACTCCTGTGGAAGGAGATTCTCCTGGGCAGCTATGATCTTACATGATGAAGGATCAATTTGTTACAATTGGGGCAAAAGTTTCAGGAATTTGGCTACATGTGTTAATTTTAGTCCCCTTTTTCCGCAGCCTCAAAGTGTTTATAGCAAACAAATCAATAATTAAACAAAGCAATTAAGACAAACGCTATCAACTAAAAACAAATCAAGCTTCAAAGTAACATCCACAAAAGCAAGCAAAACAGCCCATATCGGGCCTGTAGGGAGAGGTATGTGGATCCTGTGCTGTTTATTTTAGCTTTAAAAGTTAAAGCAACTTAAACTGGACCCAGCCTGGAAGCAAATACGCTGCAAAGTTAGTTTGGTGCAGAACACGTTCAATCTGCACACACCTGCCAGCCCGAGATGGAATATGTGCAGCTGCATTTTGACGCAACTGACTCTTTTAAGGGACATCAAAATGAAATCCCCACATAGAACATGTTACAGTACTGGCTGTTATAGAAGTATAGATCAGAATAGCAAGATCCAACCTATCTGGACAAGGGACTAAGCCTTCTCAGAAGGTGCCAGGGTGATTCATGTCACGTCCCCCCATTTCTAAGCCAAGGACAAGCCTATCCACAAACAGTGTCCCATGTTGCTCCTCAATTGGAGCAATAAAAAAAGAGCAGGGAACCTAAACCTGATATCCGCCTCCCAGTCAGCAATAACCCTATTACTGCTACCTGCATGGAGAACTCAGATTTCTGAGTTTAGTTCTGTTTGATTTTGGCACTGCTGCAGAGTGGAGCACTCTCAGTTAAGCTTCCCTCAGGTGGTGCAATGGTTGGGGCAGTCTCTGGCTGTCAACCAAAAGGTTGCTGTTTTGAGCCAACCCTGTTAGCAGGATTCTTGTATTGCAGAGGGTTGGGCTAGATAACCCTCAGGGTCCCTTGCAACTCTACAATTCTATGATTCGGGATTCCAGCCACTCCATTCTATTTACTTTTTGCTGCACTCAGTTTGTCTGCCCCTCCCAAGCAACTCACTTGGTATTCTATGGCCACTGAGCATGCTCTGACCTGGTTGGGTTGTTTTGGGTACTCCATCCCTCAGGGTTATTTATTTATTAAATAATTAAATAATAAATTAAATTAAATTAAATTGCAGGGTTGGAAAGGACCCCAAGGGTTTTCTAGGGACAGAAGCGAAAGCTGTTTCCTGGTTCTGCTGGATCTCTCAGCAGCTTTTGATACCACTGACCATTGTATCCTTCTGGACCATCTTTGGGGGTTGGGAGCACTGTTTTGCAGTGGTTCCACTCCTTCCTCCTGTCCAGGTCAAGAAAGTAGTGTTGAGGGTTATAGATTAGTAATTATTTATTGTAACTGATAAGTGTAAACGGTTTCATTATTATTTGCTGGTGTTTAATTTACTATTCATTTCTAAAAGATTATTGAATATCCTTTATTTGATGTAAATTGTTTATTTTAAAGTTATTGTGAATTTATATTGGATCAGATTATAACTATTGTTTTATCATGTTTTTATATGTGTTGGAAGCCACCCAGAGTGGCTGGGGCAACCCAGTGAGGTGTCCTTCTTCTTCTTCTTCTTCTTCTTCTTCTTCTTCTTCTTCTTCTTCTTCTTCTTCTTCTTCTTCTTCTTCTTCTTCTTCTTCGCTGCCTCCCATGGAAGGAGGATTCACAGTCTGACTGTGCTCTTCTGATACCTTCCTCTTGTGGGGCATTCCATATCACGTGATCCAGCTTTTTTAATCTCCTGCCATCCAATTTTATTAATATTTTGTACACTTGTTGAATGATCAAAACTAAGTTTAAACCTAAAATTTTAATTTTTTATCTCATCCCGGCAAGGCCAAAATTGTCATTTAAAAAAAAAAATTCGAGCCCTCATAACTCACAAACGGGATGAGATAAAAAATTGAAAATCTCCATCAACAAGGTGTGCTAATGGATATTGATATGGAATGACCCTTGTGCCCTTTGGCTACATGTGCTACAGCAGCCTTAACATCAGTAATAAAGGAAATGATAGCATATTAACAAACAACACGTATTTGTGTTATCATGTTAGATATGCAGAAGTAAGCAGAGTTCATAAATAGGCAGAATACAATAATGATCTGAAAATGATCTGAGGTAGATTTTAATAGGGTCTGGTTTAAGCAGCTTGATGCCTCTGTCCTTGTAGTCAACAATCTGTGAATTACATCTTTTCATGCCTAATCTGTAAACAACAAGTCCAGCTTTCTGAGAAAGGATTTCCAGCAAGGGATATAATATTATAAAAATTATTATAATAAATATTCTGGTGACTATAACATTTAATGACATTAAGTATGTATTTTTTAATTACAAAACACCACTGTCAAAACACAAGTTATTTAAAATAATGAGTTAAATTATGTGATTATACAGTTTCGAGCCTCATAAAACTATGGTAGGATTCCATTAAAAAGCAAAGTTAAAATAGCCTTGTTTAAGATTGAAGATGCCAAAATGTTTGATAATCTGGGAACCCAAATCAATGTGTTATTTTGGGAGAGTTTATGTGTAGGAATAAAGCAGTGGAGATTCTCTCTCTACTTGCATTTACACTTTTTAATGTGTACACATTTAATTTCTCTCTCACACACACACTTTAATGTGGAAAAAGTGAATAAGGGATATGCCTATAATAAGATTCTCCCTCACAGACACTAAACAGCTGAAAAAGTACAGTGGTACCTCGCAAGACGAATGCCTCACGCAATGAAAAACTCGCAAGATGAAGTTTTCCGGCGGGTTTTTTGTTTGTTTGTTTGCCGCGGCAACCCACGCTTCGCAAGATGAAATTATCGCTAGATGAAGTGACTCACGGAACGAATTAATTTCGTCTTGCGAGGCACCACTGTGCAGAGAAAATGATACAAGCTCTAATATGAAAGGATGGTGCCAGTGCAATCCTATGCATTTATGCAGAAGGAAATTCCAATACATTCAATAGAGCTGAAACTGCAGTAGAGATGCACAGAGTGAGGCAGAACCACCCAGACACTCTCCCAGCACCAGTTGCAGCTGCTTACCTGGATGGTGTAGGGCAGCACAATGGTGTGCTTGGGGCTGTGCCAATCCTGTGCTCCCACTCAGCATCAATTTTGCTGCTGCCCTGCCCATCCCAGCTGGTCCAGATAAGCAACACTGACCCCATAGTTGGGAGGATGGGTCCACATCTTAGCATCCCAGCTGCTAAGTTCAGGTGAGTGCAGCTTCAGTTGACACTCCTATACAGAATTGCCTGTGAGCAAGCACTGTTGCATAGAGTAGGATTTACTGTCAAGTAAGCATATATTCATACCTCCTACTCGCTGGATCATCACCTTGTTGTGGTGAGTGGACTTGCATGTTCCTATGACCCTTGTGAGCAAAGCCGTCGGGAATCTCATACTCCCAGCAGGGTCACCTAAGGTGGTAAGGTCAAAGGGAAGGAGCTAGACAAAGAATGATCCAAGAAGTCCTCAACGGCAGAACAGGCGGATGATAACAAGCGGTATGTTACAACGGCTGTGAAGGTGGATGAAGGCTGCAGCAGATAGGAATCTACTGGTTTGTCGTGACTACTCCATGCCATCGGAACAGAGCCCTACTACGAAGACTGTGCGTTGGTCAGCATGCACTGATCTACACACATAAAACAAAATCACGCATAGGCATCTTCCAAAAACCCAACCCAAACCCCAAAAGTCTCATGGTGATCGGCAAATGGTAACGGGGGCAGGATCGTGAAATCTCAGTCGTTCTGACTAAAGGAACGAGGCAGTTGAGCAGCTTGGCAGCTGTATCCATGACCGAGCAGCCCTTTTGGGGACCCACTCTGCTCATCCTGAAAAGGGGGAGGGCCTAGAAAAGGTGCCCTAAACATAGTCTGCCTCCCTTTTCCCCTGACTGGATTACCGTGCCCAGTGGGGTCACCACCTAGCGGTCGCAAAAAACAATTGAACTTTGGAACATGGAATATACAGACTTTGTCAGATAACACAGACAGCGAGCGTCCTGAACATAGAACTGCCATCATTGCAAGAGAGCTGTGACGTTTTAACACTGATATTGCAGCGCTTCAAGAGACTCGAAAAGCAGGCGAGGGACAACTGAAGAAAGAAAAAGGAGGCTACACATTCTTCTGGAAAGGTCTATCTGAACAAGAACATTGAATACATGGGGTAGGCTTCGCTATCAAAAACGACCTTGTGAAGCTCCTGTCAGAAGTCCCTACTGGCATTAATGAGTGACTCTCAACCCTTCAAATAAAACTCTCCAAAAACCAACAGACTACTATTATAAGCGCTTATGCACCAACACTGGATGCCAATGAAGACGTTAAAGAAAATTTTTACTCTCAGCTGGATACCGTCCTACCAGAGACACCTAAGGAAGATAAAATTATCCTCCTGGGTGATTTTAATGCAAGAGTTGGGCGAGATTTTGATCTGTGGCCTGGGACTATTGGGAAAGAAGGAACAGCAATCAGAACGGAATCTTACTTTTGATGATATGTGCAGCACACAACCTTGTTATTACCAACACACTCTTTTGACAGAAAAATAAATTTAAAACTTCATGGAGGCATCCTCGGTCAAACCACTGGCGCCTCTTAGACTATGTTATTGTCCATGCTAAAGATCACTGTGATGTGCTCCTTACCAGAGCTATGACGAGTGCTGACGACTGCTGGACAGATCACCGACTAATATGCTCTACAATGGCTATCAAGATTATACCTCAACGCAGGCTTCAAGGAAGGAAACCAAGGCGCAAAATGAACACTCAAGCCCTTCAAGATCCCACTAAGCAGGGTTGCTTCCAAATGACCCTTAAGGACCATCTGCTTTAAGATACTCATACCTGCAATCAGGAGACACTGAGTATAAAGAAATAGGTATATGGTTGGAAATGTGATTCTCTCACACTTACTGCCAGGTACTTTATGGTTTGGTGAGCGTGTGCGCAAATATATATTTTTTAATTTAAAAAAACAAGCACTAAACACCTCTCCCTATATTTGTTTGTTGTACTGTTGTCCTTGCAAAAGTGCATGAGACATTATAGGAGTTGAAAAAGGAGTCTTAAAAGTCTGCAGGGTGTGTGCTGCTTTTGTTGTTTTTTAAGTAATGCACTAAATTCCCCCATGGTTTTGTGGTCAAGTTGCATGAACGTGGCATACCACACAGAGATGTCTTTAAGCAAGTTCTCTGCAAAATTTCAGAAGGAAATATGCAGGGTTGTGGAGTTACGATGAATGAAAAACACCATGAGGCCTTGGGGCAGGGAGCAAGATGGATCACAGTCTATGTGCTGCTTCTACCTCCCAAAAACTACCTTGGAGGAAACCCAAACATTGCTATTATTCAGATATGAAATTATACTCGGCAGTGCTTGTGTGCACATTCTCTCTCTCTCTCTCTCTCTCTCTCTCTCTCTCTCTCTCTCTCTCTCTCTCTCTCTCTCTCTGTAACACATGAAACAAAGAATGCTGACGGAGAAAGCCAGACAGCCCCAATACAAATTAGACCCTAAGGGAGAACACAGATTAGCTTCAGATAAATTGCTTCAGTGCCTCTCCCAAAAGCACTGTGATTCGAGAGCCCAGGCAAAGTCACTCAACCCCTGATTGGAAGCTAGAGCTGTCAGTCACAAAGTCACACATCCCATCTCTCCCTCCCCCACTCCCCAGTGTTTTCCATTTACAGCACACTGGAGGAAGGTTCAAAATATGTCAGATTAGGTTTACAAACTGAAACTCATAAGAAACTGTCTCTGACATTGGTCCCAAGCCTTTGGGACATTGCCTGCTTCAGTTCAGACCACTTTAGAAAATAATCATTTTGCTTCAAAGGTGGCCTAAATCCCTCCCAAGAAGGCTGCTTCACCTCCAGATTTGAGAGGGTTCACTCTTCCTATATTTGCCAACAAGATTACCACTCCAGTGGCGTTCCTACCCCAGCTGTTACCAGGGGCGGCACCTGCGTGGCGCCCTGTGCGGAATGCGCACGTGCAGCATCCCGCGTGTGCGCACTCCGCACGGGATGGGGTGCATGTGAGCAGCCCAGAAAGCTCCACCTCCGCACACCGCCCCGCCCCGCCGGCCACTGCGGATGGCAGCCAGCAGCATCGTGGTGGCCTCTCCGCCACGTTGGCCATCGTCAGTGGAGGTGCGGAGGGGCCAGGGGGCACTGCCCCTGCTGCCCCCAGCAGAGTGGAGCATGGGGCGGACCGCCCCCCCATTGCGATGCCCCTGTACCATTCGAAGCCAACTAGGTGTTTATAGAAGAAATCTTCACATCTAGAAACTATGTGTAATTGTAGAAATTATTGGTTTGTTCACATTGTTGTTTGCAGATATCAACCCAGTCAAACTATCAATTCATTTTAGTCCCCAACGTGGCCCTGGTAGACTGACCTATTCCCATGGTTCTGTGCTCTGTGGAAACCTCTCTCTGATTCTGCACTAAAATGACAGAAGTAGAGAGGTAAGGTGGGAAATTTATAATAGCATCCCAACATGTTGCATCAGCTACAGTACACAGGCTGCAATCCAATATACGCTGACTAAGGAGCAAGGCCTACTGAGCACAATAGAATTTACAACTGAACTGGAATTTACAACAATGGAAATTATAACTAAATACATAGGAAAGAGCTATGTAAAACGAGAAGTTCAGTCCTGTCAGTTTAGGACTCTGAATGCCACATTCCTGAATATGTGGTGCGAGCTTGGCCCTCCAGATGTTGGATTACAGCTCAGGTCTTCCCTCACCATTGGTATGCTGGCTGGGGCTGATGGGAGTTGGACTCCAACAACATCTGGAGGACCATTGCTTGCTTTTAATTTAAGATGAGGGGGCTGTAGGGTAGGGGGTCCAGGCCTGGTGCGTCCATTTAGGCGAACTAGGCAATTGCCTAGGGCGCGAGAATGGAGGGGGCGCTGCCAAGCCTGCCCCGCAAAAACCCCGCCGCCCTCCCAAGGTGCGCGCTCGCGCTCCTCCCGCCTATGAAGGGGATGCCAAGAGCTCCCCAGCGGCGGTGGCCGCAGCAAGTGAGCGGCGGCGGTAGTGGCGGCAAGCGCCCGCAGCTGAAGCCTTCAGCTACGGGCGCTGCTGCCGCCGCCGCTGCTCGCTGCTGCTGCCGCCGCTGAGAAGCTCAAAGCTCTTGGCTCGCGCTCCTCCTGCCAATGGAGGGGATGCAGGGGCATCAGCGGTGTGCATGCGTGTGTGCGTGCGTCATGACACATGCGTCATGACGCATGCACGCCTGGGGGGCGCCAGAAGGTGTTTTGCTTAGGGCGCAAAAAGCCCTAGCACCGCGCCTGGGGGTGTCTAGGGCAGAGCCAGTGGCAAACCAAAGCGTCCAGATGTCTTAAGAGACACCCTTGTCTTTACTGCTTCTTCATGCATGGTGGCTTTAGTGCCAAAATTTAATTCTGAGGTTACACCCTGCCATGCTGATTTGTGTAGGAGCTGCATCTTGCTAAGAATTATGTTAACAACAACAACACAAGGATCTTGCAGCCAAATTAAATTGGAATAATCATGTCTTTCCCCCTTAAGTTTCATCGTCTCCAGAACGGGAAAGCAAACTGTTCAAACCTTTGCAAAGTGCTTTTAAGTTTCATGCAGCCACACTGAACTCAGGGGGGATCACCCAGGACAGTGCAAGCTGGGTGTGCAGTTGATGCTCGCTACGGTTTCGTGTAGACTTCAGAGACCTAGGTTTGGGCCCCCTGGCGAGATCAAGATTTGCAGATGAAAAAGCTTGATGTATAATTATAACGTATCGTTGTATTTCCTAATAGGGATGAAATATTTAGAGACCATGTGCCTTTTATCAATAAAATAAATGAAATTAAGGGGACCTGATCTAATTAATTATGTACCTTACTTGCCATTTCCCCACCCCCTGCTGCTCTCACTTGACAGGTAAATTGTTGAAGACAGAAGACTTATTATAGATTTTATATCTAGCCTATGAGGATTTGGACTGATTCTGATGAGCGGGTTCAGGTCAACTCAAGTCCCTGCCTTCAAAGCAACATGGGTGTCTCTGAGCATCACTGGAAGCTTGTTCTGGCAGAGAGCCAGGCTTCAAAAGCCTTTTTTCACTGTGCAGTCAGTGACTCACTAATGGGCAACTGCAGGCTTTCTGATTTCCTCCTCGTTTCATGTGTTCATTTGACATAAATTTAATTAAACCAAATCTGGTGTTAAAGCAAGGAGAGATAAAAGTGATATGGCACAAATTAAAGAACTGTGAAAGATACAGGAAACATGCTTCCCCCCCCTTTCTGTAAAATATTGTCAATTTGAGTAAGCTCGCTACTTTCCTTTTGCAAAAAAAAGGAGCAGGGGGCGGGGGAGAAAGAAAGTGTGGCTATGCATTATTAAGAATAATGTGCACGCAGGGTGAGATGAAGGTCTCGGCCCCTTATTCTCTGTAGTAAACCCTTTCAGAAAATCCCGAGGTTCCCTTTCATAGCTGCACTTCAGGTAGTCACCTCTTCACAGGAAATGAGACAAGTTTGCCCTCTCTCTCATTTGCCAAATCCATAGTTGTTAGCCAGCTCAAAAGCATGCAGCAGCAGACATGTAAAAAGAATATATATTAAATCTTTTTTTAAAAAAAAACAACCCACAGCATTTTTGAAAGACCCCTTTATTTTTTTATTTTTTAACGGAACCTTAAGGCTACTGAGGTGACAGAGAAAGTGAAAAAAAAGAAAGAGACCGTGTTGTTAAAGAGGGTTCATTTAATTGCTATGAATGTTGCATTAAGAGAGGCATTCATCGTGCTTCTCCCCATCCCTTTTAAACATTTCCCTGTGTTATTACTAAAAGATAGCTCCATCTTGAAATATATGAATGTGAACGGAAAGGGTATTTGCAACTGCTGTGGAGAGATATTCTGAATCGATAATGCTCAAAGAGCTCCAATACTATCAGTTCATAAGCACTATATTTAAGTTGCTAGTATTAAAGATTTAAGCACCGCAGGGGAAAACACTGGAGAGAGGCCCTTTAGTGTCCAAAGTACAGTAGCTCGTAAGAAGCAGGCCTCAGTTTTTTTTAATTCCCTTTTTTTCCCTTGCACAATCTAGATCTTTCCTTTTATATAACTGAGAACTTGTTTCACACTTACTCAGTGATTAATTATGTGATTTTATTTTATTTTTAAATCCTATATGTTATGCTTGAGGATAAGCGTGAATGGAATGTTTTGCCGAATACTCCATCTAGAGCTGAGCTTGGCTTTTCCCTGGAAGGCATTTTCTTTCCTGGATGGAAAAAAACCTGATATTTTCCAATTCCTCACCTAAAAAAAATCCAAGTTTGTTTTGCAGAATGTCCTTGAAATTTCCCCCACCATGTTTCTGTGACAGCCACCATTCCCCTTATGCCAAACAATGTCCCCAAATGATGCCTTGTACTGTGGAGGTGGTGGTCAGGCTGGCAGGCAACACAGTTCGCCACATCTGCACCATACATTTGAAACACTATTATCCCAGGATCACTGGATTTCCCTCCGTGGTGTGTTTGTACCATGCCAACCTCCCTGCCCCTCCTCCTCCTCCTCTTCCACCTGGTAAGCACCAGTAACCCACCTGCAGGCGAGGCCAGCCTAGTGGCTCTGCCCCACCTGGCTGAGCTGCTTCTAAGTGAAGATGTTTGTAGTGGCTAGCTGCCTCTGGGCCAGTTAACCAAAAGAAATATTGCCTTATGTGAAGTAAGTCTGCTTTATCATGACATGATTGTAATGGCTTCCACAAAGGGTTTGGTGACGGTGCTCAGAATTTTTCTTTAAGATCCTTGGCATACCTCTCAGAACTAGAACTCCCGGGTTTCCTTAGGAGAGGAAATGTTCCCAGGGCTGTGGTGTACTGTTGATATTCCACCTGTGTTAGTTGTTCAAAATCTGATCAAGGAAAGTTTGCGTGAAGGAAGTAATGTGAGGAAACAGAATTCATTCCCAAATTTTGTATGAGAGGTTGCGGGGGGGGGGGGCAGCTTTGACATGTTGTTAACAGGTAGAGGCAGTAAGAAAATGTATTCAAATTCTTTGCTTGGCTCATCCCTTGCCACCCCTCCTGTTTGGCTGTAAATACAGGATAAAAATTTTATGCACAAAACACTGTAAGCAGTTGCTAATATCAGGTATTTCATTGTTCAGTGTGATTCAAATATGTTTAAAACGCCCATCATTACCATAGTCCTAACCTCAGCTAGTGATGTATGGAAGTGAGAGCTGGACCATAAAGAAGGCTGATCGCCGAAGAATTGATGCTTTTGAATTATGGTGCTGGAGGAGACTCTTGAGAGTCCCATGGACTGCAAGAAGATCAAACCTATCCATTCTTAAGGAAATCAGCCCTGAGTGCTCCCTGGAAGGACAGATCGTGAAGCTGAGGCTCCAATACTTTGGCCACCTCATGAGGAGAGAAGAATCCTTGGAAAAGACCCTGATGTTGGGAAAGATTGAGGGCACTAGGAGAAGGGGACGACAGAGGACGAGATGGTTGGACAGTGTTCTCGAAGCTACGAACATGAGTTTGACCAAACTGCGGGAGGCAGTGCAAGACAGGAGTGCCTGGCGTGCTATGGTCCATGGGGTCACGAAGAGTCGGACATGACTAAACGACTAAACAACAACAACAACCTCAGCTGGGCATGCCATAACTATTAGTGGCTCCTGTGTGTGTAGAAAAACAAGAGCGAAGTTTTCTGAAAGGATTATTTCTTGCAAATAATTTACTCAGCTTACTGTATTTCCCACCCCCACCATCACATTGCATTGAGCTTCTTTGAATCTGGTCTTGGGGATGCACCCATCTGACAGATAAAGCGGCTGAACTGTGCTGCTGCTGAGCTCCAAAGAGAGCCAAACATCTGTCCACATTTTGCTGCTGCCTCTTCCCTGCAGACATTTTATGCATTAAGTCTGTTTATCAGACAACACTTTGTCTAAGCCAAGATAAAGTCAGCCATCATAATAGGATATATCACTAATATGGGAATATGAATGAATGCTACTTTGATAAAGACTTTCAACACGGAATGCAAACACTGCCATTTGGCTGAGCTTCTGCATGGTCAGGCATTTCTTTAAGAATCATTTTTAAAGGCAGTCCCTTGCAGGAATGTATGGGATTGCTGCAGAATGGAGATGCTTTTTGGAGTTTAAAATGTGCTCACTTACGTTGCAGTCTGAGGAATCCTTTTAGACAAATAACAAAGGGGTGTATGTAGCACATTCTGAAATACTTTCTCTGTCAAGAGAGGAACCTTCATGAATATGGGTGGGATTCAGTTTTACTCAGGGTAGACCCATTAGAATTAATGAACCAGCTTAGTCACATTCATTGGGTCTGCTCTGAATAAAACTTAGTTGAGTACCACCCAAAGTCTTTGACAGAATGAATTAATAGTTTTAAAAAACTCTTTGCTAGGAATTTAAAGGGTAAAGGGGCCCCTGACCATCAGGTCCAGTCGTGTCCGACTCTGGGGTTGCGGCGCTCATCTCGCTCTATAGGCCGAGGGAGCCGGTGTTTGTCCGCAGACAGCTTCCAGGTCATGTGGCCAGCATGACAAAGCTGCTTCTGGCGAATCAGAGCAGTGCACGGAAACGCCGTTTACCTTCCCGCCAGAGCGGTCCCTATTTATCTACTTGCACTTTGATGTGCTTTCGAACTGCTAGGTGTGCAGGAGCTGGGACTGAGCAACGGGAGCTCACCCCGTTGCAGGGATTCGAACCACCGACCTTCTGATCAGCAAGTCCTAGACTCTGTGGTTTAACCCACAGTGCCACCTGGGTCCCTCCTGCTAGGAATTTAGTGTCACACTATTACAATGACTGCTCCCCACATTAAATGGGGGGGGACTGTTGCACGGTTGCGTGCAGCCCCCTGGATCCCAGAGCAGCCCCTGGTAGTTCAGACTGACATCATCCCCGCCTACCTCAGCCGATCGGCCAATCCCTGCTTCCCTTCCCCCCCCCGAGCCCCTTCCTGATTGGTGGCATGGATGTAAGCTCACACTGCCTATCAGGAGCCGGATTCTGGCCTGCACGCCAGTTTTGGCGAATGGGGATGCAGGCCTGGACGTGGGTTGGGCCAGGGGGCGGAGCTGATGGACGGGGAAGGCATCCCTTGGGTCCACTCCTTGCCCATTTAAACAGCTCACACCTGGTTTTTTTTCCTCATTGAGAAGCCCCATTGTGCTAGCAAAAGTCTTTGCACACAGGCTTCTGCTTGTCAGACTAGATACCGTAGTTGAATCTGGCCCATTAAGTATAATAAAGCAGCATACTCTTCTGTGTGTGTGTGCATGAGGGAGAGAGACAGAAAAATATATATTGGAGGAGGCAAAATACATTTTTGGGGGGTGGGCAGTGGGGGAGATTGTCCCATATTATATTTCTGAAAGTGACATATTGGCAAATTTCACATTAATGTTCATGTGAAAACATTTTGCCTTTGAAATGAGTCAAATTAATTTTGATAGCATTAACTTTCAAGCCCTGTTATAAAATCTACATTATGATTAAGTAATAGTTTACATGGGGAACATCTTACCTTAAGATTCAGCAAGGATAAGGGAGAATCTTGCTACAGTTCACATTTAAAGGTGAACTGACCCTAATATACCGTTTCCGAATTTTGCAATACAGTCCTCTGTCCAAGTAAAGTGTGCATAAAAATGCATATATTTGTGAAAATAAATGCTATATTTGTTAGTTGCTTTTTACAAAAAACGTCTCAAAGCAACTTAACAAGATAAAATACTGTAGTGAAAAACAATTAAAATGAGAACACTTAAAAGAATGTATAATATGAAAATACCCAAGATGAAAATACCCATAATAATAATAATAATAATAATAATAATAATAATAATAATAATACTGGGGAATTGCTTGCAAAAAAAATGTATATTAGGCAAAACTGTATACAGAAATGAGTATATTAGGAGAAATTCAATGTAAAATACTGGTGTAAAACACTCTGTTCAGAAACTGAGAAGGAAAAACAGAGAAAGATTTGAAAAATGAAAAACGGGGAGAAACTGAAATGGCCAGATTTACCATCCTTACTCACCACAAAGCTCCAGGAGGTGTGTGGGGGGGGGCTGTTCGCCTCCCCTTACCTACTTGGCACCTCCTATAGCACCATAACAAAATATCATAGATTGCCTCATTGGCTATTAGTGCTACTTTTTTGTGCACTCGTCTATTGAAAGGAGGGCACATGCTGATATCTATTTCTGCATACACTTTGACTTTTCAGGATCAAGATTCAGTCATGCTAACGGTGCCAAGAGATGGGGGGGGTCATCACAGACGCACCACAGACATCGTAGATCACTTTTGGGAAATGGTCGGGGAATGAAATTAAGGCAACAGGTGATAGTGGCTGTCAGTGAGGACTGTGCCATTATCAGTTCTCATTTGGCTGCCTATTTCCCTATTTGACTGCCTAGAACCTCGACACCCAGAGTGCTTGCACATGCTTAGAGAATCAGAAGGAGCACCTTCAAAAGAGAGCAGCAATAAAGAATTTTGTTTCATTAGGCACCATAGCTGGCTCCCTTATCTTGTACTGTAGAGTGACTGGAACATTCTGTCAGAGATTCACTCACCCCTGGTCATATTTTCTTACCTAGAATGGTGGCTGACTGCCTAGCCTTTTTTAATATTAGAAGTCAGAGGTAACTATTTCAGTAGAAAAGAGGGGAAGTTGCAAAAACAGCAAGATCAACATCGTCCACTTGAAAAACCTTTTAGCCAGTTTGCCACATAAAACAATTTTAGAAGTTCAATTCCAGGTACCAGAAAAAATACTGAGATTAACAATAAACTATGATGGAAATAACGAACTCTGTTCCAAATAAAATGAAAGCCAACGTGCTGAGTATTAAAAATAAATATTAACTTGTTGGCTTTATGAATTTAAAAATGTGTATTTTCCCCCTCAAAAAGCAAAAGAAAAAAATGTAAAGTCTTATAGTTCATTGCAAAGTCATCAGCTTTATATTAAAACTGAGACACTTGTTTATATATATTGACATTTCATTCGAATGTTATAAATGTAACCATATCCATCAGATTTATGATGGGTAATCATGAAACACAGTCTGAATTAAAAATATTTTTAAAATAGTCCACTATATTCTGCCAATTTTGTACTAGTTTTTAGTAATAACCATACAACCACTCCATATTCATGCTGTACAGTATCAGGAAATTATCTCTGAATCATTTTTGTACTTGAATCACTTGACCAGAAACTGCTTTGAAATAAGAAAAAACTATGAACCACAATGATAGTATTTATTTTAGAATCTCATTATAAGGCTAATACCTATGTCTTGACACCACATTGGTTAATAGTTTAAACATTTTACTGGACATTTACATTTTTGTCTGCCATGGCGTGCTTTAAGTTTTTTATTTCTTATAATTCTGCCAAATTACCAAGTGACACACTCAAAATACTGTTTTAGAATAAAACTGTAAGAACAGATGAGGCTGCAGAATGTGACGAATGCATAATTATTTATTAACTTTTTTAAGCGAAGCGATTGCAACAGTAAAGTGAGGAAGGCTGTATTAAAAAGGTCCAATTATAATTTATATTCTGGTGTGACCAGGCTATGAATACTGTACCTTTTGAAAATCCATAGGTTAAAACATTCACACAAATGCAATATTCTGGCAAATTACAGCACAACATCAGGCCTTGTACCTCCAGGGCAACCCATGCGTCTTTTTAACACAAACTCTCTCAGATGGGCTTGTCTGGAAACAGTAAAAGCACTTGGGCTAGGAATGTCAGCATTAAAAATACAGCAGTGGCTGGAAATGCTGTTGTGTGTCAACCTTTATTTGTCCTTTAAAGCAAGAAAAAATAAAAGAACAAATGTATGCCTGAAGGCCAAACGAAGGGGGTTTTCACCCCCTCTCTCCAACTTCTATGAGATTTGTACGATGAATTATAATAGAAGGTTCCGATGACAAAAATTATAGTGGTGTGGCCAAGGCAAATACCCACGGGCCTTTTAGCCTCCCTCGTGCCAGCCTTGAACTATCAGATCAGCCTTCTGGACTCAAAAGCAGCACTGTCAATAGGAATACATCATCTTTTTTGTGGTGTAGAAGAGCTGTCGGTTGTAATTCCCATTATTCCAAAGCCAGGATTTTCCATTAGCGAAGCCACCTGCTGGGTTTCTCTACTCAGGTTTAATGGAGTCTGAATTTGAATTTATCACCATCTGTGGGAAGACAGGAAATGAGAGGAGCATCACTAATTCCTTTCTTCATTTACTAAGCATAAGCATAATCTTTATAAGGAGACAGGCAGAAGCAGCAGCGATGGAGAGAGAGAGAGAGAGAGAGAGAGAGAGAGTATTTTAAATGGTATTGACATCCTTGTTCCAGACGAAGAAAAATGCTTTCTGTTCCTCTGCCAATTCCAGCAACAAAAAGAATGTTTTAATTTCCTATGTATTGTCGTAGGGGTGGGGTGGGGGTGGGGAAACTCACATTGAGATATGGGATCTCATATCTCTTTTGCTTCTAGAAAGATTCCATAATTTATACTGCATGAGGTCGAGGATTGGAAGATGCATACTGTAGATCTTGTAATGAACTTTTGGAAGCTGCGAGGAACTGCATTACAGTGTAAACGAGAGCCACTGAAAAGTGTGCAGTTGCCCTTTCAAAGCAAACCACCACCCCATGCTACTACCGTGCAGCTATCAGTGGCCATGAGCAGGGAATAGATAGAGAAAGAGTGTTGGTGTTATTTATGACTTTAAGTACAGTTAGATATTATTCAACAGAGATGGATGTTCTGCAAGTGGCCACAAAGGGGCACCCTAGGGGACCAAGACTTTCCCAGACAGTTTCCCATTCCTTCTGAACCCCTTGAACTGTTGGGTTTTTGGCAGCAGAGCATACTAAATAGCATGCTATTACAACCAGGGTGGTTACTCACATAATCCTTTGGCTGATGCACAGGAACTCAGAGGCTTCCTTGCATGCAGGGCTGCCTCCATTCCCTTTGCAGGCAATTCTCTTGGCACTCTTTTGTCCCCTTCAATTCATTTCACAGCTCAAGATCCTCAAACTTTGTGTGGCAGCCATCCCTCTTGCTGGTCCAGCGAAGATCTCAGTGCAGGCATCCCTCTTGAGGCAACCAGCCTCATCAAGGCAGATAGCAACCATTCTGACTCCTTCCCACTGCCACCAGGTGGTAAGCCATGACCAAAGAAGGATGGGTGCCACAAGTTATATCCAAAGGTTACAAGATTTGCTTGCAATAATATCCTTCTCCCAGGTTATTTCTGCCTCGCAGCTCAGTGGCTCAAATGCCTACTGTTTGCCTTTCTCCCACCTCCACTTTTAGCACACATGCTGATGGAAAACAAGCTGCAAAGCGCACAAGTGGTTCTAGTGCATCTCTTTTGCCTGAGGCACCCCTGGTTTTTGGAACTGACCCAGTTGTTCACACTGCCTCTGTTCCATCTTCCATCCTGTCAAAGCCCTTCTACTACCCGAAGTTAAGGGGCAGCAAGGTCCATCTTCCTACACTGGTGCAAAGTCCACAAGACCAACACTAAATCTGCATCCATTACAGATGTCTTAATTGAAATAAATTTAAAAATTTTTAAAAATTGTCCAGTAGCACCTTAGAGACCAACTAAGTTTGTTCTGGGTATAAGCTTGTTCTGGGTATAAGTGTGCATGGACGTGAAACTTCCTCTAAGGTGCTACTGGACAATTTTTAATTTTTTTATTTTTATTTTGACTGTGTCAGACCAACACGGCTACTTACCTGAATCTATATGTCTTAATTGTTGGCCTATTAAGACCTTGGCTTCCCTTCCCTGTTAAATGTCACAGCCATGCTAGAAGATCAGCAACCACATCTGCAGTGTTCTTCATGTTTTTGCCACAAGCTGAGAGATCTGTAGCGCTGCAAAGTTGGCTACACTTAGTAATTTATCCATACACTACAAAATAACTTTTGGCAGAGGAAGAAGTAAATTGAGAAAGAAAGAAAGAAAGAAAGAAAGAAAGAAAGAAAGAAAGAAAGAAAGAAAGAAAGAGTAATCTTTCAAGCCACTACGCCATCTCTCTTCTTCTGGAGGAAAGTGGCAGGAATTCACTTCTTTCTCAGTGTTTGTAATATTTTTATTCATAACCATGAACTTCAGGCCTTTCTTTGCTCATGTGGGTCAACTAAAGGCACTCAGATCATAGAATCATAGAGTTGGAAGAGACCACAAGGGCCATCCAATCCAACCCCCTGCCAAGCAGGAAACACCATCAAAGCATTCTTGACATATGGCTGTCAAGCCTCTGCTTAAAGACCTCCAAAGAAGAAGACTCCACCACACTCCTTGGCAGCAAATTCCACTGCCGAACAGCTCTTACTGTCAGGAAGTTCTTCCTAATGTTGAGGTGGAATCTTCTTTCTTGTAGCTTGAATCCATTGCTCCATGTCCGCTTCTCTGGAGCAGCAGAAAACAACCTTTCTCCCTCCTCTATATGACATCCTTTAATATATTTGAACATGGCTATCATATCACCCCTTAACCTTCTCTTCTCCAGGCTAAATCATTAGAAAAAACACTATTTCGGAGATGCTACCATTCCAAGGAGAAACAAAAGCAAACAAGTCATACCAAGGGATTTGACTCTGATAAGAGGAGCTTTGCATACTTTACTGTGACAAAACAAAGAGCCTCCGGGGAATTTGTATGTCTAGTGTGTTTTATTTGATGTTTGTTTCACCAGAGGAGCAAGCTGTTTCTGACTGAATGCTGATCTCTTTAAATGCCATAAACACACATATGTGTAGTCATAATATATCATTTATAAAGGTATTGGGGGCTGGAGGCTGGTTTAAAAAGGCCTGGTGTGTGGGTGGACTCCCCAATATGTCTGGTATTTGGTTCCTCATGGTTATAGTCCAGGGCTTTTTGGGGGGGTGGGTGGGTCAAAGACCTGTTACTATTTCTGCAACAGGGTCCCTGTCTCCATCATTATAGAACTACCCAATCAGTGTGAAACGGGAGCTTTTGAGGAAGCCACTGTATGCTCCAAAGCCAAGCTGAAAAACATAAGGTGCTTCACTTTCAAGAGAATGGTGTCTGTTATAAATGATGAAACTTCAGAGAAAGCACAACTTAAATCACTCCAAAAGAAGATATTGGAACACTTCAAATCATTTCCCAAGTATGCGTGCAGAAAATGATAGACCTAACTGATACACAACCCATGGAGTTCTTCATGATTATTCAATGCATCCATTATTATTATTATTATTATTATTATTATTATTATTATTATTATTATTAGAAAGGGGCATGGCTGTTGAGAGTGTGTGACTGTGACTATCATGAAGGGACCTGGCACTTCTGAATTTGCCACCACATTACTCTTTCACAGGCACATTTCTCTGAACCACTTCAAGTTTTGAAGCCCATCTGTGAGCAATGTAAAGCCATTTATTATTATTATTATTATTCGTATTAGTATTTTCTTTAAAGAATCTGATCCCTACTTCCCACCAGGGCACTTGAAGTGAGCTACAAACTGGAGCCCCTGCCAGGGAAGAAGGGGAGTGGGGATCCACGTTGGGAATCCAAGGTTGTCAAAGAGTGGGGAAGTAGTCTACTCTAAATCATGCCAGGCGGGTGCAGAGCCCAGGAGACCCCTGAGGGCAGCCATGTCCTTTTCCTTCTTGGGAGTGGGAGGAGATCAGCAGTTGCCTCCTATTCACCAAGAGGCTGCAGGAGAAGAGGCACTGGGGGAAGGCTGCTGAGGAGGCAGCAGACCCAACCCCCAAGGAGTGCGCCACAGCCGTTTTTGCCACCATGGCGGCAGCAGTATCAACAATGCATTTCTTGGAGGGTGGATCTGCTGCCCCTGTGCCCCCTGTTGCCGTGAGTGGGCCAGCCCTGCCTCCCACAACTCTTTACACATCATTGAGTCAGGAGAGAGGGGTCTTTTGCTGTCACACTCATCTGGGGCCATATATATGTGTGCGCACAGAACATACAAAATGCAGTCAAGTCGTAAAATGTAGCTTTCTTCTCCTTAAAAGCAGTGCTCACAGCACTTGAATGAGATCCCTCCCCTAAGGTTTTATTTCATAATGGTTTTATCTTATTCGTAGATTTTTAATTTTAAAATTGAATTTTAACATTGTATTAATCTGCGTTTTAACTACAGGTAGGTAGCCGTGTTGGTCTGAGTCGAAGCAAAATAAAAAAATTCCTTCAGTAGCACCTTAAAGACCAACTAAGTTTTTATTTTGGTATGAGCTTTCGTGTGCATGCACACTTCGTCAGATGCGTTTTAACTTAATTGTTTCTTTTATATTGTGTTGATATTATTTGTTGTTAGCCGCCCTGAGCCCGGTCTTGACTGGGAAGGGCGGGGTATAAATGAAATATTATTATTATTATTATTATTATTATTATTATTATTATTATTATTATTATCCTTGATTCAAATTTAAAAGAAAGGAAGGCTCCTGAAAGGGCAGGCAGAACAGGAAGAGATCCAGGAGGTTTCCACTGAGGTCCTGGAGTTTCCTCTTCAATAACTTTCCTTTTCCAAAAGTCCTCACTAGCCCGCCCCATAAGCAGATTGTTTTCAATCCTGGGGACTAAATTAAATGTTTCAGTTTCTTCACTGAAGCCACCTAAGACTGCTTCCATTTCACAACAACTAGGAAGCAGGCATTTTGGAAATCTTTTACTTTGAACCTATACAGACAGACAGCCAAACTATTCAGGAAGGACCTTTGATCTTGGGGTAACTTGGTTGTGTGCATCATCTTGCTAAGTTATAAGGGGCACAGATGTTGGATGACATTTGTTGGGTAACAATGTCTTTAGTCAACTTCCATTATTATTATTATTATTATTATTATTATTATTATTATTTGTATACCACCCTATACTCACCGGTCTCAGGGCAGTTTACAAGATAAAATCACAATATAAAAACACAAAACGCATAATTAAAACAAAAACAAACAAAAACACTCTTGTGAGGTGGCTCTGCTCACAGAAAGAGACAGCCCTGATGTATCTCTGGCCTGGGTCCTGCCATGTCCCCCTTTCCCACCCGCAACATCCATGTGTTAGGCAAGAACTCCTGAGCCAGGGAAGACTATGTGTCTGAGCCTACCCACTTCCCAGGAAAGCATAGAGCAGGCATCCCCAAACTTGGGCCCTCCAGATGTTTTGGGCTACAATTCCCATCTTCCCTGACCACTGGTCCTGTTAGCTAGGGATCATGGGAGTTGTAGGCCAAAACATCTGGAGGGCTGCAGTTTGGGGATGCCTGGCATAGAGGTTTGCATGTAGAGTCAGACATCCAGGGATGTGGCAGGGGACTCTGTGGAACTTAGGTCCGAGCCAGCAGCCCACCTGAAGGCTTTTATGAGGGAGTGTGGGGTGATGGTATTGTGGCACCATGCTTGGTGGTGTTGAGGGCTTCTTCAGTAATATGAATGTTTAATGGGCTTTGTCAAGCAGAAGCATTTTTCTGAGGCATCCATATGATATGGATATCAGATACATTGAAAGGAGGAGTATAAATGCCACCATTTAATCTGTAAACTGCCTTGAGTCCAGTCAGGAAAAAAAAAACAGAAAACAGACAGACAGACAGACAGACAGACAGACACAAAAGGACTAAATGCACTCATGTATTGTTGATTTTTTAAATGTGAGAATTCATTATTTAGATGATATTGCTAAATAAATAAAAGAGCCAATTTTGTGCTTTTTTACTTGTGCAGAAGGTTGTTGGACTATATATTCTGCTGGAGTAACCCTGATTTGCAATGCACCTGTCTTTGCTCCAGTATAGTGAATAGAGTTCTTATCACAAGGATTAGAGGTTTTTTGCCATAAAGTTCTGAAGACAATTCTTGGCATCAAAAGCTCCACTTGTGACTAAGCCTTTAGCAATTAGAATATTGTGGTTAATTCCATCTGACATAGCAAAAGCCACTATATGTTTCACTTTACTTTCCCCCCTGGTATGTAAGGATCTTTCGAAAGCCCCTAAGGAGGGTGCAACCCAATTGCTCCTCTTTAAGTGGAATTGCAAAGGAGAGGGGTGGGTGCATGATTGTGCCTTCCTCTTCACAGGGATTACGTACTTCCTTTGTGGCCTAGAGGTTTGGCTGGGCAATGCTAGAAGGAAATTAGTACCAGCATTTTTACAGAAATTAGCAAGTAACAATTAGGCATGGGGGAGAATTTTGAGTCACATTTTAAGGTGAACCTTTCTAATTCACAATGACAGAAACTAGAAGCTGTCAGCGTGTGACAATGGCCACACCCTGGGAACATCTGGCTTAACCAGATGAAGGCAGCTGGTGGGTCTTAAGGGAAGTTAGGACTTCTCCTGCACACGAAGACAGGCTCCAGCAGATTGGGACCAAGAGTTGGTCGAACGGCCAGAGATGTAGTTTCTGCACGTGATGTAGAGGGAAATGAGGGGCAGATGAGGCTCATCAACCTGGGAAGGTAGCCCATCAGGGAGAATGAAAACTCTGATCCTAAACCTCTGCTGCTTTGCAGGATATCTTTGGGAGAAGATAAGGCTAAGGAGTAAACCTGACACAAATCCAGAGAGGAGTTCCTAAGGCAGTTGGATGGTACCTTGGACGGCTCCTTCTGGCAACTCCTGCAGCCAAGCTGGCGCCAAACGTCTTGCTCTGCTTTCCTTTGGGCTTAGTCATGCTGGCCACATGACCCGGAAACTGTACGCCGGCTCCCTCGGCCAGTAAAGCAAGATGAGCTCTGCAACCCCAGAGTCGTCCGCGACTGGACCTAATGGTCAGGGGTCCCTTTACCTTTACTTTTACATTAGTGAGGCGATCTCTTTATATCAGAAGTGATCTGTGCGCTTCGTGCATGTGCAGAAGTGCTCTATCGGTGCTTCGTGTACGCTATCGCCGCTCGGGTTAAGTACTTTTCGGGGTGCGAATGGCACCCCGCAACCAATTAAGTACTTAACCCGAGGTACCACTACAATACTGTCTTATTTATTTTATAGTACAGTACATTGATTATTGCCTTCATTTTATGGATCAATGGTCTTGTTAGACAGTAAAATTCATGATAAATTGCTGTTTTAGGGGGTGTTTTTCATCGTCTGGAACGGATTAATCCACTTTCCATTACTTTCAATGGGAAAATTCGCTTCAGGTTAAGTACGGAACTTCCGGAACCAATTAAGTACTTAACCTGAGGTACCACTGTATTCTAAAAGTCATATAGTTGTTTATTTCCTTGACATCTGAAGGGAGGGTGTTCCACAAGAAGGGTGCCACTATCAAGAAGGCCCCCTGCCTGGTTCCCTGTAACCTCACTTTTCACAGTAAGGGAATCAGCAGAAGACCTTCAGAGGAGGACCTCAGTGTCTGGGATGAACAATGGGGGTGGAAACGCTCCTTCAGGTATACTGGGCCGAGGCCGTTTAGGGATTTAAAGGTCAGCACCAACACTTTGAATTGTTCTCGGAAACACTGTGAACCAATGAAGATCCTTCTGGACTGGCTGCTTCCCGTCCCCAGTCTAGCTGCCGCATTTCCGGGTCACCTTCAAAGGTAGCCCCACATAGAACGCATTTCAGTAATCCAAGCGGGAGATAACCAGAGCATGCACCTCTCTGGCAAGACAGTCCACGGGCAGGTAGGGTCTCAGCCGGTGTACCATTTGGAGTAGGACACAGAACTGACCTCTGCATCCATGGACAGCTGTAGGTCCAAAATGACTCCCAGGGTGCGCACCTGGTCCATCAGGGGCACAGTCACCCCATTCAGGACCAGGGAGTCCTCCACACCCACCCACCCTCTGTCCCCAAAACAGTACTTTTGTCTTGCCAGGATTCAACCTCAATCTGTTAGCCGCCATCCAGGCACTCACACAGTACCTTCATCACCTTCACTGGTTCTGATTTAAAAGAGGTAGAGCTGGGTATCATCTGCATATTGATGAACACCCAGCCCAAACCCCCTGGTGATCTCTCCCAGCGGCTTCATATACAGTGGACGCTTGGGTTGCAAACATGATCCATGCGGGAGGCACGCTTGCAACCTGCAGTGTTCGCAACCCGCATCTGTGCACATGTGGGTCACGATTCAACACTTCTGCGCATGCGCAAAGCACAATTTAGCATTTCTGTGGATGCATGAGCACCAAAATCCAGAAGTGACCCGTTCCGGGACTTCCAGGTTCGGCGCAGTGTGCAACCTGAAAACGCACAACCTGAAGCGGCCGTAACCTGAGGTATAACTGTAGATGTTAAAAAGCATGGGAAGAGGATGGAGAGCCCTCAGGCACTCCACAAATCAGAGCCCAGGGGTCTGAACACTCATCTCCCACCACTGCTTTCTGGACATGGCCCAGGAGGAAGGAGCGGAGCCACTGTATAACAGTGTCCCCAGTTCCCAGCTCCTCTAGATGGTCCAGAAGGAAGTCACGATTAATGGTTTCAAAGGCCGCTGAGATATCCAGCAGAACCAGGAAACAGCTTTCACCTTTGTCCTAGCCCTCCGGAGATCATCAACCAGTGTGACCAAGGCAGTTTCAGTCCCCTGATGAGGCCTGAATCCCAATTGGAAGGGATCCAAGTGGTCCACATCCTCCAGGTGTACCTGGAGTTGTTCAACAACCACCCAAAAGCCTTTAACAGGAGCGATCAGCAGCCCTGGGGAGCTGCAGCAATAGACTCCCAGCATCAGTATCACTGTTGTATATCAGAAGGGGCAGCAAGGTTATGAATGTGCCTGCAGAAGAGACAGATTGACTCTACCAGTATCCTCATGCAGCCCTGATCTTGCGGGCCCTGGTGCCTCTGCCCCTTGCCATCCCAACTTTGTGGAGAAGAATCAGACACAACACAATACTTTGTGTCAAATAAGGTCACAACTTGATTGTAAGAGGTTTGGCATAGGCACTGGGTATAACAAATAACATCCAGCCCACCTGCTGGAAGTAGAACTTCTGGGGTCAGCCCTGAGGCGAGGAGGTCCCATAGGAATATTCCCATGGGATCGCCATCTTGAGGAGTGCTAAGGCCCGAGCCCCCACTTGGGCGTCCAGACAAAAGCATCTTCTCCTGGATATCCTTACTCATGGAGGGGCAGGCAGAGGCTCACAACCTCCCCTCCAACCAAGACCAAGGCTTATCCAATGCCTAAATTGTGAGAACTGCGTGTGGAGGGAGAGAGGGGCCCTTTTAAATACCCAAGGAGTGGGCCTAGTGAAGCCAGCTGGCTCAGTTGGGCCTGGCCCCCGGGGAATGCCTGCCTCGAATCCAACTTCCCAGCTGGCACAGAGGCCCATTTGGCTCCACGTTGGCTGGGAACCCCCTACAGCATCTGCTGAAATCTGTATAAATCAAGTTACAGGTAGGTCTGACGTGTTGGTCTGACGTAGTCGAAAGAAAAAAAAAATCCTTCCAGTAGCACCTTAGAGACCAACTAAGTTTGTTTTACCTATGACAAATTTAGTTGGTCTCTAAGGTGGGTCTGTTTCTACATGCACTACAGAGTGTTGTTTTGGGAAAATCTTTTAACCAAGACTATATTGTCCCTCATTGTCACACATGATGCCTTAAATGTAGATCTGAAATTCAGATACTTGCATTTTAAGCAGAGGATTTTAAATCAGGCATTCATGAATACAATTCTACAGAAGATAACCAAGACACCTCTGCAATTTTTCTTAAAATTTCCATTATGCACAAAATAGTTTTCAAAATACAATGGGATAGGAAATTAATGGATATTTATTTTTAAAGGTGCTTTGTGGATCCGTTTAGCTCAGCCTCATGTGCTAAATTCTTGTGCTACATATTTCCAAAATGCACATTGTGCATTGCCAGCTAGGGCTAGTATGTCTTCCCAAGCCTAAACCGAGTCAAGTTGAGTAATTTTACAGTCATGTGAACTGAAGAAAAGAACATCTCTCAGAATGATTTCCTCAAGCTTCCGATATTACTGTTGGGTTCAAAAATATGCTTTTACTATTTTGAAAGTTGGTAAATCCATCAATAAACAGCCTAGGGTATGAATCTGGGATCTGAGATAAGTGCATTATTCGGACCTGGACCTAGAAGTTCCTGGATTAAAGTAGAAATCTAAAAGCATGTGGAACAAAAATTGTTAGGGAAAGAAATCACAGCCTGGAGATACAGGGAAATCTAATGGAGAAATATCAGAGTATGTAAAAAGAAGTGGTGAGTACTATTTATGTGTGTGTGTAAAAGATTTTAGTTGCCTGGGGAGAAATAATGGACTCATGCAAAGCCAGAGAACTTAGCAGAAGTAAACTTCACATGTAGAGGTGTGTGTGTGTGGGATTCCTCCCCTTTCAACTATGTTAATGCAAAAGGAGAATAGGATCTGAGGCACATGACTAAGTCCAGATGGCATAATCCACCTTCCAAAATGAAACAGCTCCTCCCACAGAAACATATCACATTCACTTTTTAAAAATTACTTCTCAAATACATCCATTCAAATATAAGTTTCATGGTCTTAAAACTTAGCAGTCCATGCAGGTTCTCCACAGACAGGTTTGTGAGGCTGGTGGAAGAGCTTTACTTTCTTTTTCCCTTATGTATGAAAAAAGGGAGACCAGGTTTCATCAAATGTATTCCCCTTTATAACCCCGTCTGCAACTCTTCTAAGCACAGTTAGTCATTCTGAACAACATTAGCTGTATCCCAACATTCAAATTTAAGTTCCATCAAACTCTGTTCTGAGAATTAGATGAAAAATGACATCCCTATTATTGATTCCTGTTTATTTTAATTAAAAGTTGATTATATGGCTGTAAACTGCTTAGAAGCCATTTTGGCATAAAAGTGGTATAGTAATCAATCAATTAATATCACATTTATTATTTCCATCCACATCACAGTTAAGGATACAAAATGCTTCTTGGTTTTTACAACACCTATTTTCACAATGACTCTGTGAAGTAGGTCAGAGATATAGAGGGAGGGAGGGAGAATTACTTGAGGCCGTTCAGCTTCTGATCTTCATGACAAAAAAAAGGGATGTGAAGATATGATCAAATGCCAGAGGTAGATGAGAGACCTTTCCTTAAGTAAACTAACTTCCCCATCTATCCAAAATTATGGGATATGCAAGAAGGAAAGATGATGGAATCATAGAATTTTAGTGTTGGGAGATCCTAACCCCCTCTAATGCAGGGGTCACAGCTAAAAAAATCCCAGACAAATGACCACCCAAACTTGGTTGAAAAAACCTCCAAGGAAGGAGAGTCCACCACCTTCTGACATGGTATGTTCCATTGTCAAATAGCTCTTTACTGTCAGAAATGGCTTCCTTTAGTCAGAATCTCCTTTCTTGTAACTTGAAACCATTGATTTGGGTCCTACCCTCTGGAGCTGCAGAAAACAAGCTTGCTCCACCTTCCATGTGACAGCCCTTCAGATAACTGAAGCTGGCTATCCTTTCACCCATTCCTACTCCTGTCTTCAGCACTCATAACAGTTACAGGTCGGGTCTTAACCCTTTTGGAGTAGTCAAAACAAAATTAAAAAATTCCTTCCAGCAGCACCTTAAAGACCAACAAAGTTTTTTTATTTTGGTATGAGCTTTCGTGTACATGCACACTTCTTCAGATACACTGAAACAGAAGTCCCCAGAAGCTTATATGTAGAGAACGGGTGGGGAGGGGTATCAATCAGAGGGGTGGTGGAAATGGGTGATTGACTGACTGATAGCTGTTGATGACTGTAAACGGCTGCAAATGGTCTTGCATGAAAAAGCAAGGGGTGAGATGGCTGAAGATTGCTTTATCATGTATAATGAGATAAGAATCCAACGTCTCTGTTCAAACCAGGTCTCTCCATTTGGAGTAGGTACAGTAGCTCTTTAGCTCTTTTGGAGTAGGTAAAGGGATCCCTGACCATTAGGTCCAGTCGTGACCGACTCTGGGGTTGCGCGCTCATCTCGCATTATTGGCCGAGGGAGCTGGCGTATAGCTTCCAGGTCATGTGGCCAGCATGACAAAGCCGCTTCTGATGAACCAGGGCAGCACATGGAAACGCCGTTTACCTTCCCGCTGTAGCGGTTCCTATTTATCTACTTGCATTTTGACGTGCTTTTGAAATGCTAGGTTTGCAGGAGCTGGGACCAAGCAACGGGAGCTCACCCCGTCACAGGGATTCGAACCGCCGACCTTCTGATCAGCAAGCCCTAGGCTCAGTGGTTTAACCACAGCACCACCTGGGTCCCATTTGGAGTAGGTAGCTTTTAATTATTTGTAAGTAAACAATATCCTCGCTGGTTTTCACATTTTCTATCCCTTAGGGAACACTTTCCACATGAACCTTTCTTGCTAAGGAAACCTTTCCTGCTTGTCTCCTTAGTCAGAAGTCAGACCACCAAGTGACCCACACTGGCTGCCTTGCTTTGTCTCGTCTGTGTGGTCCAGAATCCAACATCAGCTGATCTTCAAGCACCTGTGCACGCTTCATCTGAACATGATTCCTAGGCTGTCTTTGACCATATCATCCACCAAGACAGCCTTTAATGCACTTGAACAGAGTTTGAAAATCAGTGCCTTAACTTAACTGAAAAAAGTAAAACAAAGAAATTGCACTGCACTCTGAAGAAATGTGCAAAATTAGCTTGTCACTGAGAGAATTCTTAAGTTTAAGCATTATAAAAGACAACCACCCCAAGATCTTACACTTTCATTTGGAATTTCCTAACTTAAGCTATTGTCCTGCTTTAATTACATTTCTTGCTCATCCTCAGAGCACAGGAGATACCTCTAGGTGCTCATTATTGTTTTATGGGCTTTCCTATAACCAAGTATTTTTAGAGCTATGTGAGTTCTGGTGCTCAGTTTGTGTCCCTGTATAAGGTTATCAGCACAATTCTACATGCAAATGCAATCAGAAGGAAAACTCATATAAGCAAGGCAAACTTTCTCACTATGATTCAACAGAATTAACAAGACTGTCCACTTAACTATACTTCGGCTGTTGTTGATTATGCTTGCTGCTTCAAATTGACCTCAACATCATTAAGATGGAATGCTCAGACTGGCAATCAAGCGAAATAAAGTTCTCAAGTTGAAATATCACATTATTGCAACACAATAGCTAAGACCTCCTCCCCTCCCCCCACAGATGCTAGTAAAGCACTGTTTTAGATAACCAAGCACTATATTAAGTTCATCTTGTTGCTCGCAGAGAAAAATGGATTTTTTTGGACCATTTGCAAACCTGCACAGTCTGAACACTTAAAATCACTGCTCTGAATGCCCCTTTCTCTCCACTATCAAAACTTTTGCATTCCTTCCCCTGAATTTATGCATCTTTCGCTTACATTGTGCATCAAGAAAGGGCAGCCAATTTAAGTAATTTTGCCTTTTTCTCTCAGCATACAAGGTCATTAATTGCTATTGGGACCTTCATAAACCCTACTCTGCTGATGGGGTGAGAACTCTATTGTTAAATGTATTATGGCAGGGCTGTCTTTGGAGATTGCCTGCTTGATTGCTTTGTAAAGGCCCAATGGCACACAGCAATTAAAATCCATAGACCTTTATAACCCTACTGATGTTTTATGGGCCTTTTTGTGTCCTTTGGTATAGTTTACCATTTGTGTGTTTCCCAATGGGTCGTCTTTTCAGAACTCAGAGTGGGATTTTCTTTTTCCAGAGTGATAAAGCTAGTTATACATCATGTGAAAGGTTAATGACTATTTTCAAAAAGAGCATATGCTTAAAGTCATAGGGTGAAAGTTATAGGAAAGAGCTATTATGCAAAATCGCAGACCACTTTCTCATTTTCTGAGTTGTAGGATACCTATGCTTGTCATGTGTGGACAAGGTAAATCAAGGAGCTATTTTTAAATGTCTGCACTAGCAAGGAAGCAGTGCAACTAACTACTTCATGTTTGACAAAACCACAATAGGTCCATTGGACTCTAAGAAATATGACTAGCATCCTTTGTGCCTTTATATATGTGTGTCCATAGTCCCTTTGTGGCAGAAATGATGAAACATTCAGAGTCAGTTAAATTGTGGTGTCAGATATCTAGTGTTGGAAACTGAAAAGCTAGTAAACTCCAGGTTCTGTCCTGGTTCTGGCCTTGCCCTATGTGGTTCATATTGGCTGCACATATGACCTGCTAGATTTCCATTGTTTCCACCACCTTCTCTGACCCACACAGACCTCATTTGAAAAGAGTATACTTTATCAGATTTGGACAGTCTACTTGTATTGCATTGTTCCTGGGCCAGCATTCACATTATGAGATCTAAATCTCATGTTTATCTATGCCCTGCTTTGGCTAATTGGCACCAAAGGTAGCATACAGTGGTACCTCGACTTACGAATGACTCGACGTATGCAAGTTTCAAGTTATGAATAGAGCTCCGTCCGCCATTTTGGATGCGGCGCAAATAGGATTTTTTCGACTTACGTATTTTTAATAGGGGTTGCTTCGACTTATGTTTTTTTTTATTCCCCCCCAATAGGCTTCTACTTACGATTTTTTTGTCTTACAAAGGTCCATTCGGAACGGATTAAATTCGTAAGTCGAGGTACCACTGTACAAGTATCCTTTATTAATGCAAGATATAAACTTCTGAGCCTTAATGGACCTTTTGACCATCTGCTGGCTGAAAGTCTGAGTTGTTTATCATAAAGAAGACTGAGAATTCTTCAGTGTAGGTTTCCTTTCAAAGATGGGGGGGGGTAGGGTGAAGTCTCTGAAATGTCACAAAAATTTCTGGATTTGCCTTGTGCCTTCTGTAACCTCACAAGGCTACATGGGAGTTCATATATCAATGTGTATTTTTTAATGTGCTAATGAGATTTTCAGGAAAAATACCCAGGTGTTTCTGTACCATAAAATATTTCTTCCTTTGAAACTAATATAGAGCATGCACCAATTGACTAGCCTGGGCCTCTGCAGCTACCTTAGTGGCATCAAAACAGTGTCCTGTCCCATGCTCATCTATGTATCTCACTTCTCTTAATTTTTTTTAAGCCCTGTCACTGATTTGTGTTTCCAAAAGAATAAATAAGCAAATTCACCACTGAGCATCTGAATACCCTTGAGTTCAAATCTCATGTGAAATATTTATATTGGACCAAAAATTGTGGATATGTATTGACCACAATATTCAGTTAGGCTCACTGTCTGGTGCTTCAGAAAACAGTGCATCTCAGGCTGAAGTGCTTTAGAGGCTGTACAGGGTCTGTGTCTGCTTCTCATGCCTCTTCCCCCTGCCCCCACCTCTGGCAAATCTACTAAAAGTGTAGATAGTCAAATGGAATAAAAGGCCTAAAGAAGTAAGTTGGACAGTAACTGGAAAATGGTTGGCGTGCCTTTAAATCCCACCATAACTTGTGCTAACATTTGCTACTCAGCAGAAAATAATTTCTGAAAGAGCAAGAATAAATGAAGAGAAAGCATATAATATTCAGGATCGTATTGATTCCTCCCCCATTGCCCAGAAAGAACTCCTCCCCCCTTTCTCATCCTGGCATTTTACTTATATAATAGGGGGTCTTTTTCTCTTCTTTTTAATAATCTCCACTTTGATTTTGGATGCCTTATACAGATCCCACTTCACTTCAGACAAATAATCTTTCAGAGGCATCTTGCTCTGATTCAGAATTCAGGATTCACTCAAAGTCACCCAAGTTTTCATGCAATCAAAAACATACAAACATAAAAATTAACAAACAATAACAAAACATAGCTCACAACAGAGCAAAATAAGTGTTTTATGAATTGGTGGCAGCAAAAGGCAGTGTTACTCATTTTGGACTACTGAGAAGCAAATAGGTTATTTCCATCTAACAAACCAAAACAATCTTTTAGTGACACTGTGAAAGTGGCAGCATATGGCTCCAAATTTATTGAGTTGCAATGATTTCCATAAGAGATTTGTACAGATTGCAAGTAAATAATAGATTTTTGTCCCCCCTAAAAATGTGAAACATATAAGTCACCCTGGCCATTTGTAGATCCAGCTGAGATCTGCCTATTCTATGCATCATCACAGTAAATAGATGTCCTTTTACCCAGATAAGGTGCTCAGATAGTTGAACATCCCCATTCTGTTCAGCTGGGTGCTATGGGGGAAAAAAAATCCTCTGAAAACAATGCCATGGAAAATGATGTTTTGTAAACTTCCCTGGAAGGGTATTTGTGTGTGATATTTTTTAAAAAAATAAAAAGTTTCAATAATCACATTATTAAATAAATTAAATAAAAGGTGGAACTAAGGGTCTGAATTGCTTTGCAAAGCTTCTCTTGTGACAATAAGTGACCTCACAATCCACAGAGAACACTTTGTTTCCCTGGGAAACTGGGCATAGCTGCCAAGTTTTCCCTTTTCTCGCGAGGAAGCCTATTCAGCATAAGGGAAAATCCCTTTAAAAAAGGGATAACTTGGCAGCTATGGAAACTGGGACAATTTGATGTAGGACTTGGGGAGCCTCTGAATAAGAACTATACAATGCTGTTCCTTACAAACCAACTTCTGTAACTCCAAGGGCATGGGGCAACCTCTTGAGGCAACAGAAAGGTTACCTTGGACCAAATTTAGCTCAATATGCCTTTGAAGAGCTTCAGGTCCATGGCCCCTGGCATGCAGTCAACCGTCCAAGTCACCTAGGCCTTTTAAAGCTGTTATTATTCAGAGGGAGTTGGCTGGTGGTGATGATACTTCCTCACATAGGTATCTTTTATGACTGCGGACTTAGAAAAGTGGCGCCGTGGCCTCTACCTCCTTCCTGCAGCAAGTTTTACTTCCCAGCATTTAGCTCCCTGGGCTTCCAAAAGAAAAGAAACTCCTGTGACCCTCAAATAAAAGATGGCTTTTTGCCTTGGCAGACCTTTGTAATTCAGATTGAACATTGAGTTTGAGTTGTTGGCCCTTGCTCCGTGCAAAAAGTTAACTAGTGATAATAGCACCATTTGCACAGTTGCTCTTCCATTCGCAATATGTGGCAGTGGGCTGAAGGTGACCCATTTGGAAGGGTGTTGTTACTGCTTTTCTCAGGTGGATTGAGACACACGCTTGTGACAGAAAAGTACAACTGAGGTGCACTTGTGGGATCAATATACATTTTAAAGGAAAATATAGAAGAGGCAGGCATGGTGAATTTTTCTGCAGTGTTTTGAAATGAGAGCATTAGTGAGCGATTGTTCAGTTTTTCAGCAGTGCTGTGTGAAGGTGCTAAAGCACAGGTTTGGGGTTAGCACGGAGAAGGGATGGGGAACCTGTGGCCCTCAGGCTTTATTATATGGTCCTAAATCAAATCCTGCGTACCAAATGGAGCTGATAAATAGCTGCCCTGGACACAGAATTAATCTGCACCTCCATGGACAGCTGTGAGTCCAAAATGACTCCCAGGCTGCGTAGGGGCACAGTTACCCCATTCAGGACCAGGGAGTCCTCCCCACCTGCCCGCCTCCTGTCCCCCCAAAACAGTACTTCTGTCTTGCCAGGATTCAACCTCAATCTGTTAGCCACCATCCATCCTCCAACCGCCTCCAGACACTCACACAGGACCTTCACTGCCTTCACTGGTTGTGATTTGAAAGAGAGGTAGAGCTGTGTATCATCCACATAATGATGAACACCCAGTCTAAACCCCCTGATGATCTCTCCCAGCGGCTGCATGTAGATGTTGAAAAGCATTTGTTTTTGCTGTTGACCTGTGCCTGACTTCAGCCCTGACAGATACCCATTGAAGCACACTCAATATCAGGGTGGTGGATTGTGTGGCCCTCCAGATAATGTACAACTCCCTTCAGTCCCCCTGACCATACTATTGGGATTTGGAGTCCAGTAACATTTGAAGGACCATAGCTCTGTTTTAAAAGGCACAGCTGGAAGGGGCAAATGACAAGAGGAAGCTTGTAACAATCCACAGCATGTTACTAAAATGTGAATTAGCCTGTGCACTCATGGGAATGCAGTAATGTGGCACTTTGTCCTCGTCAAAGCAAAGTAATAGAACAGGGAGATAATGAATGATTTCTTAGCTCAGTAATTATAGAATGTTATATCTACTTTTTTTAAAGTCCCAATTCTATGCTTATTATTACTGCAGCCATGCACAATGACCTCTCACCTTGCAAATGAGCAGCTGGTGTGTGTGTGTGTGTGTGTGTGTTTCAAAATGCTGCTCACATATTTAAGGTAACCACAACCGGTTTCAAAGCACCACTGGGACTTGCTCCATGCATTCAGTGGCACAGGGCAAGGAGTGGCATCATGATGGCAGGCTCTGCTTGCACCCTAAACACATTTTGATACACAACTCATATGTGAATGACCGCTCCCCACATCAAATGGGGGGCACCTTTTGTGTAATCGCGTGCAGCCCCCCGGATCCCAGTGTGGCTCCTGGTAGTTTGGACTGGCTCCGCCCTCCCCAGGCTGGATACCTGGAGGTCTCCGCCTACCCCAGCCAATCACCCAATCCCGCCTGGGGAGGCATTGCCAGGGGGTTGTCCAGGTAAGGGGAGGGAACGCCCTGCCCACACAACAGAAGGTGAATCTTACCTGCGAAGCGGCAGTCGGCTCCAGAGCTTCTCCCACCCTCCCCTCCCTCAGTTAAGTCATCTTTTGCAGATTAACATCTTCTCCACAGGTACGCAGGTGCTGCTACGTCAGGTTCGCTGTTGAAGGGCTGGAAAGGAATTTTCCTGCATTGGCAGGTTTTGCCTTTCCCGTATTAAAACGTCACAACTTTGGCGGTTTCAGGCCTTGGGCAGAATCCTTTAGTCTATCTTCCTAAGGGGGGGGGGGCGTGAAGCGGTGACCCATGCCCCCCTTGCGGCGGTGATACCAGGGTTCCCTGTTAAAGGGGTCTTGAGGGGAGGCATTGGCCATACGCCGAGAGGTTGTCATTGCTCTCCCCTCCAATGGCAGCAAAACGGGGGACGGGCTCTCTGCTTGAACACATGTTCTCCAGAGCCAGCCCAATCCCCACACTTTCTAGATAACCCTGAAGTCTCCCAGAACCCCGGCTGGGGACTGGGAAGGATAAACACCCAATACCTGAGCCAAGGTCTCCCTACATCTGAAACTTAATAAAGATGTGGCCAATTTTAATCCCATAGCACATTGTCTTGAGTCATTATTCCACTCAGGGGTCGCCTGGGGTTGGGGGGGGGGGACTCTGCCTGCCCATGCAAATGCTTACTGAATCACAGGCATCCAATGAACATTCCCTTCCAATGCTACAGTTCTATGAGTCAATGATCTCAACTACATTCCTTGACTCTAGCTTGCTCTTACAACACACAGTAGAAATGGAATTAACTCTGGACTACGGCAGAGGTTTTTAAACTGTGGTTGCCAACCTGGCACCCAGAAATCTCCACATAGTTGCAATTGGACCTGTGCCAGGAAAAAAATGCACCTGGTGCCCAGGAAATTTTGAACACTGCTATACACCCTTGAAAAGTTCTCTGTATCCTCCATCAAGAGAAGCAAGAGCCAACTGCTACTGGGCTTTGGTCTTAAAACAACACAGTTCCTGACATTTCAAAGTAGGTACTCCATTATCACAGAACATGTTCAATGCATCCATTTGTTCATGCGATCCCAGAACAAGTCTTCTAACATAAAGGTATCATCTACCAAGCAGCAGAGGTTCTTACACGTGTGGCTTTCCTCTAGCAATAAGTCACATGGTATATTATTTGCAGCCTGAATAGCTCGTTAGCTCTAAGATGAATTTCCTATACAGTAAATGTGTTTGTCCTTAAATGAATTTTTGAAAGCAAATGGTAAAAATGTGCATTTGCTCACAGTAACTAAAACTAAAATGAAACTCTTCAAGTCCTGAATCAGTGGGTGCTTCACTAACAGAACAGAGAGCAATTACAAAATGTTCACTGAGGTTAAATACAGTGTTTTTTTCTTGGGGGACACAGGGGTATGCCTACCCCTAAACATTTTGTGCTGCCCTGACCAACTGACGGATTGACATGCCAGCTGTCTCTGCAGTAGCAATGTGGACTGGAGCTCCGTCATTCTCCCCACCGGTGCCCGGGGAGGGGAGTCTGGGGCGGCTGCGGTGGAGATAACGCCACTGCTCACCCCTCCTCGCTCAAGCTGACCCCGCTGTCATCATCGCTGGAGGCCTTCCCATCCTCTCAGCGCCACCACCACCTCGAGTCCCTCATCTGGGGGTTGGGGGGAGCAGCCAAAATGAGAGTACTCCTAAACATTTTTAAAGAAAAGAACACTGTATATAGAGATATAGAGATAGAGATAGAGTGAGGCAAGTTTCCCTGTGAATTCACTGCGGTTGTAGTTTATCAGTCATTGATGTAAGGTGTTTCATTCATCATAGGTGTATTCTACCAAATGACAAGTCTCCAAGGGGTATTCAGTTAGTTGATCTGAAAACAGCTTTAGCGTGGGCTCATTCATCTGTCAAACTATAACAAGATTTGTAATTATGGAAGCACTTTGGGTGAATAGCTTCCACGTCCTGGAGACTGGCCACTTGCCTGTTCTGAATGTGGTTGTGCTCCGTCTGAAGGAGAAGTTGGGTGCCTTGTAGGCACTCCTGGATTGGTTGCTTGAGACTCACGTTACATCGGTGTGTAGGATTCTTGGATTACATCAACTGTGACCTTGTGTTTTTGGATTAGGATAGTTTGTCTGTGGTGGTTCAAGCACTGATAACCTTGATGACAATCATAATGTGCTCACCCCTGAGGCTGGTATAGAAACTGTGGCTGGTGTAGAATTTGACAGCCTGGTTTTGTTATTTGGTGTTAACTACAGACCCAGGTGGCGCTGTGGGTTAAACCACAGAGTCTGGGACTTGCTGATCAGAAGGTCGGCAGTTCGAATCCCTGCAACAGGGTGAGCTCCCGTTGCTCGGTCCCAGCTCCTGCCCACCTAGCAGTTCGAAAGCACACAAAGTGCAAGTAGATGAATAGGGACTGCTCCAGCGGGAAGGTAAATGGCGTTTCCGTGCGCTGCTCTGGTTCGCCAGAAGCAGCTTTGTCTTGCTGGCCACATGACCCGGAAGCTGTCTGCGGACAAACGCCGGCTCCCTCGGCCTATAGAGCGAGATGAGCACCGCAACCCCAGAGTTGGAAACGACTGGACCTGATGGTCAGGGGCCCCTTTACCTTTACTGACAACATACAGCACCTGTGTTGAGGGAGCTACAATGAATGTCACTGTGCTGCCAAGCTCTTCCTATTAGTAGGGTATATAAACAACCCCAAGCCAATGTACTTACATTTATACCCCTACCTGATCTGTAATTTGCCACGGAGGCACATTTGGCAGTGCCTCACAGTGTTGTGGTGGTACCAGGGTTATGGAACTCTCTATCTACTGAAGTTATCTACATCAACTTAAAACTTTGTTATTCCAGCAAGCCTTCCTATGAAAATAAGTTATTGTTTTTACAGCAGTGTCAGATTATCTTTTTGGTATTTCTGTTTCTTTAATTATTCTGCTTGATTTTATTTGTAATGTTGTTTTGGTTTTAATGGTGAAGCATATGTATGATATGCAAAAACAAAACAAAACAAAAACACCCAAAGCAGAAATTAACACTAGTACTACCAATAAAGGTAAAGGGACCCCTGACCATTAGGTCCAGTCGTGACCGACTCTGGGGTTGCGCGCTCATCTCGCATTATTGGCCGAGGGAGCCGGCGTATAGCTTCCGGTCATGTGGCCAGCATGACAAAGCTGCTTCTGGCAAACCAGAGCAGCACATGGAAACACCGTTTACCTTCCCGCTGTAGCGGTTCCTATTTATCTACTTGCACTTTGACGTGCTTTCGAACTGCTAGGTTGGCAGGAGCTGGGACCAAGCAACAGGAGCTCACCCCGTCACAGGGATTCGAACCGCCGACCTTCTGATCAGCAAGCCCTAGGCTCAGTGATTTAACCACAGCGCCACCAATAACCCTTCCCAAATCTGGGAAATGAGCACAATATAGCCATGTGATTCAATACCTAGAAGTCAAGATAGAGAGCACTGAACATTCTCTGAAGTATTTTGGGCTGAGATCAAAAACCAGCTGCCAGTGTTACTTGTCAAAAGATGTCATCCAGATTAGGGCAAGTGTCATACCGCCTAACCACAAGGGAGAGGACAGAGCTTAGTAGCAAAGATGTACGAAGAAATTAAAAAGGACGAAAGAAATGTAAACTTTGACAAGAGTTTTGACAGGTAGTGTAGCTATGAAACAAAACTCAAATAAAAACACCTGACATGGTTTATTTGAGAGCTACACAATGTGCTGTCAATAGTCAAATAAGAAGTACCTAGTTTTAAAAATGCAATGGTGCCCCAGGGTTGCTTTTGTTTTATAGAAAACGTTGTAAGCAATTCAGGTTTGTGGGTTAATGGACTGGCAAGTGAAGGAACAGAGTGCTTTGGTCATGAATGCAAAAGGATTGTGTGCAATACTAAGATTGTGCTTTTCTCAGACTGGCAAGTATACAATCAAGCCTTGGTTATTTTCATGTGATGAAGTTGTGAGGTGGAGTTAACCAATGGTACGATGCAGTGCTGTGTGAATTAGAACTTTTATTTTATTTTATTTCTTTCAAGAGGTACAGCATAGTCTTCCCTAAAGTATGATTAAGAGAAAATAACCTCACTGGCGCAGTCTAGGGAATAAATGAATGAAATGTCCATGCACAGAAAATTCCACAAGAAACATTCAATATGGACCTGATCCGGGAAACTGGTAATCCTTATCTGGTGGTTCTGCTCCAGTTGTATATTTCCTCACAGAGCACAAAATTGCACATGATTACAGCAATTTACTCCATGGCATCACGTGTGTGTGTGTGTAGTATCAAAATGAACTGTCTTTCTGCACAACCATGTCTACTCAGAACTAAGTCCTACTGAATTCAACAGGGCTTACTCCCAGGTAGGGATTGAAGGACCTGTAGATTATGATTCATGGGTTTTTTTGTTTTTCCAATCTGCAATTCTCCACATTTCTCCACATTTCTGCGGCAATTTGCATTAAAAAACAACAGCATAAAAATACTTATGGAAACTCATCAGCATTTCATTGCAAATTTCTCCTAATAAACACATTTTTTGTATGCAGTTTTGACTAATGTACACATTTTGCAATCGATATTAAATAACAATGCCATTTTGTATGTTATAGTCACTAACATATGCATTTTTGTTAACATTGTTTGGATGGAGAACTGTACTGCAAAATTCAGATTATGGTGAATTCTGAAGGACAACTGTTTCCACTTCAAATATTGTTTCAGAAAGTACAAATTTGGTAGATCCACCTTAACAAAATCAAAGCTTAATAACTGGTATTTACTCTGGTATGACCCAGGAAATGGATTTATATATGTGCTTAAATATTAAGTATATATCTCTGAACACAGTTATATTTCATCACGAATGAAATACTTTGAGGAATTTCTGCAACAGCCTGTTCCAGCTATTACGGTATTTCAATGTACATAGAAGGAGAGTGGGATTGTGTGTTGTCCCCACCATCAACGTATGGTACTGAAGGTTGGAGTGAAGCCTAGTGATAAGCATTTCAATGCACATGTAACCCTACACACATTGTGAATTCTTCTCTTTGGTCCCTAATTGCATAGAAAGAATCCTACAGGAATTTTAAAGACAAGTGGCTGTGATCTAAAGGGTCCCTAGGAAGTGCACACCAACACTTCTCAGGCCTCTTCTACCATAGACAGTGCTATTTTTCTAGAAAAAGAGGTGCTGGAACTCACCCTTGTTCTCTTATACATAGTGGAGCCCACCTGAGAGGTGCTGGAACTGAGTTCCAGTGAGTTCCAGCTTAAAAAAGCCCTGAAGATGTCACACTGCATGAAAAGCCTTTCTTCAAAGTCAGAGAGAACCTCTGGGACAGTCCCTGGTTCAGTGTAGATACATACAGTTAGAAGAGGAAGGAGTGGAATCCTGGTGTGTGTGTAGAAGTCCTTGGATGTGCACAGTGGATGTCCAATTTCAAGTTTGGTTAGAACACTACTAATGCTTATTGATTAAAGAAAGGAACTGATTCTGTCATTACAAATTGTAAAATATACTGCTGTGCTGTAAATGATAGTATGGGCATCCAGTGCCTTGCTTTGTACCTGAGAATTGCAAAATGGTACATTTTTTAATGTTCATGCAATTAAACGGCCTGGTTAAAAACATTCTCTTTCTCTCTCTCTCTCCCCCCCCCCACCTGCTTCCTCCCTCTGCCTATTTCTCTCATGCACATGCCTGCACTCTCCAAGGAATCCAGAAGTTAAGCTGTCCAGGGCTAATTGTGATTTCATCACAGGAAACTGAGCAATTTTCACCCTCTTAAGAGACCCCAAGCTGCCTCATTAAGCATTCTGTGCTCCTTTGCTGTCTTCTGTTTCAGACTTCATACCTAGTGGGATCACTGACTGTGTTGTCACAGGAATTCTGCTGATGACTGTGCTCGGAATTTCCTTTTGTCCCTTAAGCAACACTAAGCTTTTTGGTCAACCGTCTGGCTGATGTAGCTGGTAGCCATGAGCTAATCAGAAATATACTTCAGAATCAGAAAGTGGTTCAGTCCAGATCTCAAAGTGCATTTGGACTGGCAGGATTTTTTTGGGGTGGGGGGTGGGGGTAGGGTGAGATGGGGTTGGTGCATTTTGCTGCAGGGAAATCATACAACCTTGCAGCTCATGCCTCTGTGCAATACACTCCCTGCATTCTTTGAACAAAGCTCCCTGAGCCTCATTAGAGAGGTGCAAGCTTGTGTGGGATTGATCTGGACCAAAGTCTCACCAATGTCCCACTTACTAGGCACCTTGATACCTTATTGATTTTGCCCGCTAATTCCTTTTAGCAGAAGCTAAACTTGATGTTTTCACAACCCCATAACATAGTTCCCTTTCCTCCTCCCCCTCCATCTCATCTTGCTTTTATTATCCACAACCTGTAAATTCAAAAGCATCCGGGGGGGGGGGCAGGGCTGGCAATTTTGTGTTATGAGAAATGACTTTGTTTCAGACTGCATTCATTTTGATCAGTGCATTTCTAAGTTCCCTGCCTTTGTTACAGAGTACGCTTTTGTAACTGGGTGGTGTCTGAGCCCTTGTTTAAAACACACACAAGATGGGAAGGGGATTGATGTTTGACAATAGAAAGGGAAAGACAGAGAGAGCTCACGTGCCAGTGGCTTCCCCAGAACATAAAAATTAAAAATGAAAGAAATAAAATTTTCATGAAGTGGTTTTCAGAATTCAAGCTTCTTAAATCTTACAGCCTGTTTATTACACTCTGGGTTGCACTTCCCCTATGTAGACAGTATGGATGGGGCACAGCTCAGAGGGAGAGCACCTGCCTTGCATGTAGAAGGGCCCAGCTTCAGTCCCTGGCAGCGCTGGGAGAGACCCTGGGGAGCTACTGTCAGTCAATGCAGACAGCACACCTTCGGACTCCAAATACAGACACTCAAAGCCCCACTCTAGTCTGGAGGGTTGGGGGGGGGATGACTCATAACAAAGGCAAGGAATGAGATCTGCTTTACCATCTATATACCTCTCAAATCTTCACACACTTGACAATAATCTTATTAATCAAGAAAACTCAAGGAAACTTTGATATGCTAAAGAGGAGGGTTCGAGGAAAGGAGACAGAAATTTGTGCAACCAAGCCAGGAGCACTAGGAGAGAAGGAGATTATAGTGGCAAAACGAACCTATGATTCGGACTTAATTCTCAAACATGTCTCGGCTACTCTTCAGAAGAATTTACAGAACATTTCTGAATATAAGAGAACATATTCTTCTGCTCCGGAGAGTCAAACCTGAATCAGTTTTATAGCAAAGTCAAGCATTATCAACTAGAGCAATTCACTCGGCGCCAGAGGCACCAACAACCACCTCAACCTGCTCTGAAGTCACTACAGGGACAGAAGGCAAAAGCTCCAGGCGCAGTCGGAGGGGCTCCTCTTTGCTTGAAATAGTGTTCTGCACACTCTGATCCTGGCACAGATATTTTGTATAAAGTATTTTGTATAAAGTACGCTTACATTGTAAAATTAGCCAAAGCAAATTCCAAGTATGTAAGTACTTGGCGAATAAATTACTATTCTATTCTATTCTATTCTATTCTATTCTATTCTATTCTAACAGATTGGGGGGTGCAGGAAAGGAGAGAGAAGAGTCCAACTGCACCAGTGGAATTCCTTCAACTGGTGTGAGGCTTCTTTAGTGTTATGTCAGATTCAACGCAATGGCTTCTTATTTGTTTTGATCCAAGAAATACTCCACAATTCCAGAGACTGCTATCACTTCTAACATCAGGGAAGCTGCGTCTATAAACAAGCAATTGTCAGGGATTTTTAAGAGACCAAGGTAACCATTCAATACCAAAATAACATTCAAGCTTTGGCTTTTACAGAACTGGCAGGTTGGGCGGCAGTAGTGGGGGACTGTTGTGATTTATTTATGACCTGGAAGTTAAAATCTAAATAATTAAAACTGAAAAGTCTTGTTCAAGGAAACAATTTATATGGATGCAAGTCTGCACAATTGTGGAGTAGTTACAATATGCACAAAGCAGAGCTGGTGCATGTAAGTCAATCTGTTCCATGAGGGTGCGTTTCAGAATGTCATGAGATCATGCGATTATATCAACCTCCTTTTTGTAGCTCAAAAGCAGAACATTTTTTTTACACATGTTCTGGTCAGATAAGGAGGAGGCAACAAGACAGATACAGACTATATTTTGGCATCTCACCCCAGTCTCCAAGTGGCAAGATTCCAGGGCTTCCGGATGCTTATTCAGGGTTCATCTTTCCTTTTGGAATGAGGAACAGCAGAGACTGTGTTGTCTTTATGATATATGACCTATTTACTCATATATACAACCTGAGCCTACGATGGAGGGGTTCACAGCATTAACACCCCAAGAGCGTCTTGTTTCTACCACAGCCACACCTTGGATTCAAGCAGAAATCAAACACTGTGCCCTGCCTCTCTGGCTTTCGAGCCCGCCGCTTTTCTTCTAGGTGACGTAACACACATTTTCAACTCTAAACTCTGGCTTCTGTCCTTCTAACTATCTAAGAGATACCGGTAGGTAGTTTTCTGGCCCATTTGTTTTCTGGTACAGGGTCCCCTCTCCTTTTCTCTCTTATTGGCCCATCACCCAGACAGTTACTTCATGAGGGAGCTAGCCTGGATCCAGGAGTTCAGAAGGCTTGGTTAAATTCTAATGTTTACTGGACCTAGGGATTATAGATGCCTGGCACCTATAAACTCCTAACAATATTTTCAGTAACAATATCCTAAAGCAGCTAATTACATCCATAGATGTGAAGAAATGTGCATGGAGGAGAGTCAGGAGAATTTAAATACAAACAAAGGACAAATTGCTGCAGAAATGTGAATTTAAGATTGGAAAAATGAGAAACTGAGAGAAATGAAATTGATACATAATTCCATCCTTACTAAGCTAAAAAGTAAAGGACCCCTGTCAAAATTAACTATGGACTGCTTTCAGGCCAAGGGAGTCAGCGTCTGTTCACAGAAGCTTTTCGGGTCATGTGGCCAGCATGACTAAACTGCTATTTGCACACGGAACACCGTGACAAGTGCATGTAAATGTGCATGTAAATGTCATTTACCTTCCTGGTGCAGCAGTGCCTATTTATCTACTTGCACTGGTATGTTTTTGAACTGCTAAGTTGGCAGGAGCTGGGACAAAGCAATGGGAGCTCACCCCGTCAACAAACCCAAGAGGCTCAGTGGTTTAGATCACAGGGCATTTTTACCATCCTTACATTTGTGATATCCATACCCTGTAATTGCTATGCAGGACCTCTGCTAGCCATACATTCAGACAGCTTGTGAAACATGCATTTACCTGTACTTGGCTACACACAAAGACCTACACACATCAAAGGTAATTTATTATTATCTATGCCACATTGACCAGTGTTTCAGGAGACTCTACCACACTCCTTGGCAGCAAATTCCACTGTCGAACAGCTCTTACTGTCAGTAAGTTCTTCCTAATGTTTAGGTGGAATCTTCTTTCTTATAGCTTGAATCCATTGCTCCGTGTCCGCTTCTCTGGAGCAGCAGAAAACAACCTTTCACTCTCTTCTATATGACACCCTTTTATATATTTGAACATGGCTATCATATCACTCCTTAACCTTCTCTTCTCCAGGCTAAACATACCCAGCTCCCTAAGCCGTTCCTCATAAGGCATTGTTTCCAGGCCTTTGACCATTTTGTTTGCCCTCCTCTGGACACGTTCCAGCTTGTCAGTATCCTTCCTGAACTGTGGTGCCCAGAACTGGACACAGTATTCCAGGTGAGGTCTGACCACAGTGGAATACAGTGGTACTATTACTTCCCTTGATCTAGATGCTATACTCCTATTGATGCAGCCCAGAATTGCATTGTCTTTTTTAGCTGCTGCATCACACTGTTGACTCATGTCAAGTTTGTGGTCTACCAGGACTCCTAGATCCTTTTCACATGTACTGCTCTCAAGCCAGGTGTCACCCATCCTGTATTTGTGCCTTTCATTTTTTTTGCCCAAGAGTAGTACTTTACATTTCTCCCTGTTAAAATTCATCTTGTTTGCTTTGACCCAGTTGTCTAATCTATTGAGGTCATTTTGAAGTGTGATCCTCCTGTGCTCTGGGGTATTAGCCACCCCTCCCAATTTGGTGTCATCTGCAAACTTGATCAGGATGCCCTCAAGCCCATCATCCAAGTCATCGATAAAGATGTTGAATAAGACTGGGCCCAAGACCTGTGGCACTAGGGCGTGTCATTTAAGGACATTTTTTTTTATTTGCTCAATGAGGGGTTCTAAAAATATGTTATTGCACATGAGGAATCCAAATCTGCAATTATTTTTATGATTGGTTGATGTTTAGCTTGGTAAATTGAGATCTGTTTGAAATACATTTAAAAAAAGCCGAAAACTCGCATTTTGAAGCGAAGTTAAAGTTTTTAATCATTTTAAACAAGCGAAAATATAAATAAATTTTGTTTCCAGCTGTAACAACATATCATTACTTTATCTTAGGCATCCCCAAACTGCGGCCCTCCAGATGTTTTGCCTACAACTCCCATGATCCCTAGCTAACAGGACCAATGATCAGGGATGATGGGGATTGTAGTCCAAAACATCTGGAGGGCCGAAGTTTGGGGATGCCTGCTTTATCTTCTAACGTCCTATTATAGTAAAAAATAATAATAAATTAACAACTTCAAGGGCTGGTGTCACATGATCATGTATCTGCTGAGGGCCCACATCTGAGTAGGAGAGCCACTGGCAGAAGCCCCCTGGACCATGCTCTTCAAAAGAAGTGTACACTGTTAAAATTTGATTCCTGTAGAATCTAAAGGCCTGCTCTTGATCCTCACAAAGATGGTGTCAGACTTAGAGAAACCATATTCCATGTCATTTAATGGTTCTGAAGCAGGAGAATATATAGTATTTCCATCATTCCATCACTGTGATAGAAGGGTTAACATAATGCTTATTATCCATGCTACTATTGAAGGAACTAAAATCTTGTCTTTCTTAAAATGTGGCAATCCTTATCTTAAGATTGGGTACCTGCCCAACAGCCTTAATCCTACACTATCAGAATGCTGTTTTTGCACCCCCAATTTATCCAATAAGGAAAGACCGTCACTCGACTGAACTTTGGTAGCTCTACTTTACAGTGTATTTTTAACACCTCCAAGTAGTTTATCCATAGACTTCATTATCGTGTTTATCATCATAGCTATTCTTCAAAGAAAACATGCTTTTCTCCTTCATGGGAATAAAATTATGTTTGCAAAGGGTGGGAGTGAGCAACAAAAGGACACAATTCTCTGCTGAATATAATATAATATAGTATAGTATAATAAAATGATGTTGGTGGGTGAGGATCCCAGCTCCTTTGATGACCACACAATTGTTCTGGTACCAGAGATGCTCTGTAACATATTCAAGCAAGACCCCAGCCCCCAGTCTCCAATGCAACACAGAAGACAATTGCTAGGGCTGGTTAGATGTCCTCATGCCACCCCATTCTGTCTATCTCGGATAGATGAGAAATCTACTTGTCAGAGCATTTCGGCTTTGAAACCCCAACGACCTCAGTGGGTGGACTGGTGGTAGAAAGCAAAAAAGATATCACATACTGTTGTATAATATTAATACATATATAAGAGAACTACAATACAATGGTACCCCACAAGACGAATGCCTCATGCAATGAAAAACTCTCAAGATGAAAGCGTTTTGCGTTGCGCGAGGTGACTCGCAAGACAAAGTTTCCTATGACCGTGCTTCGCAAGACAAATAGGAATGCATGAACTAAATGGGTAAACCGGGAAAATTTTAAACCATGCTTTGCAAGATGAGTTTTTTGCTATACGAAGCGACTTGCAGAACAAATTAATTTCATCTTGCAAGGTACCACTGTATCTTGTAATCAATTTTAGGCACTTATCAACATCTGTTTTCATCAAAATTGGGGAATAACCTATATGTTTATAAATGACAGGAAAATTTAAAAAATGTTAAAAAGTAGGAACTTTTCACATAGAGATTTACCAAGCAAGACCTCAATATTTACAAGGAACCAAAATAGATTTCAAATTACCTCATCATAACACAACTTTTTAACACCCCTCAAATCAGGATTTTTAAAGATGGAAAACTCAACACGCCCTACTGTGGCACCCCACTAGTCACTTCTCTCCAGGATGAAGAGGAGCCTTTGGGTTTGGTCAGCCAGCCAGTTACAAATCCACAGAATGGTAGCAGTGTCTAACCCACATTTTACCAGCTTTTCTCAAATATCAACAGTTCTTATTTAAGGATAGTAGCTAGAGTGTTGAACTAGGACTGGGGAGGCCCAGGTTCAACTCCTCCCTCAATCATCAAGCTCATTGGGTGACCATGGACCTGTCACTATCTGGCCTACCCACCTCACAGGGTTGTTATGAGGACAACATAGGCAGAACAAGAACCATGTTGAATGCCTTGAAGGAAGGATGGGACATCAAAGTTGTGAACTAAAAGTAAAATGTAGTCAATTAAACATCCACAATTCAGATCAGCTAAGTGACCATCCAGGTGAATATGTTTCCATTTATTCATTTAAAGAGCACATTATCACAACAACACAGGCTGGAAGCAGAAATTTTATCTGTGACAAATGTGTCACTTGACTACTCTGAAGGACTGCTCTGAGCCACCGAGAGAATAATATAGAGACACTGTACAATTTGCTATTAGTATTTTGAAATAGTAAACTGCCTTGAATGCCTTGGCAGGCAGAGCCATCTTTCCCATAGGGCTTAGTGGCTTGTTGCGCCAGGGCGCCGGCCTCTCAGAGGGGCCCCAGCAAGTGGGGGAACTGCGTGGCTTTGCCAGGGGCCTCCCCTTTCCCTGCACACCGCCAGCTGCACCCCACTAACCAGCTTTCCTTCCTACCCTCCTTGGCCCATCCCCCCTCTGCGGGCAGGCGCATTGGCACTGCTGCTGCTTGTGCTGCTCCCACAAGCGCTCTGTGGTGGCAGCGTGGGCTGCATCGGACAAAGAGCCTCTCCTTGACTCTGAGGCGGCAGCTGAGCAGGGCCGGCTCTAGGTAGACCCCCGGTGGCGCGGTGCGCCAGGGCGCCACACGGAAACCATGCTGCGCCCTGCGAGGGCGGGGGCGCCAGAGCGATCTCCGCCCCTCAGTGCCAGGGCAGCCGACCTGCTTGAGACTGCCCTGCAGCCAAGGACGGTCCTCCTCCTCCTCCTCCTCTCCCTCGCAGGAATCCCCTCAGTCACCTACCACCGAGCTGCTGTCATCGTCATCTGAGGAGTGGCAGTGGCAGGAGTGGCTCCCGAGGGGCCTCCTCCGCGTCACCGCTGCCCGCTGCCCCACCACCACCGCTACTTCCCGGGGCACAGGTGGTGGCGTGGGAACCGCCTCCTGCTCCTTGGGCCCTCAGGCTGCTGGGCCGTAGTGAGAGCGCCAGCAGCAGGTTGTCGTTGTCAGGCAGTGGAGGAGGAGGAGGAGGCGGCCCAGAGCTTCGCAAGCAAGCGCAGGGTTCTGGTGGTCTGGTCAGCCACACTGCGTCCACCACATCAGTGGCATCTTCTGTGGGCGGTGGCTCCCGGGGCTACGAGGTGGTCCACGAGTTGGGCCCCAAGTTCTATATTCTGGGAAAGGGAGGGGGCGCTGGAGGGATCTTTGCACCACGGTGCCAGATATGCTTAAGACGGTCCTGTTGGCAGGTAAACTTTGCCAATAAATATATTAAAAAAATAACAGAAGAGCCTGCTGCATCCAACCAAGAGTCCATCTCCCCCAGTGTCCTGTGACCCACAGTGGCCAGTCAGGTATGTCTGGGAAACCCACAGAAAGGGCTTGACAGTGAGATTAGTATTTGTCCCTGCCTCTCTCTCCCTGGTGGTCTTCATACACGGTAATTAAGCAACAGGGTTGTCATGACATGCTTTGGTCGAAGAGAGCAGGTGGAACTCCAGAAAACAACACGGAACCTGTAGTACATTTATGTGGGAATTTCTTAATAGATGCCTATTTTCTAATGGTGACCATTTTTTGTATCTCTAGTTTCCCTCTTCGCCAGAGGTCAGGCTGTACTTTCTATTTTTCTCTCCATCTCTGTCTTTTGAACTGAGACTAATCCATTATGGATTGCATCCATTTTGTCACAGCATTTGGCGAGAGAGTAACGCTCAGCAAAAATCACGCTGCCTTTTATCTCAATGCAGCTCCATAGGAATGGTTGGATTTGTATTGGCGTAACAGAGGGGAGAGAATTTGGCCGAATACCTTCTCAAGCTGTGCTTGGCAGGAACAAGTGTGTTAAAAACTTGAAGACACAAAAGAATAGGAGTCTATGCTTACAATTGGCGATAGTTTAGGAACATTTTCTTTGCTCTTTTCTTCAAACTGCAGAGACAGAGTACAGGGTGGAAGGTAAGATCAAAAGCAACAACTTCCACAACATTTCCTCGGTTTAAATCTTTGAAAGATTTTGTGCCACCATGAAGCTCACTTAAAAGGAGAATAAGGAGGCTTGACTTCTTTGCCTACATAGACACCTTTCATTTTTTGTACCCCCAACAATGAGGAAGGAAAATACTTTATGCTTATTGTTCCCGTGCTGAATCAAAACCATGTTTTATAGTTCATAAACTAACAAAATTATGCATAACTCCTGTAGGTCACACATAATTTATTATAACAAGTTGTGCTCAGAACTTTATTAGAAGATGGGCAAAATGAATCTGGACATTTAGCGCAAAGTCTGCTAGCTGTACCTTAGCAGACCTCTGAGCTCTCACTCACATACAACTCAAGTTTAGCCTCTCAGTTTCAGTCAGTTTATCACAGAGGGTTCTCCAGTTTGCTGAGCTTGCTGAATGAATAATCTTGCCATGCAGATCACTATTTCTGCAAACTCACTTGATGCTAAAATGTATACAATGACAAGATGGGTAGGCATCCATTTGTCTCAGGAGACAATGGAAGAGTGTGGCATTGGGAGTAAAGTCAAACCATTGGAGAGTTACAACTCCTGCTGTGGCTGTAGAGACTGATAAGGAAGAAGCATGTTTTGTTGCAGCTGGGGCAGAAGTGGTGTCTGGTTGTGCTGATGCAGGTGTACCATGGCGTTTCTTCTCTATGTGCTCCTCTCAGTGCTCATTTATACTCCGGTCACTGCTGTTAATACATGACCTGAGGACAAACATAGTATATATAGGGAGAGGACATGCATCTCCAAGGGGCCACAAAACAGCAAGAGTATGCTGCTGAGTGGTGTTGGAAAGAAAAAAGTCCATTGAAATGGGAGGGGGGCATCAAATAATACATTGGGACCCTTATTTGAAAAGCCCTGCTTTAGGAATTCTGTGGTGGTGAAACTGGCTGGAATACAGTCATATTTCTGTTCTTGTTTTGGTTTAAGAAGAGTGAATCAGATAGTCTCTCTCTGTGTGTCTCTCTGTTTATTTTTAAAAGCCAAAACAAAACAAAAACAAAAAAACCACCAGGTTTTCTTCTTCTTTTCCCTTTCTGTTTAATGCATATTCCTTTCTGTTTACAGCATATTCCTGACTTTTAGGAAATCATGATGCGACACGGATTTACTTCATTTAATTGGTAAAAAAAGAACCTATTTATGCTTTGCTATAGAATTTTAAAGGTGTGCACATACTACTGCAATGTCAGAACATAGGTACAGTATAGATATATAGTGCACCTTGAGAAGACTAACCCAAATGTTAACTGCATTTCCAGACATTTCACCTGGAAATTTCATTTCAGGTAGTTTCTCGTTGAAATGCAACTGGACCATTCTAACTGGACCATTCCTGGAATCCTGTAAGTCTCTTCACTGTACAGTCAAACCTCGGTTTACAACCGCCTCGGTTTACAAACACCGCGGACCCATCTGGAACGGATTAATTCACTTTCCATTACTTTCAATGGGAAAGTTCACTTCAGGTTAAGTACAGACTTCTGGAACCAATTGTGGTTGTAAACCAAGGTACCACTGTAGAACCCATGGGGTGTAGCTCTTAGAGTCTCAGACTAGCACCTGAGTGACCAGGGTTCTGTTGGCTTTAATTTGTTTGTATTTGTAAAGGGGAAAAATAGATATGATAAAATAAAAAAGAGAATTCCCTGGATACCTAATCCAGTTTGGGGACAAGTATTATTTGGTGAGAGAGCCCTGGCAGAGATTTAAAACCATAAAATATGCAGCAAATTAAAGCATAGTAATATAGGCTGCTAGATCTTTAAAATATTCTCTTCTAAGTTGTTTCCAAATTTCCCCACTTCTCTTAGCATAGAAAGAGACCACATGTTTGGTAAGTTAACAATGGTTTACTTATGAGCACTTTGAAGGTCAGATTCATGTGCTTTTCCAAACAGCAGCAAGAAAAGGCAGGCAGTATAACTTAGGTTCCAAAAATGGTAGATGTTTCTAAGTTATTCTTATAGAAACACAAATATGGCTTACCTAAGTCACACAGTCTATGCCTGCAGCATCCAGCTTAGACCTCCTTACTAGTGGAAGAGAAAGAGCAAAGAGTTTGGCAACCCTTCCTCCCAAGGTGAGGGGATGTGACCTAGCTAAGCCTGGCAGGTCAGCTTACTCTATGGTCTTAACTGCTTCATGCTTTAATTAGAGTTTCGGTTATTTGAGGGTGATTTATCCCACAGGTTAAAACCCTACTCAGCCACAAAGCTCACTGGGTGACTCTCAAACCTGCCTCTCTCTAAGCTACTTGAAGGAAGGGTGGGATATAAATGCAATAACAATTAAATAATACATCACAAAACTGCCTTTACATTGCTTGCAAAATGAAGAACTGCATGCCATTTATGAATCACCAGTCACAAAGGATTAAATAATGAAGCTTATTCTTAGCTAGGGAAAGTAGTAAGCAAAAGCTGGGGCATTTTGTTAAATACAGTACTAAAAAAGAAACAGGGACGGCAAGGCATGGAATTGATGCCATTTTCTTTCTTGAAACAGTCGATTCTGTGTTTGGGCACATCACTGGCTCAAAACTGAACATTTCAGCATTTCTAGTGCCAATTACAGTCACTTGCTTTCAGTTTCAGGACAAGAAAAAAAATCCCCAACAGCTGTGTTTCCTCTATCCCACAATGTTCTTTTAAAGATCTAAATACAGTTGCGCTCAGATCTCCATATTCCTTTATCAAGGCATTGCTCCTGCTGTTGGGAATTCTAGTACTGAAATGGTTATTACCACTTTGCTAAAGGCAGCTATTACTCTACTTATCTGAAGACAAAGAAAGACAAGACTGGGCAAAAACGAGATTTTAATCAGTGGCTTGTTTTATTTGATACCGTGATTTTAATCATTTTGCCCCCTCAGAGCATTGGTTTTATTAAATTACAAAATATAAAAAGGGGCATGTATCTTGTTAAGGGGTTGTGTGTGTGCTTGAAACTTTTGGAGTGTGATATTTCAGGCATTGATACCCAGCCAGATGGGCACAGGTACAACAACAACAACAACAACAACAACAACAACAACAAACCAGTTTTCTCCTAACACATTGCCTATCACTTGCTGCAGCTCCCCCTTCCAACTTCCAAAAAAACTATGTATCAGGGGTTTCTTGCGACTACTCTAGAGTAACGACGCTCCTCAGGTCACTTTTCCATAACATGTTTATTGGTGCTGATATGTACAGTGAAGCAGGTGCAGAAACATGTCTCCTTACTCCGATGCAGAATCCGGAAGTGCCCCTCGGCACGAACGCCCCCAACATAAAAGGCGCGGGACATTGAATCTCCTCCCCTTTCGTCTTCTTCGTAATTCCGGAACCAGAGGAAAGGGTCTGCGTTCCATGTTTTCCCTCTCCCCCTGGTCCCTTTCGCTCTCCTCCCGTCTGTGGAGTCTGGGCTCTTTCATCCTGCCTGAGCCCGGGCACTCTCTCTCCCCGTGTCCTGACTTCCCTCCCAGGAGTCTGTGTTTCCTTCGCTACTCTGTGAGGAGCTACTCTTGATGATAGGGGGCGGTACTCTGTACTCTCTCCCCCTTACACTATGTATTGATTTTTTTTAAAGTGAAGTCTAATGTTTCTAGGCATACAATGAAGTACAAAGGGTTGCATGCCACAAAATCATCCTGTAGCCCAAGGACCTCTGCCTGTGCGATGGGACTTGTTCCCCCTGCCTGTCTCTGTGTCCCCCAAAACTGCTTGGGGAGTGGAGGGAACCCCCTGGACAGATTTGGGGTGGGACTACAGGGGCTACAAAGAGAGGAGAGGCAGGTGGAACACACACGTAAAAACATATTAATGTGCATTACAAATAGCATATTGTTGATGTTATTAAAAGACTATCCCCAGCCTTAAACAGCTAGCCCAGAACAGGAGCCCACAGAGTGTGGGGTGTAAAATGTTAAGAGCAGTCAAGCACAACATCCCTAGAGAGAAGACACAAAGGGGATTTCTGCATCAGCCAATGAGAACTTCTTTTCTTAAGAGTAGACTCCACGTGTATATATGTCTTTATAAGATAATCTGCCTTTTCTGGGATCCAGTTGTGAACAGAAATGATTATGTGAGTGAACTGTTTATACTTTAACAACACTGTGTCATGTCTAATTTTCAAGAGGGAACAAGGGGAAAATATACCAGGAATACATATATTATTGTAGAGTGAGCCTGATGCAAACGCTATTGCTGCTGCGTGTGTTTTAAAAGAGAATGTAAACTCTGCAAGGTTTGTGAAAGTTTGTGAACTTGTTAATGCAAGTTGGGATAGGATATTACAAATAACCTTTCCCGCATCCCTGAACATTCCCACACAGAGGAGGTTTCAGGATGGAAGGAGGCAGAAATAAAGGCACACCCTAACACCGTCCACTTCTCTGCTGCCCGGCAGAAGTTCTTTTAACCCACAACATGCACAGCACCCTGGATCCCCCTTCCAAGACATTCTAAACCAGGCATCCCCAAACTTGGGCCCTCCAGATGTTTTGGACTACAATTCCCATCATCCCTGACCACTGGTCCTGTTAGCTAGGGATCATGGGAGTTGTAGGCCAAAAATCTGGAGGGCCGCAGTTTGGGGGTGCCTGCTCTAAACTGTTAAAACTTCATATATGCCATTTTCCTCCCCTCTCCCTGTTCCCCTCCCCCCTCCCAAGCTAACACCACTAACCATTCATAGTTTAACCCTTAACATTCACAACTTCGGCCCAAGCCTCTACAGTCTGCAGGTCCTGAACAAAACCCTAGTTGACCCATTTTGGAATTCTTAAGATTGTTATTTATTTATGAGATTTACAAACTACGAAGACAAGAAACAAAAAACAACTGTTGGTATCTGATTCTGATAACTTTTTCAAATTTTTGAGTGTATGTACTTTTCTGTACCTTAAAGCTCCATGTTTTCCTACATATCTATGTTTCTCTAAGATCCACAGCCTTTGCATAAAGTTTGGCTATCCAAAATTTCACCTGTGGATCACTGGAGAGCTGTGGTTTTTTTCCTTGTTAAGGCACAGCAGCACAGAATTTTTTTTAAAGTTTAAAAACTCACAGGCTGTTCTGCTGTATCAAATAAATAAATAAATAAATAAATCCAGAGCTCTTCAGAACTTCTCAGGAAGCATTTTGGACCGCCTCGCATGGTAAGGCCTCTCAGAGTTGTGTAAGACCTATTGGAGGACACAAAAAAGCATCCACAGGAAAGGCCAGTGAGCAGCTGCAAAGTTTTTATAAAGTGTGCAAGCAATAATACATGCCATTTAGCCATCTCTTAATTATTTGAAGCTAAGAAAGAAATCTACTTCCCTCAATAAGAGATTAAGGAAAGAAAGTGAATATCTTTTACTTTCTACATACCAAGTCCTGGACCTATTTGTCTGCAATATGGCAGGGGGCTCCTGTGCCTTAACATTTCATCCACTTTGGCCAAAAGGGGGAAAGATAAAGGCATTTTAGATTCCTCATTGTATTGAATGGGGAACATGGAGATTCATTTTGCTCAGGGTGTGTCAGAACTCAAATTACCAAATCAAAGTGAAGAGAGTAGAGATGCAAGGGGAATCTTGCAGCCTGCACCTCGTCTATGCAAAGGGGGCATACCCATACCTTGGGTAGTCTATTATTCTCAATCTGCAGCCTTAGTGACCAATCTAAAAATACACACGCAACCCACCACTTCTATGTGGTCTCTATTGCTGATAGCTTCTGACACTCCCTTGTAAGATTCGTAACCTAAAACTGCTTTCTGCCAAGGAGTTCCCACAAAAGAGAAACTGCAAATGTCACATTTCTCTCATGTGATGAGGCCGCTGGAGACATTGCTGTGTCTGTGGGCCAGGATGTCAACAAGTCCAGGGATTTTAACTCGGAACGCAACACTGATAATAACAGACGGTTATATTTACATCCCCATTTCTGCTAGATTGTGTTTAGTACTGTCAAGATCAAAGCCGAGGAAAACTATCCCCTTTTCCCCACTACTTTGTCGCTATCCTTTACCCTCATAGGCATGAAAATGGAAATTCTTCTCTGTTAAGGAGAGATAATGTTGCTATGGTTATAATTCTGTAAAGGTAAAATAGATTTAACAAAATAATTGGAGGCATGTACTGCCACTAAGGTCAGTGATTGCCGACACAGACTGACATGAAATGACTTAACTTTTAATTTGCTTCGTCTCTCCCTCCCCTCTCCCCCCCCCTCTTCTTTTTTCATCTCTTCTTTCTGGGAAAGGGTAGCAGCAGCAGCATGTGCTGACAGCAGTCTAACACAGGAAATCAGCCTCCAGACCAAAATCAGAAACACGAATGTATCAGTTAATTTGACTGCTTGATGTGTGCTAAAAATGTTGGCAGCTTGACACTGGACATTGGCACAGGTTCAGGATGTTTATTCAGCTTTACGCCCATCATAAAACACGACACAACAAAATAAATCAAATAAAACAGCGGACTCGTACAACCCACAAATAATATAACACAATTCACAGCTCACAAGGACAAATATTAACAATTCAAAAAGAAAAGTTTAAGATTATGATTAAAAATTTAGGCACTACGCTAAAATCAATATCTGATGTCATTATAGAAAATTCTTATCACTATGAATAATCTGCTAACATTCCATTCCGTCTCTTGTACGAGAGGACGGCTGTTAGGAATTTAGCAACCTGTAGAGTAATATAAGGATCCACATCTTGAAGAACCCAGGCAAGCTGTAGGTCAACTGGTTTGTCAGCCATAGGCTGGATTATGGAATTTAGTATACTAGCACGAGCCGAACTGTACATAGGGCAGTCTAACACAGCAGTCTAACACAGGAAATCAGCCTTCAGACCAAAATCAGAAACATGAATGTATCAGTTAATTTGACTGCTTGATGTGTGCTAAAAATGTTGGCAGCTTGACACTGGACATTGGCACAGCATTGTAGACATGACAGCAGCATAGGAAGCGGACCAATGTAGAACCATGCCAGGTATCATCAATCTTTTCAGACTCAGGACCCACTTTTAACTCACACAAACACTGGAGACCAATTTCTTGATCTTTTACCAAATATTTGTGTGGTAGTAAGGCTGCAGTGATCCACCTTGGATCAGGCCTTGAGCCACTAGTGGGTCCCAACCTGCCTGTTGAAGACTAGGTCTACACGAGTGTTGGGAAACCTGATTGGCAAAATCTAGCCCTCGGGTCTAGATTGGATCACTGATGATGCTAACTTTCTTGGATGGAGAACTTGCTGCCATCCAACTATTGGTGGATTCAAGGCCATCGGCCTCAGCCAGCTAGGCCAATGGTTAGCGACGATGAGAGGTGTAGTCCAGCAGCATCTGGAGGATGACAATTTACACAAACTGCCAGCTGCTCGCCGGAGTTTCCCAGCCCTATCTTGTATTTATTTATCTAAATATTTCTAAGATGCTTTTCAGGACAAAGCACTTGGACTTGCACAAAAAAATTGTAAAATGCCATATATATATATATATATATATATATATATATATATATATATATACTCCACACAAGCATTTAAAATATCAGTACAAAACACTACAGTACACAGACTAGGATACATTAATACTATACAGACAAGGAATACATTAATATAGATAAAACATGTGCCAGGGATTGAACCAAGGACCTTCCACATACAAGGCATGCATTCTCTAAGAGCTATTTACAAGACGTCCCCAACTATGCCCATTCCCTGCCATGTGCTCAGTGGGCCCACCCAAGGGTGCTGAGTGCTGGCAGCAGCCCTGCAATTTGTGGTCCTATTTTAAAACTGATCACTTTGTGGTTCCTTGAATTGAATTCAAGTGAGCACATAGTAATAACTGGATATTATAATAAGAATATGACCTACCTAGCTGCTTGGCATGCCTTCATTTATGCCTGTGCAGCCTAATTCAAACTAGGGTTCAAAGTTAATAGTCACCTCAATCAATTTGAGAAATGTAGCCAGTTATTTCTGTGGTGTCAATTTTCACATCCTGGATTAGACCTTTGAACATGCCCATATGAAACTGAAGTTTCATGTTAAGTTTAAGTAGATCAGAGGTAAAGCCAGAATCACCTAGGCCAAACTCACTATGATCATTATTAAGAACACTGTTAAGAATATTATACCACTCATCGGTTTGTTTGTTTGTTTGTTTGTCTGTTTGTATTTGTTGTTGCACTTGTAGATCTGATGTGTAGCATTGCATTCTGAAGTTCTGTAGGAGGGAAATGCACTTTGTAATACAGAGTGTAATTTCTTCTTTTGGAAAAAAAAACCTAAAAGCCCATGAAAACTTGTAGGTTTTAGTTATGAACACTACAGAAATGCTTAGCTATTTATTCACCCATAAACAAAAAGAATTGGTATCCTAGTAATTGTCATTTTCCAGAATCACAGCTTCCATTCAAGACACTGAGCCCAAATACTAAATTAGGATCATCTACTGAAATATGTTAATTTAGCCAATAATCCCGCCAAGCCCATGGTGCCTGTGAGTGCCCAATGTAGCATACTTCATGGGCATCACAGGGGATTCAAAATGATATCCAGCACCCACTATAGAGGGGTGGCTTCCTGGAGCATTTTGGAGGAGTGCTGCCACTCACAAGAGGCAAATTGAGGGGCTTATGCTGAGGGCTCCCTCAAGGCTGCAGGTGGCCCCATATGAATGGGTCAGTAGGCACGATGTGCAGGAACTGATAGGCAGAGTTTGATAAGGGAAAGATTTTTCAAACTTTGGGGGTTTTCCACTTAAAGTCCAGAGAAAAGTGTTTTAACAAAAGCATGTGCAAAGAATAGTCATTTTGAAAATGTGCCATTCATTTGTCAGATAATGAAGTTTGTTTGCTTTTGCTAAAAAGAGAACAATAAAACAAAAGCCGAATGAATCCATCAGGTTGGGGGCACAATTTTAAACATAAAGGCTTAGCTGAAAAGGAATGTTTTCATCAACATAGAGAGGAAAGGGCAGAGACAGCAAAGAGAGGGCACCAGAATAGAGAAGCTCTCTGGCAGATTGTTGCTCCCAACACCTCAGAAAGTGGGAGACAGCAATTATAAGAGGGTCTTCTACATATTTTAGGGAGCATTTGGGAGGAAAGGCTCTTTCAGTTATCCAGGGCTCAAAACATTTAGGTGCTCTTGGCTGCATTCCTATACAGTACTTACTTCCCTGAGAGGAAGTTTCACTGGAGTTAATGAGATTTCTGTCAGAGTATACAAGCACAGACAATAGCCCCCTACTTCTGTTATTCCTCCCCATCAATTGGCATTCAGTGGTTTCCGTGTTTGAACATGGAGGGTCAGTCTAGACACTATGACTTCTTGATAGATCTATCCTCCATAAATTAGTCTAACCTTCTTTTATTATCATCTAAAGCAGGCATCCCCAAACTTCGGCCCTCCAGATGTTTTGGACTACAATTCCCATCTCCCCCGACCGCTGGTCCTGTTAGCTAGGGATCATGGGAGTTGTAGGCCAAAACATCTGGAGGGCCGCAGTTTGGGGATGCCTGATCTAAAGTAGCCAAATGCAGTGGCAACAAGCTCTAGTGCTGTGTTGAAATTGAGTAAACCCACTGAAATCAACAGACTTACATTAGTAATGGCTAGCTTATGTCCATTGGTTTCAATGGGTCTACTCTGAGTATGAATGTTTGTGCATTCCTAACCATGTATTCTCATAAGTACCGGTAAAGCGTGCTATCTTAATAAAAGATAACAAGGGTTGCGGAAGGGCTGGGAAGAAATCCCTGAGGTCTAGAGTGGGGGCTGGGCTGAGACAGAGCAGAGTGATAGGGGGCGGAGTGAAAAAGCATGTTGCAGTTGATTGGCAGGTGGGCCCCTTTATATACCCAGTGTCTTTCGGTTTTGTCTCACTCTTGCAAGTATTCGAATCTCCCTCCCACCCGCCACATTTTTTCTTGGTTTTAGCCTGACCTTGCTTTGCCTGTCATGAGGTCGCCTGTATTCAGGGGTCCAGTAGGAATTTTGCCATTTGGCTGATTGGCTGCTGCCACTTGGTTTTTGCCTACTGCTTGGCAAATCGTCACAACTTGTTAGGTTGGTGGTTAGGCTTTTGGTTAATGAATTTGGTTGGAGGAGGGGTATGGCATCCAGATGCCTACCCCCCTTCTTAATATTGCTCCACATAGAAGTATTCCGTTAAAGGAATCCTGGGGCTCTGGTCTAGTCCTTACATCCCCGCCATAGGCGGGGCTGGGGGGCCATTACAGAGCATGAGCCTTGGGGAACACTCCTGGGCAAGGGGAGGAATGTCTGGGCACAGCTACCTCTTCTCCCATGGGGTGTTTACTTGACTTCCCTATACGCTTAGGGAAGCTGGAGCTGGTCTTGTCCCAAGTGGACAGATGGAGATGGTCCTGTCCCAACAAGGGGACAGATGGTTTAACCAAAAGCCTAAGCCAACACTCAAAATAATGTATTTAAATAAAGTTGTGGCCAAATTAATGCCAAAAACCCAGACCTAAAATAATGTGTGTGTTGTGAGTTATTTAGGGGGGATTTCTGTCAGCCTCGTCATGCAAATCCTATGGAATGCAGTGTTGCGTACTTCCTGGTAAGTGAGTTTAAGACTGCAACCTTAGTCAGATACAATATTTCTTTTCACCCTTCTAAGTTATACCATTCTCCCTCAATTAATGATTTACAAAATGCATTGAAAATTATCGAAGAAAATGAGGGAGGAGGCTGGTTCATGAAGGCAAAAGGAGCACTGTGCAACCCAAGACAGTCTGCTCTCAGCCAGCCCCCACCTGCCTTCCTTGCTACTGACATACAGCCCAGAGATCAACACAACCTGTGTGCTTCCTCCTGCTTGGTCTCCGTGTTGTCATTATCGAATTCTCTATGGAGGACAATTGGGGCAAAACTAGAATGAGTTGGCTCTGCCTGCCATTGGCTCGGCTCCACTACTGTTGGTCTCCTTGTCCTCTGGCCTGTCAGTTTGATTGGGTGCAAGCCATTACAGTACTGGCCTCTCACACTTCAGTCAAGGCCCTCTGGAAGCTGTCAATGGGCTCTTACTTTACCTGTCAGATCCAGAAGCTAAGTCTTCAGGGCATTGGAGAAATATTTTATGGCAAGAGAAACTCATACGCCATCCTTGGCCATCTAGGAATAAGATAAGGTCAGTCTCCCCAATATTATAGGGAAAGGGGGGGTTAACCTCTCTCCACTTTCTCTATGCCATGCATAATTTTAGAAAGCCCTGCCATGTCTCTGGACCTTGCTGAGTACAGAGGGCTGTGCAAATGAACCGTGTTTTTCTTCTCAGGTTTGCACTGAGATGAAATGCTCTCCAATGTAGGGAACACACCGATTCACTCAGCATTTAGCATATGATCAGATCAGGGCGAGATTGAAGGGATATTCTGTCCTCCTTTCTAGTTGGCTATTAAATACAAAAGGAGAAGGAGGCAAGAGGTCTTTCTATTTCATGAGCTGCTTGAAACTGACTGCCAATGCTGTGTAGCAGGAATAAATGTTGAACTAAGAGGTAGCTCTGTCATTCTCTCTGTGCAGGTCAGCACAGTGGCACGGATTAAACAGTCTCACAGGAAAGCCAGAAATAATTTTAATTGAGTCCAAGCCTCTCAGCACAATATACCTTTCCTAAAATAGATGCTTTCTTAATGCATAAAGGTCTGTAATAGTGCAAAAAAGCAGCTGCTGATTCTAACCCTAGCAAGGAGGGAAAAGCCTCTTCTCTTTAGTGGTATTTAATCTCCATCTCTCTTGGCTGAAACGTACATTTCTTTGTCCCCTTATCCTTTTATCATTCAGCTTGCAAAACTGCTACCTTTGCTTTTTATTTTATTTTTTAAAAAAACGTGGAAATGAGAAGTATAGTTTGCAGGGAAGTCTGAAAAAAGTTTCCCCCCCTATTCTCAATTGAAATGTGACTACAATATGATTCCCCATACACAATTTTTAAAACAATGACCGCTCCACACATCAATGGGGGGGCGCTTTTGCATGGATGCGCACACCCTCCTGATCCCAGAGGGCGTCTCCCTGGTAGTTTGGGGCTGGCACTGCCTTCCCAGGTAGGATGCCAGGGGTCTCCGCCTACCCAAGCCTGGCATCCAATCCTGCCTGGGGAGGTGTTGCCAGGGGATGGCCAGGTAAGGGGAGGGACAAACCGATTTGAGCCATGTGAGATATCCTATTTACATAATACATAACATACCTCAGCACTGTTAACCCATATTCTGCTAAATGAGAAAAGAAATATCAGTCATGTTCCAAAAATGTAAGTTTTGCTAAGAAATGATTGATTGTCAGCCATTCCTCCCATTGCAGAAAGCACAAAAAAGTATATATTTCCTTCAAAAGAGACACAAAACGTTTGATTCCTGAGTATGCTAAAGCTATCCAATTTTAGATAGCTATCCAATTTTAAACCCAATGTTTTCCTTGGTTGTTAAATCCACATGTCTTACAGTATGATCCTATGCATATTTATTCCAAAGCAAGTATAGATGTGTGTAAGATTGCAACCTTTCAATTTCAACATGTGCTTTGTTGCACCTTTCTTCTGAAAGAGGATATTGCAGAGCAGAAGACCCAAGAGGCTTCTATAGTGCCAAGAATGTGAGCAAGGCTATTGCAACTGGAGCTCTGCTAGCCCTGTAATCACAGCAGTTGGGGCAGCTCCACTTCGTATTCCTGTTTTAAACAGCCTTAAAACTTTATTACAGTTAAATTCCAAGTTGCAGTTGGAGGTTTATACCAGCAGAGGAGCTCGAAAATAGCTCTGTTGGTAGAACATGAGACTCTTAATCTCAGGGTCATGGGTTCGAGGATTCCTGCCCTGCAGGGGGTTGGACTTGTGGTCTCTTCCAACTCTACAATTCTAGATTCCATGACCTTTAAGATTCCAGGGAAGTTGTGACACAGCCCATGCCCCATTTTGCAAATGCTGCTATGGGGGGAAGTATTCATGTCTGGATGGAACCCTTGGTTGTGGAGAATGTTGGGGCAGCAAAAATTCAGGGGCTGAGGTTAGATTATAACAGGTCCTATTTCTCCCATGTACCACAACTCACACCTTTCCCTCACTATTAGCAGACGAGGTCAACCTGTGCCCTTGAATATAGCCAGTGCTTTTTTTCTGGGGGGACACAGGGGTACGTATACCCATAAACATCTTGTGAATCTAAGTTTGGCCTCATTGAGGGGCAGTATTTCAATATGAGTAGGAAAATGAGAGTACCCCTAAACATTTTTTTTTTAGAAAGAAAGAAAAAGGACTGAGTATAGCACCTTAACAGGTTATTATTGGAAACATAAAACCTCTGATGGTCAGATTTTCATGCAGTTTTTGCCAACCCAGGCCCCTCTGAGTGCTTTGGACTACAACTTCTATCAGTGTGCAGGCAAGAGCTGATGGGAGTTGTAGTCCATAAAAATCTGGAAGGCACAGGGTTGGTGAAGGGTGCCCTAAAACAACTTCATAGGCAACATGGGAGCTTGGAAAGAGGGTGTGGGTTTTGGCTTTGTACTCCTAACCACCTGTTTGCGGTATACCTATGAGCTCAGGGAAGGCCTTTCTCTCAGGCTAAATTGGCTGCTGACCATGTAGTGCAGGCATCCCCAAACTTCGGCCCTCCAGATGTTTTGGACTACAATCCCCATCATCCCTGACCATTGGTCCTGTTAGCTAGGGATCATGGGAGTTGTAGGCCAAAACATCTGGAGGGCCGCAGTTTGGGGGTGCCTGATGTAGTGTTAATTTTGTATGTTTTTACAGGTCTTCTTTAATATTGAGTTCTTGCAAAAAGTAGAACTCTCCATGGGAAAAGCCAGTTTGATTTGTGTCACCAAAAATGTCTGAAAGATGGGGGTATTGATTGGTATCAGCTTGCGTTTATTCTAAGGATGGGCAGAGAAGCCTGTTTCCATTCTGTGTCAGCTTTTCAGTTTCTAATCATAGTCTGTTCCATCTCTAGTTTCATGGAGTTCTTTTTTAAAATGAAAATTTTGGATTTTAATTTTGTACACATTTAATGTGCATTTTATACACATTTTGCCTTAAAATATGCATTGTTGTATGCATTTCATTGCATTCCCCTTTAAAATGTGCATTTTTGTATACACACCCATTACAAAATATGCATTTTGTGTGTATTTTTGTTTTTTTAATTTTAATTCAATCTTTATTATTTTTTAAAAATATACATTTATACAACATTTATGCAACACTCTCTGTTTTGTTTGTAACAAAAAAGAAAATGATAGCAACTGAAGCAAAGATACTTTGTATACCTCACAATACACATGACACTACAATTTATGAAAAAAGAAAAGAAAGAAAAATAAATTAAAAAGAAGAAAAATAGTTGAGGTTTTTTAAAAAAGACTTCCAAACATTGTACGTTATCTGTTAAATTCACTTTTACCACACAGTTACTTATTTCTTTTCTTTTTTTATCGTATTTGCATGTAAATTGTCAATTACATTTATATACTACAAGGCTCAGTCTAGGTCTGCCAGGAGATTACCCTTTATGCCATAGTTCTTCAAACATTCTTTAAATATTCTCCATTCCTTGTGGACGTTTTGTTTTGTTTGGCCTCTAGCTCTTCCCATCACCTTTGCTAGCTGCAAGTATTCTACCATTAATGTTTGCCAGTCTGCTATACAGTGGTACCTCGGTTTAAGTACACAATTGGTTCCGGAAGAGGGGGTTAGGATACTATAACATATTTTATTAGTACAGTGGTACCTCAGGTTAGAGATGCTTCAGGTTAGAGATGCTTCAGGTTACAGACTCGACTAACCTGGAAGTAGTACCTTGGGTTAAGAACTTTACCTCAGGATGAGAACAGAAATTGTGCAGCAGCGGTACCTCAGGTTAAGAACAGTTTCAGGTTAAGAACGGACCTCCAGAACAAATTAAGTTCTTAACCCGAGGTACCACTGTATAATATTTCTCTCCCTCTCTCTCAAATTCTGTGGGTTGGCATTATGCTGAAATTTCTTGGAAAATATTTTCTTTTTCTTTTTGGCATCCTGAAAACAAGAGCAGTTTTGAAGACTGTTGCCTACCCACTCACACCGGTACCATAATGCAGAATAGCCTTCTGCCCTACATGATGCCTCCTCCTCTGTTTTGCTGACTGCAGGTAGGATGGAGAATTTTAAGAGACCCTTTTCACTCAGCCTTTGTACCCCTTCCCCACATTTAGGACCTTCCTTTGTGCCTCATTATCTTCTAAAATGCTCAGTGCTCAAGTGTACCGGTGCATTGACAATATACTGCTGCTTTGTTTATACACATGGCATGGAATTATGATTCAACCTATCAAATGTCCAAAGGATAGTGTTAGAAAAAGTTGCTTTTAGTAATTGTTGTGTGTGGTGGTGTCTCCCTGCCACCGTCATCTCCATTTCTCTTCTTAGAGCTAGTCTTTATATTTGCACAAGCAAAGGTGACTTTGGAATAAAGGTAGAATTCCACGGCAAGCTTAGAATTTATTATTATTATTATTATTATTATTATTATTATTATTATTATTATTTTGGAGAGAAACACTGGAGTAGTCTAAATATGACTATTTTTCTTTTAAAAAACAGACTAAAAGGAATAGGGCTGGGTTGTTTTCTTCTCAAATTTGAGAAGACACAGACCCAAGGGAAGGGAAAGGGGGGAAGGAATGAAGCAGTCAGAGCCCAAAGCACTTGATTAAACTTTTTAATATTTTCTTTTAGTTCTTTTTTTCCCTTTTAAAGCTTTCAAGTTTTAATCACTACCTTATGGGATTTGGTAAGAAATTGTTAAAAAATAATTGCATACAATAATCACAGATGGAACTGCGCGAAAGCCGATTCTAGGAAGCAGCGACTGCTAACTTTCTTTAAGCAAAGCTTAAGGGAGCTGCATTTTTCCCTGACAATATCAAAATTATTATTTATTAGTTGAACTGAAAAGTAAAAATTCCTGGAGTTAGGTTTTTTGCTAAAAACAGTCTGGGGAAAATTATTTGCGCTTTGATGGGGTAAGTATACTAAAGGAACTTTAAAATCTCTCCTGAGATGTTCAAGTTTTTGGTCTGGTTTCCCCCCACCGCCTTCAAATGCTGTTCCACTCAGGAGGAAGCTCCCCATTTTGAGTAATATAAATGGTCTTTCAGCCATGATCCAGAACCCTGATCTCAGGACTGGTGAGATTAAGGATTTTGGCTTTCACATGACTCACTAGCATCTAATTCTTCACAGGTTCCAAATGCATGTTAGGACCCAAATATCTGAAGGGCTGCCTCCTCCTCCCTACAGACCAAGCCGGGGGGGGGGGGCTTCCTTGGTACATCCAGTGCTTTTTTCCTTAAAAAAAAATGTCTAGGGATACTCTCATTTTGACTCAAGAAAATCACCAAAATGGACAAAAGTACAAAAAACATGCATGACCTCATATTACACAGCCAACAGCTCACAGTAACTTCCACATTGGCACGGGGTTGTGTGCACTGACATCTTCCCGATTCCTTTCCGGGAAAGGAAAGGAAGCCACCATTGGAGGGGGTAACAATGAAAATGACCAATCACCATGCTAGATTCCAACTCCTACTTCACACATTAAATGCTTGCTTCCGTCTGAGACCCAGGAAACACCGGGACAGGAAATGAGGCCGCCATCAATGGCTCATCCTGGAGAGTAGTGACTAGTGGGGTGCCACAGGGTTCTGTCTTGGGCCCAGTCTTATTCAACATCTTTATCAATGACTTGGATGGTGGGCTTGAAGGCATCCTGAGCAAGTTTGCAGACGACACCAAATTGGGAGGGGTGGCTAATACCCCAGAGGACAGGATCACACTTCAAAATGACCTCAACAGATTAGACAACTGGGCCAAAGCAAACAAGATGAATTTTAACAAGGAGAAATGTAAAGTACTACACTTGGGCAAAAAAAATAAAAATGAAAAGCACAAATACAGGATGGGAGACACCTGGCTTGAGAGCAGTACATGTGAAAAGGATCAGGGTCTGAGCCTTCTTCCCTTGGTGTTTCTCCAGCTGGTTCCTCCCATCACTTCTCTGTCTCCAGCCAGTCCATGGCACTCAATACAAAGGAACTAACATCACCACCACTACCCTCTAAGCACATTACTTAGTAAGGGCATATTCATTTGCTGCAGGTAGCCTACTTTGGTGACTCAAAAAGGTGCATCTGGGTTCCCATGCCTGAGCTCGGTGGCAGAAAATCTGTGCTACATACTGAAGATGCCAGGATTGACATTGGCAAATGGAGCAGGGGAAGACTCCTTTGGGAACCCTGGAGAACTTCCAGCCAGTACAGACAGACAGATGGACCAATGGTCTGGCTCAGTATAATGCAACGTGAGTGAGAAAATGGATTCTTGCGCATTCACAACTGCATTCTGGTAATTTATACATGTGCTTGGAAAGTACAAAAGAGTCCCTTTTAACAGGTCTTGGGAAAGCATCCTGAGATTGTTGTAATTTGCCTGCTTTTTCAATGGCAGGAGCTGAAGCAACAAAGTATGTTAATTAGACATTTAAAGCCTCCAACTTGAGCTTCCAGACTGCAAGGGTTGTTGATATACTCCCACCGTATTGTGACATAATTGATTAAAATAATGCTTAAGGTCCTCTCATTATGGGTATATTTGGTATTCATTAGAGTATCACTGATCATAATGACTTCATTTGGGATTCAGGAATGTCATATGCTTCTCCATAGGTGCTCATGGACACTTTAAAATAAATTGTTTCTTTCCTTTCCTAGATGCTTTGATGGTGTGCTAATGCAAAATGCATTTGTGCTGATGTCTCTCCCCCCCCCCTCAAACCCACCTGGTGCCACAGGGGCCAATCTTCTTCTAGAGCATCTGAATTATTAAAATAAAGTGGCTTCCTCCACCTTTTAAAGAAAACAAGGAAGTCTGTAATAGTTTAAATACACAAGAGTAAGACACAAAGCTGTACTTGTTATACACACACAAACAGTGTATTCCCCCCCCTCCTTTCAAGCAGTTCAGTAGCCATAGCTGCCAAGTTTTCCCTTTTCTCGCGAGGAAGCCTATTCAGCATAAGGGAAAATCCCTTAAAAAAAGGGATAACTTGGCAGCTATGTCAGTAGCTTGAGACTTCAGCAACTGACATGAAGTGCAATCCTTGCTTTGTCTAAGAAAATGCTGATGGATAAGTAGATTCATCTTTAAAGTATGTTCATCTTTAAATGAACCCTTCCAGTTCAACTATGTTCTAAAGTTTAGAACATGGTTTAGAATCTATACCAGGCATGTCAAACCTGCGGCCCTCCAGATGTTTTGGCCTACAACTCCCATGATCCCTAGCTAGCAGGACCAGTGGGGGAAGATGGGAATTGTAGTCCAAAACATCTGGAGGGCCGCAGGTTTGACATGCCTGATCTATACCATGAGAAATACCTAATAACATGATGTGGAAGTAGGTTGTATTCAGATCAATTTAATCTCCTCTTGCATGCAATCCACACCGGAAGAAGACCACCGGTGCAAAAATTGAAGACCAGGGCTGGATTTACACAGATCTGTAAAAACACTAGCCCCCCCCCTTAATATAGCTCTCAGTGCAATTTTCCATGATGACAGATTGCTGGAGATTGACCCAGGATCTTCTGTGTGCCAAGCAAATGCTGTACGCAGTGAGCTACAACAGGGGAACCCAGATGTGTATTACAGCAGCAGTCCCTGTCCCAGACTGGCACATTCCCATGTAGAACTGCATGTGCCAAGGACAGTTATCTGCTTTTTAAAGATGACATCAGGAAGGTCAAGCAGGTGCAGGGAAACAAAAGTTAGCCTGTCCTACAGGGGGTCTCGCTCCCCTTGAAAAATCATAGTGTGGTGGTTCACAGGTAGACTTGTCACAATGTGTAGGTTCTTTCAGATTGTGACAGCCCTTGTGAAGGTAGCCTTTGCCCATGTTAGTGTCCATTTATAGGAAGACTAGAACTAGCCAGAAAGATCTTCAGTGGGTACAGAATGTAGATGTTCACAGGAACCTGGATGTGTGAGCAGATTACGCCCATTTTAGAACAGCTCCACTGGTTACCAGTACATTTCCTGAGACAAAATCCTGTTTTTTTAAAATCAATAAAGCTGTAAATGGCTTGGATGCCTAAAGGATTTCCTCCTCACATACTATATTTTTTGTGCTCTTAAGTTTTGAGTACAAGAAAGGCTGTTCTCTGCATCCCAACATAGACTGAGGCAAGCTTATATAGGATGCAAGACAGGCATCCTTTTCTGTAATCACACCCCACTGCAGAATCTTCTTTCAGAGGAGTTCCATCTGAAACAACAAAGAGTCTTGGTGCACCTGAAAGAATATAAAATGTTATTTAAGCAATTGTTAGTCTTTAAGGTGCCACAAGACTCTCTTGGTTTTGCAGCAATGGACTAACGTATCAATGGGCTAACATCTATCTGGCTCCTTGACTTTTTATTGTCTGTCATCTGGTTAAGATAATTGGCTTAGGCAAGCCTTCTCCAATCTGGTGCCCTCCAAATGTTTTTCACCAACCTGGCTGGGGCTGATGGAAGTTGTAGTTTAAAACATCTGGAGGCAGTGCTTTTTTATATAGGAAAATGGTGCTGCTACACACCATGAAGTCGTTACAGTAAGTGCCACACTTTTAACAGTTGGGGGGAAAGGTGCCGGTACTGCGTACCCAGAAAAAATACTGTCTGGAAGGCACCAGGTTGGTCTATAGACATTCTGTTTGTTAAGTTAGGCAGGCTTGGGGGCTTTAATTACCTGCCCCACAGGTATGGATTGTAGGTTCTGTCAATTTTGGTTCTCTCAGTTTTTTATTTTTTTCATCTTATATTCAGTTCTCTGCATATCTGCTGCAATTTGCAATTAAAAAGAAAGAATCCTTATGAGAATTCATCAACACTTTTGCTCAGTTTTATCCTAATAAACACATTTTTGTATGCAGTTTTGACTGATGTACACAGTTTTGCAAGCCATTTCCCCATATATAATGGAATGTGCATGTTATTTTCACAAATATATACATTTTATGCACATTTTCCCCTGATATATGTATTGCTGTTAATGTTGTTTGTTGGAGAACTGCATTGCAAAATTTGGATAAGTGCAAATTTGACAGAATCACCATTAAATGTGAACTGAATTTAATCTCCTCCATCCCGAACCTTATATCTGCTTTGATTTTATTAATGTTGTGTTAATGTATTTCTGAATGTATATTAGGCCTATATGGCTAGCAGCCTTGAATGCTAAATGGTTTAGCATAAAGGCAGGATGTTAGTAAACAGTCTTTCTGATACATACCTAAGAAAGGTCCATCACAGGCGCTAGAAAAGTATTTGGTTTAATGAGGAAGGAATCTGAAAAAAAAACTTCGTTAAGATGCAACACTCCACATAGTTTATTGCTGAGAAGCATAAAGGAATACCTTAATAACAAGTAATTCTTTTACCCAATACTTTTTCTGGGGGGTGCAGGGGTTCACTGAGGGGCAGTATTTCAATATGAGTAGGAAAATGAGAGTACGCCTAAATGTTTTTTAAAAAAGAAAAAAGCACTGTTTTTATCTGTGCAATGCTGAGAAATGCTACAAAATAGTTATTTTGTGCAGCTGTTCCAACAGTCCCTCCAATGAAGGATCGCTGTCATGTGCTTCAAAACCTGTCTATTTAACCTTGTAAGGATGCCATTAAAGGCACCCCAAGGGGAGTGTGGAATCAGAAAGTCCAAAGCAGCTACAAGGTCAGTGGCGAAATAAGCAGAAGCTGCTTGTTAGCAAGCAACGTTCTGTGAGGGAAGCAAGTCACGATGAAATTATTTGTGCATCAGCGGATTACATTCGCCTGCTTTATATCCTTGCCTGTTTGTCAAAGGCCTGGAAGCTAACTCAGCAATGTTGATCCTGTGGAAGCAGATGATGCTGAAGAAGGGGGTGGGGCGGGGGAACAAAGAGAGTAACGGAGGTTAAAAACACCTTTGGCAAATATTTATTCTCAGGGCATTGTGTTGTTGTTTTTCCCATGAAAAAAACTGGATGTTGTTCAGAGCCAATCCAAAATAGATACAGTCAGAAAAGCAAAGCTATATAGTGGTTTGTGTACACTACATTACTGCACAGTTAGCAAATAGAAAAGGTTGTTTTTCATTGATAATTTCTTTCAGTTTCTCTGGCTGCCACTCTTGAAATAATAATAATAATAATAATAATAATAATAATAATAATAATAATAATTCCTTAAAATTATAACCTCTCTAAAGTCTCTAGTACAGCAAAAAACAAAGCATTAAAATAATATAATTAAAGTAAAATTAAAGTAAAATAATATTTATAACATTGAAAAACAGGAACACCTGAGAACATTTTAAAAAATAGTCACTTATGCTCACAGCTAATAATTAAAGTTGTCAAGAGCAGTCCCTTTCAGCCTTCAAATGCCTGAGAGAACAGGAATGTTTTTAGATGACTTCTGAGGCAGAAGCACCATGGAGGACATTCCACAAACTGAGAACTGCTACCAAATGGGCAGCATCCAGGGGTGGCATCATCCATAAGTCTTCCTGAACTGCTCGTGGGGCTCAGGATGCTTGTTTCTAGGGGAGGCATTCTTTTGGGTACTTTGATCCCAAGCCATGTAGTGCTTTGTATGCTAATAAAAGGTAAAGGTAAATCAGGTCCAGTCGTGTCCGACTCTGGGGTTGCGGCGCTCATCTCGCTCTATAGGCCGAAGGAGCCGGCGTTTGTCCTCAGACAGCTCCCGGGTCATGTGGCCAGCATGACAAAGCTGCTTCTGGCGAACCAGAGCAGCGCACGGAAACGCCGTTTACCTTCCCGCCGGAGCGGTCCCTATTTATCTACTTGCACTTTGATGTGCTTTCGAACTGCTAGGTGGGCAGGAGCTGGGACCAAGCAACGGGAGCTCACCCCGTTGCAGTGATTCGAACCGCTGACCTTCTGATCAGGAAGCCCTAGACTCTGTGGTTTAACCCACAGCGCCACCTGGGTCCCTAATACAAACATCTTAAATACAAACATCTTAAATTGGACAAACATCTTAAATTGGACAAACATCTTAAATACAAACATCTTAATTGGACGTGGCAACTCACTAGCAGCCTGTGCAGGGCTTTCATGACTGGCAACAGAACGTCCCTTTGGGCTGCCCCACTCACCATCCCCATGTAAGGTGCATGACAGTTTTCCAACACTGCTGTTGCATTGCTAGTGCAAGAGAATTCTGCTTATGCAATGAACTCCTTACTTACTTACTTACTTACTTACTTTGCCAAACCTTTATTAGGCATTAGAAGTATAGGCCATCATAAAACATTTATATATATATATAAATTTAAAATATATAGACATAAACAGTCATGTAAAATATATAATGATGAAGATTTTCATTGGGATTTCCTCCCGCTAAATAGTGCCATGCACCACTCTAAGAGATACTGTTGGACAAAAACTCAGCCACTCTTGCAGTTAAAGGTAAAGGTAAAGGGACTCCTGACCATTAGGTCCAGTCGCGGATGACTCTGGGATTGCGGCGCTCATCTCGCTTTATTGGCCGAGGGAGCCGGTATACACCTTCCGGGTCATGTGGCCAGCATGACTAAGCCGCTTCTGGCGAACCAGAGCAGTGCACAGAAACGCCGTTTACCTTTCCGTCGGAGCGATACCTACTTATCTACTTGCACTTTGCCGTGCTTTCGGACTGCTAGGTTGGCAGCAGCAGGGACTGAACAATGGGAGCTCATCCTGTCACGGGGATTCAAACCGCTGACCTTCTGATCAGCGAGCCCTAGGCTCTGTAGTTTAACGTTCATCGTCTGGAACGGATTAATCCACTTTCCATTACTTTCAATGGGAAAGTTCGCTTCAGTTTATGAACACTTCAGTTTATAAACAGACTTCCGGAACCAATTGTGGTTGTAAACCGAGGTACCACTGTAGTGCTAGCCCACACCCAATAGTCCGCCGTGTGTATACCTAGTTCTGCACACATTGTCTCATACTTGGGAGCCCCAGGATACATTTCAAGAAACCTGAGTGTATCTTATCTAAATAACTATTTTATGCTTGTATCCATAATGGGATCCCAAAAAGTACCTGGGATGACACCTTAGCTTGAAAAATCTGAATTGTAACTGGTATAACTTGGTTAACTTTCTGAAAATAAAAGTGAGCTACTGCTGAGGAGGTACACTTTGCCTGGTTTAAAGCACTTGTGCGATGGTTTGACCAACCTGAGTTGCTCTGGAATAAAATTCTGAGATATCTGTGCATATTTACTGAGCAGAACTCCATGCATGCAGCATTTGACAAGACCCATTGTTATTATGGATATTTAGTAATGTAATTTGGCATTCCCTCCACCCCTGTAAATCACTTTGGGACTCAGTTTTGGTGCCCAAAGCTATAAATAAATTTAATAAACTAAAGCCAAAGCGTGCTTGTATTAACAATTTGACAGTGGCACTCATCATACCTTAACACTCACTAAATCCCTGAACTACCCCTTTCCCCGTGAAATATGACCTTGTAAGCTAGTTAGTTTCCTCCCATGTTAAGTTTTTGAAGTTTTGCTACAGTTTGACAAATGCAAGTGTTTCATCTATAATATTAAAATGCAGCAAATGTTTCTCAGGCTTTATCTGTTTTGGGATTTTTGTCAGTATTACCTCTATTGAACCTGAAGCACTTTTATCTCTTTCTCTGGGCTAATTTTATTTCTGTTTTTCATTTGTGTGTGTGTGTGTTTCCACAAAAATAAAGGATATTCTTCACAAACTGCATTTGATGATGATGATGACGATTACAATGATAATTTTAAAAAATCCCTCTTGAAAGATTGAATGGAGAGCAGGATAATAATCTTAGAGAATGACAAAGTCACACAAGACTTTCCGGAGTTCCTTGAACTTCACATAGTACCATGTTCCCCCTGGAACCTGTGGGCTTTCATGTAGTATCCAAAAGAAAAGAGCATGATGGAATATTGTCTGGCAAAAAGTAACCCAAATGAAAGAAAGAAACTACAGTATTATTGATTGTAAAATAAAAAGGCACAAGAGGTGAAGGGAGTCAATCTTTCAGGTGAGTAAATACAAGATGCGGAGAGTCTCTTATATACTAAAGCTACACTAAGCTAAATGATGACCGAATCAAAGACCTCCAGGACCCTGTGGGTGCAAGAGAGTCTGAAAGCCATATCTAGAAGTAAGTTTATTTTGTGCTGATTAGGTCATGTTTTGATAATGTAAATGTTCTAAGTTTTGTACCAGATTTGTATATATTTTACTGAATGATATTGTATACATTGCAGCAGCCTTTGGCTATAAGCAATAAACTTCATACCGAAGTTTATTTAATGTGGGCATGTCAGTGTCGTGTGCCCTGTATCAGGACCTGAGAGCTGTCCCAGGAAGACTCCAATTGAACATGCACAGGGTCACCACAGATGGGGCAGCCCCCTTTTACAACCCACCCCCTTTTGCAGTAGCCCTGTCTCTTCTCTACAGCCATGCAGGAGTACACAACAGCAGAAACAGCTAAAGGCACTTAAAGGTATGCATGCAGGTCTCCCAAGGGATTTCACCATTGGAGGGGAAAGCTCTGCCAACCTTCTTAAGCCCAGGGTGGGGAACCTGGATTCCAATCAGGCTTAGAAGGCTATTTCCTCAAGCTGCCTCTCTTGTCCTGCACACCTGACATCACCTGGCCCATTCAGTGAGGAACAGGTAGAGACATATAGTAGCTGTACAGTCAGGAGCCTAAAAATGTGCTCCTGATTGGCAAGGGAGGCTAAGGGCTCATCCAGACTTCTGTTTTCCCTACCACTTCCCCCTGCGAAAACCCACTGTTTCCCACTGAACTGAATCTACTTTTTCTCCAGATTGACATTCGCTCTGATTTAGTACCAAAGAGTGGGTTTTCCAAAGAAAGCAGTGAAGTGAAGACAAAACTGCTCAAACTTGTGCCTAGAATGCACGAGACCAGTGCTTTCTAGGCACTGGACAAGGGGAAGTGTGGACAAGCCCTTGCAAATTTCACAGCAGCTTCTCCCAACAGCATGGATGCTCTGGTTTCACAGTGTTTCCCAGTCCTTCTCCAGGAGATGGCTGCTTCTGAACATCCATTCAATGTTTAGTAGAAAGAAAACTGCAGGCAGATCACACTTGGCAATACCTCCACAGTTGGAGGCAGTAATGCTTCTGAATTCCACTTGCTGGAAACGGCAGGAAGGGAGATTGCTGTAGCACTCAGATCCTGCTTGTGGACTTTCCATACGCATTTAGTTGGCCACTGTGAGAACAGGATTCTGGATCAAATGGGCATTTGGCCCAATCTAGCAGGCTCAAGTTATGATCTTATGTTCTTTCACGTCATTAGAGTCCTATGGCCAATATCCAAGAAAAGACCTCAATTTGTTACACTGGAGCTTGTAGAAAACAAGTGTCTAGCAAATTGTGCCACTAATGGCAAGCTGACGAGGAAAAAAAAAAACCCTGCTTCCCCTTTCCAATGTGACAATAGTTTTCTGAGAAAAGAAATAGAGAAAGAAAGATCCATGCTTCTCAGCTATTGGTGAGCATTGTTTAAATGACTATTGGGAGGTGCTAAAAAAATATGATGGTGATGACAATAAATAAATAAGAGTGTGGGGACCCGGATATATATTTTATCTTGTCTGTTTGAATGGATTGTCAACCAGATCTGAGATTCATGTTTAGCCATCACAAGTTGAGGGAAATTGCACCCTATGGTTGGTTTGCGTAACTCTTCCAGGATCCTGTATAGTTGTGAGCTGGCTATAGTGTGCATGTATGTTTAACCTGACACAAATTAAACATATTTTCACTTGAGACCGTATTTGAAAACTAATTAAATAATGACAAGCTCTTTTCCCTCCCAGCACATCGTTTTTGTAAAGAATCTTAATCCTTTTAACTATTTTGATAATGAGATTGGGAGAGAGGGAGTTGAAAATATATTTGATAATGTTTTCCAAGTATAATGAACTTGTACTCACATACTATTATTTATTGTTGGTGGATATGTTAAACAACACACCCATATTCCATCCTTATTAGATACAATTTTTTTAGAGCAAGGGGTACCTATGAAACCTGAAATCTTCTGATGATGTTGCTTCCTGTTTAGCAATGTGCACAAAATTGTTTCAAATGCTATGTTGCTGTGAGTCCTGCTATTGATTATGTGATAGTGATTACTGTTGTGCTTTAAGTGTCTAGAAATTCCAGTCAGTTATGCTTTATTATTGATATATATAAATTTATTTATTGTTGATATATACAAATTTATTACTTAAGAAAGAGTCCACCCCCTGAGGAAACCATTCCTGTGAAATGGGGAAGAAGCTAGCCACCCATCGGATGAGATAAGAACGCATGGGAAGAGATAAGAACACATGATACATTGTAGCACTTTATTATTGGACTTGGTTATTGCACCTTATACTGGACTTTTAAGACTTAGAGCATGAGATTTTGTACACATTTTTGAATCTTTTTGTATATGTGAAGGTTGTTGGTGCATATACATTTAAATATTTGCACATCACGGTTGTTTACTTTTTCATTGTTTTGCTAACATTACCGTGTTGTCTGTTTGTTGCTTTTATCCTTAACCTTAACCTAGCTCCCTAAGCCATTCATCAGCTCCTTAACCTTCTCTTCTCCAGGCTAAACACACCCAGCTCCCTAAGCTGTTCCTCATAAGGCATCGTTTCCAGGCCTTTGACCATTTTGGTTGCCCTCCTCTGGACATGTTCCAGCTTGTCAGTATCCTTCTTGAACTGTGGTGCCCAGAACTGGACACAGTACTCCAGGTGAGGTCTGACCAGAGCTGAATACAGTGGTACTATTACTTCCCTTGATCTAGATGCTATACTCCTATTGATGCAGCCCAGAATTGCATTGGCTTTTTTAGCTGCTACATCACACTGTTGACTCATGTCAAGTTTGTGGTCTACCAAGACTCCTAGATCCTTTTCACATGTACTGCTCTCAAGCCAGGTGTCACCCATCCTGTTTTTGTGCCTTTCATTTTTTTTTGCCCAAGTGTAGTACTTTACATTTCTCCCTGTTAAAATTCATCTTGTTTGCTTTGACCCAGTTGTCTAATCTATTAAGGTCATTTTGAAGTGTGATCCTGTCCTCTGGGGTATTAGCCACCCCTCCCAATTTGGTGTCATTTGCAAACGTGATCAGGATGCCCTCAAGCCCATCATCCAAGTCATTGATAAAGATGTTGAATAAGACTGGGCCCAAGACAGAACCCTGTGGCACCCCACTAGTCACTTCTCTCCAGGATGAAGAGCCATTGATGAGCATCCTTTAGGTTTGGTCAGTCAGCCAGTTACAAATCCATTGAATGGTAGCATTGTCTAGCCCGCATTTTTCCAGCTTCTTTACAAGAATATCATAGGGCACCTTGTCAAAGGCCTTGCTGAAATCAAGATATGCTATATCCACAGCGTTCCCTTCATCTACCAGGCTTGTGACTCTGTCAAAAAATTAGATCAGACTAGTCTGACATGACTTATTTTTCAGAAACCCATGCTGACTTTTAGTGATCACAGAGTTCCTTTCTAGGTGCTCACAGACCGTTTGCTTAATGATCTGCTCTAGAATCTTTCCTGGTATTGAGGTCAGGCTGACTGGGCGGTAATTGTTTGGGTCCTCTCTTTCCCCCTTTTTGAATATAGGGAGAACATTTACCCTCCTCCAGTCTGCTGGAACTTCGCCTGTTCTCCAGGAATTTTCAAAGATTTTTGCCAGTTGTTCTGAAATCACCTCTGCCAGTTCTTTTAATGCTCTTGGATGTAGTTCATCTGGCCCTGGAGACTTGAATACATCTAAACTAGCCAAGTATTCTTGTACTTATTCTGGGCTGTGTTTTCCCTGCTAAATGAGCTGCTCCATATTCTTCAGGTCGGGCATTGTTTTCTTTTTTGGAGAAGACTGAGGCAAAGAAGGTATTGAGGAGTTCTGCCCTTTCTCTGTCCCCTGTTCGCATTTCACCATCTTCTCCTCTAAGTGACCCAACTGTTTCCTTGTTTTTCCTTATGCTACGGACATACCCATAAAAGCCCTTTTTGTTGCTTTTAACCTCTCTAGCAAGCCTGAGTTCATTCTGTGCTTTAGCTTTTCTGACTTTGTCTCTACACGTGCTGGCTATTTATTTGAATTCCTCTCTGGTGGTTTCCCCCTTTTTCCATTTTTTTGTACATATCCCTTTTAAATCTTAACTCAGTCAAAAGTTCTTTAGATAGCCAGCCTGGCTTCTTTAGGCACCTTCCATGTTTCCGTCTCATTGGTATTGCCTGAAGTTGTGCTTTTAATATCTCCCTTTTAAAAAACTCCCAACCATCATGAACACCCTTCCCTTTTAGTATTGCTGTCCGTGGGATCTCACCCAGCGTTTCCCTAAGTTTTCTGAAGCCGGCTTTCTTAAAGTCTAGAATTTGAGTCTTAGTATGCTTGGTTGCTCCTTTCCACTGTATAATAAACTCCAGAAGAGCATGATCACTCCCACCCAATGATCCTGCCACTTCTACCCCACTAACCAGGTCATCACTATTGGTATGGACCAGATCTAAAATGGCTGATCCTCTTGTTGCTTCTCCTACTTTCTGGACAATGACATTGTCTGCAAGGCCAGTGAGGAATCTTTTCGACCTTATGCTCTTGGCTGAGTTTGACATCCAACAAATATCAGGATAATTGAAATCCCCCATTACTACTATCTCACTTCCTTTTGAATGCTTGGTCATCTGTTCCAGGAAGGCATCATCTGTGTCCTCAGTTTGGCTTGGGGATCTATAGTAAACTCCCACAATGAGATCACTGTTATTTTTCTCTCCTTTAATTTTTACCCAGATACTCTCAAATTGGCTTTGAAGTTTTAAATCCTGGATCTCTTCACAGGTATACACATCTCTGATATATAATGCCACTCCCGCTCCTTTCCTGTTTGGTCTATTTCTCAGAAATAGATTGTATCCCTCTATTACTACATTCCAATCATGAGACTCATCAAGACTCTTCAAGAAACTGCAGACCATGATCTAAGAATCCAAACCGTTCTTGCTTGCACAATTTGTGAAGCCAATTGTTCACCTCCCCTATTTTGGCTCCCAGTATATTTCCGAGCACAATTCAGAGTGTTGGTGCTGACCTTGAAATCCCTAAGTAGCCTTGGCCCAGAATACCTGAAGGAGCGTCTCCACCCCCATTGTTCAGCCTGGACACTGAGGTCCTCCTCCTGTTGCCTTCTGGCAGTTCTCCCACTGTGAGAAGTGTATCAGCGCCGTCTTAGGCGCCCCCGGCGCCTTGGTGTGCCGGATCCTCCAGCGCCCGCCGGATCCCTTCGGCGCCCTCCCGCCCCGTTCCGACACCCTCCCACCCCGTTTCCCAGCGCGGTGGGCGGGTGGGCGCCGCGCAGGTGCAACAGGCGCTGCTGCACGGCAGGCGGGCGGGCAGGCGCAGCGGCGCGGCGGACCGGTCGGCCAGCGGGTGGGCGCAGCTCGCGGCGCCCTCCTGGCGGGCCGGCGCCATGGTGCCCTGCGCCACCCAGCCTGCACGTAGGGCTGGGCCTGAGTGTAGTTACAGGGAACCAGGCAGAAGGCCTTCTTGGTAGTGGCACCCACCCTGTGAAACATCCTCCCATCAGATGTCCAAGAAATAAACAACTATCTGGCAGCCCTTTATCGGGAAATTTTTAATGTCTGATGTTTTACAATTGTTTGTGCATGCTGTGAGCCACCCAGAGTGAGATAGATAGATATCTTTATTTCAGCTATAAGCCCGCATAAATAAAAATAGGTCAAAAACATAAAACGCACATACACATTTCTGATACATAAATAAAATGAAACAAAAATAAAATGATTACACCACCACGTATAGGGGGCACAATCTTTAGATATCACATATGATTACTGATAATAAATCAAATAATGTGTTAAAATTTAATAATCGTGGAGCATTCCAGTTCACATTTTTTTGCGAAAGAAATCTTACTACCTGCAATGTTCTGTGCAGGTCATTGTCTTGAAGCACGCATGCTAAATGGGACTCAGATAGTTTATCCGCCATCTCCAAAATTATTGGATTTAGAATGCTGGTCCGAGCAACAGTGTGCAGGGGGCAATTAAACATTATATGGTGAAGGGATTCTATTGATTTATTATCGCAAGCACATAAAACAGAAAATTGGCCTTTGGAGAACCTGTGGCTCAATACATTAGATGGAAACACATTGAACCTCGCTTTGATGAATGCAAATCTATGTGATGCAATGGAAAGGGAGGACAGATATGGTGGAATCTGAGACATAGGAGAAATGCTAAGGTTCAACGGAGAACAAGTTCCTCTGCCCGTCATAAGGTTATTTTGTAGATCAACATCATCCAGTCTTTGTTTGATGACTCTTTTGGCTGAGGCGAGCTCTAGGTTCAACATATCAGATGGAGATATTCTGTAAGACAGAAGTTTAGCATGGATTTTTTTTTTACCTACCATGGGCTGTTAAATTCGTCTCACCATAGGCATTTAATAAGATAATAGCTAAGAGTTATTTTCTGCACTGGTCCAGTAAAACGCTTGTGCTGCGCAGACCAGAAACAGTTCTCTTTGCAGAGCATTAACAAGCACAGCGGCTGGATTCTTGTTGTGGTAAAAGCCTTATAGCTTTCCCAGTAACGACCCACGGAAGCCCAATTTTCGAAGACAGTTTTATTGCAGACAGATAACAGAAACACCTCCAGAGCTTTCAGACATGACTGCTCCACACCCCACAGGCAAACAAAACAAACGCTCTATATATACTGAGCATCTTAACAACTTAACGACTTGACAACTTAAATCACATGACCTTGCTACTTTGCCAGCATCTTAGCTTTAAAGCCCTAACACCCCCTCTCGCTGGCAAAAAATAAACAATCCTACAAAGTTATTTCAGACCCATTTATTCACAAAATTCTTCATGACGCTGAAACCCAAGCGATTTTGTAAATCCATCAGCTAAATTTTCATGACTGGGACAGTAACTTAATTTAACAATTCCTGCTCTCACTGTTTGACAAACATTTTGAAAGCGGATATCCAAATGTTTTGTACGACCTTTATACTGACCATTTTGTGCTAATTTAAGACATGGTTGATTATTACCCCATATAGCGATGAAAAACACACCAAGCTCCTTCATAGAATTCAATTCCTTCTGGATGACATCGTGCCACTTTCTGGCCTCCTCCTGGGGTAATTGCTCAACTTCCTCAAAACTTTCAAGTTCGCAATTCGCCAACCCTACCCAAACACTAATGGCTTGATACCTTTCTGGAGGTTTTCCTTTGTTGGTACGCTTGGAATGCCTTGGCAGCTCCTGCGATGCTCCATCAGTTGCCCCCCCCAACCCAGAATCACTGGTCATCACCTGTTCGTCACTAGCAGTTGAGGGACTTTCTCAACATCGTGCAAGTTTTCCCCATAATAGCTCTCTGGGGATGCTATCAAAAGCTGCCTTCAGATCTATGAAGGCAGCACAAAGTTGACCACGGCCAGATGACGAATATTTCCGAGCGAGATGATAAAGGATTAATGTGTGGTTGGTGGTAGAGCGATTTGGTCTGAAACCAGCTTGTTCATGACCGATCAGTTTGGTGTCACCCAGAGTGACTAGGGAAACCCAGCCAGATGGGCAGGGTATAAATAAATAAAGTTGTTATTGCTGCTGCTGCTGTTGCTGTTGTTAAAACCACAACAACCAGTAGTTTGGAAAGGTATATTTGGTTTCCTGCCCTCCCTCCCTCCCTTCCCAAGCAGCTGGTTGTAGTGTCCTTTTTTCTTTAGGGTCTGTGTTGTCACAGCCTAGGGTGTTCCATTTCCTCTGTGTGAGACTGGCACCAGTGTGTTTAGCACACCACACAAGTGACACACCTGCTAAGGGATTTGAATTCACTTCAGTGGAACATGCTTCATTGAAACACACATTAAAGGAACCACATAGACAGACGTCTGTACATGAACCCTGAACCAGCATGGAAGCGACCCCAAAAGCAGTAGGGTGTGTCATTAGGGGGGTATTAGATGTGTTTGTCTGTACATCAGAGCAGTTTATAATGTTAATGTACATTATGATTCTCGTTGTAAAGTGGTAAAAGCTGATGCACTGCCAATGAATTTAGTGGGGGTGTTTCATTCAATGGGATAATTGCTTCAATCAATAAAATGTTCAGCATAGAGGGAAACTTAATCTTAGACTAAACAGAACACCAAAAATAATCCTGAGCGGCAGGAAATAATTGATCCTGCCTTGCAAGGAACTGTCTCTTCTCATTATAAATCTCAGGGCATTACATTTTAACTGATTTATTTTATTTTAAATATGAAAAGCTCTTCCTGGGCTTTAGGGCTCCCAAAGCCCTAAAAGAAGCATTCCTGTATAGCAGGAATATCCGTGTGAACGTAATTAAGTTTGCTGAAACTGTTTCCACAAAAAACTTATTGTGGAGATAACAGCACCCTTTTCATGAGCTGGTCAAAAGACAACAAGCTGTCACAATTTTTAGTACAAATTGGCAGAAGTAATGTACCGGTAATACTATTATCATGCAGCAACCCTGTATGTAAGGTATTTGTGCCATCACTTCAAGACCTTTTTCTTACAGATTGTAGTTGTTTGTCAGGTTTGACCTTTTTACTTTTGGCCCTGCAAATTTATCAACTTTGACATTTCAAGCGGCACAGGAAATAAGTTTGCCAGAGCCTAACAGGTTCCTTTCATGTGTCATTCACTCAACATCAGTCAGGTAGGGGACTTGAATTCATACACAGATTATTTAGATTGTGGACCTTTGGATGAGCAAGGAGCCTATCTATACCTATCTTGAACCCATGGAATAAGGCTACATTATCAATAAATATGTATGTATATAATCTGAAATTTAACAAAAAAAATCTGAAACTTTAAAAAAAATGTCCAGAGGCAATCACAAAAATTATAGACAAATAATATTCAATAATGGGCAAGATGTTGAAATTGTGGTTGAGAGTTTTAAACTAGGAAAGTCAGAAGCTGTCTCAGACTGGAGGGAAGGGAGATAGTATATGCCCCCGTTACTAGGGACAACTAAGGTTTTTTCCCCGTGCCTCTGGTAAATGGCTGTACCTAAGTTTTGCTTGGAGAAGGAATGACTTTTTAATCTTTTGTTAGTGTGACTTGCTAGAGTTTAATTTCTCCAATGTTCAGCCCTCTCCTCAGGGTTTATTGACATTACATATGAATGGGTGGGTAGATGCTACAGTTGCTTGTTTAGCCGGCATTTTTCAGTCCAACAACCTGAATGCAGTCATCTTTTAGTGATATATTTTAGGGTTTCATGTGCAAAAAATGCATATTTTGGGATAAAACACATCCCAATTTAATTTACATTTTCATGTAGTTTTTAAAAATTACCAATTGATATGAGCATGCATATTAAAGTACCATGTAACACACACCTGTCATTTCACACATTATAGCTGCTGATCCTTCCAGGATGCCAGAACAAACCTGCTCCTATTTTTACATGTGAAATGTTGGAGGATATGGATAATATATCACCAGTTCCTTCTCCTCCTCCTTTTCCTGCAGGGCACATCTCTTTGGATATAGGTATGAAACCACCTATATATAGCCAAACAGAACTACTAATGAGCAAGCGGGAGGTAGCCCACACAGACAAATAAGAAGATCGAAGTACACACACAAAAAAAACTGGGGGGGGGACCCAAGCGCAGAAGTCCCAAAATAGACTGGTGAGGATCGAGCATGTTAAGTGGACATAGAGTGCTGACTGTTGGAGAGTAATAGAATGGATTCTTTTGAAAGATGTAGCAGATGGACTGAAACATCCTGCAATATTCTGTTGTAGACCCCACTTGTGACTCCTAAAAAGCAATGCAGCCTATCCCTGTCAGGCTCCTACTTCCTTGGTAACATAAGAATCCACACTCCCCAATCTCCTACGGAACAATCCTAAAACAGTTTGCCTTGCCGGCTCACAGCCACCGTGGTTGCTTCTAAGCAGTGGGGATTTGAACCATGCCCAAGGTAAACCCTAAGCACTGCCTTGCACAGGCTGTTCAGGGTTCAATAAATAGTGTCCCGTATGTGTTACTTTTCTTTGTTTTCATAGGCTGAGAGTTTTTGTAAAAAGCAGGAATAAGGCTGTCTGACATGTGGCAGATTAAAAGCATAACAAAACTAGTCTCATGAGGATGACACAAAAGAAGGTTTGTTATGAGAGCCACATATATGTACTGTATATACATACACACACACACACCAGCCCTTTCTTTATTCCAGACATTGCTGTTTCCTCATAATATCGACAAAAAAGGCAACATCTGCATTAGTAAGTTCCACATCCCAGTGTATCTTAGGCGCACTAACTTAGAGCCTCCCAAGGCAATTACTTGTCTATATGTCACAAATGATATCCCCAAGTAGTTTGACATTTCATCTATTGAAATGACTATAGTATGCGTGTCTCTAAGCAAGATAAAAGCCTTTCATCTTACTAATGCAACAGCAGTATGTCATTTTGGCAAATCTGATATGTCCCGTTGTGAAAAGAGCTAAGCTTTCTCCAGCATGGCTTATAATTCCAGGAAAGGCTCCATGTATAGAAGAATGAACTGAACAACACAAATAGGGCTACAGAAACCAAATTTGGGGCTCTCTCTCCTCTTTACATGAAAGTCATGGAGGAAAAACCGAAGAAGAAGAAGAAGAAGAAGAAGAAGAAGAAGAAGAAGAAGAAGAAGAAGAAGAAGAAGAAGAAGAAGAAGAAGAAGAAGAAGAGATTTGAGTCAAAATCTAGACACTCTCTTTCTGAGATTCTTTGCTACAGGAGTAATTTAAGGAGAAATTACCATTCTGTCTTTCTACCACCTCCACTGGGTCTTAACAAAATAAGGTTATGGCCTTACAAAATGCATGAACCACGTCAGATTTCTTAGGTCACATTCGCATCATGGATGGTATTCAACTAAGTAGTTGGACTAGCACAATGGGGTCTCCTACCTGCCATGCACACATGAGCCACCCCCAAATCTGCTCTGGAGGGTTGAGGCAACTCCCACTGTAGGAACTGAAAATTGAGAGTAAATTCAAATATATGACTGTTGACTGGTAACACTGGTTGACTGGTAATGTAATAATAATAATTAATAATAATAATAATAATAATAATAATAATAATAATAATAATAATAATAATATATGCCAGTGTGTGCCAACATGACAATTGTTGATTCATGATAATTCAACATGATAATTCAACCATGTAGGTTTGTATTGCTACAGCAATGATTAAAATAGTTTCATATATTTATTGGCATGTTTTATGAAACTGTTTTTAGAGAAAAGGATGAAGAAGAATGCTGTCCCCGGCTTTTGGGGGGCTGTCAACTTATATATTCTCCAATGCACAAAATAAAACAAAGCTTTGTTTAACATTTTACAATTCCTCGAGGAAACTCTTTTTTCTCCAAATACAACGGGGTCGGTGAAGGCATTTTTACTTCCTAATTCTCCTGAAGTATGATGCTTTTGCTTTTTGTTGTTGCCTTTTTTTGCCTTTTTGAGTTGTATGAAACTTTGAGCAATCCCTTTTCATAATTGCTAGATAAATATATTCACAAGATTGCATACCAGTCTGCATAGATGTCAGAGAAAAATCATTCTTTTTACAATATGCTCACGAGATCCATTAGGGATGGTTATAGACCTACAGCAATGAGCTCTGAATTGGCTGTTGCCTCATGCATCAAATATAAAAAATGCTCTTAGGTGAACTTAAATGGGCATGGTCCCAACCCTGCTTTTTACCCTTAAACCCCACGAGATTCAAAATAGCATAGGATCTCTGCCAGTTAATTAGTCAAAGAGGAATTTTGCACTGAAGTTGTCAAAATAATATGGTTCCTCAATCTAATATAATGCACCAATATTTTAAAATTAGCATCTGCATTTCACGTGACATTGCAATTAATATCTATTATTCTGCTCAATTTATCAGCTTCACACAAGCTAGTAATGACTATTTTGTTCAGAAGTTAGTAATTCATGCATAATAGATGAACAGTGATTCTTTCCAGGACTCTAATTTCTCTACCATTTGTTTTCTAATAAGGTAATTAGTTGCCATAATTGTAGAAGAAATGTATAGACTGTTTATTAGCTCCAATACACATTGAGTGAGAAAGAAGACTTGCTCTGGGATTTTCCAAGACACTTAGATCATTTTTTAAATGCACACGTACTGGTGCTTATAAGTGTAACTGTATTATTTTAACTATCTCCCTCATTTAAACACAGATGAATGGAAACTGCTGACAGTCGATGTTCAAAGCAGTGTGGGTGGGGTTTATCCTTGAGGCTGCCATTGATCTTAATGAAAGTTGCCTGGCACTGGCAGAAATCTCTGTGCACCACTTTGAGCAATTTTCTCTCCATCAAATAGGTTGCCATTAACATTATGGAGAGCAAAGTCATGGGACACTGAAACACATCCATCATTCTGCTGCACTTTTCCATGGAATGAGTAGAGACTATTGGGAGAAAAAATGATAATCTAATACTATGGCTTTCTTATTGGTTGATTGATAATTGATCAAGGCTGAGATTCTCACATGTAAAGACAAGGGCCTCCAGGTTCCCATGTGCATTACAAGGCTCCTATTACCAGCTATTTATAGATGTTGTACCAACATCCAAAGCTTTCTTCCCATTTATATATCCAACCTGGGACAAAACATCCTCATGGATGCCAGGCTTAATCAGTAGAGCATAGCCAGGTTAAACTGAAGAACCTCTGAACTCACTGGGTCCCAGATCTTTAGATGCAACAGTATGTGCACTATATTTCTCCATGCACAATGGCTAATTTTATATTCCTGGTAAACTGATGACCTTCCATACGCCCCAGGCTCCTGATACATAAGGGTGATGTTCACTGTTCAGAAGTAACTGATGATTTAATAAAAAAATTTAATAAGTGGCTTCACCTTCTTGTACACAATACAAGTTGGATTGCAGTATGTGTATAAAAAGCCATTGTCTTGGGTTTGGTCATTTGTAGAAAAGTGATTCAAAGAACTTCAGAGCTCTCTATGAAAACCACCGCTTCATAAAATAAGTGGCCACACTAAATAGGGTTTATTACTCCTAAGCCAAAAGGCAGTATATCTTTAGCCACTTGTCATTTTTCAGGTTGTTGTTTTTTTAATGTCACAAACCCAAGTACCGAGTGAACCACCAAAGTAGAACAGAAAAGTTGAATAATGAAATGGAACATCCCCAAGGCAACAAGCAAGCTTTTAATTGCTTTAACATCAGTTTTGCTAATAAAGGATTTTCAAGGTGATTGTGTGATGAGAGGTTTCACCAAGCCCTAAATTTTGAGCAATGTGCTAAATAGATTTGTAACAGCTCTAGCTGTTCATTCAGCTGTGACCTTGCTAACACGGCTACTGATTATCTCAGGTTTGCTTGCTTAGCCTCTGACACTGTGGGGAAGAAGAACAGTCCTGAAGACATATCTGAAAGCATTCACAAAAGCCCTCTTCTGGTGTTCAAGTTGAGCATGTGAAGGGGCAAGTGGGAAGGAATCAGGTGAGCACCACTCCATTGATGAGGCTACATGTCCCAGGCACACTTCTGGCCCATGCAAGATTGGCATTAGTCTAAAAAGGACCACCTTATTCATGCAAGTGGTTTCTTCCAACACTGGAATAGTTGGCCAGTATTCCTATCCCCATTGGGGGGGAGGACCCTGTGCAAAAAAGGCAGTCCTCTTATGAGTAACACCAATCTCAAATTGGTCAGAGTGTGCCTAGGTAGAGATGGGGCAAGAATTTCTCTGATCTGCTTTTTGCAGTGGACCAAACTGATTTCACTCCTGAACTCCCTTGCACTTTGGAGTGGAACTCCCAGTTGAACTATATGGTTCTCTGAACTTTGCAATACAATTTATTTATTTTTTGGTGTACAAAACCTGTATGCAGAACTGCATGTTTTATGTAAGAGATGCATACAAAATGGATTATTTTACTAGTGAATGCTTTGAAAAGTTTGTGCTTTCCATAAAAAGTGCACACAAGATGCATACAAAATATAGACAATGAGGCAAAACGACATGCAATTGGGTGGTATGAGATGCAATGGCACACCTCAGGATAAGGTAGAATGAACTTCTGATTGAAAGCTAAGAGCAAAATGGCACTGAATAAGCTTCTTAGCCCAGAACACAGTACATGCAAATCTCAAGTTAAAGAGATCTCAGGGAACAGTACTGGAAACAGAACATTGGATAGATGTTGCCAGTCAGTGTAGGGTAATATAGGGTAGCTTCATGGAATCGTATTGTTATTTACACTTTAAGCATGTCCAAAATGCACCTTCCAAAGGAAATATTTGCAGAGCGAATTGAGGGAAAGATGTACAGTGGTACCTCGGGTTACAAACGCTTTGCGTTACAAACACTTCAGGTTACAAACTCTGCTAACTCGGAAGTAGTACCTCAGGTTGAGAACTTTGCTCCAGGATTAAAATGGACATCGCGAGCCAGTGGCATGGCAGCAACAGGAGGCCCATTAGCAAAAGTGCGCCTCAGGTTAAGAATGGTTTCAGGTTAAGAACAGACGTCCGGAACAAATTAAGTTTGTAACCCGAGGTACCACTGTACCATCCAACCAAGTTTTAGTTGTTGAAGCAGGGGATGCCAAAGGAAGTTGAAAAAAAGGCTGTGGTCATATAACTTGGAAAGATATCTTCTCGAGCCTAGTGACCTAGCCCTCTGGACATCTTTACAGTAACCACACAAATACCACTAAATGCAATTATATGGACAGACTCATCTTGTTTGGCATCTGCCGGTCTTGGGAGACAATGAAGGAGTTTGCCTTTGGAGGTGAAGTCAAACCATTGGAGAGTTGTAGTACCAGATGTGTCTGTAGAGACCAAAGAAGGAGATGCATGTTTTGTTGCAGCTGGGGCAGAAGGCGGCGTCCAGTTGTGGTGCTGCAGTTGCACCAGGGTGTTTCTCCTCTCTGTGCTCGTCCCAGGGTTCATTCCTCCTCTGGTCACTGCTATGGAAAAATGTCTCCAGATGCTGGGGTTGTCTGCAAGGGATTCCCACACAGCAGGGTCGATGTTGCCAGCCTTCAAGTCCTGTTTGCAGACATCATTGTAACACAGAGTTGGTCTGCCAATGGGCCTGATGTTTGGAATAGGTAACTTTTAATAATGAAAAATCATTAACCTAACCAAGGCTAGGTTAGCAACTGTTTTCTCAACTGCTAATGACACATGTTAGACACTTGGATCTAAGTGACAGATAAGCCCTCTTCATTTGTCATACCTACAGTGAGGAGGGGGCAAGTGCACAGTGGAGCTCTGCTGAGTAGCCCCTCCAACTGACACCCGTGTCAGTGAGGGAGCCTCTGCATGTAAAGCTTTCCTATGACCTGAAACTCTTGAAAAGGGCTACAGTGTTCCAGGTACAATGCGCTGGAAGTTGGCTATTTCTGGTTGCCAATGAGCAGCACAAGCTCTTAAAATAAAGAGTGACATGATGCACAGATAACATTTCCAGGGATGCTAGAAAGTATCTAGGAAGTAAACAGAATCTGGATAGTCATCATTTTGGGATTCTGCATTGGTTGGGGTTGGACTAGATGAACTTTGAGGTTGCTTTTAACTCTCTGATTCTATTGTTATATATCATCCCCAGGCCCTACAGGGGCCCCTTGCACACAGGGGGCTGGTAATGAAGATGGCGGGGAAACCAGCAGTAGGTGGAGCCAGAGCCAAGGAGAGGCAGATCCATTGCTCTGCAAGAAGGGAGGCAGGAGATGCTGGTTGAGGCAGACGGAGCTTTGCCCTCACTGACCAGCCATCATTGCTCACACATCTGCTTTTCACAGCTTCCAGCTTATGTGTGAAGCGACTCTAGAATTGCTATTCTTCTAGGATAAAGAGTCCATTGATCAGATCAGATCAAATTTATTGCAGCTATAAGCTCATACAGCATAAAATAAATACATCAAGACATGCTTGCTTTGCAGTCAATAAAAAAAAATTAAAATACAATATAAAATACAATACAATAAATACAAATGAATATAAGGCTAAAAATATGCTACTTCAGGTAATATAAGAATAAGAAAAGCAATGTGATAAAAGGTTTCAGGACAGGGCCGGCTCTTCGTAGACCCCCGGTGGCGCAGTGCACCATGGCGCAGGGCTGGCAAGCTGGGCGCCGGCCTGGCAAGGAGGGCGCCGCACGGCGAAGCCACGCGGAAACCAATTGCACCCTGCGAGGGCGGGGCGGGCGACGGAGCGATCTCCGCCCCTCAGCACCAGGGCGCGCGATCTGCTCAAGACGGCCCTGTTTCAGGATTTGTATAACAGTCCATTTCGCCTCTTATAGGACAGAACAGCAGTTAGAAATCTTGCCACTTGCAAGGTTACAAAAGAATCCGTGTCTTGCAGTAATAGGGTGAGGTGAGTCTCTACTGGAAGTCCAGAGAATTTTTGGATTAATGGACTCAGTAGATTTCTCCTGACAGCACTATACAGGGAGCAAGCAAAGACTATGTGCTGGAGGGATTCCATCGACTGGTTATTAGGGGAGGTATTGAACCTTGCTTTGATAAATGCTAAGCAGGGGCTAGCAATGGAGAGGGATGATAGATAAGCTAGAAGGTGCTGTATAGGAGTGACACCCATGTGCCAAGGCGAACACAACCCCCCCCCCTGCATAATATTACGTTGCAACTCAGTATTGACCAGTCTTTGGTTAATAAGTTTTTTTTGGCAGAGGTAAGATCGAGTTTCAGAACTTCTAGGGGGGAAATTCCCAAGTGCAAGAGTTTAGCATGAATCTTGCTGGCCCAGGGACTGGTAAATTCATCGCACCATAAACATTGAGCTAGAGAATAATTTGGTAATCTATGCCAAAGAGTTAACCAGTAGTTTAGAGCCTGTTTCCACAGGAGTGTTTCTATCGAAGGGATCTTCAATTCTAGACGTATGGCCACATTGCTCACACATGGGGGAGGTTTCAAGAGGCGGCATAAGAATTGATTTTGGAGAGTCTCAAGAGGGGCAAAATTTGCCAAGGCAGCCCAGAGTGGTGCTGCGTATGAGAGTATGGCAGCTACTTTTGCATTATATACCTTCAATCCCGAAGGCACATGCAGAGCCCCATCAGAGAAATAAAACTGGAGGAGAGCATGGGACACCGTTTTAGTCTTGTTGAGGAGGTAATGAATATGTGCTGTCCATTGCAAATTTGGTTGAAAAAATATACCTAAATATTGAAATTTGGAGACTTGTTCCACTGCTTCTCCCTCGAGCTTCCATTTATACAATTTTCAGCTTCTAGAAAAAAACATTATTTTGGATTTAGAATGGTTAATGACTAACTGATTGGTTTGACAATAAGAAACAAAAATCTTCAGTGCTCTGTTTAGACCGACTCACAAATAGGAGAGGATTACTGCGTTGTCCACATACAAAAGGAGTGGACAGCGATAATCCGCAAGGCGGGGGGCATGAATATTAGCCAGTGATTCGATTAGAGGTTTTATCATATCACTTATAAACAAATTGAAGAGATAGGGAGCTAATATACAGCCTTGACGGACACCCTTTTTTATAAGCACCAAATTTATGAGTTCGCTAGCTGGACTTAGTCTTACTCTGGCAACTGAACCCTCATGCAGTTGGATCATAAGCCATAAGAGTCTTCTATCAATGCCCCAAGCCACGAGTTTCTCCCATAAGATGTTTCTGGGGATGCTGTCAAAAGCTGCCCTCAAGTCGATAAAGGCAGCACATAGTTGGCCCCTACTAGGGGTAGAGTATTTCAGAGCAAGGTGGTAAAGAATTGTAGTGTGGTCCTTTGCGGAGCGGTTAGATCTAAAACCTGCTTGTTCATGGCCGATTAAATTGGACTTATCCAACCACTGGGACAATTTAGACAGCAGGAAGCGGGCATATATTTTCCCAAGGGTTGAAAGTAGGCTGATGTTGCGATAGTTTCCAGGATTAGCGGTGGATCCTTTTTTATGAATTGGGATGATAATGGCCTCCTTCCACAATTTGGGAATAAGTCCTGTGGCGTTTATTGCATCAAAAGCTTTGGCCAGAATTCCAGCCCACCACACTGAATTTGTCTTAATGGCCTCTGCTGGGACCAAGTCTGGCCCAGGAGCCTTACCCACTTTCAGTTGGGATATCAGATCATTTATTAACCCCAGGTCGGTAGGAGGCCAAATGGATAGATGTCTAAACAGGTGTTCCAAGCAGAGAGATGGGGTGTCTGCCAATGAGAAGCACTTCCTCAAGAACTGCTCCCATGTAGGGGCAGGGATAATGCCCGGGGGGTATTTTCTCACTCTTCTATTGATTAGCAACCAAAATTCACGTGACCTATTCGCTTTGGATGCTGCGATTAAAGCCTGCCAGCGATTCGCTTGCCAGGTGCATTTAGCCTTTGCCTGGCCCTGTTTATAAGCTAAGTTGGCTTGAAAATATATACAACAACAACAACAACAACAACAACAACAACACCGTTTATTGTGAGGACCATGCCTGTACACAAATATCAACACAACAAGAGTCAAGAGTCCATAGAGTTTCCTCTTATGTTGCATATAAAGCAGTGACAAATTTATTTTTCCCCATTTCCCACAAAATCCACACATAAGGCCAATAATATATTTCACTATCACTTTCACTTCAGATCTGTCAAGATTTATATAGCCTTTTCTGAGGATGATCTCAGGGCCTCTTCTGTCGTTACCTAGTTTACAGAGTGATCAAATACTTTGTTACCACTATTCTGATAAAATATTGTTTAACTAAAGTGAATGGGGTAACTGTGCCCCTGAAGGACCAGGTGTGCAGCCTGGGAGTCAGTCTGGACTCACAGCTGTCCATGGAGCCACAGGTTAATTCTGTGTCCAGGGCGGCTGTCTACCAGCTCCATCTGGTATGCAGGCTGAGACCCTACCTGCCCACGGACTGTCTCGCCAGAGTGGTGCATGCTCTAGTTATCTCCTGCTTGGACTACTGCAATGTGCTCTAAGTGGGGCTACCTTTGAAGGTGACCCATAAACTGCAATTAATCCAGAATGCGGCAGCTAGACTAGTGACTGGGAGTGGCCGCTGGGACCACATAACACCAGTCCTGAGAGATCTACACTAGCTCCCAGTATGTTTCTGAGCACAATTCAAAGTGTTGGTACTGACCTTTAAAGCCCTAAACGGCCTCGGTCCTGTATACCTGAAGGAGCGTCTCCACCCCCATCATTCTGCGCGGACACTGAGATCCAGCACCGGGGGCCTTCTGGTGGTTCCCTCATTGCGAGAAGTGAGGTTACAGGGAACCAGACAGAGGGCCTTCTCAGTAGTGGCACCCACCCTGTGGAACGCCCTCCCAGCAGATGTCAAGGCAATAAGCAACTATTTTACTTTTAGAAGACAACTGAAGACGGCCCTGTTTAGGGAAGTTTTTAATGTTTGATGTTGTACTGTTTTTAATATTCGGTTGGAAGCCACCCAGAGTGGCTGGGAAAACCCAGCCAGATGGGCGGGGTATAAATAAATTATTATTATTATTATTAATATAAGTGTCTGACTTTCAGCTCATAACTACCCTCAAAACATGACCATTCAACCCAGTCTGATATTTTCTTTTCCATTCAAAGCTCATTTGAAATGGGTGGTGTAGCCTCTAGGCCTGTCTGAGGATGCACTGATCAGTGATTTGACACTTAACTCAATTTATTAGGAAAAGGAGGGGGGAGAACTTTGCATTCCATTAGTAAAATTGTCATTATATTTTATCTTCTTCAACATCAAAGGGATCTGAGGGTTTATTTTCCCAGTTTTTATTGTTTAAACATTTTAATTAAAAATATGCAATTTATTATGTGAATCATTGATGGCAACTGGGTACAACAGCTCAGATTTACATATGAAAGCAAGCAAGACTATGGAATCTACTAGTCAGCAATTTTACATTTTTTAAAAATAATAATGATGCAAAACCTGTTATGGGTTCTTAAGTATTTTTTCAGATTCTGGAATCTTGCTTCAGAGTAACCAACATTAAAGCTTCTTAGTCTACTTGTGAGAGTTTAACAAATAGATTAAACATTTTCAGTGCTTATGAAAAATTGAAGTTCCCCTTTATTATTTCAGTCTAATATTCCAATATACAATATTCCAATATCCATTGTTAAAATGAAGTACTTAGAGTTACTTTCACTCCAGTCCAGCAAATGAGATCAATGCATGTAAGAAATCTTCATGTGCACTGCAGATGGACTTACACACCTAGAAGCAATCCTCATGGTTGTGACAACTGAATTGACCCAATGGATAATCAAGTGCAAAGCCAAACATATAGCCTGATCTCCATGACAATTACATTATGTGTGCCTAGATTCCCACCGCTGGGTTGGGGCAAATGACTTCAGTGGAACCCCAAACCCAATTCTAAATAAGATGGCTTTGATTCAAGAGCCGTTGTGCATTCAAAGCATCACACTCACACTGCTGGACCATTCATGTTCACACACACACACACACACACACACACACACACATCCTCAGCAGTTCACAAAATTAGGAATGTTCACTTCTGTGTTGTGTGGAACACAGTGGCTTGTGGTCATTTCAAAGAAATAAGTATGACTGCAATAAAGGAGAATAATGGTGTAATTAAAAGGTCAGTCGGTGGCCTTTTCACATTTCTCATAATAGTTTTTGAACCAAACACAAATTAATCATGTTTGTGGTTTGGGATTAAAGGTATATTGCCCAGCTTATCACAGCTGATCAGATGGTTTAGTAGGTAAGGGCTCTCACACACAGCCTCCCCATTCCAGAGCACTGGACTTCCATGGATTATATGTTAAGTGTCATTTGGGTACAATTGGGATATGCACGCCTCTTTCTCTCTCATTCTCATAAGGAGAATGGGAAGGGAATGTGCAACTTCTGTTTAAAAACCAAAACAAAAAAGCCAGAGCACATGTCTACACAGATGTGGTTTAGGAAACTCCTCTTTAAGAGAAGGGGAATAGCTGTCACTAAACTCTTGGCAGAAAATTTGCTCTCCATCAGAAAAAGAACTTTTATCTTTAAAAGGGGCCATTGGGTTAAATTTAAAGTTATCACAATCTGGTTGTAGAATGCTAATTTAATTATTTTTCATTAAATTCTTTCACCTTTACACTCTACTAATTTCTTTTTCTTCCTTGGGCATTTTGTCAAGGTTACAAAATATTCTGGCTATATTAAGATGCAGGGGAGGTCGCTGAAACCCCTGTCCCCTCCTGAAACCTGGGATAGCTCAAAAACAGCTGTAACACTTCTAAATATAATACCCAATTCAGAGCTCCTAATTTGCTGAATCTCACAACAGTTTTTTTTTCATATACCCATTAATTCTTTGCCTCTGGCCATTTCCTCAGCTATAATTCTGTTTTACTCAACTACGTTTAGAAGAGTCCCTTTAGCTTCGGAAGAAAACTTTGCAAAAATTGAGCAGAACTGTAACCGTTTCAAACATAGCTTCACTTTTTAACACTGATAATACCTTCCATGCTTTTCTCCCTTTCATATTTTTGATCTTTAAATTTGAAGGTGTTAAAATGTGATCTCTCTCTCTCTCTCTCTCTCTCTCTCTCTGTGTGTGTGTGTGTGTGTGTGTGTGTGCGTGTGTGTGCGCACACACACACACGTGCATGTGTGGCATAGCTGTCAAGTACTCCCCTTTTTTAAGGGAAATTCCCTTATGCTGAATAGGCTTCCTCGTGAGAAAAGGGAAAACTTGGCAGCTATGATGTGTGGTGGGGAGGACCACGCAATAGGTGATATCAAACTTATTTCACAGCATAGAAAATGGAATGGAGTGTGCTTTAAAAAGGGAATAATGGCAGATTAAAGAGTATACCAAGCAGGGAAAGCGCAGGGGTGGCTCAGGTGAGGTGGTACCCTTTGCCTCAAGCAGTGGATGCAACCCCCAACCCCACTGCTGTGGCCCTGCCAGCCACAGTGCACACAGTAATGCATAAAAGCAGTGTACAAATCGTAAATGAAATTAAACATGTTTATAAACACATAAAGAGTCAATTGATCGTTAATTTGGACATAGGAACTGACTTGATCTGTCCTTCTCAGGCAAATTGGCAGATCAGAACTTAGTCATCCATCAACTTTCAAACTTCCGAAATGTTCAAGTCTAGTTATTGGCTCAAAAAATGTATAAAAATGAGTTTAAAAATCATATTTGAGCAGAAATACATTTACAGTACAATCCTTGTCTATCTATTTATCTTTGGGAGTAAGACCCATTCATTTCAATTGTGATCACTCCCAGGCAAGTCAATATAGGAATGCAGCCTTAGAAATGTGCACTTTGGAAGAAAATACATTTAGAAAATGTGAATTTTGAAAGGAAATGTGTGAAATGCAAATTTTCATGCCGATTATCTTTATGTGAGCACAGATTAATGCAGGAACAGGACAAAATGAACTTATGCCTCCATTGTTCCTCCCGCTTATGGGCTTCCAATAGGCATCTGGTTAACCACAGAATGATGGACTGGCCTATGGTTGTGTTCTTATGAGTGAACTCATGTGAAAAGGACATGGCCTGGAAATAGACTGACATGTCCGTCTCTACATAATGTGTCGCAGTGAGCTATTGGTATCTCATTATGCAAGTTGAGAAATAGTCTTCTCTTGAGAATTTGGTATGGCTTAGTCACTGGTGGGAAACACTGTGCACTAGGGGTAATTGGCTGCAGCAAGACACCTTTTGTTCCAGACAATTGAGTCATGCACATACCTGCAAGATATTAATGGTCTTGTCACAGTGGCCGGAGTGGACTACTTCAGAGTAACGACGCTACGCAGCTCTGCATTTTATTCTTTTATTGGTGCTGCGTATTTACAGTGCTCAAGTCATTGCTATTTACACGGAGCGATGTTGTCAGTCGGTTTCAGAACCTCCTAATGGCTTTTGGCGCGTCTTTCTCCAACACAAAAGCTTTGGCAGACCCATCCTCTTGCCCCTCCTCTTCCTGCGTAATTCTGGAGTTGGAGGGATGGGTCTTCCCCCCTTGCTTGCCCCTTCCTGTCCCACCTGGGACCCTGGCTCCTCTACCTTGCCTGAGCCTCGGACACGACTTCCTGCTTCCCCACTGGAATCGGAACTCTCCCTGCTTTCCCCTTTGCTCGGGGACGGGCTTGAACTCAGGAGGGGAGGGACTTCGCGATATCCCCTGTCCCTCACATCCACCCCCCTCCCAAGCTCTCCTTCACCCCTCCCCAGGCCCCCCCCATGTGTCGGTGACGACTGGAAGCCTAAGAACTCAGTGCTCTCCGAGCCCGTTGGTGTGAATACCTCCCCCCAGTCCTGCGAGCCCCCCCCTTCCGCCTGGGCGGACGGGAATCCCAAAAAGTCCGTGGCGTCAGAGCTGGTGGGGGTAAAAACGTTCTGCCAATCTGCTCCTTCCTCTGACTGGGTGGATCTCGGTGACACCCATACCTCATCCTCTGGTTCCTCAAACTCCGCTTCCCAGCGCCATGGTGAGCTGCTCTCCCGTGCCTCCTCCTCCTCCCCCTCCCTTTCCATGTGCCAGGGCTTGGGTCTGTGGGGAAAGAGGGCGTGAAATTCTTCCACCAAGAATTCCTCCTGTATCTGAGTGGCTGGGACCCATTCATTCTGGGACGGTGGAGCATCCTCCCATGCCATGAGGTACTCCAGTCCCCCCACCCCCCACCTTGAATCCAGGATGGCCGTGGCCTCATTGAGTTGCTCCCTGCCTTCCCTCTCCCCCCCTCCCTCGGGGGTTTGTTCGCTGTCTCGGAGCCTGCTGCTTTCCCTGTACGGCGACAGCAGCGATCTATGAAACACTGGATGCACCCTCATGTCCTCTGGCAGTGCCAGCCTGTATGCCACCGGGTTTACCTGTTGCGTGACCGTGAAGGGGCCCAGCCTTTTGGGTGCCAGCTTTTTGCACCTCCCTCTGGTGGGAAGGCCCTCCGAGGACAACCACACCTTGTCCCCCACCCTGATGACCTCCCCTTGTCGCCTGTGGCGATCTGCCCCCTTTTTGTACGCTTCCTTGGCCCTCTCCAAGTGTTCTCTGAGCTGCCGGTGCACCGTCTCCAGTTCCTCTGCCCAATCCTCAGCCTGTGGGCCCTCCTCCTCCTCCTCCTCCCTCTCCCTCTCTGGGAAAGATCTGAGGTCGCGCCCGTAATTGGCCTTAAAGGGCGACACCCCTGTGGAGACGTGCACTGCATTGTTGTAGGCAAATTCTGCTAGTGGCAAGCGATCCACCCAGTCCGTTTGCCGCTGGCTGACGTAGCATCTCAGGTACTGCTGCAGAATGGCGTTGACCCTCTCCGCTTGTCCGTTGGTCTGCGGGTGTCTAGCCGTCGACAAGCTGACCTCCACCTGCAGGAGGTTCATGAGCCGCCGCCAGAACCTGGAAACAAATTGGCGGCCACGATCCGAAATAACCCTTAAAGGTAATCCATGCAGTCTGAAAATGTGATCAACAAACAGTTTGGCTGTCTCTTCTGCCGAGACTGCCCTGGCACACGGTATAAAGTGACACATTTTGGACATAAGGTCCACCACCACCAACACTGCAGTCTTACCCCTGGACGAAGGCAGATCTGTGATGAAGTCCATGGACACCACTTCCCACGGCCTGTGTGGTGTGGCTAAGGGCTCCAGCAACCCTGGTGGCGCTGCTCTGACCACCTTCGCCCGCTGGCAGGTGGTACAGCCCCTTACATAGTCTCGAACATCTTCCCGCACCCCTGGCCACCAGAAGTGTCTCATGACTAGGTGAGCGGTTTTGTCCCTTCCAAAATGCCCCGCTGTAGGGTTGTCGTGCATCTGCTTGAGGACCGTACGTCGAAGCTGGGTGGTGGGTAGGTACAGCGCACCCTTGTAGAAAAGCAGCCCTCTGCGTTCTGCAAAGTCTTTTGCCTGCTCCCTCCCCCCTCTCAGTTCTCTGAAGATGCGGTTGGCAAATTCATCCGCTGCCGTCAGTGCTGTGAGTTCTGCCTCGCTCACCACAGCTGCTCCGCAGGACCATGCCGACGGGGGGAAAATGTGCCTTGGGGCTGGTGGCGCCTCCTCCTCCATGTACTCTGGCTTGCGGGAGAGGGCATCCGCCCTGACATTCTGCTCCCCCGGGATGTAGTGGATGGAGAAGTTGAAGTTCGAGAAGAACTCTGCCCACCGTATCTGCCGCTGGTTGAGTGCCCTGGCAGTTCTCCAGAACTCCAGGTTCTTGTGGTCTGTGCACACCTGGATGGGGTGCTTCGCGCCCACCAGGAAGTGTCGCCAGTGCTGGAACGCAGCGTAGATCGCAAGAAGTTCCCTATCAAACACTGTGTAGTTGCGTTCAGGCTGTGTCAGCTTCCTGGAGAAGAAGGCACAGGGTCTCCACTCCCTGTTGGCGTCCAGTTGCAACAAAATTGCGCCCACAGCTTTTTCAGAAGCATCTGTCTCAATGCGTAGGGGCGCGTCCTGCACCACATGGAACAGGTTTTGGTCTGAGGCGAACACTCTCTTGAGGCTTTCGAACGCTGCTTGCGCCTCTGGTGTCCACTTGAACTTCTGCTTGCCTCTCAGGCAGTCCGTGATGGGAGCCGTAACGCGAGAGAAGTTCTTGATGAACTTCCTGTAGAAGTTAGCGAAGCCTAGTAGGCGTTGGGCATCTTTGCGCGTCCTGGGGCTGTGCCAGTCCAGGATGGCCTGCACCTTGTCCTTGTCCATCGCCAGCCCCTTGTCTGACAGCTTGTAGCCCAGGAAGTCCACCTCTTTGGTGTGAAACTTGCACTTCTCCAGCTTCACATACAGGTGGTTCTCCTTCAGGCGTTGCAACACCTCTCTGACATCTTTCACATGCTGCACTGGGTCATTCGAGTAGATAAGGATGTCATCTAGGAAGACCAAGCATTTCCTGAAGAGGAGGGACCCCAGGACGTGGTGCATGAAGGCCTGGAAGCATGCTGAGCCCCCTTGCAAACCGAAGGGCATCACCAGATATTCAAAAGAGCCCAGAGGCGTGAACATCGTGGTTTTCCATTCATCTCCTTCCCGGATCCTGATCAAGTTGTACGCCCCCCTTAGGTCCAGCTTGGTGAAAATCTTGCCCCTGCGTGCCGCTGTCAGGAGATCATCCACTCTGGGCATGGGGAAAGCCACGGGCTCTGTCACCGAATTCAGCCGTCGAAAGTCCACCACAAGACGGCGCTGTTGCGTGTCTTTCTTGTCCACCCAGAAGACCGGGCTGCCCCCTGCTGCCTTGCTTTCCCTTATGAACCCCCGCTTGAGGTTCTTGTCGATGAAAGCGCGCAGATCCTCCAGCTCCTGGTCTGACATGGCGTACAGCTTGGCTGGGGGTATCGTCGCCCCTGGCACCAGGTTGATCTGGCAGTCAAAAGGCCTGTGCGGGGGTAGGTGGTCGGACTCCGCTTCGCTGAAGACCTCCTGCAGGTCCCAGTACTGCTTGGGTATTGCCTCACCCCCTTTGATATGCATGGTGGCCACCGTGGCTATCGGAGGCCCCTCCCCTGGTTGGTGCTGCATGCAATGTTCCAGACAAAAGTCTGACCCAAACGTGATGCACCTCTGGTGCCAACTGATGGAGGGGTCGTGGCGCGCCAGCCAGCTCATGCCCAAGACGATGGGGGGGTCTGAGATGGTGGTGACGTTGAACGCCAGTGTCTCTGAGTGCCTTCCCACCGTCATTCTCATGGGGGGGGTTTGATGTGTGATGGCCCCTCCCAGCAGCTCCCTGCCGTCAATGGTTGCTACGTGCAGAGGAAAATCCAACTGCAAAAGCTGGATTTGGTGCTCTTCTGCAAAGCTTCTCGAGAAGAAGTTGGCGGACGCCCCACTGTCAATTAAGGCGAGGACCGTCAGGGGATAGCCATTTGGGAGCGTTAGCGTCACTTCTAGAACCACTCCTGCTCTGGGAGGGGTGGGCTGGCTCTGCACCTCTCTGTGCGGGTGGGCGGGCTGGGGCTGTTGTCTGCTGACTGTGCCTGGCTGCTGCCCCTTGTCTCCTGCAGCCAGGCTTTCCCGTTTCCCTGCTGTGGTGCTGCGTCAGTGGGGGAGGGCACCACCGTTCCCGCCTTTCCTTGCCACTCCCTGCGATGTGGGCAGTCTCTGACGAGATGCTGGGGTGAGTTGCAGAGAAAGCAATTCCCGCCCCTTCCCTCCTTGCGTCTTGGCGCCGCTGGGGTTTGAAAAGCCCGCGCGCGCGCGCTATCAATCTGCATGGGCTCCTGGTCCTGGCTGGCTCCAGGCGTGGCCTGAAAGGGTTGTTGAGGGAGTGGCTTCTCCTGCGACCGTGGGAACCAAGCCCGCTTTGCGCGCGTCGCTTGCTTGTCGTTCCACCGGGATTCCTGCCTCACCCCCACCGCCAGAGCTGCTTTGCTCAGCTGATCCATAGTACTGGGCTTTGGACCTCTCGAGAGTTCATCCTTCACCTCCTCGCTCAAACCCAAGTAAAACGCAGCTTGCATGGGAGGCGAATCCAAAACCCACCCCAGTCTGTGCACCAGCATGGTGAATTTCGCCCAATATGCGCGAACTGTCATATTTCCTTGGCGTAAATTATGCAGTTCCTCCTTAGTCTGGTCCAAATGACTATCGGACGAATACATCGTCCTCAAACCTTCTAGAAATTGTTGGACATTTTTCATGCAAGGATTCTTGGTTGCGATTAATGGTCTTAGCCACTCCCTGGCTGCTCCGGTGAGATGTTCCACAATAAACGCTACTCTGTGCTCATCATCGGGGAACTCATTCTGGTGCAGCTCAAGAGCATACACGATCTCAGTCTCAAAGCCCTGAAACTCCTTCGGGTCTCCATTGAACTTGCTTACAAGGGTCCCTGCTCTCCTTCCTGGCAGCACTTGGACTTGGGGAGCCCCTCCCGCCTTGTTTTTCTCTGCATCCAGCTTGTTTTGGAGGTCTACCGCCACCGCCCTTAAATGCTGCTCTTTTTCCTGGAGCTCTCTCACCTGTTCCGCAAGTTGTAGCCGGTCGTCCTGGACCTTCTTAGTCTCCTCTTTAGCTGCCTTCAATTCTCCCTGCGCCTGCAGCGACAGCTGTTGCAGTTCTAGCTGGGCTTGCTCAGCGATCTGCCGCCACTTCTCCGCCTCGGACACGCTCATCCCGGCAACTCCGAAGTAGCCCAAAAATGATTAGGAGGTTGCTGTCACAGTGGCCGGAGTGGACTACTTCAGAGTAACGACGCTACGCAGCTCTGCATTTTATTCTTTTATTGGTGCTGCGTATTTACAGTGCTCAAGTCATTGCTATTTACACGGAGCGATGTTGTCAGTCGGTTTCAGAACCTCCTAATGGCTTTTGGCGCGTCTTTCTCCAACACAAAAGCTTTGGCAGACCCATCCTCTTGCCCCTCCTCTTCCTGCGTAATTCTGGAGTTGGAGGGATGGGTCTTCCCCCCTTGCTTGCCCCTTCCTGTCCCACCTGGGACCCTGGCTCCTCTACCTTGCCTGAGCCTCGGACACGACTTCCTGCTTCCCCACTGGAATCGGAACTCTCCCTGCTTTCCCCTTTGCTCGGGGACGGGCTTGAACTCAGGAGGGGAGGGACTTCGCGATATCCCCTGTCCCTCACAGGTCTGAAATTGGCTCTCCCCTCCACCATTTGAACCTGAAATAGTTCTGCAAGGAAAGTGGTGTGGAGGCAATTTCTGGAATTGGCAGGCAGAGTTATTGCATTTTCAAAATGCTAAACTGCTGTTTTTTTCCTCCTCCCACCCAAACCTGCAAATGCTGCCATTTGAGGAAAGGGGCAGTAGTGAAAGCAGTATCCTCGTGCAGGAATTAGAGGGGTGTCAGGGACTGACTGAGGAATGGGTGGCAGAGGCTGACCCAGGGGGAGCGGCAGTCACTTATGGGGTTTTGTACTTACCGTGAGGCAGGAGCTAGCTGGAGGGAGTGGGAAGAGTCTGGGCAGGAAGAGACAGGGGAAGGGGGGCAGGACAAGGGGCAGGAGCCGGGCCTGGAGAAAAGGCAGGACATACCTGGAGTGGGGGAAGAGTGCCAGAGGGATAATCCCCTCTGCCCCCTCCTCCACTGTCTCCCAGGACCAGGAGGGGCTTGAAGAGACAGGCACAGCAGTGCACATGCTGTCAGACCAGGACAGGGGCATAGGAATAGGGTGGGGGTGCAGGCCGCCCCGGGTGTCATCCCTGAGGGGTGATAAAATGGCACACCGCGGGGGGCAGCACTTACTGCGGGGCCTGGCCTGCAGCATGCCCAAGCCATACGTCTCTCCTGCGAGTGACATTGTGGCTCAGGGCCCAAAACAACAGCGTAGGGCTTGCATCCGCCAGATGGACACTGTGGGCAGCTTGACGCGGTGCCCCTGTGGGTGGCTTGCCCCTCCCCCACCGTTCCAGGTGCTGGAGCAGCTAGCTACACCCCTGGACCAGAGTACTTAAATTCAGGTAGTGGTAGGATTATGTGAGCTGAGAGGGTTAAATAGGTGCTGGGGATTGAACTAGGAACCTTTTGCACTAAAAGTGGGTATTTGCCCCCTGAGCTATGTTCCTTGCAGTTCTCAGCACACAGCCAACTCAGAAGCATTGCCCAGTTTCTCTACCCCTCTACCAGTCTTACTCCACAACAGGTATGGCCACAGGTATCCTATGGCTTTGAGTATGGAAATCAATGGGTCTGAGTACATATGATTCATAAGAGGGAAGTGGCTGCTGCTAGATGGTGCCTACTTCATTATGGATCCTGACCATTTGCAAGAAAGACAGCTTGTGTTGCCTGAAAGAGGCTTATCTTCTCTCCATGTAGGAGTTCCTTCTCTGGGCTGAGTCTGCTACTCCCAGAGAAGGATTGTTGTTGAATTGCTGGCATCCATCTGTCTTGAGACACCATGGAGTTTGCCTCCAGGGATGAAGTCAAACTGAAGTGACCTTTCTGGGGTGCAACCCTGGGTGGGCTGTATGGAGGCTTCCCAGATGACAAGCTCCCCCTCTTGGTCTCGCTGATGTTGTCGAAAGGAAAGCAGAGCAATACGTTTGGCACCAGCTTGGCTGCAGGAGCTGCCAGGAGGTGTACAAGATGTCATACAACCGTCTTAGGGACTCCACTCTAGATTTGTGTTGGGTTTACTCTTTAGCCTTATCTTCTCCCAGGGAAGAAGGCTTGCTGGATTAATGTAGGAGTGCTGAACCTCAAGCTTGCAAGCGAAATGTGGTTCCCCAAGCCTCTTTTTTTTGGCCCTTTGGACTCTTCCAAGGCCATGCCCCATCCTGGCCCTGCTTCACATTCTCTTTGGGACTTTGGAGTTGCAATAGGTCGTTCTTGCTTCTTGCTTCCCCAGATAGAGGACAGAGAAAGATGTGTGTGTAGAAACTAACCTTCTGTACTAAGGTAAAATATACATTTATAGAATCATAGAGTTGGAAGAGACCACAAGGGCCATCCAGTCCAACCCCCTGCCGAGCAGGAAATACCATCAAAGCATTCCTGACAGATGGCTGTCAAGCCTCCGCTTAAAGACCTCCAAAGGAGGAGACTCCACCACACTCCTTGGTAGCAAATTCCACATTTATAGCTCTGCGCATGTTTGCTTCTGGCACACTTGGCACTGGTCCTTTCCACATCTGGCTTAAGGGATCTGAAATCCCAATGTGCTCCAGGAGAATTCAGAAGTAGGTCATGCTGGGCCATGACAAAGACTGGGCACATTCCAACCCTTCAGCTCAGCAGAATCCTTGCACCTTCATGACTATGACTCATCCCTAACAGTGAACAGATCTGTGGGTTATGTCATTGCAAGAGAAAGTATTCTTATACAGCCACACCTCAGAGAACTGGGTTGCCTATCTATAGCTGTATGGATTGGGAGAGTTCATTATTCTGTCATTGATGGATGTAGCAGCACAGACTGTATCTCCCTTTTCTGATGCTAGACGCAATGCAATGTAGCTATTAAAACTTTCCTCTAGTTATGTCTGACTGAAAGGTGAAAGCTCAAAGGTAAGTTTAAAATGAGTGGAATAGTCATTTTTCATAGAAATCATAAAGCTGAATGGGAGAGAGAGTCATTGCTCGACCCTGTTGTGAAGGCCCTGGAGCTTATCCTCCAGTACATTGTCTAGCCTTCCTGGTAGCTTTCCCATAAGGTCCTCTTTCTTTCAACTACTTCCCTTGAGATGCTGTTTCAAAAGCCAATAGAGTTTACTGTCATGTTAGGTGATATTTTCGTTTTTGAAATGGCCAGACTGCTTGTTTTCATTTCATTATTTATTGGTTCAATAGACCACACCCCTCCAACTTGCATTTTTAGTTTGCCCTCCCCTTCATTCTCTTCAAAGAATTTAGCAAGTAAAATAACCACAAACTCAGAGGTTTCCATCTTAATTCTACTTTCAGTTGTAAGGGAAACATTTTTGGTTTTGTGTAAGAAAGTGTGACCCAGTCATTTTATGAAATATTGATTACTAGGGGGCTGCCCCCTGCTCACCAAACATACCTACCCACCACCAAACCCACCACCCCATTGCCAACCCTTCCACCTCCTTTTACACTTCACCTCAACCCCATCTCATCACAGCTGCTCTAATCCCCCCATATCCTCATAGTAGCTCCCTCGAAATACTCACCCTCACATCTCCTCTGTGTCCTTCGATCCCTGCTTTATTCAAACCTCTGCTGTTGTTTTAAACTCCCATTTTAAAGCCTGCCTTCTCTTTTGCTCCCCCTGCCTGGATTTCATGCAAATCTAGGATTGGAATGTGGCACCACAGATTCCATGGCTGGGAAGGCATTAGAAATTTCCCCATAGGAATCAATGTAAATTATTGACTCATTATGCAAGCAGAAATCATTTGCTTTTTATGTGAATGCTCACCTAACACGATTTCCAGGGAATGCATTGTGCTTGTAAAGGGGAATCTGCCTGTGTATTGGAAGATACAATTGTAGAAATGTTTTTATCACTTTTCAAAGCCTATATATTTTGCATTTTATCTCATTATCTCACACAGCTTCAGCTGGCCTCCTAAAATTCTGAAGTTTGTCAAAAAAGATTGTATGAGAATGTTCAGCTCATTTATTGTTGAATGAATCCCTATTCATGCTGGTGGATGAAAAAAGCAATGGGCTAAGGCAGTGGTTCCCAATTAGGGGTCTGGGGGTCCGTGGCCCCATCCCTTGCCTCCCCCCCAACTAATTTTCTGTCATTTTTTGCATGGTAATATCACAAATTTTAAGATCTGTTTTGTAGTATACATAAAATCCTTTGTCTATCGGGGCTACCCCACATTTTGTTCAAAAAAAAAATAGCGTTATCATAGAGTTATCAAAATTTTCAAAAGCAAAGGGTCCTTGGCTTGGCTTTTGAAAAATAGGGGGTCCTCAGTAATTGGGAACCACTGGGCTAAGGAAATAGATCTGTAACAATTATAGAGATCATTTCTCCAAATATTCTTCAGGGAAGCACAGAAATTCTCCAAGCATTCACAAGACTCTTAGAAAAGAGACTCTTGGATGAACTTCAAAAGTTCATCCATAAATTCTTTTATGGGGCATTTTGGATCAGTGCTAAAACCAAGCTTTTTGTAGCACAAGAGGTGTAGGAACCAATTGGCTGAGATGAACCCATACCACCATCATACAAAAGAAGAAAAACAATAAACAATACAGGTTTAACTCACAGCCATTTTGGATGCTAATGGTCTTCACTGGAAACTAACATAACCAATATGCTTCCACTCCTTAAAAACAAAGGTGACCAGTCATTAAACCCAGCTGGTTTTGATCAATAGACTTAGTTAATCAAAAGCAAATTAGGGAATATTTATTCTCCCTTCTAGTTCACCCAGTAGCAAAACTATAATGCATCATTCTGTCAGAGATTATTTCTTCAGCAGCAAGCCCATCTCATGTATTGTAGACAACTCAAGCTCAATTCTCACTACTGCACTTTCAGTAGATCATTTCATGGATAGCAGCAGGAGGTTGGCAAGTCTCTGGAAAGGAGAATAGAGTCCTTCCTCTCTGAGGCAAGTTCAGTTTCTTGCCAAGTTTATGAAGTGATGAGCTTCAGGATGAGTTCCAATATCACACGTCACTTGAAGTAAATTGCACCTGCAATTAAAAATGTGCTTTCTGGTGCCTCTGTACCAAATCCAGCTCTTTAGCTAATTACATGTTCCTCATCTTCAATTTCTTGGCAAAAGGCAGAAAGGCAATGTTTATAAACAAGGAAACAACCAACAAGATGAACAATGAATGCCTGAGAACTTTGTGGTTTAACACACATGCGGTTTAAGAGTAAAATTTCCATTCTAAGCAAATGACAGTACATTTGATTCACCAAGGAAGGGGTTAACACAAAGCTGGCATTCCTGCTATCAGAGCCATTGACCCATGAGGGCAGTCATGGGGAGTTTTCAGATCTGCCTTGTCTTCAGCTGAAAGTGTCTCTCACTTCTCACAAGGGAATGTGAGAGACCAAAGCATCTTGCTTCACTGAGTTATGGGATACTGGGGTGGGAGTAGTAGAGGATTGCCTCAGTGCATGAAACAAAGTGAATGAATGAACCATATGTGAAAAAATTTATGTCAGTGGACATTGGGCTGTTCTAATCACAAATATCTCCCCCCCCCCCAACTCAAAAAGTCTGATTAGTCATCCTGTATCATGGGCATACAAACTACGGTACACTTAGTAAGGACACTTAGTAAGGCCATGCTATTTGGCATGAATAGCCCCTTGAAACATAGAATTACCCTGTGATTTCCACAACCATTTATCTTTGCATGCTCTCTTAACTAACAAATGTCAAGTACAGGTCCGAGAAAGTAAAATTTTCAGTCTGCTACTTGTTTTGTTTGAACTACCACCAGCACTTTGCGTTGCTGTAATGTGTGCTGTTGTCGCACCCTCCACCATTACACGCCTTGGAAAAATCTACTTCTTGTATTCCATTAGCATAGATCCTTTGTGGACCCTTGGTCAATGTGGGGTCAAAATCGCAGTTGCTACAAAAAGAGAGGAAGAAAGACAGAAAGAAAAATAATGGTGAGAATTTGGAGAAAATTCCTCAAGTACCTTTCTTTCTTTCCTTTCTTTCTTTCTTTCTTTCTTTCTTTCTTTCTTTCTTTCTTTCTCTCTCTCTCTCTCTCTCTCTCTCTCTCTCTCTCTCTCTCTCTCTCTCTCTCTCTCTTTCTTTCTTTCTTTCTTTGTTAGGGGATCAGGAGAAATATAAAAATTTCAGAAATTTTCTCAAGGAAAAAAAAGCCTTAAATATCTGTTGACTCAACATTAAACCAGCCACAGGACCCTGGGAACAACATGGGAAGTTTTGCTTTCTGTGTTAGGTGGACTCCCTCTTCATCTCATGTTTCATAAGATATTGATCATCCTTCCAGACAAATAAGTGTGACTTTTGCTCCTCTGTCACATTCCCACTAAGTGGCACCCATGTAACCCAAATTGATTTGCAGAGTGGGAGAACAGACATTCGCACTCTGACTTGAGCAAGAAAGAGGGAGAGTGGAGGGGGGGAGATCTGCTTACCTTGAGCACTAAGATGCTTCCTCTTGTTTGTTGCTATACATTCTTACAAGTGAAAAGAAATTCGACGGCAGAGGAGCAGGTGTGGAGAATTGTTCTATTTCTTAGAACATTTAACAACCGCAATAGTTTATGTAGTTATTTTCCAGCTTGATTCCAAGGTCAGCTGACACTGAATTCAGAGGCAATTATAGTAAATCAAATGGTAGAAGTTCCCTACAGGGTTGTTTCAAAGATACCTTTGCATCATGGCCCTTCTCTCCCCCTGCCTTTCCCCTTTCCTTTCTAACCCTAGAGCTCACACATCCAGCAGCTGCTTTCTTTTTGACAATTCGTCACTCCTGAAAAATGTTTGCAAGCACTTTGGATAATTTCCAATTCATTCTTGCAGGAAATGAGGATTTGCTTCCTCACTTGGGATACCTGCTGCTAGGTTTATTCACTAATAAGCATGATAAATGTTTTAGCCTTTGATCAGTGCTAATTTAACAAGTAAGATCCACAGGAAAAAAAAGTCTTTGAGGCTCAGGGGCTCAAGACGGTGCATGAGTTGGAAATATGATTGATTGTGTTGCTGTGAGAAATTTCCATAAAAAGAATCTTTTATCGTGCTGCTGTATTTCGAACAATTAAATCAAAAGTGAAAGATGCCTACTTTCCAGTGTTGAGAGAGACAAAAATGGGACTTCATGTGACTTTGCTTCAAAATTACACAGGTTAATTTTCCAGGGACATTTTCAATCTTCTCTTTAATTAATAGGTAGATTTTTTTTTACCCTTGTTAGCCATTTCCCCCCTTTCAGTCACACTGCCCTTGGTTTTACCACAAAGGATGCTCTTTTTTTAAAAAAAAAACACATTTTAATGCTAAATAATACTATTCTCCAGAGCACAACAATATAATCCAGAGCACAAAGGCAAATGCTTTTTTGCAAAACAGGACAATAACCCCCCCCCCCAAAAAAAAACAAGCAAGCCAGCAACAATATCCAACATTTGTCTTGACAGTCTCCTGAAACTCAAATATCAGAAAGACAAAATTATGTTATAAAAAACATTTGTGACTTAGGGATGAGCAAATATGCCCTCCACAATGTTATCTTGTAAGCAGTAAAATGGGAGTGGGGCATTTTGCCGAAAATCTCTGGGTTCATTTATTTATCTATCCAAGTATTTGTATGATAATTTTTATCAAGCAAAAGTCCACAAAGTGTTTTCCAAGAAACCCAGCAACAAAATTATATGGATAAAAATGTAAAAAAATAAATGAGAAATTGGGTCCTCCCTGCAAGAGAGGGCACGCGTTGTGGTGGGTCCCAGCAACTAGGTCTAGGTCTAGGGCAGGGACACTTGGAGCAGCCACAACACCCTATTGGTGGTCCATCCGACGGGGTGCAATTGGGCTGAGGGCATGCCAATCAAAGGAGTCAGGTGGACCACTATTTAAATGTTGCATGTGTCCAAAGAGATCCTTCTTCTCAGGGCCGTCTCAAGCTGGTCGGGTGCCCTGGCGCTGTGGCACGGAGATCGCTCTGGTGCCCCCGCCCTGGTGGGCGGGCGCAGCGCCCTCCTGCCGGCCCAGCACCCCGGCGCCCCGCACCATTGAGACTACCCCTAGAGCCGGGCCTGCTTCTTCTCCAGCACGGTGCATCGGAACACCTGCCCACCGCTCTCTAATTTAGGGCTTTTGCTTGACCTTGCTATGCCGCCGTGTGTCATCTGCCATTGTTGCAGGGGCACGGCAAGAATTTTCCCCACTTGGCTGATTGGCTGGTGTCATTTGGATTTCGCCTGCTGTGTAGCAATTCGTCACAACTTGTACGCTTAGCGGATAGGCTCTGGTTCATGCTGAAAGGAGTGGAATGATCCCTTACCACCCTATCCACATGTATTCCTCTTAAAGGATTCCATTGGACTACTGGTTGGTATTCCCCCAAGCGGGGTGTGCCCTCTCCAGAGTTCTGGGCACACATGGGGGAATCAGGACCTGGTAGTAGTCAGGTACCCTGTCCCCTGGCTGCTGACTTATGGTGTGCCCTGAGTCAGTGCTACCCTAGGTAGCTTTGGAACCAGAGCCTATGCAACCACTCACTTGATTTGTAATCAATAAAGTTGTGGCCTAAATTCTGCCAAAAACCAAACCAAAAATATGAGTCATGTCTGAATTTATTTCTAGGCCTAGGTTAAAGTGTCTCCACACGCAAATGTTAAAATAGAATAAAACACTATAATATAAAAATATAAAGAACAGCTAAGCAGATCCACCATCAATAATGTATTTGAATGGCAATGGAGGAATTTGTCAGATCTTATGTTCTTGGTTTGAGTTCCAACCTATATTGGGGAAGTTGAAGTCTCCCATGACTACTATATGTCTCCTTTTTGAACGTGTGGTAATCGGCTCTAGGAAGGCATATATACAAAGCTTCAGTATAGCTTGACAGTCTATAGCAGACCCCCACAGTAAGGTCACTGTTGTTTCTCTCTCCTACACTTTTTACCCATATACTCTCAATCTGCTTTCCATGATCCAGGTCATGGATTTCTTCACAAGTGTATACATCCTTTACATATAAAGCTATACCTCCTCCCCTCCTGTTTGGTTCACACAATTCATTTCACTGGAGATAGATTTACATGAGGATGGTATTTGCAACCAAGCGCATGGAGCTTTGGTTTGGTTGACAATGCTTCAACCTCTGCAGCAATAGCTGTCTTTTCTGTGTAGTGCTGAATGTGTGCAAAACTTCCTGAAAGTTGTACATATTCAGGAAACAAAAGCATGTAAATAGGCAGTTTCCGCGCACTACATGTATCTTTTCAAACTGGGCACTTAGGAAAGTATTATAACTGCTTTCATGCTTGGTTGTGCAAGATGTTCAAAATGTACTGTCACTTCATCTACCAGAATCTGCTAGAGGTGCAGAGCAATGAGTAATTCCTGAAGTGTCGACTTACTGATTTCTTCTCTGACTTGACATAAGATGCAGCAGAGTTGTGGTTAGGGCCAGAAAATAGATGTCATCCTTGATATCTGTTCCCCGCAGTGTATATTATGAATAAATGCATATGACTCATATACATTTCCTGAAGTTGAGTTACTATTCAGTCTGAACTTCAAAGGATTGCAGAGGATTCAAACCACCAAGACTGGTGAATACTGAGGTTGTGGTGCTTGTTTTGCTTTCAATTCAAATTTCAAAGTGTAATATGATTATGTTATCACATCTATGTCACTCTTTGGTCTACAAAATGCTTTGTATTTCTTATCTAATTTATCCTCACTGGCACTCTGTGATGAAGGTTCATCTTACCTGAAGAAGAGGTGGGTCTGTGATTCTTTAAAGAAATGCATGCTAACTTTCTAGCTGCTGGGACTCAGCCACAGGCAGCAGCTTAGATTGAATCAGAAGCTAGGAACTAGGGGCTGTAAGATCAACCAGCACTCAGAACTGAAAACAAAGCACAAAGCTGGATGGAAGGTCAACGAGCAAGTCAGAGAACAGGGTGACAGAATAACCAAGTATTCAGAAACATAGGAACACAGGTGGCACTGTGGTCTAAATGTCTGAGCCTCTTGGGCTTGCTGATCGGAAGGTCGGTGGTTCAAATCTGCATAACGGTGGTGAGCTTCCATTGCTCTGTCCCAGCTCCTTCCAACCTAGCAGTTCAAAAGCACACTAGCATAAGTAGAGAAATAGGTACCACTGTGGTGGCAAGGGAAATGGCGTATCCATGCACTCTGGCTTCCATCACTGTGTTCCATTTTGCCAGAAGTGGTTTAGTCATGCTGGCCACATGACCCAGAAAGCTGCCTGAGGCAAGATGAGCGCCACACCCCATAGTTGCCTTTGACTGGACTTAATCATCCAGGGGTCCTTTACCTTTACCTTTTTGGACCTCAGAAACATAACAGAGCTCAGGAAGAGATGGTTACCCAAGGAAGGTTCAGCTTGAACTTCTTATGTAGGTTGCTCTACTTGGGGCCCCCTCAGCACCTCTTCCGTGTTCTCTTCACCTGATTTCTCAACCTCCTCCGTTTCTGTGGATAAGCCCCCAATAATTTCACCATACCTTCCACAGTGCCTGCTGAATCAGACAAGAGCCCCTTATGTGAGCACACTCAGGACCGTTGTTTCCTCCAAATGTTTTGGACCACAACTCCCATCATTCCCATAAAGAATGGTTAATGGTCATGAATGATAGGAGCAGTAATCCAAAGTCTCTGGAAGACACCAGGTTTGGGTAGCCTGCTTTAAACTGGATATGGACTGGACATCCCTTCACACAGAAGTCTCCCTCACATTGAGGATTATCCTCTGGCACCCTATGACCACCCTAACGTGAGTTGTGAACGAGATACACAAATATCAGAGACATGATGATTCAGCTGATTGTACAGGAACCAAGTAAGTCTAAATACGATCACTAGTCTTTGCATGTAAATGGATGGGAGAGATATAAACCATGTTGCTTGATAAACATTGATTGTTGAATTCAGAATCCACAAAGGCACTAGGAACTTTGGTGATTTATTTACAATATCACCTACAGCTTCAGATCAAAGCTACTAGCCCAGGCCTGCAGCAGAATTTCACCCGAGGCCTCCTTACACTGCTTCATCAAGTGATGAATTATGGAGCTCCAGTGCTCAGTTTCAAGGCATGGATTACTGGGCCCCTTACTCTTAGTCCAACATAGGGTGCAGTAGCATAAACTAGCTTTGTGGTCCTCAAGTAATCACTAGTCCATAAATATTTGTAGGGGCATGGATATGAGAAAGACTGCTCAAAGAGCAGTGGAAAGTCACTCTGTTGGCTTGCTCCAAGCAGAGGGAAAAGTAAAGGGGTGGTCAGTCCCAGCATTCATTCCCAGCCTAAGCCATGGTGTATTTTGCTTTGCTGAGCGTACTCTGCATAACCTGGAAGAACAGCATAATGTTAACATTATGGCCCAAAGATGATTAACATCCCTGTTTTGATTGTTCTGTTTCACAGCACAGCACAACCACCTAGCTCTTACGTTTGAAATCTACCAAGAGCCGTTTTCTACAAATTATTTTATCATCTGTGGCAACTATTCTTCCCCACTTTTCTTGGGCATTTTCCCAGTCGCCTTTCATTCCCCACGCCCCCCAACCCTGCACTGTATTCAGGCTTTACTCCAATAATCCTCAGATGTTAAGAGAACACCAAAAGGCAACATTGCTGTGTACACATAACCTACTGTCACTTGCTTTTCCCCTCATAAGGCATTACTCTTTCACCTTATATGGTCTGCCACCTGCAAACAGGATAATTTTCACCAACAAATAAGGCTGAATGGCAAAGCTATCCTGCATTTTCACATATCTATCTCATGCCATTCTAAGAACTGAAAGAGGGACAACTCTGGCATAATCTGACCCTGGTTAATTACCCTGGGTTACTAACCTATGAAATAGGGAAGGGATGTAGCTCAGTGGAAGAGCATCTGCTTTGCATGCAGAATGTCCCAGGTTCAGTCCCTGGCATCTCTTGCTGGGCTGAGTGAAAGCATGAAACCCTGGAGAGCCACTGCCAATTAACGTTGCAGCGCTCATCTTGCTTTACTGGCCAAGGGAGCCGGCGTTTGTCTGCAGACAGCTTCCAGGTCATGTGGCCAGCATGACTAAGCCACTTCTGGCGAACCAGAGCAGCGCATGGAAACGCCATTTACCTTCCCGCCGGAGCGGTACCTATTTATATACTTGCACTTTGACATGCTTTCGAACTGCTAGGTGGGCAGGAGCTGGGACTGAGCAACAGGTGCTCACCCCATCACTGGGATTCGAACCACCGTCCTTCTGATCGGCAAGTCCTAGGCTCTGTGATTTAGACCACAGCGCCACCCACGTTGCCTCTTCAACCAGTTACTGATCCATAAAAGGATCTCTCCACTTATTCCATGTCTGCTAAGCTTACTTGGTGACATACTTTGTCAAAAGTTTTTTGAGAGTCTGAATACACAATGCCGACTGGATCAGCTCTATTTAAATGCTTGCTGACACTCTCAAAGAATTCTAAAAGTTTATTGAGGCAGGGCAATTGGACAGTCTGTCTTCTGATGTAAGTCAGATTCTTATGATGTGGGGTTTTACCCTAAGTTGTATCAGTGGATGGATGATTAATTGTATAAAGGTAACGGTAAAGGGACCCTGACCAGATCGTGACCAACTCTAGGGTTGCAGCGCTCATCTCATGTTATTGGCCGAGGGAGCCGGCGTACAGCTTCCAGGTTATGTGGCCAGCATGACAAAGTCGCTTCTGGCGAACCAGAGCAGCACACGGAAAAGTCATTTACCTTCCCTATTTATCTACTTGCACTTTGATGTGCTTTCGAACTGCTAGATTAATTGTATAATCTATACCTTTTCAGTTTTCAAGCAGCTATTAACACCCTGGACATAAGTCACACTAAAAATCAAAATAAATTAATAGTTCATTTGCTTGTTCATTAAGATGTGTTTGTGTAAGCAATGGCTGGATATGCTTGGTTTAGTCCAGGTGCTCCCTTCTTTTCAAAGACCCCCAGCTGGCAAGAGCAGCACTTGAAGGAGCCACCTGCATGTTGAGTGGAGCTGTCCAAGGTGACAGTGAATGTAAGTGCCGGATTGATATGCCGACTTTGTATTAGCTTTCATGGATAGTTTTATAAAGTGATAATTGGACAGTAGCTTCTGCATTCTGATTGCCTGAGGAGCTTCACTTCCACTCTAATAAAAGGGATTAAAGTAACATAAGAAAAGTACGGCTTTCTGTTTAACAGCACACACAGTATTGATTTATGTATTAATGGTGTGATTACTTTCTCTCAGAGTTTGAAATCCTTAAAAGAACAAAAACAAAAAAATCCACTACCACATACACAGTGGCTGCCAGGCCAAGCGGAATTGGCTTGTGAAACAGTGGTCAAGTAAACATCCGATTACAAAGGACCAGATAACTTCTCTGCAATTCTGACTTCTTCCTTCAAGACGAGAAGTGAGATTTGCAAAGAAAACGGCAGGACTGACACCATAAATCATGTGTAACAACATACTGCAAAATGGGCAAGAGGCAGTTCGTCCTGTGACAAATACAGCTGACAAGAAGTGTGTGCATGTGTTTGCTAGGATATATGAGAAGAGAATAATAAAAAAGTGAGCTTAGTATTTGAGTTTGACGAATCTTTTTTTAAAAAAAGACTCTTGGTTATCTTTTCTAGTTAATAAAACACTTAAAAATGCACACACAGAGGAAATGTACCATCTTAAATATAGCTCATATGCTGTAGAAACTTGGTGAATGTTGATATTTACTGGCTTAAGATTTTAGGAAGCCAATGAGAAAGTCCCCTTTTGCTCTACTTACAGCTGTTTCTTCGCCCTTTGTCCTCTCCCTTCCTCCCCCAAATGCTTTAAAGTCAAAGGAAAATAATCACCAACATGAAAATAGTAATAATAATCAGGTGTGGGGAACTTGTGGCTCTCCAGGTGTTGCTGAATTACAACTCCCATCAGCCCCAGCAAGCCCCAATGACAACATCTGGGGTTCCCCACCTGTGCTATTTCCAGTTCATTTAAGGATATTGCACACCCGCTAAAAATAGCTTGAGGAAGGTTTTCCGTTGACTTTGGACTATTCTTGTCCTTTCAGGCCTATCATCGACTTGCACAGTATGGTTGCAGATAGCTTCTTCTTTAGACATCACAATTTGGATGACATTGGAAATGTAGATGGGCCACAGGAAGGCATAGAGAAGAATGGCAATAAAGTTCTCTGAGTGACTGAAAAGAACTGGTTGTGTGTCTAAAATTTACTATAATAGAGACAGAAAATACTTTATGCATTTATGTTATAAGTCACCTCCTTTCTTCCATATAATTCCAGCCAGATTACAGATGGATGGTGTAGATTAGCATTTTGATTATCAGTTGTGGCTCCATATATCTGATGAACTGATATTAGAAAGGTTCTTAAAAACATACTGATTAAAGACACATTGGTGCTGCTATTTTTAACACGTCTATTCAGGTGTAAATCAGGTTCTGAATTCTACTTTCATAAAGCTATAGAACCGCCATCTGAACAGCCCTCCAATTATTATTTTCTTTATTATTATTATTTTTTACTCTTTCAAATGACTTTGCCAAAAAAGATCACTAATCAAACTTTCTTTAATTAACTTTATCTCATGAAATAATCAAGGTGCCCTTAGATTAATTGTCACTGAATCCCATCTCACTGAAACTGTAGGATTTATTTGTAACTACACATCTAACCTCTAAAATAGAGGAAAAGATTTTCAGAGCCATGGCTTACGATCCTGAAGTTTGTGTCATTGTGTGCCTCTCCGGCCTAGAGTCAGAGCTGGAAGGGACCCTGGGGGTCATCTAGTCCAACCCCCTGCAATGCAGAAATCTCAGCATGGTCATACATGACAGATGGCCATCCAACCTCTGCTTAAAACCTCCAAGGAAGAGGAGTCCATCACCTCTTGTGGGAGTCTGTTCCACTGTTGAACAACTCTTCCCCTATTTTGAGCCTAGTGTATTTTGGAATGTAACTAACTAAGAAGTCTATTTCATCAGATCACTCCTGCAATAGGAGTGTGTGTTAGTGGTCCCCCTTGGCTCAGAGGTATGGCGCGTATCAACCAGAAGTTATCAGTGCCTACTAATGCTGATAGATATGTTCTACCTCCAGAGTCAGGATATTTCTGAATAAACATTTGCTGGAAACCGCAGGAGGTGAGAGACTTGTTGCACCCAGATCCTGCTTGTGGGCTTCCCAGAGGCATGTGGTTGGCCATTGTGAGAATGCTGGACTAGATGAGCCACTAGCCTCATCCAGCAGGATCGTCTTATGTTCTGTGTCTCTGGGAGGCAAGTTCTGAGAAGGCCCTGCTTCTTGGAAATGTCAATCTAGTGTCACTAAGAGATGGATCTCAGGGCAGTTCTCAAAGCATGGAGTAAGGAAGTGGTGGTCTATGAGATACTGTGGACCCAGGCTGTTTATGACTTTGCAGGTCAGAAACCTGCACTTTGAATTGTTATATGTATGTGTGTGCTTATTCACAAATGCAACAATACACAAACAAGCATATCTCTCTCTCTCTCTCTCTCTCTCTCTCTCTCTCTCTCTCTCTCTCACACACACACACACACACACACACACACACACACACTATATGAAGAAAAGGTCAGATAATATTGCACTAATAATAATATAGAATGGGTGAGCAACATCTGACTCACATCTGGCCTGCCAGCGGTTCCAATTTGGCCTGCAGGGGGATTTGTGTTCAGCCTTTTCCACCTGTCAATCAGGTGGGATCACCTCAATGGGCAGGTTTAATGGATATAGTCAATCCCTGCAGGAAATGGTTTGTGCAGTCATCTGTAGAAAGCATCATTGAACCCCTAACTCTTCAGTTGATTGGCAGGGAATTGACTCCTGTTTTGTCACTATATCCCTCCATTTCTATTGGCCAACTTTCATAGATGAATGGGAGCACTCACCTGTCAAAGTTAAAAATGGCAGAGCAGAGACAGTTTTAGGGTAGCATGGCCTGTTCGTCCACATTGGGTGCCATGTTGCAGGGGGCACCACAACAATGCTGTAGAACAGAGTATGAGAGGGGGGGACACACTGAATTTTGGAGTTGCATGAGGCACCGCTGAAATTTGAGAGCCCAGAGTCTGCCACTGGGCAGAGGGAAGAAGAAGATCTGGCCCATCGGATCAAAAAGTCACCCCACTCCTGCTTTAGGAGGATAACATTTCAGCAGCAGCATCAGGGCCGTCTCAAGCAGGTCGGGTGCCCTGGCGCTGAGGCACAGAGATCGCTCCAGCGCCCCCGCCCTCCCAGCGCACAGCGCGGCTTCGCTGCGAGCACACACCCTGCTGGCCCAGCGCCCTGGCGCCCTGCGCCACCGGGACCTTACCTAGAGCCGGGCCTGAGCAGCATTTGCTGTGCCAAAGTGAGAGCATGACATATAGTAAATATAAATAGCTGTTCTATATGCTGGTTGTTTGGTAATCTAAGACAGAGTATTGGCAGGGGCTTAGTTTAATTAGTTTAAATAAATCCCCTATTTTGTTCATTTATTTTTACAAGGCTCAGATTTTGTTTCCCAGTGCTTGACACTAGCTGTATCATCCTAGCTGCAGTTAACAAATACAAAAGTATTATGAAGATTCCTAGAACACACATATGAACATAGTTTAGTAAACATACCACTAGGCAAAGTATCAACTGTAAATCAGAGGACCTCATTGAGTTCACTGGTTGCCGTCTTCCAATATTCTTTTACTCAGTGAAGAAAATTCCACTTAGCTGATTGGCATAACCAACATTTGCCATTGCATTATAAAGATTTTATGGATTTCCAGAGGGATTAGATTCTATTGGAGAACTATCTTAAAGTAATTTTCTCTGATGCCTAAGGAGACTGTAAAATGATATCCTTTCAGGATTTTTTTTTCTGGGATGGTGTCTTAAAGGTTGCTGTTCCATTTTATCTTTTAATGCAGTTGCTTCTCTCTTACTAAATTTGACATGGTGTTGAATTGTTTATTTGGATTATCAAATTCAGATACAGAGTGAATTTATTATAGCATCTATAGTTAGGGATGGGCCATGCAGCCATAGCTGCCAAGTTTTCCCTTTTCTCACGAGGAAGCCTATTCAGCATAAGGGAATTTCCCTTAAAAAAAGGGATAACTTGGCAGCTATGCATGCAGCCCATTGGGGTCTACATTTCCCAGAGTTCCCTGGAAAGAGAGATTGATTGTTAAGCCACTCTGAGAACTGTAGCAGTGGTATGCTCAATTTTTCATTTTTATTGTGTCCCTCCCTTCTGTACCAACATCTTTCTTCCACTCTCCTTGTGGAAAGCTTCACTACACTTTCCTGCGTTGCATTTTGTCAAATGTGACCTATACATGTAATTATAATTACTTTTAAGTACATAATTAAGGTAGACACATGTAATTGCATTATTGTAATATGCAATAATCTTGTAACAGTTCTTCTGAGACACTGGGGCAAAATTGTCGCCAGCATGTTGGACCTTGTCTGATCGGCAGCTACTGCTATCACACCCATTAGTTGTGCTGGCATTTTAAAATGCAAAAAAATACAAGGATTTAATCTACATTATAGAGCAACCCCTTTTTCAGAAGCAGCATTGAAATGTTTATCCCAAAGTAACAGGATGTTTTGCAAATCTCTGTCAAGTTGGCTTTTCTTTTCTTTCGGAGTTGTCAGGGATCTCAGAAATGAGGTTTCTTTTGAAATGTTGCAGACATGGAAAAAATGGCTTTGAAATATAAGCCCAATTATTTAATGTGCAGGGATTTAGCAGCGCAACACCCATGAATATCACTGCAGGTTCTGCCTCCGTGGCCCAGGACGCCAGGCAGAGAGCAAACTGCTTTAATTTAATACTGGTCAGAAGAGAGTTGTGAAATAATTACTTGCACTGGACGTCTCTCAAAGTATTAACAAAAAAACCCTTGTGTAACAGTGATGACAATGGGGCCATCTGGTTCCATTATTGTAATAATTAGCGCACATTTCATAAATAGTGGTACATTTACCTCACGGTATGTGTGTGAGAGAAGAGAGGCTGCTAGTGCAATTTCCTCTGTATGTGTATGCAAAACTCCCTGCACATAAAAAAGCAGTTTATCCTGGAGAAAGTTCTAGCTTAGCTTTCTCCCTGAGAATCTAGTTTTGAGCAAGAAAGCGTCCCAGAAACAGACACAGCAGGTGTGGAGAACTTTTGGCCCTCTAGATACACACAGGCCCTCTTGATATTGTTCCCATCATCTCTGTCCACTGTCCATCCATGCTGGGACTGATGGGGCTTTTGGTCAGTGACACCTGGAGGGCCAGAGGTCCCCAAACCTGAGATCCATCGTGTGAGGAGGCTGATAACGTGCTCTGTCCCTTAGACATCGTCATCCGTGGCAAATGGTTGCCATTTTTAGTGAGGCACTGGAAGAAGTTTGTTCTTCCAGATTTCATTCCAGTGAGAGAAGCTAACCCATAACTCATTTTGTGCTGCTAAACTGTTATGCTTTTGTTTCTATTTTAAGGATCACCATTGTTGAACAACCTTGCTCACAAAGATATGCAGGACCAAATGGTAGCAGGTGGATGGTTGCTTTACTTGCTAATTATGGGTAACTTTTCTAAGCAAAGTCCAAAACTTTGACAATGTTGGGGCTTATCCATTCTTACCTTTTGCCCTGCAATTTCTAGCCACAGGTTCACACTTTTCCAGTTCATGTCCAAGCATTTTTACTCCCCCCCCCCAGGAAAACCCTATCTTTACCACTGAATAGGAGCAAACAGCAAATTGAGTTTTCCTGAATTAGTGACTACACCACACTGTCTCTCCCCCCAATGTCATCACCCCCACAATGCAAAATTGTTGCCTGAATCCATCCTTAAACTGCATCCAATTGCCTTCTCTCTCGAGTGCAGGCTAAACGAACAAACAAACAAGTAACATTTTCAATTCTCGCAATGTTTAAATCACAAGCAGGATGCAGTTATTGTTGTGCTTCGAAGAGGACCCTGTGGTGAGGATTAAGACTTTTTCTTTCAGTGTGTGTTCCTCAAGTGTCAGCACATATCACAATGCAAAGAAAATTCCCAGGCTTTCTCTATGACACCAGTGCCTAGCAAGAGCTAAAGCTCCACACACTGGCAATGCTAATTATACTAATAATCCTGCTAAGCAAGATTATATATATATATTCACACTAATGAAGCTCTAGCGTGCCTCGAAAAACTCAGAGAGGAGTATAGGATGACATATCAGAAAGAACCGCTGATAGGCGAGAACGTAATTCCTCCTCTGCTTTCCAAAAGGCTTGGAAAGCATCAACAAAACCGGGAAGTTGAGATTAGAAACTGCAGCAGCATTTAGTCTTTCTAGAAAGGGGTTGTATTAGCCAGGGGATAATCTTTTCCTTTCTTCCGGGTGGTCTTGGGACATGAAATCAGCAACTAGATTTTGGAGACAAAAGTAGAGATCGTCTCAAGCATTGCCACGCTGAGATAAGTCTTCATGGCAGTTTTTCCTGCTGTCAAGGAGAAGCGAGAGCGGGCTCAGTTTTGCATGACATGGAACCAGCATCAACACAGGAATTGTCATTTAGAGGTGATAATGAAGCCTCTGTTTTTAACACAATGGGAGTTATTTTCGTATTCTCTTCCCAGCTGCTTGCATCTCTGAATGTTCATGTTGTTAGATAAGGTAGTGCTATATGTCAAACATTATCCCATTTGAGAAAAACCTGTGGTTTATGCAATAAGAAGACCAGGTCTGTTGTTCCTGAAAAGAAGTTTCTTCCTTCCAGTCTTAATTGTTCAAATGTTTGCCCACATCCAACAGTAGGGCAACTCGAGGGCCACATTCCTTTCTAGGCAAACTTATGGGGGCCACCTGCCAGTGGTGGGCAGCCAGAGGCAAAAGTGGGCGGAACAACAGGTGAGACTTTCACCTTTGTGCAGCAGGCTAGTTTCTAATGCATCCACATGCCCCTCTCTAGCCTCCATTTGGGGAAGGGGGAGGCATTATTAGAGGTAAAGGACACATTCCAACAAGTAGAGGGTAGCAGCTGTGACTAAGGGGAGTCCCAAGGGCCAGCAAAGCAAGGCTTGGAGGGCCATATTTGATCTCCAGGCGCTAGGTTCTCTACTCCATCTCCCTTAGAGGATATTTGAGAAAACGCTCTCTTCCCCAGTTTTGCTGCCCACAAATAACATGGACAAATTTTGGAGGTCATTCTACTTCAGCCTAATTTCCTGCCTCTTCCCACCCTGACGCAATTGGAGAAGAGTGTGACCGGGAGGGAGGGCTCTGATGCCAGGCCCAATGGGAATGGGGTGGGGCAGGGAGGCCTTTGAGACCACATCCAATTAACAACACCACAAAAACCTACATCTCTCTTCTGCCACCCTGCTTTCGTTCTCCATGGAGAACAATGGCACTGGTATACTGTATTATTGGCCGATCTAATCCCAGTCCTGACAGGTTCCCTTATAGGCTTGTGTGCAAATATTGTGCCTTGGAAATTCATTGACATATCTATTTAGACATAACTGACTACACAGCATAGCACAGCCTTCAAAATAATGTCTTAATTTGAAACAGTGAGACACTTTAGACCAGGGGCTTTAAAGTCTGACCCTTTCCTGCTTCAAAGCACTGTTAATAAGAGAATACTCCCAGCTCAGGAAGGTACCAGGGATGGGCATGTTTTTAAGTGGCGCCCCTAATTTGTAGCTACGGCTCGCGGGCTCATACTCAAGGTCTTGCACACGCTGAACTTTACAGACAGAATGGATTTGTTAATTCAAACCTTTGATGCCTGTGCTATACCTTGGCTCTCAGTAACAAGAGAAGATAAGAAATATAAACAAATTCATGAATGACTGCAAAAGCCGCCAAATCAAATAATAAACACCACCAACATAATTCACACATAGACAGACAATACAGTGAGTGCTGTACAACCCACAGAAATGACTGCCCGGTGGGGCTTAGTGTTTTTGTCCACTATAAGCAAATGGATCATTTCTTTTATTTATTGTCAAATTTGGCAGTTTAGTAGGCAATCCTTGGAATATTTGCTATTTTCTCTGGAAAATATGATTTTAAGCTATTGCTAATGTAATGCAATTTAAAAATATTAAAATAATAAGTGAATAAATTCCTAAATGAACAATAACAGGAGCAACAAATTAGTGCTAATAAACGGCCAAGTCTGCACATATCATTTCTGGACTTTATGATTCTACAAATCCAAACATTTAAGTATTAGTTATTCACCATTAAATGTTCATAAGTGCCGGGGGGGGGGGGGAGAGAGAGAGAACGTCCATTGATTTCTGTGCAGGGAATGTAAGCATTTTCTTAGACATAAATGGGATTGAAAAGCACCAGAAGTTGCTCCTACGGTGACAAATGCTGTTTTATATTTATTTCATTTTAATAGAATTGGATACATGGCACCATTCATGTATTCCTCAAGCATTCATTCAGTCGTATAGCAGCTGTGTTGTGAAGACATCCAGAATTAACAAGGTGAAAACCACTTTTGTGGTTTCATTCAGTGGGGCAATGGGGCAACCATTGACTCCACCAGGCTGCTCTGTTACTTTCTCTCTACACAAGGTTAAGAACTCTTTGTACTGATTTGACATGGTGACTCTTGTCTCCCCTCCCTCCTGCCGCCAATCTGTGTGTGCTTCAGAGCTAATTGGAGCCCTCGACTAGCATGCAGTTAAGGGTAACTGGGAAAAGGTCAAACTGTGTTCAGACAAACACCTCAATTATAGATGCTTACATGTGCTAACTAAAGAATTCATTGTGACACAGCCTTGCAACCCCTTTATTTATGACACCATTACAGCACAGACATATTAGCTTTGGTGCAGGAATTGCCTGGGGGAATATTACAGTGAATGTGTTGACAGATCACATCCTAAGAGAGTCTTTTGAACAATACCAGGAAATGCTTATTGTCCTTGCTCCCTCAAGACACATTATCAAGTTTTTATAACACATATTAGTGATTCCTTAGCACCTTGTTATAATACCCTCCCTGGAAGCTAATCTCTAGAACAGGCACCCCCAAACTGTGGCCCTCCAGATGTTTTGGACTACAATTCCCATCTTCCCCGACCACTGGTCCTATTAGCTAGGGATCATGGGAGTTGTAGGCCAAAACATCTGGAGGGCCGCAGTTTGGGGATGCCTGCTCTAGAAGGTGTCCTATGGTTGAAATGATGCTGTTGTAAGATGCAAGTTCACTCTGTTCAGTCTGTGAGGTCACAGTTCTTCCTTGGCACCTGGAATGTGAAGAGTAGGTGCCAGCAACCCCCAGAAGACTACAGCCTCAACCACTGAGCCTAGGGCTTGCCGATCAGAAGGTTGGCGGTTCAAATCCCTGTGACGTTGTGAGCTCCCGTTGCTCGGTCCCAGCTCCTGCCAACCTAGCAGTTCGAAAGCACGTCAAAGTGCAAGTAGATAAATAGGTACCGCTACAGTGGGAAGGTAAACGGTGTTTCTATGCGCTGCTCTGGTTCACCTGAAGTGGCTTTGTCATGCTGGCCGCATGACCTGGAAGCTGTATGCCAGCTCCCTCGGCCAATAACGCGAGATGAGCGCCGCAACCCCAGAGTCGGTCACAACTGGACCTAATGGTCACGGGTCCCTTTACCTTTACCCTTTAAAGGTTCGTTTAGCCCAACCCCCTGCAATGCAGGAATCCCAGCTAAAGCACCCACAACAGATGACCATACAACCTCTGCTTAAAAACCTTCAAGGAAGGAGAGTCCACAACTGTTCCAATGTCAAACAGTTCTTACTGTCAGAAAGTATCTTCTTGATGTTTAGTTGGAATCTGCTTTCTTGTAACTTGAAGCCATTGGTTCAAGTCCAACCTACCAGGGCAGGAAAAAAACAAGCTTGTTCCCTCTTCCATGTCACAGTCCTTGAGATATTTGAAGATGGCTATCATACATCCTCTCAGTCTCCTCTTTTGCAGGCTAAACACACCCAGCTCCCTCGGTTGTTCCTCACAAGGCTTGGTTTCCAAACCCTTGATCATCTTGGTCGCCCTCCTCTGCACAGCTTCCAGCTTGTCAACATCCTTAAATTGTGCTGCCCAGAATTGGACACAGTATTCCAGTTGTGGCCTGACCAAGGCAGAATAGAGTGGTACTATTACTTCCCTTGATCTGGACCAGGCACCCCCAAACTTTGGCCCTCCAGTTGTTTTGGACTACAATTCCCATCTTCCCCAACCACTGGTCCTGTTAGCTAGGGATCATGGGAGTTGTAGGCCAAAACATCTGGCGGGCCAAAGTTTGGGGGTGCCTGATCTGGACACTAGACTTCTGTTGATGCAGCCCAGTAGACCATTAGCTTTTCCTTTGCTCCTGCATCACACTCTTGACTCATGTTCCCCTTCCACTAAGATCCCTAGATTCTTTTCAAATGTACTACTGGCAAGCCAGGTGTCCCCCATCTTATATTTATGCACCTGGTTCTTCCTGCCTGAGTGCAGAACCTTACATATGTCTATATTGAAATTCATTTTGTTATTTTGGGCCCAGTTCTCCAATCTGTTAAGGTCATTTTGAATTATAATTCTATCTTCTGTGGCACTGCCACACACACACACACACACACACACAGTTTGGTGTCATCTACAGATTTGATGAACATCCCCTCAATTCTTTCATCCAAATTGTTTATAAAGATGTGGAACAACAATGGGCCCAGGACAAAACCCTGCGGCACCCCACTTGCCACTTTTCCCCAGGATCAGGTGGAACCATTAATGAGTACTGTTTGAGTTCAATCAGTCAAGCAGCTACAATTCCACCTAACACTTCCCTTGTTCAACACACATTTTACCATATGAACTTTGGTTAACATCACCAAGTGCCACTCTTAACAATGAATTCTGACGTTACCAACTCTACTGAGGGCAAGGAGATAGGAATGTTCCAGAAATAATGGGAAGAACCACTCATGGCAGGATATTCCTTCCTCGTATCAAACTTCCTTTAAGCTTTGCACTTAAATTTTGATGGGCTTTTAATGTGCAACAAATACCTGTATTGTTGCTAGATTATTTTTATTTTTTACCACCCTATTTTCAAAAATGAATTAATTCTTTTTCTCCTGCTGCTATCAGATTTTTGCTTTGTTTAAGTGTTGGTTGCATCTTGTAATTGCTTTTAAAAATTGATCATTGCACTTGCATTTCTCATTATATCATATGGTTTTAAGATGAAGCTGTTCATTGCTCTCCAGAAGAGCAGGATATAAAGAAAAAAATACCACTAACATAACAATATAGGAAACTGGCTCATACAGAACCAGGCCATAGGTCCATCTAGCTCAGAATTATCTGCCCTGACTAGCAGTGGATTTCCAGTGTTCCAGACAGGGGTGTCCCCTGGTCCCACCAGGAGACAGCATGTGATGCAGATACTCTACCACTGAGCTGTGGCCCTTCCTTACTACTACTGCTACTAGTACCAGCACTACTACTACTAGTAGCAGCAGCAGAAGCATTAGAAGTAGTACTACCACTAGTACACAGTTTGAGAATCTGGGACTTTCTTTTGTCAAAACAACTGCAGGAAAAAAAATCAGATTTCCAATTGGGTTCTATCTGTCACACTCAATAATTGTGGAAAGTTTTCATCAAAACCGCCAAGCCTACATATATTTCTGTGAGAATGTTTTGTTCTATTAGAAATGAAGAAACAATAAGGGTAGAGTGTTTGTTTTTTGTAGCCTTCAGATTATATTTCATTTTGTGCAATGTTCTTTATAGCATTTTTAAATATTTTTAATAGCCCACAGCAAGGTCATCATGATGAAAGGTCATCTGAAGATGCAGGTGCTCCTCTGCCACAAAAGGCAGCAGGATCCTGAAACCGCCAAGCATGCTCTGTGGTCACTCTCAGAAGAGGGAATGGCAAGCATGACAATGAAAGGACATCTGAACTCAGATGCCACCTGGGACCTCCAGCTTCCGTGCTCATTTCAGGACTTGTCTAGCCTAGTGCCTCCACTGAAGGTGATGATAAAGAGGGCAAAGTTGAAGGCAACCCATATGCCACAGAATCAAAGTAGATGTGGTGTACTGCCAAGGAAGGGCACTGCAGCTGCTGAAATGCAAGGTTGCCATTTCCGGAAATTTTGCCTGCACCACACTGCTTGGATTTGTAGGACTATCAATGTGTGTGCCCGAGTCATGTTGAATGGCATTTTGTTTTCTATATTTTTAAAAAACTTGCACATTCTGTGTAGAGAGCTGCAAGGCAATGTGGTGTTGAAGAGTGTTAATGTTTGATGTTTTATTATGCTTTTATATTTGTTGGAAGCCACCCAGAGTGGCTGGGGCAACCCAGTCAGATGTTCAGGGTACAAATAAAACATTGTTATATTTTGTTGTTGTGTCCGAATCTCCGTGACCCCATGGACCAGAGCACGCCAGGCACTCCTGTCTTCCACTGCCTCCCGCAGTTTGGTCGAGAACACTGTCCAACCATCTCATCCTCTGCCGTCCCCTTCTCCTTGTGCCCTCAATCTTTTCCCAACATCAGGGTCTTTTCCAGGGAGTCTTCTCTTCTCATAAGGTGGCCAAAGTATTGGAGCCTCAGCTTCAGGATCTGTCCTTCTAGTGAGCACTCAGGGCTGATTTCCTTCAGAATGGATAGGTTTGATCTTCTTGCAGTCCCTGGGACTCTCAAGAGTCTCCTCCAGTATCATAATTCAAAAGCATCAATTATATTATTATTTGCTGCAAATATGTAAAACAACTATGCATTTTGTAGAAAGGAGGTTGGAAAGCAACCTTCTATTTGCCAGGAGGTGATGGGACCAGTGGCCATGATCTTGGTTTTTTGATGTTGAGCTTCAGACCATATTTTGTGCTCTCCTCTTTCACCCTCATTAAAAGGTTCTTTAATTCCTCCTCACTTTCTGCCATCAAGGTTGTGTCATCTGCATATCTGAGGTTGTTGATATTTCTTCCGGCAATCTTAATTCCGGCTTGGGATTCATCTAGTCCAGCCTTTCGCATGATGAATTCTGCATATAAGTTAAATAAGCAGGGAGACAATATGCAACCTTGTCGTACTCCTTTCCCAATTTTGAACCAATCAGTTGTTCCATATCCAGTTCTAACTGTAGCTTCTTGTCTCACATAGAGATTTCTCAGGAGACAGATGAGGTGATCAGGCACTCCCATTTCTTTAAGAACTTGCCATAGTTTGCTGTGGTCGACACAGTCAAAGGCTTGCTACAATACAGCCCTGCTTTTCAACAACGAAGGACAGCCTTTCTTACTGCCACAGGCGAAGTTTTTGTGGGGCAGGACGGGGGGAGGGGCTGGGAGTTCCTTTCATCATCAAAAGGGTCTTGGGAGTAGGCTCAACTTGCACATAAAGCTACCGAGTACATACATGGAGAACACATACATTCATACTACATGTATTTCATTTCTGCTGCATGTTTGGTTGTGTTCGGGGAAGCGTCCTGAAAACTCAAGTCTCCTAGTCTTTTATACTGTGCTCTACTGCTTGAAGAAAGAAAACCTTGCTGCTTGTATTTTTGCTGGTTTGGGTTCCATCTTGTATTTTTTTTACAAAAAAAACTTATTTTATACTGTGTTTATTTTGCGTAAGCTGCCTTGTGTACTATTACAAAGGATGGGAGATCTAATTGGTAAACTTAAAAGCATAAAGCTTTGAAATCTGAGCTCAGACTGCCAAAAACATAGAGCTCATTTGATAGGGTCACCACTGAATTTCACTCAACATTGATTTCAGCAGAAGATGTGAGGCTCTGACCCCATGGGATAACTTTTGCAAACAGAAAAAGATGGGTTTTTTCAAAGTTCTATTTATTGAAGATTTCATAAAAAAGCTAGGATCCCACCCCACCCCAAATGATCCCAATGTACAATGCCCCAAAGTCACTTGTGCAATTGCAGTACATTAAATAAATAAATAGTGTGTGTGTGTGTGTGTGTGTGTGTGTGTGTGTGTGTGTGTGAAGGATGGGTGAATATGCCCATTTCAGCTTCTCTCAGTTTCTCATTCTTCCAATCTTAAGTTCAGTTTTGATTTTTCTTTTGAAGCACTCATGAAATTCAACAGCATTTTAGTGTCAATTTATTCCAAAGTACACATTTTTCTATGCAATTTTTTGCAATGGGATTTTTAATCTTGTTGTTGTTTTACTAATATATGTGTTTTATGTGTACTTTACACCAGCCTGTGCATTTTGTATGCATTATTTGGCTGGATAACCACAGCAAAAATTCAGAGAACTATAAATATCTGAAGGATATTTGTGAATTGTTTTGGAAAGTGTGATTTAAGAATATTCACCTTTAAATGTGAACGGAATTGAGTTTCTCCTCCATATCGTGTGTGTGTGTGTGTGTGTGTGTGTGTGCGTGTGTATCTTTGTGCATATTTGTGACTGCAGTGAAAACTTACTTTGTTTTAGCTCCAGCAATCTTAAATTGCTGGCCTCAGCTTTTCTCGCATTAAAATTATGAAAATATATTTCAGAACTGTTACAGTCTTCCCCCCTTTTGCTTTCCCTCCCCTGCCACATCAGCTTACAGCTCTCCTTCTTGTACTCTTCAAATTAGACATTTACTTAGTGCCCACTCTTCATTCCTTTTTTGCATTGCAATACATATTTATAGACCAGGAATTGCAGGGTACAGGGAAGGAGGATATATATGTGTGTGCTTTTAATCTTCATTAAAGATCTTCATTCTTCTGAAAACAAGATAGAAATTCTGTGCACCACTTTAAAACAGCGGCTAAGTTATTGACATTTGCAGTTGTAACACATTTTTAGCAGTTGTTCCAGTATAGCTAATTGTCTAATATAAAACAATCCTTGGCAGAAAGGCAAACTGTTTCCTCCTTACAAGAAAAAGGTGCTAATGCACAGCACATACCCAATCCAGGTAACGGATGATTTGCTTATTTAACAAAGCTGATGTAACTAAGAAGGAACAGGTTGTACCCCAAGGGCTTTTGTACGATACCACAAAGAAATATCAAAGAAATTTAAATGTATTCTCATTAAAAGTGGTGGCCCAGTTTCCAGGGCACAGCGCTGAATCATCCCAATCCATTCCATGAGAGTAAACTTCTAGTGACTTTCTTGAGAGCGGATCCAAAAGGAAGCCCTTCAACCCAGTTGCCTGAGGGAAATGGCATTTGACTCTCCCACCTGAACTTACTTGCAGCTTCAGGTATAAAAGAACAAATTAAGTTCTGCTCCTTCCCACTACAGAAAGGCCATGGTCTAAAGGTGCATTAAAATGCTTTGGGGGGGGGGATGATACCAAATCCCTTATTTGCATTTCATTTCTTACTACATTTTGTATCCTACCTTCCCACCCCCCAAGGCGTTCAATCAACACAGTTCTCCTCCTCATTTTACCTCACACCAACCCTGTGAGGTAGGTTAGGTTAAGAGACAGTGACAGGCCTCATTTTGAGGGACAAAAGAGGTACGGTGCTTTAAGTACAGAATCTCAATGCCCTGTCCAGCTTCCTCCTTCTATAGTGATTAAATGTCAGGTGAATTCTACCCAAGATCTTGCTATGCTCATGGAGTATGTGCCAGAAACAATGCCTTTGGGGGGGGGGCACAATGACGACAGAGAACACTGAGATAAAGACGCAGATGGAACTGCCAAGGTACAACAATTATAATGAGTCTCCTCTGGCCATCAGGAACTCTTTAGGATCTTGGGCAATATTATTTTCAGCTCTGCCACATGAGAGACTTTCATTGACTCTATTAAGGTCCTTTATAGAGTCAATTGCCCCGAAAAAAAACTGGAACATCCCATTTTTTTCGCGCAGCTAAAATGGTTACCCTGATCTTGTGCGATTTTGGGCCGCTTTTTTCAGGGTAGTGATCTTGTGTGGTGCCCAAAACACATGTCTTTTGGCAAGGTTCCAGAAAAAGTGTTTTTTGGGGAGCAGCGATCTTGTGCAGGTCATGTGACATGCATGGAAGTGTGGACCTGGAAGATGGCATCCCAGACTTGGGCGGCATTGAATTGGAAGGTATGCCTTTATCTAGACATCCAGGGTTGAGAACCTTAGGCGGAGACTACTCTACAAAAGTACAATTTACATTCATTGCTCTGCCCACTTTTGCCCCTGACCCTGCCCCTGCCCACCACCAGCCCCCAGAAGGCTGTCCAGAAGGGAATGTGGCCCTCAGGCTGAAAAAGGGCCTCCTAACCCTGATCTCACATAAAACCTCCACTTTCAGGCATTACTTTGGTGTTAGTTGGCAAGTGAGAAGAAGACAGCTCGCTGTCTCAGCCTCCCCTCCTTCACCCTTTTCATCACCTTCCAGTTCATGGAAGCCTTTTGAATCTGTGGAGGATCTCCTACATCTTAGAACCCCCCAATAAATGGGCTCTTATGGGGGCTGTGTGACCCTATAAAGAACTCTGTCTTCCTACTTCCATGAGCAGATTAGTCTCTAAGATGTGCATCAGTGTTGTTTCAGCTGAAGGGAAATAGGTCATTCTGGGCTGATAGTAGCATCTCAACATAGCCAAGCAGTTGCTGAGGACCCAGCATCCCTGGAGGAGAATCAGCATTTGAAGTAGCCCATCTGTCAGCTCCATTGCTTTGGCAGTTGTGGCCAAGGGAGAAGGCACCATTATGATGTGCCCCAGAGCATTGTGGGAGCATCAAAACAGGTGCGTCGCAGGCAATAACCCACCCCAGATTGCGGCAGTGCTATGGTTCCTTGCTCCAACATTATTGCCACTGAGTTGAGGTGGGGCCTGTGCCAGGGCATGCCCACTGAGTGTCTTATTTTGGGAGCTCTCACATCTGGAGCTAGTTCTCTGCCTAACTAAATCACACACAACACTTGTAAGGAAACCTGTGTAAGCCTGTACCTAACATTCATTCTGATAGTATTTTACATCCAGCACAAACACTGCTGTGATTCTACCCTATGTAATATAATATATATCCTATGATTATCCGAATACAATAATTCAAAAATCCAAATGACTAAACCATGACTATCTCATATACAGTTACAGGTAGGTAGCCGTGTTGGTCTGAGTCGAAACAAAATAAAAAAATTCCTTCAGTAGCACCTTAAAGACCAACTAAGTTTTTATTTTGGTATGAGCTTTTGTGTGCATGCACATGAAAGCTCATACCAAAATAAAAACTTAGTTGGTCTTTAAGGTGCTACTGAAGGAATTTATCTCATATACAGTACTTCTAAGGCTATTTTAAGAATTGAAGAGAAAGCTGTTGAATCACACATGTACGGGTCCATTCTATATAACTTCAGATGTAGTCTTATATGTGAACTCATTTCTTTGCTATTGCCAGATGTTCAGAAGCCCCATGACTGCTTTACATTAGTCTAGCCATCAGTGTGAATGTTCATGACATATATGGCTAAGTCCTACTGACTAGAGTTCAATTAGCATCGGTCAGGTGAAAGGAGGTTTGTCACTGATTGAAATTGGCACCTAGGCTGTGCTGGTATTTATACCCCTCAGTGCTTGTGTGCATGCAATGATAGATAGATTGTGCTGATAAAGGAATTACACTGATATACTTGACCTGTGTCCCCGTTCTTACAAAACTGCCAGAATGAATGATTGTTTAATGACTCAACTGCACTATATATTTCATGCAGTTGTTAGGAAACCCCTATTCCCCTCCCAGAGCTACAATTCCCAGAGTGGTCTAATAATCAATCGCTCTTACCAGGGGACTCTGGGAACTGTAGCTCTGTGAAGGGAATAGGGCTCTCCTAACAACTCTCAGCACCCTACAGTCCCTTTTCTTCTTGTTTTGAAAAGCCATGACTGGCACAATACTGCTCTAATGTAAACTGCAAGTCCACCTAGTGAGCTTAATAGATGAGAAAGAGGTTCAAACCAGATCTCTAATGTTCAAACTCACACTGCTCAAGATGCTATACCACAGTGTTCTGCTTTTGACAGCCATGACAACCATGAGAGGCAAGTTTGAGTCCAAATCCTTTTGAATTTTTTACTGCCGTTTATAAAATGGCTTTATATCTGTCTGTCTATAATAGCTATCAATCTATATTGTGTGCAACCCCAATTTCCAAGGGATGAAGGACTCTAGTTTCAAGTGTTTACCCAAGGTTCAGTTTCCTTGGGATGAAAGTTAACAGAGATGGTGGCATCTTGAGTTTCCCAGAGTTAATGCTCCAGCTGATCTTGCTTCCCCATGAGGTTACATGAGAAGCCCTAAGTCACCATTTAGTTTCAGCACAGAGCAAGACAAGCCTCTGTCTCTCCAGCTTCCAGCATCAGTCCAAACTCACCCACACTGCTTTCCCCTTGGTCCTATTGATCTCCATCCTGGTGACAACCAGGTGAAGTGGGGGAAGGTCCACCCATTTGACCAGAGCCATGCAGAGCTTGTCTGAGGACGCTGGCGGCAGTCTTGTTAGTTATAAACTCAAACAAATAAGCAGCCAGTGCCTGGCACCCTCCCCACCCCCTAGGGCAGCTTAGTCCTCTGAGGCCAGGGGCGTGGGCATCTGGCTCGCTGGCTCCCCTGGCATGGGCCTGCATTTGACTCTATGGCAACAGAATTCACGCTTTATATGTGAATGGTGGATACTTAGCTGAGCAGCTCAAACTGTTCCCTTGACAAAGAAACTGGCCTGACCACTTCAGCAAGCTTCCTCCTATGGATATAGTCTTTATAGCTATATTCTGCTTAGAACTACAATCACCAATCCAAAAGCGCCCCACTGACTAACATGGAGCTATTCTGAAGCAGGGGCTTTCAGATTTATAATGCAGGCATATTAATAAATCTTCTTCTTGGTCATATTTCCCCAAGGCTCCTCTTCTCCCCACCCAAGCAAGCACCCAGTGCTGAGATACAGAAGCAGCCACGTCTTGTACATATATCTTGCCTTTCTTTGGTGTTCTTGTGAAAGGAAGACCTGGTTCTTTTTTCAGACATGGCTGGTGCATTTCTGAACAGCTTGTGTATCTGCCTTTGCTATGCTGACGTAATAGGAAGGCCTGTTTCACTAGCAATTTGCTTGATATATCCCATCCTAAGCATTTTAAATATGTACGTCTTAGTAGGCTGTGATGGCAGTTCATTTATTAATTTATGTTATTTTGAAGAACCTCCTCTCCCTCCACCCCAATATTACATAAAGTAAAGCTCAAGAGCTCTAAGTCTTCAAAAGGCTTATTTTAATAAATATAAATGCACAAAAGAATGCATTTATATCAATTTTTTATTAGAGATCATCTCCTGCATGCAACAGAAGCTCACATTCATAGCCTATGTATTTGGTATGCATCATTAAATTTAAACACACAAACATGTGTGTGTTGTGTATCTAGATCTGATGGTTAAAAAAGATATTTTCCACATCTGAAGGATATTTAAATTTTTAATTCATTTCTTTTAAGTGCAAAAATAACTGTTTTTCTGTATACTTCTGAGGGTTTAAGGGTAAAAAAAACATTGCAATGACGAGAATGCCAGAATCTGTTATCTGATTGTTTAACCTTAAGCCAACTCAGGTGTGAAAACTGTGGATGTAACTTTGAGAAATCATTTTGAATGTGACAGCAAAATTACTGTGTTGTGTTTGTAGAGGGAGCTTTTTTTGTCATGGTGTTACCCGACAGAAACAATTCCTATATTATTCCTTACAGTGACAGTCTGAAAAAGAAGTAGGCTTCTAAGAGGCGAGATTTTGCTGATGCTGCTTTTATTGAGCTTTTGTTCACAAAGGGAATATGGCACAGTTAAAAGCAGTGAAGTCTTCAGACAGAGGAACTAGGAAGTGTGCCAGTGGCTTCCCCAGTGTAGTGAAGAAGCATGTGTGTGCATATGTGCATGTGGAAGAGAAAGGGGGGAGCTTTCTCTAGTTGTGCATCTATGTGTGCATGAGCTGTTGCAGACAAAAACAGAATAGCAGCCAGAGAGCGCAGGACTTAGACAATGTGCCACTGAGCTCAATAAATCTATACAATTTCTTTATACCCTGCAAGGTCATAGATGATGCTGACATTGGTCTCCTAGCAACACACTCTACTAACCTACTTTCCCCCCAATCATTGGAGAATGGGACGAATGCTCTGAGCAGTATTTCAACATGTGTGTGAGGGGGATAAAATCAATGCAATGTCACTGCACTTGTGCAACATGCTTAAAAAGAGAGGGAACATGGGTTCAGTTTCTATTTGCACTGAACAATATGCTCCAGTTTAAAAGATTTGACTCCTAAGCCCTCAAATCTTTGTTCAACTTTAAAAATATGTACTGTTTCATTGAATATGGAGCAATGGATTCAAACTACAAGAAAGAAGATTCCACCTAAACATTAGGAAGAACCTCCTGACAGTAAGGGCTGTTCGACAGTGGAATTTGCTGCCAAGGAGTGTGGTGGAGTCTCCTTCTTTGGAGGTCTTTAAGCAGAGGCTTGACAGCTATCTGTCAGGAATGCTTTGATGGTGTTTCCTGCTTGGCAGGGGGTTGGACTGGATGGCCCTTGTGGTCTCTTCCAACTCTATGATTCTATGAATAAAAGCTCGACATTTTGAGCTTTTTGTATATAAGCTTGAGTTGATACGTTACACCTGCAGTCTGGTCCTTAAATTGTTGGCAACATTAATCCTATAAAATAATGTGCCAAACCTCTCCCATACGGTGTTGGGGAAGAAAAAATGGGAGCATAAAAGGATCAATGTGTTAGTTTCTAGAACTTTTGAATTTGCTGTACCTGTGACAATTTTTATCAGATCTGTTTGAAATTTGCCACATTCATAAAGGTTATCAACTAGATTATGCATCTGCGCGCGCGCACACACACACACACACACACACACACACCTCAAGGTGATGCACAATGAAAACCTCTGAAACAAACACAAAAACACCAGCAGCTAAATTGAAAACAAAACTAAACACTAAATAGATATGCATGGCAGAGACCCATTCACCCAGCTTGGAAAGCCTGTTGAGACGGAAATATCTACAATTGTTTCCAGTTGATGTGTGCCTGTCACACCTCGAGAAGAAGGCAATCCCACAGAACTGGGGAAGCCCCACTGTTAGTAGCTCAACGTGCAGAATAAGGCTTATTGGTGGAACTTTCCTTTCCCCCCCACTATATGCCTTAACCATGTGCCCCTTTAATACTTGTTTCCCATAATTTAATGATGGACTTGTGAAATGCTTCTAAAATATTCAGTGTCTTTGTATATATTCATTTGACAATATAGCCTGAGAGAGAATATGCGTATTTAAAGAAGAGTGTGATAAGAGTCGTCCAGCCCAGTGCCACAATATAGTCACCAACAGCATAAGTAGACCAATGATTTGCCTTGACCGTCATGTGTGCTGCTGCTGCTGCATCTGATATGCAACTGTACAGTATAGTTAATGCAGGTTGGATGTACAATTCCACTAGTACAGACATAGCCAAAGGCACAATCCATTTACTCCGGGGCAATTCAATTGACTTAATAGGATTCATTGATCGTAAGTCCAAATACATCTCTTTCAAACTGAGAAAGGTTATTTCTGAAATAGCCACCTTATTTTGCCATGTACAATAGCTGAAAATCAAATAGCCCACCAAAGGGGCCAAATGTGGTGTGTGTGTGTGTGTGTGTGTGTGTGTGTGTGTGTGTTTCTGAGACATTATCCCTACAAGATGGCAGCTTAGCCCATATCTTTCTAAACCCTAATGTTGAATGGGTTAATAAAATAACTCCCCAGAGACAATATATATATATATAGCATCCTTGCAATAGTCACTATGTACAAAATTTGTGTTTGGTGTTTCCTTGTACTCTCATTTCCTTGTGTCCAGTTTTATGAGCACAATAGCGGTTCTGCATTGTGTTTAAGTTCTGTAACTTAAACATTTACCTGAGCATCTCAATTACCATTTGCCAAAATATCTGCGCCTCGTTACACCCCTTGTTGTTGTTGTTGTTTAGTCGTTTAGTCGTGTCCGACTCTTCGTGACCCCATGGACCATAGCACGCCAGGCACTCCTGTCTTGCACTGCCTCCCGCAGTTTGGTCAAACTCATGTTCGTAGCTTCGAGAACACTGTCCAACCATCTTGTCCTCTGTCGTCCCCTTCTCCTAGTGCCCTCAATCTTTCCCAACATCAGGGTCTTTTCCAAGGATTCTTCTCTTCTCATGAGGTGGCCAAAGTATTGGAGCCTCAGCTTCACGATCTGTCCTTCCAGGGAGCACTCAGGGCTGATTTCCTTAAGAATGGATAGGTTTGATCTTCTAGCAGTCCATGGGACTCTCAAGAGTCTCCTCCAGCACCATAATTCAAAAGCATCAATTCTTCGGCGATCAGCCTTCTTTATGGTCCAGCTCTCACTTCCATACATCACTACTGGGAAAACCATAGCTTTAACTATACGGACCTTTGTCGGCAAGGTGATGTCTCTGCTTTTTAACCCCTACCACATGTTAAAAGTCCCCTTATCTTTATGACATATTCAGCACTTTCCAGTTCTCACTTTATTTTATCATTTTGTTTTTCCATGGAATCCATAAAAATTGAGTCACTATTTTAATACAACTTTCTTTATCATTCATCACTCCTGGGAAGATTGAAGCTTTTTGAAACAAAAATTCCTACACCTCTCTTGGGATTTCTCTATTCATATCTTTATTGCATGTTAACATACTGTATATTTATGTACTACCTCTGTTTTTAATAATAATTTGGTACATTTTTACAGCAACAGTCTGATTTATATTTTCCTAAAATTATTTTAAACTCCATCTTTTCTCTCCATTATCTTATGACTCATTCTATCCAGGAAGGTTCAGATTTCTGGGGTTATCTTCATTTTATTTGTCACAAGTTCATATATTGATATCCCTTTCCAGTGTTGGAAGGTTTCTAATATTCCGGCATATAAGACTGGGCATATAAGATGACCCCCCAACTTTTCCAGTTAAAATATAGAGTTTGGGATATACTTGCCGTATAAGAAATACGACCTGGCGTATAAGACGGCCCTCGACTTTTGAGAAGATTTCCCTGGGTTAAAAAGTAGTCTTATACGCAGGAATATACAGCATATGTTCCTTCCATATCTGGAACTTTCCCAAATTAGTGCCATCTCTTTTGTGATTGATCCCCATTTTAAATCCCTTGCTATTTTATGAAGAAAATAAATTTGTAATATTGAAAGAGTGAAAAAATAAAGATTTATATTGGTTGAAAGATTTTTATATAGGCATTAGAACAAAATCAGGAGATCAACCCAAAATACAACTTGCAGAACTTGATTCCAAGTCCACTAGACTGCCCTGGAAATGTGATAAACACAAAAGGAATAGCAAATAAAGTTGTCTGAAAGATATAAAATCCCAATAGAAAAAATACCCAGGACATATGAAGCTTACAATTACTTTGTGAATTACTTTTGTCCACAAAACCCCAATTCAAGTAAGTATCAGCTAGAATAACAGAAAATGCAGTAAAATCACCTTACACTCACCACATCCAAACAAAATAGAATTAATTCAAATTTATAAAAACTGACAAGCCTGCTATACTGAAAAGCCTCCATGTCTATGTACACTTCTTTGTCTTGTTGTTTTGATTTTGTATTACAAAATTAATTTTTTAATTTTTTTTAAAGCTAATTGTTCTCTGCAGACTTCACATGTAGGTGGGATGTTTGGGGGGGGTGTTTGTTTGTTTAAAAAAACCATTTGTTATTCAAGCTCCACTTTTCTATGTTAAAATGCAAAATCTTGGATGGATGCTTCAGAATCCCATAACTGAAAATCTTTGGCTTGGCTGCTTGGAAATTGTTTTTGAAGTACAATGCCATGGATTACTTATAGCACAGAAAGCAGAGACACTTACCAGCTACCCACTGAACACCAGGAAAAGCTTTTCAAATCCAATGGAAACATTAACTACAATAGTTTCTTCCCTTTGTTTTTTTTTCTCTTGGGTCTTCTAATACACAATTTAAAGAACATTAGGTAAAATCATTGTGAAATAAAGAAGGAAGACCATTGGTTGTAACAGATTATGAAAATGTCACAAATCAAGGATAAGAAGACATTACATTTGAACAATTGTTTATCATCAATGCCACAATCCATAAGCTCACACTTTGACCCATGTGCTCTTCAGCAAACTCAAAAAATGTATTTTGGTCCACCAAGAGTATTTTGGTCCACCAAGAGGACATAAGGAAGAACCTGCTGGATCAGGCCAGTGGTCTGTCTAGTCCAGCATCTTGTTCTCACAGTGGTAAACCATCAGCACTCTTCTTCAACAGAAATTACTGAGTCTATGCACATGCAAGTTGTACACACATAGGCTCTGTTCAGATGTTTGAGTGAATGTGTGAAATTCAGGACGTTCCCACTTGTTTGTCTCTACATGGATGAATGTCTATATAGTCAACTGTGCATGGATTAATGTTTGCACCCAACCATGCAAAATTAGAAGGTTCCCCATGCACAAACATCTCTCCATCCCCTAGCCAAACTCACAAAACAAGTTATCCCCAGCCCAGGAAACTTTCCAGACAGGCAAAATCACTTGAGAAAGGCAGTGAGAGGTGCAGCTTGGAGATGCCCCAAGGGCAGGATAGAGGTCTGGAGGGCTGCATTTGGTCTTGAGTTTCCCACTCTAGTGCATTAGGCATTGACCCTAGTGCAACCCTGACAGGAGATGTTAAGATTATAAGTCCCAGTTGGGTATTTTCTAATCAGAAACTTCATGCATGAGGCAAGCCATTGGGATGAGAATGGGGATGACAACTTAAATACAATATGGGGAGCAGGTAAGCCCTGCCCCACATAAACAATCACATGACATGGTGCATGCACACCATTTGAATGGCAATGCCCATTAACTTGGGGGGGGGGAACCCCTCAAATATTTTATTGGGGGATGAAGACCCCTCAGCCCCTAGGAGTTGGCTCCTTCGGATGATAACGGTAGCTCCCTTCATTTGCAGTGCCCTCCAAGAGCTAAAGATGCCTTTCTGAAGCACTAGGGTTCTCATACATCTCAATAGTCCCAGGAACCAGGACATTCCATTATTTCTCACAAGAGCACGATGGCCATTTTGGGTGCTGTGATCTTGCATGATTTTGTACCTTGATTTCCTCGACAGAGGTGGTCCCCCCGGGCTTTAATCTCACACAGTGCCCCAAAACACACATTTTTGGGTGCTGTGCCCCACAAAAGCATTTTTGGAGGGATCGCAGTTTGAAATCATGCGAAATCATGGCACCCCAAATGGCCGCTGTGGTCTCACAAGAAAAAACAGGAAGATGGCACCCCAATTTTCCCCTTTGATGTGTTGGATGGTATGTTCTTCATCACTTGGGGAGCCTCTATTGGTGCAGCAGGTTCCCCAAATCCAACAGTCACCCTTCCACTTGTGGAGGAAGATGGGGGTACAGCTAGCACACTCATCCTTGCAGCTAGAATGTATAATAGAGGTCTGTTCAGGACTGTTGCCAAATTGGTAAGTACCAAGCTTCAGCCATTCCTGGTTTTAGAACTGTGGTTATGTTTCAGGTTTTGCCTTATCCTGTAGTTATTTTTTTCAAAGTTGTGGCTTTACTTAAATCTCTGACTGGTTCCAGTGTGTTTCTAACAGACTTGACAAAACAATGGTTAAAGACAGTGATTTAATTGTAAATATTTGAAGTATTCTTTCTTCATTTAGATGATTTCTAACCGGTACTTCAGTAAAAATAATAATAACCCTAGAGTGATGATACTATGTTGATACAGGTATAAGACAGCATTTGGTAGGTAGGCATTGCATTTTAACACAAAATATAAGAGCAACATATTCCATTTGCAAAGAGATTTACACACAAACACCTCCCCAAAACAGTGTTACATAAGAGATTAGTTTTGCTGCTCTTGGCCTGTGCCTTGCCTCTTGGATGCATATGCTGCAGCTGCTAAAATTAAGACAAAGCTCCTGCCATCACTTATAAAACTCTGCTACCTCTTTTGATCCTCACAGAAGACAAAAGGTTCATAGTCAGATTTTGCCTCTTCCCAGGCTGGGAAGAGGGAGCCCATTTTCAGTATTTAAAGGAATTGAGGGGCTGCTGCAAGAGATAAGCAGTCTTTACAAAAGCAGCACCAATTGTTTATTGTGCTGACTGTAGCAATGAAAGAAATTCTCAAAAACAAGGGTCCTTTAAGGTAGTCTTGGCAACAACTTGCACTTGTTTTTTCACACCTGCTATTAGTTTCCCTGGCTCTCTTTCTCCTCACCTGAGCAGCTAGTGTAGTTTGGAAAGCCATCATATTCTATCTGTAATGAGAGCTATGGTTTTTTTTTGTAAGGAGGGTAAAAACAGAGGTTGGATTGAGGAGGTTTGAAAGATTACTATCTTTTTTTAATTGTATGATTCTCTCTCCAACTTCTTCAAATATTTGTTCTAGAAAAAACAACGAGTTGGCTTAGTAGTCTGTGTTTGCGTTCTTTCATATTCAAATATTTGAGCCAAGTTCCGCTACCTTCCAAAAATGCTATACAAAGCCTCCTTAAGTCTTATTTCTGAAATCCTAAAGAGCAAGCCTTTCATTTTCAAACTGTGCCTCCAAAGATGTTTCGCTTTCTCAATGGGATTGCAAGGAAATAATGCAAAGCAAGTTTGACAGGATGGATTGCTAAGCAAGGAGTGGTTCACACTCATGTGATTTAACCATACATACATGCATACAGTGGAGAAACAAAGTCACCCATGTGTCCCAGCCACAGGAGCAGTGTACTATGGGTAGGATCCAACAAAGTCATTGCACGAGCAGGATGACTTCTGCTTGTGCAATGAAGTGTCCCCTTGCTTTCCTCCCTTGCACCCACCCAAAACTGCTCCAGGGCATTGGTGGAGAACCCAGTGAAGATCTGGAGGTGTGTGTGGAGGGACTAGAGGGAGGAGAAGTTCAATTGTGCAAGAGGAAGTTGTTGTACTCACACTATGACTTTGTTGGATACAACCCAGCGTGCTCTGAGTGAGGCTGCTGTGAAGCAATTGGAATCGAATGGTTGACCTGCGCACTTTGGTACCATTGTGACTCATGTCTCAGTCCTACATATGTCAATGAAAAGAAACATTGAAATTATTTCCAAATAACCTGTTCAGGAATGGGATGGAAAGCATTCTGTACTAGGCAGAGGGCACCCTCCCTCCTCCAGCATAACTCCCTTGGCACCTTGAACCTCCTCCTTTGGTCCCTCCTCTCCCCCCTCCTCTGCTGGGGTGAGGGTGCTGGTGGAGCGCTTTCTCTGCTAGATAGATAGATAGATAGTTTATTACGGCCATAGGCCCATATGCAATACCAATATACATTGTACAACAAAGCAAATATGACAAAATAAAATTAATAAAATTCAAATACATATCTAAAATCATAAATTCCTAAATTCCATTAAAATAAGAGCAATACAGCACTTAAAATATCAGATTATCACTATAAATCAGTATTATATAAGCGAGATCAATAATCATAAAGTAATCCATTTTTCCTCTTATAAGCTAAGACTGTAATCAGAAACCTGGCAACAAAAAGGGACCTACTCGGATCAGAATCTTGCAGTAAGTGTGTTAACTGTGTTTCCAAGGAGTCACCTGAGGTTTCCGATAATAAAGGGAACAAAAATCTGGTCCGAGAAACTGAATGCAGTGGGCAGCAAAATAGTATATGTTGTAAGGATTCAATAGATCTATTATCACATACACACACAGCTGAAATCTGACCTTTGGAAAATCTATTGTTCATAACATTAGAAGGAAAGGCATTAAATCTTGCCTTAATAAAGGCGTATCTGTGGACCGCTACAGACAAGGAAGTCAAATAAGATGGTATCTGCTGGGAAGGCACTATGCCAAGATTTAGTGGTGAGCAAGTGCCACTACCCAGAATGGTGTTTTGTTGGAGGTCAATCTCCTCAAGTTTTTGAATGAGGGTTCTTTTAGCCGTGGCTAGGTCCAGTTTTAATAGTTCTGATGGGGACAATCCATAGGTCACTACTTTAGAATGGATCTCTCTTGCCCATGGGCTGGGAAAATCATCCCTCCAAAGACATTGAATCAGGTACAGATTCGGGAGCCTTTGCCATAAGGACAACCAATAGCAAAGGCTGCGCCTCCAAAGAGTATTTTCTAAAGATGTAGTTTTTAATTCTAAGCGAATAGCCGCATTGCTAACGCACTGAGGGAGTTTTAACAGCCGTCTCAGGAATTGGTTTTGAATGACCTCCAATGGCATCAAATTTACTGCGGTCCCCCATAAAGGGACAGCATATGCCAGTGTCGCGATCACTTTGGCTTTAAATACCTTCAGGGCGGATGGCACATGAAGAGCCCCATCGGAAAAGAAAAAGCGCAAAAGCGCAAAAGAAAGGGCTTTAGCCTTATTTGAAATATATGCAATATGCGCCTTCCAACCCAGATTGTATTGGAGAAAAACTCCCAAATATTGAAATTTATATACCTGTTCAATAGGTTTTCCATCTAATTGCCACTTATAGGATTTTCGACTTTTTGAGAAGATTAGTACTTTTGATTTAGATTGATTTATAGTAAGGGAGTTGGTTTTACAGTATGAAACAAATATTTTAAGTGCTCTCCTGAGGCCAATTCTTGAAAATGACAAAATTACTGCATCATCAGCATAGAGTAGTAATGGGCATCGATAGTTTGCAAGACGGGGGGCATGAATGGTTGTCTGAGATTCAGCCAATGGTGTCCTCATGTCACTAATAAATAAATTGAAAAGAAAAGGAGCTAGGATACAACCTTGACGGACTCCTCTGTTGATGGGCACAGAGTTTGTGAGATCGCCGGCTGGGGTTATTCTCACCCTAGCAGCCGACCCCTCATGCAGCTGAATTATTAGCCACAAAAGTCGTCTGTCAATTCCCCATCGAACCAACTTTTCCCAGAGTAACCTTCTGGGGATGCTGTCAAATGCAGCCTTAAGGTCGATAAAAGCCGCACAGAGTTGGCCTTGGTTTGAAGAAGAATATTTTCGGGCTAGATGGTGCAAAACTAAAACATGGTCCGTTGTTGACTGGTTCGGTCTGAATCCTGCTTGCTCAGGGCCTATCAGTTTCTTTTCTTCAGCCCATTGAGTAAGTCTACGCAATAGAAAACGTGCGTATATCTTTCCAATTATTGACAATAGGCTAATATTCCTGTAATTCTCCGGATCATCCGGGGAGCCTTTTTTATATATCGGAATTATTATAGCATCCTTCCATATTTTTGGTACCCTTCCAGTTGCATTAATGGCATCGAAGGTGACAGCCAAGATTTTTGCCCACCAGTCAGAATGTAGTTTTATGGCTTCCGCCGGAACCAAATCTGGCCCGGGGGCTTTGCCAATTTTAAGTTTAGAAATTAGATCCAAGATTTCGTCAGGATCAATAGGGGACCAGATGGGGAGATGCTCAAATACATCATCAAGAGTGTTGGTATTGGGTTCTGTTGACGCAAAATATTTCCTTAGGAAGGATTCCCAGACTGGGGCAGGAATAATTGTTAGGGGGTACCTCTTTGATCTTCTATTAACCAATTGCCAAAATTGCCGTGAACTACGTGAGCTAGAGGCGACTATGAGTGCCTGCCAGCGATTTTGTTGCCACTCTTGTTTAGCCATTCTCTGAGCTTCCTTATATGCTATTTTTGCTTGTTGGTAATTTCTAGGTAATACTAAAGCACCAGAAGATTTATATTCTTTGTAAATGGCACAAAGATGCTGTCTAGCTTGTCTGCAATGTAAATTAAACCAGGGGGCACCAGTCTTAAAATGGGCCCAATTTACCTGAATAGCTGGTACTGTAAAAAAGGACATAAGGTCTTCCGTAAGCAGAGAGAATGAGTTAATAATTTGTTCATACCCATACAGATCTAAATCTAAAAGAGCATGGGTTTGAACTATCTCTTGTTGGAAAAATTCCGTATATTTCTGGGCTTGACTTACAGACCATTTTGTTCCTCTCACTTGTTCTGCAGCATTTATTCCCATATATATGGGGTGCCTAGACTTGACTGGCTGCCAGTCTAGGGAAAGCTTGGCACTCAAGGGAAGATGGTCGCTCATTTGAACGTTTTCTATTTTAAAATAAGAAAAAATTGGGAATAAATCTCTGGAGACAATAAAATAATCAAGAACACTATTTGTATGTGTGCTCAAATGAGTAAAATCACCCGGAATATCCGGGGGACAGTTCCCGTTTAAAATTATTAAATTCATACGTAAAATCAGCTGATAAAGGAGGGTGCCCGCTTCATTGACCCTATTATCTTTCGATTTTCTTTGTACGTGGGGGGATAGGTCCAAGTTCTGGTGATCAGGGGGGACCCACCATTTGGCCTTGCCTAACGCTTCCCAGTTTGCAGCTGTACGAGCATTGAAATCACCTCCCAAGACTGACGAGGTATTCGGATACTTGGTATAGCAGAAAGCTAGATGTTCTTCAAGTGCTTCCCATTTGGAGTGGAGGTCCGCTGCTTGCCCCCCAGGGGGGAAATAAACATTTGTTACCAGTAATTCAAATTTCCCTCCTGAAATCAAGCCTGTGATCGCGTAAGGAGGGAGTGATTTCACAAGTGTAAGTTTTGCTTGCAATTTGAGGGAAATGGCTATCGCCAAACCTCCTCTGGGGCGTCCACCTTTAAGAGAGGGACAAGCTGGAAGTAAAATAATATCATATCCGTTTATATCAATCACCTCCTCTTCCCAAGTTTCTTGTAAAAGAATCACTTGGAATAAGTTAACAAATTTTAAGAAGTCTGGATCAGGTTTCTTCCCCCTCCATCCCGCAATATTCCAGCATAGAAATGACATCAGAGGGTGACTAGGTTGGTCATTAGGTAGTCAAATCGAGTGGGAATGGGGTTCTGAGTTCGGGGGAGTTTCAGCTTCAAAAAATTCAGTTATTTTTCTTTGAGAAGGTGGCAATCGTGTTATACATCCCAATCGTTTAGATTTACTGGGATGGTTTGACTGTAAAATCAAGCCACTCGTCTCACTAGAGGCAGGTTTTAGGCCTAAAATAGTCGGCTCTTCAGAGCCAGATGGTAGAATTAGAGGGGTATTACTTAGGGAGAGAGAAATTAAGTCAACAGAAGTAGTGCCACTAGTTGGATTTTCATTAATTGTTTGAGTAATTTTGTTAATACGACCCGTTGGGTCTTCAACCAGATCACACTTCGGGGCTGAGAATAAAATAGGGTCGTCTCTCATTTGTTGAGCTGGTTCAGCTGGTTCTGTTACCAGTTCGATGATATCTATGGATGTATTCAGCTTGCTCACGTTGGAAGAGAGTGGGTTAATAAAGTTGCAAGTAAGCGCACTCATATAGGGCACTTTATATGGAGAGCCCAATTCGGCCTCATTAAGTTCTCTCATTTTATCCCAGGCAGATGTTGTGGCCATATTTGCCTCAGAGGGGGGTTGCGTGGTGCATGAGTCTGGTGGAGAGGTTTTCGCCTCCAGATTATGGAAGAGTGGGTTCATCTCAGCAACAACCTGTTGGCTGGAAGGGGTGGGTGCCTTCCCAACCCACAAGTCCAGCTCTTGGTGGTATAAGAATGGGGCAGAATCTGAAGCACAGTCAGGTATATTTTGTTTAGGTAGTCTCAGCTGTTCCTTCATCACTTTTGTCAGGCAAAGGCGGAGAGTGTCCATTTTTTGGAGTATTTCTTTCTGAGCTTCTTGTGGGAGAGCACTATAAGAATGAAGTAAATTATTTTCAAAGCTGTCAAGGACGATTCCCTGATTCACCGCATACGTGGGCCCAAGGGAGTCCAACTTTTGAGGGTCCTTGGCTACCAGACCAGTAGGGTGATTAAGGATGTCATCCACAGAGTTTATATCAATTAGAACATGTTGGTCAATCTTATGTTGGAGAGTTTTTGGCAAAATCACAGTATGGGGAATAAGTGGAATTGGGGGTGCTTCATTTTTAAAGTACCTTGAGATTCTTACGCCACTTGTCTTCAGGTGTTCTCTACATTTGTACACCAGTTTTGCCAGTCTCCCGTCATAAAATGAGACCACCGCTCTGGCAAGGAATCCGTCGAAGTATAGATATTCCACTTGGGCCAAGTCAGTAGGGTTATTAAGGATACCTGGCATATAGAGCTTTAGAAAGTTCAGTAGATGGGCTTTACGCTCTTCTTGTGACAGGAGTCCTGGGGGTTTAGGATAATTTGATAGAACGAGCTTGTTTCGGTATAGCACCAAATTCCAGTTATTATTTGTCAGGTTCCTCTTCTTAGAGGGATTGGTCTTATCTGCAGATAAAACGTGAGACCATGGATCTTGAATCAAAAGGTCTTGCTTGGAGTTAGGTGTTGGGGTAGGCGTTAGGGGTTCCAAGCATTCCAATGCAGCATCAGGGCAAGGGTTTATAGAAAGTTCTTGCTTAGAAGGCTTCCTGGCAGGAAGTTTCTTGGTGTTCCCACTGATCCCGGTTATTGGGGAACTCTTGAGGAGTTTAAAGAGCTTTTTAAAATCCATTTTTTTGTAACGCACTGCCTTGAAATTTTTAACATTTTTGCTCTTTTTTGCACTTATGGGCCTCCTTTTCAAGGCGATAGCCCTGCTGGATCTCTTTACATTCCTTGATGATCTATTTTTGCAGGTGATAGGAGGCAAGTTGTTGTTACTTTCCAATTCTGCAGTCACTCCGCCAGGTTCCCTGCAGAGGATTTTACAAGTGTCCATCATTATAGTGAGGATTTTTGTACAGGTGCCCAGGTAGGATTTTATATGTTCAATATCCTCAGTTAAAAGCACCAGCCATTTGATAACGGATAAATCCTCACCATTTGTCTCAGGGGATTGGAAGCAAGAATCTTTTGATGTTTTAGAGTTTCCCGAAGACAGCTCTGCAATTTGTTTTAACATCAGTTCCTCCACTTCTCGGTCTTGGGATGGTTCAGGAGAAGCTAGGGGTTTAAGTCTCTGTTTCGGGAGTACTTCGGTGTCTGTACCAGTTATATTTGAAATTATTTTGAGCTTTATCGGCCCATTGTTGTGGCATTCCTCCGCACAATCCTCTCTCTGCACTGCCGGCCCTTCGTTGTGGCTGGCAGAGGACTCGGTGCAGAGGGGGGAAGTTTCAATTTTCTGCTGATTCTCAATCAGCTCCACTTTGCCCCTATTCTTATAGGGCCGAGTGATTTTTGTTTGTGCTTCCTTTAGAGTAGCTCTTTTAGAGAGAGGTCTTATATCACTCCGAGGAAGGCCCGAGGTTTTACAGCCACTCCGGGTCGTCACCATTATTTATTTGGTAAAAATCAGGTTGGTAAAAGTCTCGCTTCAGTTCATTTGCTTGGTTAGTAGAATGGTGGAGCAGGGAGTAAATGCAGGGAGATAACGATAAGAGCAGTCACAACTTGAAAGGTTTCTTCTTTTAAAAAAACGCTGAGGCCCAGACGCTCCCCCAAGTGAAGGTCAGGAAGACTTTAAACAACTCCCTGCTGTACTTTAATTCCTTAAAACCTATGACTAAAACTTAAAACTTAAAACTGAGCTAAATTAAGTAGATAAGAATAAAACGAAAATAAAATATAAACACGGTATAAAACAGTAAAAAACTTAAAAACAAACCAGTAAAGTACGGAGGTCAGAAGGGAGGATGTTGATACTCCGCCATCTTAGATCATCTCCAGAAAAAAAGGATCTTTCTCTGCTAGAGCTGCTCAGCTGAGGGACCGGCACTGTCACTTGTGGAGCCTCCACCTCTTGAGTGCTTTGGTCCACCCCCTGCAGCCCTCTCTCTGGCAACCGCATCTCCTCAACATTCCTAAGGGTCTGCACCTCGTCCTGAGCCACAGTCCTGCCTTCCGGAGGAAGCTGATAGGTGCTAGGCACTGGGGCTCTGGCAGTGTCTAAGAGCACTCGCTGTGTTTCACTGGACTCTCTGCTGACCCCTGGTGGTCCCCTGACACTTTTAGAAGACATCTGAAGGCAACCCTTTATTGGGACATTTTTAATGTTTGATATTTTACTATGGTTTTGTACATGTTGTGAGCTGCCCACAGTGGCTGGGGAAACCACATCAGATGGGTGGGGTATAAATAATAAAATTACTACTACTACTACTACTACTACTACTACTACTAGATTCCTTCTCTCTGGGTGGATGACAGAACCATCGGTATGCCAGACATTTCACTTTTGTTGTTGATCTTAGTAGTCTCATAACTTCTTGGGCATACTGAAGTCAAAACTGCTGCACATTTCAGACACAATATCCCCAAGGTCTCCAGCCCCTTTTATTTTCAATATAGACCCATTCACATTTCTCACAATTATGCCACACATATGCTCCACATGTGCACTGAACTGCCTTAAGAAATAGATTTGGAAGGAGAATGTTGACCATTTGTACTCACAATGAAAGAAGGGAGAAGGGGGGGGGGATAGCCAAAAAGGGAAATCAACTTCAACTTTTCATGACCTCTAAATCAGGAAAGGGAATCCAGTTGTTGTCAGACACCAACTCAATTTAGCTCCAGTCAGCCAGGCCAATGGCCAGATAGGGTGGAGGTTTTAGTCCACCAATGCCTGGAGCTCCATGGCTTCTCTATCCCTGTTCTAAATAGTCAGGTGAGTTAAGTAGGGGTGGTGACAGCAAGTTGTCTGGCAAAACAAACTCGGGGCCCCAAATGGCAGAATTAATAGTCATAACTTTCATTGGTATTAGTTACAGGTGGGTAGCCGTGTTGGTCTGATGCAGTCAAAACAAAATTAAAAAATCCTTCCAGTAGCACCTTAGAGACCAACTAAGTTTGTCATTGGTATAAGCTTTTGTGTGCATGCACACTTCTTCAGATACACTGAAACAGAAGTCACCAACCCTTATGTATAGTCAGAGGGTGGGGAGGGGTATTACTCAACAAAGAGATGTAGAGTGACTGAAGAGAAGCACAAAATGTGAAGCTCTTTGTTACTTCCTGTAATTAATGTTTTTACTTTTTCCTGCAAGACCAATCACAGTTATTAACAGTCGTTAACAGTCATCAACAGGTTTACCACTCCTATCAGCCACTCACCCATTCCCACCACCCTTCTGAGTAATACACCCCCAAACACACACACCCTCTCACTATATAAGGGTCTGGAGACTTCTGTTTCAGTGTATCTGAAGAAGTGTGCATGCACACGATAGCTCATACCTATGACAAACTTAGTTGGTCTCTAAGGTGCTACTGGAAGGATTTTTAAATTTTGTTTTCATTGGTATGTTTTATATCGTAGACCAAAGTACTCAGAAGTATTCTGGATGAAGACATATATAAGTTGGCATGTGGATTTATATAGCCTTGTCCATTTATATAGCCAGCTCACATTTTCTCTCTCAATACATGAATGAATATATATTGTTTATGTATTTTTCCATTTTGAGCATCCTGCTATTATATGCATTTCTTATGCTTATTTTACAAGGCTTCTCACAGTTCATTCTTTCACTCTCATGCTATGCCAATATCCAAGTCAAACATAAGGTCTGAGTATATTGACAATGAGTAAAATGGGAATTTGCTTTAAACTGCATAAATATTGAGAATACAAAGATCCTTGGAACTGCCTTGTAAAGGTCTATCCAGGGAAAGTGTAAAGAAGTTAGGTGTCCCTGTGAAGAAAACAGTGAGCTGTCTCTCTGTGTGTGAATTACCCCATAACACAATTATTGAGTAAAGAAAGGATTCCCCAGATACTATGCATTTTCTCTGGCTCCCATGCCATGTGCCTCTAAGAATCTGACCACTGTACAAAAACAGCAAAGAAAATCAGTATAGACTGATTTTCATTTATAGCCCAAATCACTTATATTTTGGCACTGGGATGGGGGATAATATATTCTTTGCTGGGTGTCCACTTCAAGTTGTAGGAGCAGCCAGCATGGAGGGGGAGTGCTGTGGGCAGAGTGGGGCAAGCAGGGTGTGGCCCTCAGGCTGGGGGAAAACAGCCACCCTGTTGAGAGTGCTGGAACGGTTATATCCATGCAGCTTCCCTGCCCTGCCCTGCCCTGCCCTGCCCTGCCCTGCCCTGCCCTGCCCTGCCCTGCCCTGCCCTCCCCCCCTGCTCTGTGGCCCTGTGACTTCTTGATGGTCACCCCTGTTACACTGCAAATATAAATAGTAAGGTTCTGCACTGTTTGGGGTGGGGATGAATCTGTAACGTGTCCATTTCAGTTTCTCTCAATTTTTCATTTTTCCACTCTTAAGTTCAGCTCTCCCCATTTCCACATCAGTGTGGGCATTTATTAAATTTCTTGTGAAAATTCACCAGCATTTTAGTGAAATTGTCTTGTAATAAACATTTTTTTGCAAAGCAATTTCTCCTAAAGGAATGCATTTTGTGTGTGTGTCCCCCAATATATGCTTTTTTCTAAAAGCACAGTTTACCCAAGTACTGTATGTGCATTTTTGAATACAATACTTAGCTGGAAAAGTGCATTGCAAAATTTGAAGAGGTGCAAGTTTTGAAGGATGGCTGTTTTTTGGTTCACATATTATTTGGAAAAGTGCAAATTAGGTAGGTTCACCTTTAAATGCAAACAGAATTGAATTTCCCCCTCTTTCCAATCATAGCCCAACAGACACAAGATATAGAATCAACCAAAGGTAGTTGCTGATGTTGTTTTCCATTCACTTGCTGTTTGGCTTTACCTTTTATACATTCAAATTTATATTTCCTGCCTCCCCACTTCTAGAATTTTTGAGTGTGTTTTGTTTGTCTGCTTGTGGTTCTGTTTTTTGTTGTTGTTGTTGTTGTTGTTGGCTATTGTCATCTTTTTAGTCTATTTGCATATGGACTAACTGCACTTGGACCATATCACAGTACAGTGGTACCCCAGTTATGAACTTACAGTAATTCATTCCAGAGGTCCGTTCTTAACCTGAAACTGTTCTTAACTAGAGGCATGCTTTCGCTAATGGGGCCTCTTGCTTCCGCTGCACCGCCAGCACACAATTTCTGTTCTCATCCTGGGGCAAAGTTCTCAGCTCGAGGTAACTCTTCCAGGTTAGCGGAGTTTTTAACCTGAAGCGTTTGTAACCTGAGGTGTTTGTAACTCATGGTACCACTGTCGAACCAAACGATAGCTACGAACTGGATAAGAATGCTGTACACCTAAAGAATGACAGCATTTTAAAACATTATGTACATTGTGTGAGAGTTAAATAGCTTGAAAGAGCAGAGAGAACTAGATACAAAAAGAACAACCACTATGATGTTTCATTTGGATTTAACAGCCACCATACAGGGTACATTTGATTAAGTCTGTGGGAAACTAAACTAAAATATTTTTTTAGTAATAAGAGCCTTTACAGAATGTTGTAATCACCCCTTCCATCTAAATTCAGCCTCCTCTTGCTGACTGCAAGCATGTTGTAATAATCTGCACTATTCAAGTGAGCAAAATTAAGCAGCCTAGCAATATGACTTGCACAGTGACTCATATCATAACATTTGATATTGGAGCAGACCTCTTATATAATTTTGTCCTTCCAAATGCATCAACTAATTATGTTGCAGAAACCCTCGCCTCAACTTCTCAGATCAGTGGAACGTTGATTGATGGTCCAAATTATATGACTTTTCCAAAACCGTGCAACAGGGAAATGCAAGTGAAAAGCTATTGTTAAACAAGCAGGAAGATTTGGGTGGAGAAGTCAACAAGAGGAAGATAATACTAGTCACACCTTTGTTCGGTGCAAAGTCCACAACTTTAGGTCTGTCACAGAGAAACAACCAAGAGGGTTGTAGTGTAGAGATCCTGGGGGCCTTCTCTCATTTAAACTGGAAGGTAACAAACAGCAGGAATCTCCCTGTCATCTTCTCAGAAGGGACTTCAGCTGTTTCTTACTGTCTCCAAACCACAAGTCAAGTGAGAACTTTAGGGAAGTTTTCTGTGTGCAAAATGTCATGGTGGGTAAGCAAGTGGATTTATAGACACCTGATAAGAAAATACCAGTAGTTGTGAGATGTAATCCTTAGGCAACCATGTTCTATTGCATTCCAAAAGAGGACTAGAAATGTTTGGGGTGTGTTTGTTGAATAATTGTGTAAAAGTGTCATTATTGTTTCACTGTACCTTTAAGAGTCAGGAAAGATTAAGTGATTGGAGCTCTGCAGCTGTGGAGCAGCTCTACAGGTGTTGCTGTGAAGCTGATGATGCAGGGTATATCAGGGGTGTTATGTGTTGCCTCTGTGCTGGGCGTTTTCCCAGTGTGCTCTTGGTGGGTGGTTTGGTTGTGTGGGTATTTTGTATAAGCCTGATTTAATTTTTGTTAAATTTACTTTCTCCATTAAACCAAGCATTTGTTTAAGTCTTGGTCTCTATGTGTAAGTTCCTCAACCAGTTTCTGCTGATTTTGCTTTTAACCCCAACATCTTGGTTATGGGCCCAGTGGTTGAGCGTGGAACTGCACATGTTAGTTTTTGGAGAAAGGTTTAGAAAGGTTTTTTCCTTCTTTTTGCTGCAACGGTTTTGTGGGCTGGTGGTTGAAAAGTTCCAGCATGGCAGACCGTGTTGCTGAGGCTGAGAAGGCTTTAACATTCCCGCAACTAACGGCCGAGAACTACAGTCTATGGTCCTTTCGCATGGAAGCACTTCTAACTTCCCGTGATGTGTGGAAGTACGTGACCGAGGACCCTCCTGCTCCTATGACCGATGCCTGGTCGAAAGGTGATGCTAAAGCAAGGGCATTAATTAACTTGTCTGTTAGTGATCAGCAAGTTGTGTATATAAGAAATAAGAAAACTGCCAAAGAAATGTGGGACAGTCTTGCGGCAGTGCACGTTAGAAAGGAGTCAGCGTCTGCAATAGCTAGTCAGATATCTGCTGTACCTCCAGCACAATTAACTGTGGAAGGGGTAACAGCAAGACTGATGGGCGAGCTGGACAGAAGGGAGGCTTGTGGGATTAGCACTCCTATTTCTAAAAATAATGAGGAACGCCGTATGCAAGTCTGTGGTGATTCATCTGCTTTCAAAACTTCCAAGCATTGCTGGTTTTGTAAAAAGCAGGGGCACCTTGCGAGGGACTGCAGATTTAAAAAGCAAAATGCTTCAGGGTCCGTTCCAGTTCGTAAATCACAGACAGCAACCCAGCAGTCGGCAGCACATCGTAAAGATGGACGTGAGCCGCGAGCATTCCATGTTCGTGAATTAGGTCGTAAAGTAATTAAAGATGACACGTGGAAATCGTTTGTAGTAGATTCCGGGGCGTCAATTCATCTTTGTAACGACCGAAGTCTGTTTGTTTCTTTCGAAGAGGAAATTGGCACCATTCATCTGGCCAACTCCGACGTTCTACAGTCGCTTGGCAGAGGTACTGTGAAACTTGACTCCTTAAACATCACAATAGCAAATTGCACTTACTGCCCATCAGTGGACAATTTATTATCAGTAAGTTGCTTTGCACGCCAAGGAGTAACTGTGTGCTTCACAAAATCACTATGTGAGTTCTACAAAGGGGGAAAACGTGTATTGTATGCCAGAGAGTCTGAAGGTTTATATAGACTATATTTCAAAAAGCATTCACAGCCACCTGTGAACTGTAGAGTAACCCAGCCAAGGCAAGGGTTGAGAAAAAGTCAGGGGCTGAGAAATGTAAAGCCTCACTCCGGATGTATTCATGAGGCGCATAGACTTTTGGGACATTTAAATTTCACAGATGTGATAAAGACAGAGAAGATTGTTGATGGACTAAACTTAAAGCCATGTAAATACTATATGCAATGTGTATCTTGTTGTAAGAATAAGATAAAAGTTGCAAGAAAGGGTAAATGCTCAGGCAGGAAAGTAACAGAGCCATTTGAACGTGTGCATTGTGATTTAGTAGGGCCACTCCCTCCTTCTTTAGGAAATTCAAAATATTGGCTTACTCTTATTGATCAGTACAGCAGATATTGTTTTGTTTACACCATTGCTGAAAAGTCACAAGCACTTGAGAAGTACAAGATTTTTTGCAACTGGGTAAAAACCCACTTTAACAAACCTATAAAGCATTTGTTTTCTGACAGGGGGGGAGAATTTGTTTCTGAGGAATTTTCACATTTCCTGGAAGCGCAGGGGACTGTTCACGAGTTGTCCTGCCCTAGAAGTCCTTGGCAGAATGGGATTGTAGAAGTAGTGCAACGTGATTTGCAGGCAGGTGTTAAAACTTACTTGCATGATGCTAATTTGGGGAAAGAATATTGGGCGGAATCTCTTCATGCCTATCTTTTTGTTAAAAACAGATCCTATCATTCTAGTTTAAATGTTACACCCTATGAAATGTTGTTTAAAAAACGCCCTAATTTAAAATACCTGCGAATTTGGGGTTCAGACGTTATTATTCACTACCCTGCTAGACACAAGTTGGATGAGCGTAGTGTTCAAGGAAAGTTTATGGGCTACCAGCAGGGGGCGTACAGAGTTTATGTACCAGCAACTGGTAAATTTCATATTACCAGAAGCATGATTGAAACTGTAAATTGGAATAGAGTTGCTATTTTTCAAGATAGAGATGGTTTAGATAATGCTGATGAGGAGGAAGTAGAAGTAGAAGAGGAAGAAGCTGGAGCAGGGGATACTAGTGAATCTGAAGACGAAAAGCCTGTTGTGTCTGGTGATTTGTTTGAAAATTTAAAGACACAGACACCTAAAGAAAGGTTAAGTTCTTCTGAGTTTTCTGAAAGTAAGAAAAGCCCACAAGAGTCTCATCAGTCTGATGATAGCAATTTACAGTCTGAAGCTAGAAGTCCAAATAGTTCTACTGATTCTGAAGGGCCTAGCTCTTCTTCAGGACTTAGACGTTCAGACAGAAAGAGACAGGAACCAAGACGGTTTTCAAAAGAGCAGTTATATACTGTGTATGCCAATAAAGCAGTTTTTGAGCCAAAATGCTACAACGATGTTCAAAAATTACCTTTGCATGAAGCTGTAAATTGGTACAAAGCTATGGATGCTGAAATAGCTTCTTTAAAAGAGCATAACACTTGGTCACTTGTACCACAAACCCCAGACATGAGAGTTATTGATTCAAAATGGGTTTATAAAGTGAAAATGAATGATAAAAACGAAGTTGTAAGGTACAAGGCTAGGTTAGTAGCCAGAGGTTTCCAGCAAATCCCAGGTGAAGACTATGATTTGTGTTACTCACCGAGCGTAAAGTATGAATCTGTTAAGCTTTTGTTAAAAGATGCATCCCAGTGTGGACATTCTGTCTATCATGTAGATATAAAAACTGCCTATTTGTTTGCAGATTTAGAAGAACAAATTTTTATGCGTGTCCCTGATGGCGTAATTGCCACTAAAGGAGTAGTGTGCAAACTAAATAAATCTCTTTATGGTTTGCATCAGAGTGGTAAAAACTGGCATCAGACTTTAGTGAAGGAATTGCTGAATTTTGGTTTTACACAAGGCAAGGCAGATAACTGTGTATTTACAAAAGAAAATGGAAATTCTGTGACCAAATTATGTGTGTTTGTAGATGATTTACTAATTTCTACAAGAACTAAACATGAATATACACAGATAGTGTCACTGTTACAAGAAAAATTTGATGTGGTAGAATTAGGCAAAGCTAAAAACTATATATCCATGCAAATTGAAGGCAAAAATGGTTCTTATCTGATTCATCAAACTGCAAAAATAGATGATCTTGTTGAAATGTTATGTTTAAAGAATGCAAATGGGAAAGAAACGCCTATGGTATGTGGTTTCACTTTTACAGATGGCAATAACACGTTCTCTGACAAAACTTTGTATCGTTCTGCCATAGGCAAGCTCAATTTTATTCAAAGAGTTTCAAGGCCAGATGTAACTTATGCTTTTCATTTTCTGGCAAAATTTGTAGAAAAACCCACTACCCAATGCTTCAAAGCTCTTAAGAGAGTGGTGATGTACCTCAAACACACAAAACATTATAGGTTGGAATTTACACCATCTATTGACAAAGGTTTTGAAATATATTGTGATGCATCTCATGCTGTAGAGCAAAATAATTACAAAGGTACATCTGGTATGGTTTATTTTTATAATGGGTGTCCTTTTGAATGGAAAGCACAGAATCAAAGGATTAATTGTCTTTCTTCAACTGAAAGTGAGTTATATGCCTGTACTCAGGCCATTTGTGATATAGAGTGGTATTTACAAATATTTGAAGACTTAAAGATGCCAGCATCACTCCCAGTAAAAGTTTATCTCGATTCCCAGAGTGGACTTGCTATCCTGTGCTCAGAAACCAACACACAGCGCACTAGAGTGTTGAGATTACGTTTACAATTTGTAAAGAATTTGATTGCTGACAAAACAATTGTTTTTGAATATGTTCCAGGTGACAGACAAGTTGCAGACATCTTTACTAAAGCACTTCCAAAAGTTGCGCATGAAAGACATGTACAAAGTTTGTCTCTGTTTCACAATAATGAACTGCAGGGGATATGTTGAATAATTGTGTAAAAGTGTCATTATTGTTTCACTGTACCTTTAAGAGTCAGGAAAGATTAAGTGATTGGAGCTCTGCAGCTGTGGAGCAGCTCTACAGGTGTTGCTGTGAAGCTGATGATGCAGGGTATATCAGGGGTGTTATGTGTTGCCTCTGTGCTGGGCGTTTTCCCAGTGTGCTCTTGGTGGGTGGTTTGGTTGTGTGGGTATTTTGTATAAGCCTGATTTAATTTTTGTTAAATTTACTTTCTCCATTAAACCAAGCATTTGTTTAAGTCTTGGTCTCTATGTGTAAGTTCCTCAACCAGTTTCTGCTGATTTTGCTTTTAACCCCAACAGTGTTCCCTTCTCTCTTTGCTCATGTCCTGGGAACCAACTAACTCGGGCAGTGCTTTTTTTCTTTCAAAATGTTTTGGGGGTACTCTCATTTTGACTCAAGAGAATCACCATTTTATAGTTCAAATTGGGAAAAATAAATACAGTAAATGGACAAAAGTAAATGGACAAAAGATTCACAAAATGTTTAGGGGTATGCGTACCCCTGGGGGAAAAGCACTGAACTCGGGTATACTAATGTTATTTTAGATAAATAATTTAAGAGGGAAATTACACAAAAACTGCATCTAGGGATAGTTCAGGTTTCCCAAGAGAAATGCCGAAATCTGAACAGATAAAAAATGCAAGGTATGTTGCTCTGGCATTCAACTGTCTCAGGAGACAATGGAGGAGTGTGCCTATCATATTTACAATGGAAATTCTACTGCTTTTATTCTAAGTGTTGTCAATAAAAACATCCATCACCCTGTAAGATTTTCATTCTCAACAGACAAAAAAAGCATAGAGGATATTCTACTTCGATTAGTCAAGTTCTCTGATAACCCAGGAAGGACTGATTTAAATTGAGAAGATATACATCATAAAGGGGGGAAAGGACTTAATTTAAATAATTATTAATTTCCATTAATTGTTTTAAAGAATTGGCTGATAAATCAATTTCTTCTTAATCATTTTCTAAACCCTAAATGAAGCTATCACATAGTCTTCAAGACCTGAGGCTTGACTACCCCCCCCCCCTGTTATTTTTGCAACACCTAATATCGTTGTTGAAGTTTTTTACTCACAAGAACAACAAAATGACCTAACCCGGGTTGTATAGTTAGGATGGAAGTCCACCTCAGTCAAACAGATGATTCAAATAAGTTTATTTCAATTCAAGAAATGCAATGAACTTCAAAAAAAAAAAAATAAGAGCCCTATCAGGTCAAAGGTCTATCTCAATGCCAGATTAAACCCTGTGGAGGCTCCTAGGTCAAAATCTCTGTGCCTGTCAGGGACTGGGCAGAGGAGGAATGGTGGAGACCGCCTCCACAGCCCAACCCTTCCTGATAAGAAGGAGACAGTTCAGAATTACAACAGGGGTTTGAGGGAGGTCACAGCTCAGAGGTGGATGAAGGGGAAAGCTGGGAAATAATGGGAGAGGAGGAGGAGGAGGAAGCACCAGAGGGGCAACAGCTGATGAACAGAAGGTCTTTAGAAAGGATTCCAGATCCCCTCTCCCAGAATGCGGTGAGCCTTGAAAGTAGGAGAGCAAAGAGCTCAAAGGCAGAGGACACTTGGCAGCACCCGTAGGGATGACAAATGAGGAAGTGGAAGAGACTGGGGGGGGGGTCCCAAAGCCTCTCTCTGTAAATACTGAATAACCCTGTAAATACTGAATAAAAAGCGGGTGCTAAGAAACATTCCTGTCTTTGTACGTTCCTGGGCAACCAGCCATGGGAGTTGCTCGCAGCCACCTAACAGTGCCTTTCTGACAAATTATCTCTCGATACGTTTTTGATTTTACCAACCAATCATTTTAATGAACCAATTTTAATACACAAAACAAACAGTATTTTTCTGGTCTGTTTTTGTGGGACCCCTACTCTGCCTGTTTGGTAACCTGGCTCTGGTCTATCTAGTGCAGGATTATTCTCCCACAGTGGCCAACCAAGTGGAAGTCCACAAGCAAAACATGGACACAGAGAGGCAATGGTAGATGCAATGAAAACCTCTCTATAGAGGAGACAACTGATGTGGCTGGGACAAATAGGCAGCTGGCTTTGTGGCATAGCAAAACATTCTTTCATCCACACCTGTTGCCAGAGGCCTTCAGTGTAATATGTCTCTATGTGGGGATACCCTTGAACCTGGTCCAGAAACTCCATCAAAGGTATGTACTTAGACTGTAGGTAAGGACCTGTGGTGTAGTGTGGAGAAGCGAGGGGTGGAACTCCTGGCAGCTCTCCTGGACTTTTCCCATCCTGTGCTGGTCCTTCCTCAGGGCCTTCCCCAGTGTGTGTCCTTGAGTGAAGTCATGCACTCTGCAGAGGGAGCACAGAGAAGAGAGCTGGCCACTCACCCAGGATCTCACACTGCACAGCCAAGGAGAGGTGGCTGGGGAAGGGCTGTGCTTGGTACCTCAGCCTGCTCTCTGTGGTCCTCCTCCTAGACCTACAGCAGCTCCAGCACTGCTTGGGATGCCACCAAGTTTGTCAAGAAGACCAGCTGCCGCTTCTGCTGGGAGCTCATCAAGCTGAGAGGGTGAATGTGGTGACTAGCAGGCGACCTCCATGAGGAGGAGCCTCTGCAGGGGTGCAGTGAGCAAAGTCCACTATTGCCTCCTGCATGATGCCCACACTGAGGTTAGGGGGTACAATCCTTGCCTTGCCTCAGGCACTGGCAATGCACGCTATGCCACTGGTGGGACAGACTATCAACACTTAACACCACTGCTTAGAAGCTTGCACTGGCTGCTTTCATGATATTCAGCAAAGTTGAGGGATCTTATATTAGTTTACAAGACGCTTAACAACTTGCGTCCAGAAAAACTGAAGAACTGCCTGATCCCTTATATCCCTGTTTGATCACAGAGATCTTTGGAAGAGCCACTATCACTGGTCCTCCATGGCTTGGCACATAGTTTGTATCCACCAGGAGCGGTGTGTTCAATATTGTGGGGCTGCTTCTGTGGAAGTGCATCCTGGCCAAGATGAGACAGTCCCTCTCTCTCTCTGTTGAGCTCCAGGTGCTTTCTATTTTAGCAGACATTTAAACAGACTGGGAGTTTGCTGTTCACTTGATTCATTTATTTGATCATTCCTTGGATGCATTTTTATTTCTATGTACACTACTTAGAAGCTTCAGTAACACCAGGGGGCTAACAAACACAGACATGAGGGGGACAGGAGAAGGTGGCTTCATTCCCTCTACACCAAGGTGGGAAAATGACAAAGGTCCAACTGAGCACTCAACTATGAAGCTTGTTTTATTTGAAATAAAGAGGTTATATAACAGTGAGTTATTTGCACCCTTTTTAATGCTTGAGAGACTGAGCTCTTATTAAACAGAGCTGCTCCTTAGATGCCCAGACAAAAGACAGTTAGAAATAAACAAATGAGTTTCCTAAAGCAGGGATCAGGCTGTAGGCTGTGTTCCTTCGCATATTGCCATTGCCTGATCCTTCTCAAGTTCGCTGTTAACTGCTCTCGTTCCCCAATTGGTTCCTGCCTCTGGCCTTTAGCAATTATAGTATACAGTGGTACCTCGGGTTAAAAACACTTCGGGTTACAAACGCGTCAGGTTACAGACTCCGCTAACCGAGAAATAGTACCTCGGGTTAAAAACTTTGCTTCAAGATGAGAACAGAAATCACGCTGTGGCGGCACGGCGGCAGCGGGAGGCCCCATTAGTTAAAGTGGTACTTCAGGTTAAGAACAGTCTGAGGTTAAGAATGGACCTCCAGAACGAATTAAGTTCTTAACCAGAGGTACCACTGTATGGCTAAAATTTCTGGTCCATTCTAAGTCAGTAGGATTCTTGTTTCAAATCTGTAATCTTCAATTAGTTTGATTTTAGCAACCCTAGTCAGATATCAACACAGATTAGTCTGATCTTAAATGAACTAGCTGAACTAATCAAACTAATTGAAATAGAAGTTTCAGTTAATTTAAAATGCTAACTAAGTACATAAATCAAATATGAAATTTGCCAAGGCTCTCAAAGGGTAAGAATTATTATTTGAACACTTTAGCTCAACCACAAAGTATACAGCCATTTAATTTCAGCACGTGGTCATAGCATTCTAGAGCTTTGGGGAGTCTGCTGGGCTAGAAGCGAGGGCACAGCAAAATAAAAGAGAATGAGTATATCTAAGGTGTATATTTAGCTGTAGAGCACGGCACACACCTTTTTGAATTTAACACATAGACCTTTCACTTTAGTATCAAGACCAAAGAAAGTAAGGGAAATAATGGGAACCACAAATTCAACTGACAAACAAGTTATCTGACTTGGCTGGAAAAGAGATGTAAGTTCTAATTCTAAGCACGCTTGTTTGGGAAAAATCAATAGGGCTTAAAGTGATTTTGGTAATGATGATCAAAAACAGACCACAAGATAGTACCCTAACACAACAGGGGATTTGAGACACAACATTCCCTTCACCTGCATCTCTTGTATTGGGTTTTGATACTTTAGTGAAATAATCTTGCTTTCTTGTTGCCAAACAATATTTCTTTTTCTTAAGTTCTGACAGCAACACCACAGCATTTAAACATATGAGGTGATCTCAGGATATTTTATATGGAAGAAAGGAAAGGTAACAGCAAGGTATGCACAGGTGCCACAAAATCCTTGCTCCACATTTGTAAGAAATTGATCTTCTAGGGTGACAGCACCCACACTTTGCAACTCCCTGCCTGTTGATGTCAGGCTGCCACTTTCACTGCACTCTTCTCAATGCCTGCTAAAAACATTTTTGGTTGAGGGAAACCTACCCAGATATGGAGAATATTGGTGTGTGTTTTCATCTGGTTTTAGCTTATTATAGATGCCTGTGGAATACCTTCAGGCAGGATCAGAGCACAAGAGCACTCTCCCCTTCTATGTTTTCCAGCAATTGGTATTAAGTATTAATGACTCTGACTGTAGAGTCAGAGCACAGCCCACATGGTTAGTGGCCACTGACAATGTTATCTTTCATGAATATATCCAATCCTTTTTTAAAGGCATCCAAGTTAGTGGTCAGCATTGCCTCCTGTGGAGTGAGTTTCATAGTTTAAATATGCATAGTTTAAATAGCAGACCGGAAGTAGCGCTGCCGCCATTTTGGAACTGGGTGGAGCATGCTCAGAAGTGACTTTCGATGCTGCTTTGCCCAGTTCCAAAATGGCCACCGTGCCAGAAGTCGCACTGCAGCCATTTTGGAACTGGGCAGAGCAGCATCAAAAGTCGCTTCTGAGCATGCTCCGCCCAGTTCCAAAATGGCCGCCGCGCCAGAATAAAGCAGGAAAAAACAAAAAAAAATCCGTTTTTTCGGCAGGGGCAGCTGGAAAAACGGGGATTTCCTGGGGAAAACGGGAGACTTGGCAGCTATGAATATGTGCTACATTAAGGTGTACATTCTTTTATCTGCCTTGCATTTTCCAATCTCATACTCTCACATGATCCATCCCGCATGGCGTAGGGGCTAAAGTTGGACAGGGAGACCAAAGTTTAAGTCATGAACTTTACTGGGTGAATCACTGCATTGCATTCTAACCTACCTGACATGGTTGTTGCGAGGATCAGATTTGTAGGTAGCAGTACGTGCATCACATCATCTAATCCTACTCTGACTCAATGCGTACAACACTGGTCATTAACCATGACTGCAAATGGAATGAATACAACTGGGAAGAACTAGGATGCACTTCAGCTTACTTTTGGGCCTTGAGGATTTTAAAATATCCAGGCTCACTGTTTTCTATATGTAACTCATCTGATAGTTAGAGTTTCAAGGTGTACCGCATCTCCCGGGGAACCAGCTTCATGACTTATTATCCTAAATAGTTAGCCACTCACTTCCATTAGCTCTAGCTCTGGAGTGAGTGTTTTGCCAGCTTGGAAATAATTATGCTGAATATTCACCATTTTCTTGGAGGGTTAATTGGGGAAAATGAAATAGTGTTTTGTGTAACAGCAGTTATTAAACTGAGAGTATGTTGCAGTTAGAGTCTCATTTCGTATCAGCAAAATGATTCTTTGTGCAGTCGTAGCTCTCAGCAGTGGGGTTTTGTCCTTTAATGATCTAGCTTCAAAAGGACAAGGGGAACAAATTTAACAGACTACAGTGAACTTACCACAGAATACTTTTTGCACTTAATCTTGGCCCAAGCCAGCTATGACTGCAAATGAGCCTCAATGTCCAACAAACAGCAGCTCCTCCAGGCAATGACTTTTGATTGTTTTGCTCATAAGAGACTTTGGCCTATATGAACAAAGAAACTTTAAATGTCCCCTGGTCCTACTAAGCAAGTTGTTACTATGGGTCATGAATGAAATACGTTGGCAATGCAATATGATAAATGCTGAGAATGACAAAATGGCAGATGAAACAAACATCAGATTGCACTTGGATGCTAAGCAATATAAAATTGGGGAGGGGGGTGCAACTAGAGTTAATTGAGGTTGGAGATGAAAATGAAACCCATAGGTAACAAAGATATGCGATATGGTGATATCCTTGGTAGGCCCATATTCCCTCCCTGACAGAAGGAGAGCTGAATGATAAGTAAACATGCACATTGCTGAGTAGCTCATCACTTGTTGACCTTTTGCTCTGTGATTTGCCCCCAATGTGTGAAGGGCCTCTTCTGGAAAACATTGCTTTTGAGTTGATTTCTGCAGACATAAAAGCTCCCTCACTCACCATGCAGTCAGATACCTATTAGGCTCCTTTGCACATGTAAAACAGACGTTGCCATCAGAGAGAGTGATGTGAATAATAATAATAATAATAATGTATTATTTATACCCCGCCCATCTGGCCGGGTTCCCCCAGCCACTCTAGGCGGCTTCCAACAAAACATTAAAATACAGAAATCCATGTGTATGTGTAAACTCATCTGGAGCCCAACATTTACTCTGAGTTTCTCCCAGACGATTCTAGCTGCTCTCTGTTCCTTCTAGGGCAGTGATGGGCAACCTTTTGAGCTTGGTGTGTCAAAATTCACCAGAAAACTGAGCATAACTCGGGTGGTGTGTCACTTCGAGAAAAAAACCCATAATTTTGGTTTTGGAGGTTTTTTGGGGGGTGCAAAAGTTGCTTTGTTTTTTTTGGGGGGTGCCCCAAAGCTGCTGCGCTTTTTTGGGGGGGGGGGGAAGAGAACAGAAATAAATGATGAATAATACCTTCACTGGAACTAACATGCAGCACCAACATAAGTCTACCAAAGCGCCAAAACCCCCAGCACAGAACAGGTTAAAAAACAAACGCTGTTACACCCAATCATCGTCTGCCAAAGCGCCAGAAAAAAAACAGCACAGAAAGGGTTAAAAACCAATCTCTGGCTACCAGCAACAACAACAACAAAAAAGGATCCGGGTTTTAACAACGGAGACAAGCTGTAGCGTGAGGAGGAGTGGGAGAACAAATGGGGGGCAGCGCAAATGGGCCGGTGGGGAGCGTGCCAGCAGTGGGGGCTCTGCGTGTCACGTCTGACACGCGTGTCATAGGTTCGCCATCACTGTTCTAGGGACTACAATGTGCAACCTAGTATGGGTATGATTTGGGGAAAGGAATGCATCTACCTCCCCAGACATCCCCACCATGAATGTGCAAACCAATTCATGTGGACTACAATACTCAAGTTAGAATTGCATGAGCCTTAGCTGACCTTGGTAGGTGTGCAGTTGTCTAGTTCATTTTTCCTGATTCTACTGACATATTTTTGTTTGTTTGCATTTCCTGTTTAAATATGTTAATAAATTAATTAGTGTATAGTGAAGTCAAGTCATGTAATTTTAAAAATCCTTTGTTAGTATTCAGAATCAGACAGTTAAGGGAGGAAAGCAGAAGAGAAAATCTAAGATCTAATAGTCCAGCCAAGCATTCTTCAACCTTGTTGGACCACCACTGCCATCATTAGCTAAACTGGCTGGGGATGGTGAGAGTTGTAGTCTAACATCTTCGGGGGACCCAAAGGTTGAAGAACATGGGGCTGAATGTGTGAACTCCTTCCATTGCAAAGTATTGTGTTCTAGTTGTTATGAGCTTGTGAAGTTAGAAGCAAGGTCTCTGTGTGGTGATCTACTAGCCAATGAGTGGTGAATACGCTGGAACAAATTCACCCTTAAACTACCAGAAATTGGAAGTGAACCATCAGGGAATATTCTGTTATTGAGTTCAGTGATTATTTGGCAATGTGAAAGAGAGTATTCCCAGCTAAGTGAATTAAGAAGGGGTGTGTGTGTGTGTGTGTGTGTGTGTGTGTGTGTGTGTATCCCCAGCTAGGAAGCTAGGATGATGGGTTGTTGTTGTTGTTTTGGTTTTTTTTTAAAAAAAACCCACCTCATTATTTTGTGTATTCTAGTGCTTTTCGTTCTTTCTCTCTAAGCTAAAAGCTTCCCCAGCTCATTTATGCATTAAACAACAACCCTTTCATAACAAGCCTCACACCTCTGTCAAGAAGATTATTTAATCAGTCGTTATGTAAGCAAGAAGGGCTGCTTTTATCCAGTCTGGAAAGAGTACAACAGTGAAAAAGAAAGGTATGCCCCCTCTATCTTTTGAATGGGGTTGCTAGTTGCCTTCATGACTAATGCTGAAAATGCAACTATTTAGGACAGCCTCTTTAATATGAGCCAATAAACCTATTTAATAAAAATGCATGATTTTTCTTCTTCAAATGCATGCTTTGCACTCTTGCCACTTATGTTGGGATGAGTGAATCTGTTTCAGAAACAAAATTTTAAAAAATCATTCTAGTAGCACCTTAGAGACCAACTAAGTTTGTTATTGGTATGAGCTTTCGTGTGCATGCACACTTCTTCAGATACCTATTTCGGTCTGTTTCAGTTTCTCACAGTCTCTCATTTTCCCAGTCTTAAATTTTATTTATTTGTTTGTTTATTGCATTCATATTCCACTTTTCCTCCAAGAAGCTCAACAAATATTTTGCTTCTGGTTACCTTATATTCTGCCTTTTCTCCCCAGATGCTTTCTACATTTGTTTTTGTGACAAGTCTTTGTGAGAGAAGAAACTATTTTACACCAGTACATTTCCCCCTTGCGCGCACACCAAGCCTTTCCATACATTCATAGCATGTACTAAGAGAAGGGCCAATGAACCCAAACAGGAAGAATGAATTAGAATGTCATCAATAGCTCTGTCTGGAATACTATAACTAGAGGGGTCATTTCATAAGTGAGATTAAACTCTATGCTCTTCAGAAGGTAAGCCCTGTTGATATTGGGTTAGTAAAAAGAATCATCAAGAGGGTGGGTGATATTTTATATTGGATTTAAGCACTCTAATGTAGTGCTGGTTTTTTTTTTTTTTTTTTTGCAAAGTAGCACTTTTCAAAGCACAAAATATGTCACAGATGACAACTAGGCAACAGTTTTCAATTGCCACCTTTTTTCCATCAGTGAAGTTTGGGACAACCTTATTTATCCAAATGATCTGGCGGGATTTTACAAGATCCCAATCAATATTTTGTTGAGAGCTCCAATGGTGGCACACACATTGCTTTTGTAGGAACGAAGGAGTTTGTTTCAGGGTTGGACAAGCCCCTCACATAAAGCTGTCCCTGGTTGGGCAGTAAATGGTGAACTGTTTGCTTGAACAGGAAAACAAGATGTGCAGTGAAGTGGAGGTCTGAAACATACAAGATACCCCACATTCATTCAGATCTTCAGAGTCATGTAGCTGGCAATGTGGATGGGGCTACAAAGTTTGCTTCAATATGGTGGAGATTCAGGTAATAGTGCATGTATTGTGTTGTGATTTCTTTTAGTCATCTGACATGCATGCACATGGGTGGACATGCATGCACATGGGTTCCCACTCACAAATACATTTGGTTTTATTAACGGAAATCAACAAAGACAGTCAACAGCTGTTTACAGAAGTCTTTGAAAAGTGAAACCTTCTAAATATAATTTGGCCAGCAGCTACAAAATATGTTGAACAATTCCAAAGGCCAGGTCATAAGTTGCATGTGCAATAATAATATTGGGAGGAGGCATGCAAGTGTGTAAACACCTTGAAGCCAGGCTATCTAAGAGACTGCCCCACTCCATACAGTGGCATTCAGTGGAATTTTTCGTAGGGGAACAGTTAGGGCCAGAGGTGCCAGCTTGCGAAGGCAATGGACGTCCTGATGTTGCATGTGTGAGCATTGCGCCTCCCTCCCTAAGTTGGGCAGAAACTTTCTGGGCTTTGGGGAGGAGGTGTTGTTTAATTGTTTTTCGAGTTTGTGATTATTATTATTTATATCTTACATAAACCTTGATGGCTTTATGCTGTGAAACAGTCTGTAAATTTCTTTAATAGTAATAAGTCTGCCACAAGGCGATCGAAAAATGTAAACTCTGGAATGAAAAAGTAGCCCAGTGTGGCAGTGTGAACTCATATAGTCAACATCTGCCATGCTGTAGCTCCATAATATATGAAAATGTGGGGTGGTTTGCTTAAGCTTTGCAATGTATTTCTCTAGTCTGGGATTTGAAAAAAAATGGCTGATGCAAAGCAAGATCCTGAGCAAATGAAGGAAAAGTAACAGCACATAGCAGAAGGGGCAGAGCGGCAGTGATGTTCTCCCAGTGTGGGGAGCACTGCATTCTCTGGGACAGGGCAGAGCGAGCTGGTGGTTGGGTGAGTTTCATGTTGGCAGTGATCAAGTCCCACAGGTAAGAGTTCTGAAGGAGGGTGGGGAGTGTTGTGCTGAGCACAGAGATTTTGAGTACCAAAACTGGTCTAACTAACAGTCCTTCCACACAGAAAGCTGTTTCTGGTTCCCACAAGTTTTCTGCTTGTCAGTATCTTAATTTAGCTACGGGGATGTCATTTTTTGCTGATATTGTTTAACACAGGAGAGTCAGAAATCCTTGACAATCTACTGCAAATCACTTGGAGAGCTATCAACAGATCCTGCCCACCTCTGATGCCTCAAGATCTATGTATCATTGCCACCGTCCCTGTTGCACATTTCAGCAAAAATTAAAATACCATGTTAGATCCAATGGGCTACTTAGTCATACTCAGAGTTGCCCTAGTCATTATTAATGGACATGACTAACTTAGACCCATTATTTTAAGTAGCTCTATTCTGAGTAGAACTTAATGGGATACAACCCAATGTCAATAGCTTATGCTGCTCTTTTTAAGGGAATGTCTAATCATGTCTTCTGTTAATTATAATAAAAATGGTAATAATCTGCCATACCTTTGGGTTGCAGCATTTCCTCTCCTCTCTAATATTTTAGACAAATCTAAGAGCCCAGTAATTTTCAGCAGTGCATTCTACTGCTGTGCCCATAATATACCTGTGCTAAAGGAATTCCTCTGGCTATTTGCTGCTGGGATGAGTTTAAGTTCCTGCAGCTTATCACAAGGTTAGCTGAGATATTGCCTCCTCCTGCGCAACCCAGCCCATGCTCTGAGATCATTGGATGAGGCCCTTTTAGTGAACCATGCCTGGCATTTGCTTGGTGGCAACTTGAGGAAGGGTCTTCTTCTCAGTGGCCTCCATGCTACTGAATGATCTGTGGTAATTCACTGCAATTGAGTTCCACCACTTGGTCAAAACATACTTATTTATGGGTGAATTCCCAAGCGCTGAGTTTTAGTACCTGCTCTATTGGAAACTGGTATTTGTGCTTTCTGTATCTAAGCGTTTCATTGTGTATTGATCTGAGAATGTAAATCCGCCTTAGTGGGAAGTCCATCTAGAAATGTTTTACTAAATAAAATGTATAACAGCCCGTCTAAAAAGGAAGGTGGCATTTACACATCAGTTCAACAAGGGCATCTTTATATAGAAACATGCAAGTTTTTATACATTACGTTCTGGGGGGGGGACCAAGAATGTATGGTTTTGCTGCACAAATCATTGTGTACAACCTGTTCTCTTTGTGCTGTTCTTTTCCTTATAATCCTATAGTGTTTTATTTAAAAACAGCCAGTTGATGAGAAGGGGGTCATTAGCTTGGAACACAGTACATAAATATATAAATGATGCAGCCTGTGTGGGTAGATTTTCAAGGCTTTCTGTCCTTTACCTTACCTTTATCCAGCTGAAAAAGAAGATCTGCCCGCAGCACAGAGACATTCTCCGCACTAAGTGAGGGAGGCGATTATTCTCTTCCCCACCACCTCCAACATCATTCAAAGGGCCCTATCAATGCAGGCTTGTCATAACAATTTGTCACTCATTTTTTTGTTCCCATATATCAGCGAAGGCTCCAGGCCACTGCTATAGGCTATGTGCTACAGCTTGGAAAATAAAAAACCCTCTCGCATGTAATAAATTGAGAGTACCATCACAAAAGAGCCGGCTAATGGCCAGGACTGTTTCTATAAGCTTTCTATAAGCTCTGTCAGAGAACCTCACAAACGGGCAGCCTGGCTTCAAAAACTGGGGCGGGAGAGGGAGATAGAAAAGTTAAGAGCTAGAAAATATAGGCATGCAGTAACTGGTGCTTAGGTAATTATTGTGCTTCATAAAACCACTGTGCCCACCACCAAAATGTTTCCTGGAAGGAAGAGCTACAGATTGTAATCATTTGCCAAGAAATCTCAAAATGCCAATGATGATATACTAACTGGACATCTTCCAACTCAATTGTCTTCATTCACCTCCAGATGAAATAAACAGCTCCTGGCAGAAAGGAAGAACAAGAAAATGTGAATACTGAGGGCCCAGTAGAAGTCATGCTCTCAGGATAGATAAACATGTTTGTAACCACCACGAGGTTTTCTGAAGATTTTGTCTCATGGCGGCTTCTTCTCATTAAATTGTTTATTATCATGGTCAGGCCAACTTCAGGGAGAGGGAAGTCTGCCCTTCATGATGAACCATGTAGATGGATGGATGCTGGGTTTTCTGAATCCACCTTATGCTCTCAAAGATGAGAAGAGCTTGGATGCTCATCCACCGCCATATTACCCACCCCTTTCCCTTGCTCCAGGTTTGTGTGCCAAGGCCTCTTTCCCCATCTCTTTCTCAATCCCACCTACTATGGACTGCAAGTCAGTGCCATGTTTAATACAGTAGTTAGCAGCACATTGCTGGCATTAAATTTGTTCATTCAAAGGATCTACCGTATTTTTCCGTGTATAAGACACCCCCATGTATAAGATGCTCCCTATTTTGGGGGACTCCAAATTAAGAAAATACCCCTCAGCACTACCTGTGTATAAGATGAGCCCCAATTTCAAACCTAATTTTTTGCTTTAAAAACCAAGTCTTATACATGGAAAAATACGGTATATACCACCCTTTGCACAAGCCACAGAACAATTTACAACAAAATTAGACATTTTAAAAATCCATAAAATCACACAACCCCTCAAATACATAACAAAGCAACACACAACGATTTACTAATAGCAGCAACAAATGATTCGATTTGTCCAACCATGTCTTTTCTCCTCCAAATGCCTGATGATGTAAAACAGAAACATAGTTACAGATCTCTTTTCAGAAACAGAGGAAAGGAAGGATTGTTGTGATTGCTGTTGTTGTTGTTGTTGTTGTTGTTGTTGTTGTTGTTGTTGTTGTTATGACAGCAGTTACTGTCCATCATTGCTTCCCTTAATTTCCCTCTCTCTTTGGGGCATAAGCCTCTTAAAGCTGCTTCCATGGAAACCTTTCAAATTAAAGAGGTGGCTGTTTCATTCACTGCATTGCTTCTTGGTGGTTGGCAAAGAAATAAGTTTGATAGTGCAACAGTCACAGGAGCACACAAGCACTGTGAGCCATCCAGAGTGCACGGCATTACTCACCCACCCTGTACGTTTTCACTTGTACCAAAAAAATAAAATTTGCTTGCCGGGAGATCCATTAGCAATACGGTAACAAAAGCAAATCTAAAGCAATAGTTAAAAGCAAGGTGGGAAGTGGGGAATGTAACTTGTTTTATCTTATCTCCTTTCAATCCCAGTGCTTCAGGGCATAAGCTTATTGCCAGCTGAGGCAGTGAAAAAAAACTTCCCCATTGTATAGTGCTACATAATTAGATGAATTGTGGGGGCTGAAGGATTTGTCTGAAATAGCCAGCATCAGCCACTGTCACAGACAGGAGGAGGATACTGGATTAGATGCATCATTAGTCTGGCCTGGCTGTGTACTCCATGGCAGAGATTCTGAATAACAAGGTACACTGAGCATGTCTGTAATGTCATGTAATTAACAGGGCTCTGTCTGTCAAGCTGGCTTTCCCCTGGCCAACAAAATAAGCAAATATATACATAAACTGGATGGTTTTGTTTTGGCTGCATTTTGAAGCAAAAAACTACACATCTGTCTTGTTGCTTAAAAAAAAGGGATAGGATTGCATATGAAACAACAACAACAACAACAACAACAAGCTGAACCGTGTCCAGAAGAGGGCAACCAAAATGGTCAAAGGCTTGGAAACAATGCCTTATGAGGAACGGCTTAGGGAGCTGGGTATGTTTAGCCTGGAGAAGAGAAGGTTATGGGGTGATATGATAGCCATGTTCAAATATATAAAAGGATGTCATATAGACAAGGGAGAGAGATTGTTTGCTGCTGCTCCAGAGAAGCAGACACGGAGCAATGGATTCAAACTACAAGAAAGAAGATTCCACCTAATCATTAGGAAGAACTTCCTGACAGTAAGAGCTGTTCAACAGTGGAATGGCCCTTGTGGTCTCTTCCAACTATAATTCTATGATTCTAACAACCCTGTACTTTACATTATTATCATTGGTGCTGTTTTGGATTTTTTGCTGGTACAAAACACAGTGCAGAGCGAGTGTGGTTTCTCAGCATTTAGTTTGTTTCAATTGTCCCAACAGGAAGCTGCTTAGACTAAAATCTCATTCTCCTGCTCCTGTGTTCTGGTCAACACATGATGCTAGGTTCTAACCTCAAGTAAAATCATTTTCCCCCTCTCAACTTCTGTAAGATGCTGGACATGCTTTACACTGCCTGGTCACATATTGTGCCCCAGCATGACAGCTTGCTCTTTCGATTCTCTGGTATAGAACCAGTTCTGGTCCATTTTGCACGGTCAGGCGGAGTCCCCCAAAGCCCCCTGGCAGCCCCCGAGTGGAATGATGACACAAGACCACGTTCTATGGGATTAAAATTGGCCACAACTTTATTAAGAATTCGGGTGTAGGGAGACCTTGGCTCAGGCATTGGGCATATATACCTCCCAGCCCCCAGCTGCGGATCTGGGTAATTTCAGGGTTATCCAGCATGTGGAGGGGTTGGGCTAGCTCTGGAGAACATATGTTCAAGCAGATAGCCCGCCCCCCTTCGATCGCAGCCGCTGGAGAGGGAGGGCAATGACAGCCTCTTGCATAAGGTCAATGCCTCCCCCTTAGCCCCATTTACAGGAACCCTGCTATTGCCGCCCCACGCCCCCCCTATTTATGTAGATGACTAAGGATTCCGCCCAAGGCCTGCATCCACCACCCGAGACCGCAGATTGTGGTCTCGCCGCCAAGACTACCTACACCCAAACAGATGCTTCGCGGTCCGCCAACCATTTCAAGAGGCCATGCCTAATGTCGCTACCAGTGGCTGTGAGGTGAACGCCATCATGCCTGGATAGTTCCTTCCTGTATATCTTGATTTTGGGATGCTTCACCATGTGACCCCCGATGCATGCACATGGTTGCTGCGCACACTGCCCTGTTAATTTTTTCGACTGTGTAATTCAGCCTAATAGGTGTGGTGTTGCCGCACCATTGCAGGTGTGGGAGAAGTTCTGACCAGAATATGGTGATGCTAGGGTGTGTGGCATGCAGGCTTTTCAAGTCTGTGATTGCCGTTTTTATCAGCAGGATGCTCTTACGCACGGCCAGGTCATTCTTGCCAAGGTGGATGACAACCGCATCTGGCGGGGGACAGAACGCAAGTTCGTGATGCAACCAAGGTGCATCCCAGCACATTCCGCGATGACCGAACCATGAAATGTTGATCTTTGGTTGCAGGCCCAGGTGTTCATCTGCTAGAACCGTGGTGGCATGGACAGCTCGCTCTTTTGATTCTCTGGTATAGAACCAGTTCTGGTCCATTTTGTGTTGCAACACTCAAACTGGGTTTAAATTGGTAGCTATTGAAGATATTTACAGATAGACAGAAGCAGCCAGAAAGATTATACTCTCTGCTGAGCAGCTCGTGAGCAGAGGGTTCAATATCCCTGAGTGCTGCTTTGCACTCTACCAGGAACATGGGAAAGATTGAGGGCACTAGGAGAAGGGGACGTCAGAGGACAAGATGGTTGGACAGTGTTCTCGAAGCCACCAACATAGAATCATAGAATCATAGAATCATAGAATCATAGAGTTGGAAGAGACCACAAGGGCCATCCAGTCCAACCCCCTGCCAAGCAGGAAACACCATCAAAGCATTCCTGACAGATGGCTGTCAAGCCTCTGCTTAAAGACCTCCAAAGAAGGAGACTCCACCACACTCCTTGGCAGCAAATTCCACTGCCGAACAGCTCTTACTGTCAGGAAGTTCTTCCTAATGTTTAGGTGGAATTTTCTTTCTTGTAGTTTGAATCCGTTGCTCCGTGTCCGCTTCTCTGGAGCAGCAGAAAACAACCTTTCTCCCTCCTTTATATGACATCCTTTTATATATTTGAACATGGTTATCATATCACCCCTTAACCTTTGGTCAAACATGAGTTTGACCAAACTGCGGGAGGCAGTGCAAGACAGGAGTGCCTGGCATGCTATGGTCCATGGGGTCACGAAGAGTCGGACACGACTAAACGACTAAACAACAAAAGGAACATGCTGCTAAACCAAATATATTCCCCTCCACTTCCATTAGTCAGCTTAGGCAGGTGAGCAGGACCTCCTACCTATCAGTCACCTGATGTCATATGACTGACAGGTGAGCGGCCTCACTTCTCTGTCATCGTAGGCCCACGGAGTTGAGGGGAGGTAAACACCTCAAAGCCACCAACATGAGTCTGACCAAACTGCGGGAGGCAGTGGAAGACAGGAGTGCCTGGCGTGCTCTGGTCCATGGGGTCACGAAGAGTCGGACAAGACTAAATGACTAAACAAACAACAAACACCTGACTTTCCTGACTACCTAAGTTCTCCACGTCTGGCCTGTAATATTGCAATATTAAAACCAGGAGATGTAGAGCTAAACGAAAGCAAACAGTCTGTAAATTGAAAGACATTGTTTTGCAATGAAATGTGTTTTTTCTCCCCTAAATAGTTGGGGTTTTTTGGAGAATATTTGACAACTGGAATGACACCACGGTTACCTTCAAACATCAGTTTATCCATTTTCCCGATGTGTCCCGTGCTATTCAATGAGGACAGGTGAAAGTTGAAAATGCATGATGTAGTATGACTGCTTTGATCAGCTGAACTGGCACTTTTACAGGTGCATGTGATTCCTGTTCCATATTTGTAAGAACTCAGTCTTTTAAAATGGCAACACCTACACTTTGGAACTCCCTCCTTATGGATACCAGGCAGGTGTCTTCGCTGAACTCTTTTCAGCACCTGCTGAAAACATTTTTGTTTAGAAGGATGTTTAGAAAATTTTAATCTGTTTTTAGTCTATTGTTATTTTAACATTACAAAAATCTTAAATTATTGTTTTTACTTTTTCTTATTGATAATTTTATTGTTGTATTTGTTTTGTAGATGTGAGATTTTAAACAATTGTGTAGATTTTGATATTATTTTTAACAATCAAGCAGTTTGTAATAAATAAATAATAAAATGGAGGGAGCCCCCCCCCCACACACACTTCAGTTGCCTTAAATGACACAATTATTTCTGCATGCAATGTATGCTGGCCTGGAACACCAAAATGGCTAGCTCAATTTTAATGCAAATTGATCTTTTTCTGGAAACAAATAACATGGAAAGATACACAAGTCTCCAAATAATAGCAGTTTGGCAAAAGGCTTCCTATTATTTCTAATAATTCTTGAGTGGAAATGAGAGCTCACTTATGCTTCACAAGAAGCTCAATGGTGAACAAGTTCTATACTACTGTAATTCTATTTGTCGTGGCTTTCCTCCATAATGATCCAGACCAGAGCAGACCTCAATGTATAGTTAGCAGAGTAACTAGAAGTTTATGTATCTGAGCTCAAAGGTCCCTGGACCCCAGAATAAAAATTGGGATACCCCATAGCCTACACTTGCACAATTGCAACAATAATGGTTGTTCAAAGTTATCATGCTTCCAAAATACTCACAAATGCATGATGACATTGCATACTCTACACACACACACACACACACACACACACACACACACACACACATTTATTGATTTGGGGTTTTCTTTTCCCTTCATGCTTCCCTGAATGCAATACATAAATTCAAATATTTGTGTGATTAAAATAATGTAGTTTTGTGTGTTTCCTCTAATAACCTTTGTACTTGGCCAGGAGGAAATGCTCAAACAGTGATACTGATGTAGAATAGACTGTCCCTATTTTCATCTGAGGAATGTTGGAGGGTATGTTATTGTATCAGGAACAGAATATACACATGTGTATACAACAATGAGAAATAATATTCAGCAACTTTTTGGGAAACCTCAATTTAAATGGGAAAAAGAACTTTCTGTAAAAAACCAAAATCAGCACATTTCTTTGCTCAGTCAAAGAGCAGTGGTAGTTTTATAAATGCATTTTGTAATATTTAAAATGCAAATGATTTTCAAGAATGAAAGAACAAAATTCTTCTGTTGGGAGAAGATTTTATACCTCCTTTCACCTCTGGCATTGGAGGTGTACTGCAGAATTGCAGCATAAACATGCTTTGTACCTTTTGATTCTGATTCCCCCACCCCACCCCATTATCTTTCTATATGGACAAGTTCCACATTTTTTAACTATACTGAAAAAGTGACTTCTGTGTATAACTTTGTAGTAGCAAAGGCTACTGCAAATACTGTGTTTGTGTGTTTTAGGTACACAAAGATTAAATACCAATCTTCAGCCCTATGTCAGAAATACTTACATATTAACCAAAATGCACAGAAAAGGATGCGGCTATATTGTGTTGCGGTGAGATCTGGAGACTGACCTCCTGGTTGTGGGTGGGTCTATTGGATAGTCACAACACCCGATTGGTAGGTTCCTCGTTGCTGGGTTTAATCTGGCCAATGGGGTGCAGTCTAAACGGATCGAGGGACATATATAAACCCATGCACGTGTCCCTCTTTCAGCTCGTGCATTGGAACACCTGGCCACCTCTCCCTAATTGACCTTGCTATGTTGTCGTGTGTTGCCTGTCTTTGGGACAGGGGCACGGCAGGAATTTTCCCCACTTGGCTGATTGGCTGTAGTCATTTGGGTTTCGCCTGCCGCGTAGCAATTTGTCACAACTTGTAAGTTTGCGGATAGGCACTGGTTCAATTGATAGGGATAGGAGAACTATATGAAGGGTATTCCGTTAAAGGAATCCAGGGACTCAACTTGGTTTTGTCAAGCCTGTGCCTGAGTCCAGGAGAGCATCTGGAGAGTGAACAGAGTCCGTTCCCAGGCTTTTCACCTGCCTCAGGTGTTCACCCTTGGCTGACCTATGATAGAGCTCTGGGTCAGCGCTACCTGCAAGGGTGTAGGGAGCTAGTTGAACCAGAGCCTATGCAACCACTCACTTTTCTGTAATCAATAAAGTTGTGGCCTAAATTCTGCCAAAATCCAAAACTAAAATTTGAGTCAAATGTGTCTTTATTTAGGGGGGAGGTCTCTGGGTCCGAACACACAAGTATTGGTAGCCGAACAGCCCAATCAAAATCATACTATGTTATGAGGTAGCATCATTTCCTGGGGCATCATTCCCAGGGAAGTGACTGAAACCACACTGCCTCCTTATTTAAGATGTCAAGTCTCCTCCTACCCTTCAAAAACATAAGAATTTTCCCCAGATGCTGAATATAGCAAAAGTTATTTAGGGTGCTTTCTGCCTTACGCTGAAAGTGATATAATTGACCAAATATTTTTGTCAGCACTAGTTGAGCTACTCTGTGTTTCTGCAAATATTTTAGATCAAAATTGTCCATACAGTGAAAGACACAACAAGTTCTTATCAGCTCTTTGAGTAGGATCTTAAAGAGGAAAATAGCATTTGGAGAATTACTTACTTTTTAACGTCTTTTCCTATTTGTTCATGAAATGAAATAAGAACAAATGAGAAGGAAATCAAGTGACATCTGGAGGAAGAAAGGCTAAAGAAATCAGAAATGATAAATGCCAATTATGTAACATGCTATATGCTATTGTAATTATTTTCTCATTGGAATGATGGGTGAAATCTAAGTACGGTACGTAACTTGAAAAAAAGAAAAAAGAAAACAAAATCGAATCCATAATCCTTCTAACAGACTTGCATGGGCTACTGAAATCCATGGGCCTTACTTAGGAATAAATCCACTCCAGTGGCCATAGGCCTTGTTTCTATCGTCCTTCTCATTATCAAATTGCTTTTTAATATTTTTTTTGCCATTGTTGCTATTGGCAGCAATCAAGTTAGCATTTTCTATGAACCACAACCCTCTTTACTTAAAATGGTTTGAATCTGTAGGTACATTTTCAACAACCACAAAATATAAGCAAACGCAAGACGGTCTGAATCAAAAGCCTTATGCTTATGCATGTTGAAACCTCTAACGCAGAGGCACCAATATAAGTATTCAGCAGGCAAGTGGGGCGAAACACCCTTGCATTTTAAAACTGACAAGTTTCAGGGAAAGGGGGGAGTTTTGATGTTTTCACTTCAAAGAACAGCAGATTAGCCAGTGTCATTTTGATGTGGTCAATACTGACCATTGGAGTTTGCAAAATATGCACACGTACAGGGGCATCATAAACACACTTAAATACAGGACAGCTGCATTAAATAATGTGACCTTGCTACCTTTTATTGGTAGCCTTAGAGTGCAAACTTGTTTTAATTAGCAGTCAGCAAGCAGACTGTAACTCCACTGAAGGAGCATTGAAGAATCACTGCCTATTAACAACCCAGCGGTAAGTAAGCCAGCACAAATACTTATAACCAAATAGTGTGCATTTCAGGAGTGGAGAGGATTAGCTATTGGGCACACAACACAGTGGAGGAAATTGCTTTATTCCCTGTACTGCTGGGTACCAGGAGGCAAACACTGTGCCTTCAGCCCATTAACAACATTCAGAGTGTTGCTTCCCATTGAAAGGGTTATTGGCTAACCACTGGGTGACCAATTAAATGCTATGAATAAGTCCCAAACCAAACAGCATGAGGCCTGTTTGTGGCACAGTGGTATCATTACTAAAGTGAAAAACTTGATGAGAAAGGAACATATTTAATTATAGAACTATACAAATGGCTAATTAGGAACATAAAGTGAAATGAATGACTTTCCAGTGGATTTTTGAATGTTACTGATAACTGCTCAGCTTCTTCAGGGGCCATGAAAGTGATCTACAGCTCTAGCCTGCCTACCATTGTAATGGGTGGATCTTCATTACCGGAAGCTCATTTGACCTGATTGCTCAGGTAGCATTCCTTTCACTGCAAGGGTTCCTCCACTTCAACCCCCTGGTCTGCCATGAGTTCTGCTTGCTTTCATAGTACTTCTTATTGGCTCACAGAGAGCCACCTTATTTTCTACAAGACTCCACTGCTATCACTTTGGAACTGAAGTACAAGAGAGTTTTCATTCACTCCTTGGGAGGCTCCCTTTCATAAACCCTGCCTTTTAAAATCCTCAATTCAGGACAAAATTACAGAATTATAATTAAAAAGAAATGATCTTTGCTGTTTCCTCCTCCTTTATCCAATATCATATTCTTTGACTTTTGTGCTATTAGGATGAAGAATAGGCAACTGGGCCTTCCAAAGCAGAAGGCAAGGACCCAAGTTCTCCCAGTGAGAGGTGATTGTCAAAAAATCTTAGTAACCAAAAACATATAACTGCAGGAAAAAAATAAGTAGCTTTAAATTAAGCTTTTAAAGAACTAATTTCTAGTCAAAGTGTATGGAATGGTCACATTCCTAGAATATATTAACAACTTGAACACAAGTATGTAGACCCCAAGTAATGATGTCTAGGATAAAAGCCTAAGGCTGAAATTATAAAGATACTTATTAGGGAACACGCCTCATAGAACATAGCAGGACTTATTTCTGAGTGATCATCCATAGGATTATTTAAATAGTGGGGTTTTGTGTGTTTTATTCTGTTTTGGATATTTCCTTCTGTTCTCTCTCACACACTATATTACTATACTATCGCACCAATCTCAGTGGTCATATTAAAATATTAGTTTTTTTCTGTTAGTTCTTTAGAAATGCCCATCAACCATCTTCTACTATGCCAGGGAGAAGTCATAACCTCATTCTGAGAGGCATTCTTCTCTGGGGGGGGGGGGTCATTGACTGCCAGATATTGTTCTACAAGCATGGTTTGTAGAAGCAACTGATCTGGCTGTTTCCACAGACAGTGTTCTGTTATTCTGCAGGTTAGAGTCGGGGCACATGTTATCTTTCCACTCTCTTAGCAACTTCCCTGGATAAGAGCTGCAAACAGCCACATAAGGCGACAGCATTTTCACATGAGTTTCTCATCCCCAACCAATTCACCCTAACCTTCATTCAGATCCTGGTTTTGGCATGAGACACAGAGTTCTGAACATTTAGCGCTAAAATAAATCTTGGTTGCATCCTCCTTGTGTGCGTGGTTCCCTTCCTTTGGGGAAGAGTGGGACCTCCACCCAAGGGAAGAATTTTCAGAGCAATATTTTTGCAACAAGTGGGCAAAGATGGAAAGTAGAAAATACATTATATGATGTGAAAATGGAGCACCTCACAGTAGGACTCTGCCTCCCTCCAATTCACTTAAATGTCACAATTAGCTCCATGTGCAAAAGAGGAGGTAAGCAAACGCTTAGCTACTTTCAGTGCCATTTTTCTAGAAAAAGAGGTGCTGGAAGTCACCATGAACCCTCGTTCTCTTATAATGGCAATGGCACACACTTGAGAGGGGCCAGAACTCAGTTTTGCCCTGGCTACTTTAAATGACAAAATTCCTGAGTTTCGGAGGTGTGCAGGTATACACAGTAGTGATGAGACGTAATCTCTTTCTGCTGCATCCCTTCAATGGCTCTGCAATGATATCACGGCTCAGGTTTATTTCTATTCATTTCAGGTATTTTCATAGATAACAAAGAAGCTTGTGGCATGTTAACACCAAAAAAAATGTTTAAAATTTTATTTTAAACAACAACAATCTTTATTACGGTCCATAGACCCATCAATTCGTTACCAAGCGATACACAGCTGGGACACCCCGCCCTCAAACCACTCAGACATCTTACTCAAATTCGGAATAGGAAACATTAGTTCTTGTGACCACCGATAAAAACTTTGCCACTGCTAGTGTTCTGGCATTTGACCGGTCTTCCAATAGGAACCTGATATAGAAATCCTCTGATTTTCCTGGGAGCAAGGCTAGCAGGGGTGAAATCACTTCAGCCCTAGCTTGCTCAAACTTCCCACAGTGCAGCACAATGTGTTTTATAGAATCTACATCATGGGTGCACGAGCACAGTCTTTCCTGGTAGGGTACTCCTCTCATCCTGCCCTCCAGCACTGCAGAGGGGAATACATTCAGTCTTGCTTTTGTGAACAGCCTTCGGTAGTTTGGCACTGTCAAGTTTTGAATATAGGCTGCTGGCTTAAAGACATGCCCATATTGTACTCCTACTGCCAATGGACTGCAGATCGCAAGTGATTGATGTCGTAGATCACTGTGTGAATTATCCCAAAGTCTTTGCTTTAAGGTCTTTAGGGCACCTTCATATCCCAGGCAATAGAGTTGGGTGGGTGACAGACCTAAAGCAGTGGCTTTTCTCGCCATGGTTTTCTGCCATTGGCTGATGTATTCCTCATTGTTCAGGTATTTATACAGTCCCTCCCCAAGTTCAAATGCTACAATCTTGAGCCAATGTTTTAGTGCAGCCCACCATGCCTTTGTTGAAATTGGGCATTCACCCGTTTCTAGCAGGAGTATGGAATTTCGCACACAATTGGGCACCTGAAGCAAGGATCGAATAAATTGTGCTTGGAAGCCATCTAGCTTAGGCAGGTCCCCATTCTGCCAGACATTTGCTGCATACAGGATTTGGGGGACAGTTTTTGCATTGAATACTTTTAGAGCTGCCGGTACATACTTGCCGCCCTTTGTATGGAAGAATCGGAGTATGGCTAGTTTTGTAATCTCCGCCTTTTGAAGGGAGGTTTGCCAGTGGTACTTCCATGATCTTGTATGGTGGAATGTTAGTCCTAAATAGCTGAAATGTTTAATCTGTTCAAGTTCATGGCCATCCAGCGACCAGTTTAACCGGGAAAAGCTTCTTTCAAATACTAAGATTTTTGATTTTTCATAATTTATTGTTAAGCCATTTCCAAGACAATATTCAGAAAATTTCATCAACAGGTGTTTCAAACCCGGTCTGGTGCGTGAAATTATGGCCACGTCATCAGCATAAAGCAGCAAGGGGGTCCTTCTTATACCTATTTTTGGAAGGTGACCATCTGCGTCCATTAGGCACTCTTCTAGATCATTTAGGAATAAGCAAAACAATGTTGGGGCCAGGACACAACCCTGTCGAACCCCCCTACTCATTTCGATATTATTTGATAGCTGTCCCTGCTGACCGCATCGGACCTGCAGTTTGGTTCCGTTATATAGGGCTTTTATAAGAAAGAGGAGACGCTTGTCCTGTATTATCTGATCTAACTTGGTCCACAAATGGGATCTGGGGACAGAATCGAATGCTGACTTCAGATCCATAAATGCCACAAAGAGCTTGCCCTGAAGCGGCCTGGTATATTTTTCGGCTAGGAAAGACAGCATTAGGCAGTGGTCTGTGGTTGAGTGATTCTCTCGATAGGCTGCCTGGGCTTCAGATAGGATGTTATATTCATTAAGAAAAGTTGTCAGTTTATTACTTAGGAAGCAGGCATACAACTTCCCAATTACTGATAGCAGGCTAATTGGCCTGTAATTTGAGGGTTCTTTAGGGTCACCTTTCTTGAATATTGGGACGACTATAGCATGCTTCCAGCTTTGTGGTACTTTGCCTGAGCTGTTTACCACTGTGAAAAGGGCCGCCAAAAGCGGAGCCCACCAGAGCTGGTTGGATGTTATAAGTTCCGCTGGTATAAAGTCTTTTCCCGGGGCCTTGCCATTCTTCAGTTTCTCCATTAATGTATAAATTTCCTCCACTGTAACTGGTCTCCAAAGAGGTAACAGTGCCAGTTCTGCACTGTCAGCTTCCTGAGAACCGATGGTAAGGTTTGAATTTTCCATAAATATATTTCTGAAGTGATTCTCCCAGACCTTGGCTGGAATGGCGCAGCTGGGAGTTGAAAGGCTAGTTTTCATTGAGTCAGAGACCAGTTGCCAAAAAATTTTAGTTTCATTATTTAGTGAAGCGTTCAATAACAAGGACCAGGAGTTTCGCTCAGCTTGCCTTTTCTTTGAGACCAAGAGGGCTTTATACTCTTTTTTCAATTTAAAGTAGGATGGAGGTAAGAGATTTTGTCCAGCATTTCTATAGTCCATGTACGCATTCCTTAAAGCTTCCTTCTTCATACGGCACTCTTTGTCAAACCAATGGCACCCTTTGTTAGTGTGGGACTTGCGGTCTGAGTTTGTATTTACAGTGACCACATCCTGCAATGACTCAATGAGATTTTCATAGGCAGTCAGGGAGGAATCTATGGAAGAGTTGTTTAATATAGTTGTTCTTAATCTAATTGCAGTTTGTGAGTTCAGTCTATTCTCAGCTGCAGTTGCTGTCTCTGGTGTCCATTTTTTCCTGCGCAATTCAGATTCATTTGCTTTATCTGATTCTATGTATTCTGTGCCAGAACGTGGGTTTGAGTTTTTACCAATTATGGACATGATTAGAGGTAGGTGATCGCTTTCAGTCCTATTATCTATATAGAATTCTGTAATTAATTCAAAAGCCTCCCTCGTTGTGAGACAGTAATCAACTGTGCTGGCTCCATTTGAATTTAAAAATGTGTACTCTCCTTCTCTATCCCCGGAATGCGTTCCGTTTACAATGATAAAATCTAGACTGATGAGTAGCAGAGCCATACAGAAGCCTGCAAAATTGATTTGACAGTCTTTCGACAATCTTTCCGGGGGAGGGTTTAATGAAAAGGCGCTATTTTCCCTTAGGTCTTCTAGTATTGGGAATTTTCTTTCCAGTCCGTCCTCGTTTGAGCCTATTCTGGCGTTCATATCTCCCATTGTGTAGAATAGTGCACCGGGATACTTAGTTTGGCAGGAATGCAGGAAACTGTGTAATTTACGCCATGTGCTCTCAATCTGTGTTTGCACTGTATGCGGTGGCATATAGACTGAGACAAAAATGATGCTCTTGGGTTTTAGCTTCAATATAATTCCCAGCGCCAGTTGCTCGTAGACCAAAAATTCAGACACCTGTGGAACCAAATGGGTAGCCACCAGAATTACTAAGCCCCCGCTTGGTCGTCCCCTTCCAAGCGGTTTGGATGCCTTGATTTCGTATGCCTGATAACCATCCAAAAATATGTTGGCAGTTACCCAGGTTTCCTGAAGCATAATTATATCGTATCGCATTATATATTCACGAAATGCCTCATCCCCTAATTTATTGGTCCAGCCCGCGATGTTCCATGAAATAATTTTAAGGCTGTTCGTTTCATAAATGGCTTGGCTTCATTGTGGTGGAGAAATTGTTATCAGATCTTCCACTGATTCGGTAATAACACAGCCATTCTTGGGGTATATTGAGTGTTGATTTCCTTGGGGCGGAATTTCGGTGATTTCTGGATTTACCATCAACAGTGATTTTAGCTGGGTTGCTGCGGTCATCAGAGGGGCTTTGTCTTTTCCTTCATCGAAGACAATTAGGTCTAACTCAGGTTTTTTAGGTGTCCCGTTTCCCTTGTGAGGAGCATCACTTAGCGTTGCCTGGGCGGATTTTATCCGAGATGGAGATGAGGTGTTGCTGCGGGGGTTACTGCATGTATCCATCTTTGGTAACCTTTCCGAGTGACCCTCTGCACTGTATTGGGTGCCCTTCGGCAAGGAGGGCACTGGTTGCTTGGGATCGGTTCGTCTACGTGACAGGTTTGGCATTAGTTGTTTACATTCTGTGTCTTTAAAAACACGTCTCACATCTATATTGTAATTCAGCAGATGGGCTCTATATTTCAGGAGCTCTTTAGGTGTAGTTGAATCAGAAAATGTCAGCATAATCCTGGTATGCTGGGAATCCATACAGAGCAGATTTATCATATTCAAATTTTCACATTGGATGTTAAGCAGACATTTAAGGTTTCTCTTTACACTGTCAATTGATTTCCAATAGGGAAGTTTGCCGTAGTAAGGATAAATATCAAGGGCTACTTGAGTATTTTGTAGGATCAGACCCCTACTATCACTTTTGTTGTTTTTATTGCTTGTGGTTCCTCGCTTATCCAGTCCAGGTTGGTCACACCGCTGTGCACAATGTTCTTGGGGGTGAGCAACACTGTGGTCAGGCTCTTTAGGATTAAGGGGGCTGTTTCTGTTTCTGTCCACCAGGAGAACCAACTCTGTCATAAGAGACGTTATCCTTTCTAGTTTAGTATTAATCTCCTCAACTGTCCTAGCAGTCAACAAGCAGTGGTCAGCCAGTATTTCCACAAAGGGCGGTGTCCCCTCGGATATTGTTTCCTGGAATATTTCCTGGATGCTCACGTCAACATTTTCCTTTGGGTGATTTTCACCCATTAAAGGGTCTTCTATCTGAGAAGGTGCTGTATTTGGTGAGGTAGGTTTTGCCGGTTCGGGAACTTGTGTTCTTATGAAGACGTCCAATTTGCTTTGTTTGCATTTTTGCTGTGGGCTCGTTTGTGGAGATGCAGCTGGTCGCTTCTTTTTCCTGGACATTTCTTAGATATTAGCCGCTTCTAAGTTCTGTTGTGTCAATGAGCTCGGCGTCCTCCCAGAAGGGAGTGATGTTGTTATTTTAAACAACAACATCCTTTTGGACCATCTAGCTCCACAGGGCTCTCATTGCAGGATCATAAGAGGAAGGGGAAATGGCAGTTGAGCCCACTCATAAAAATAGGAGCAGCTGGAATGTGCTTCGTTTTTCAAGACCCCCTTGGTTAAGTTCAGTAGAATCTCCTTCCTTCCTTCCTGTCTTTCTTTCTTCCTGTCTTCCTTCCTTCCTTGGTTGATTACTGTTCAATTTATTCATGTGTATGAAGGAATAAACATACATAGCTATAAGCCCCTGCACACATATGAGCTCCATTCTACTCTAGCTAATATGTAAATACTTTGGAGAATATGGCTGCCCTTCCTTGAATCTCAAACGCAAGGAAAGAAAGACAACTGGGTAGGAAGAAACAGTGCTTCTTCTGGGGGGACGAAGGGGGATGCATACCCCTAAACATTTTGTGAATCTAAGTTTGGCATCATTGAGGAGCAGTATTTCAGTATGAGTAGGGAAATGAGAGTACCCCTTAACATTTTTTTAGGGAAAAAAAGCACTGGGAAGAAGTAGCAGGCCCTTGTGTGTTCCTGTTAAGAACAATACTGTAATAGCAAAAACTTCATGCAGGCAGGTAAAGAAGTTTGGTGTCTCTTCTACTGTAACCATCAAATATGTGGGTTTCTTTCTTTCTCTCTCTCTCTATAATCTGCATCCTGCAAGGTTGTTAAAGCTTGACGTTTGACTACACTTAAAGCTCTGCAATCTTGTTAACCGACCGGTGACAGGCATGAAGCTGCTGCATTCACAAGGTGTACTGCAAGCAGCTATCAACTAGGAAGCCTTGAATTAAATCTCTGCCCCTAGATTCCCACTGATCTCTCAGCCCTCTTGCTCAAGCAGTTTTGCCTACCTTATTCTACACTCGTCCCTTTTGGCACATGTCTTATGAGAGGCGAGGGAGAAATGATTCCCCCCCTCCTCCACTCGCTGCCAGGTACTTTATCTCTCTTCAGCTATTGTTTTAATAAGCTCCTTGCCGTTATGTCATAGAGCCTTCATAAATATCAGAATTACAGTCATTTATTTGCAGTCAAATAGCTGACGAGGTGCTTCTCTGTGTTTTGCATGACACCTGGACCATCTTGAATATGATGAATGATAACAAAAGGAAGGTTTGCCTCGGTTTCTGCTGCTCAAAGGCACACCAAAGAATAGCGCCAGGAATACAGGTGGATCAGAGTGGTGTGCATTATATTTTCCTTGCTGGTTGCAGGTTTAAAACACTAGTCAAAGGATATGTTAAGTTTACTTACTTTGCAAAGCATTCTTTAGACTTTCTATCTTCTTCTTATAATCACATTTTTATTAATTTGTCTTAAATAAAAAATAGCACTGTAAGCAAATTCCTAGCCCCTTTTATTTATTTTATTTATACCAGGGGTTGTCAAGCTGTGCCTATCCCCCACTAGTGGGCATTTCAGGATTCTAGGTGGGTGGTAGGGGGTTCTATGGCACAAGCTGAATCCTCCCTCCATCAAGCACTTTACCTTCAAGGAAGAGGCATTAGTGGATGGTAGGTATAAAAACGGTGACTACCTCTGATTAGGAAATTAGGTAATGAAATTAAAAGATGCCTGCTTCTTGGGAGAAAAGCAATGACAAACCTAGACAGCATCTTAAAAAGCAGAGACATCACCTTGCCGACAAAGGTCAGTATAGTTCAGGCTATGGTTTTCCCAGTAGTGATGTATGGAAGTGAGAGCTGGACCATAAAGAAGGCTGATCGCCGAAGAATTGATGCTCTTGAGAGTCCCATGGACTGCAAGAAGATCAAACCTATCCATTCTTAAGGAAATCAGCCCTGAGTGCTCACTGGAAGGACAGATCCTGAAGCTGAGGCTCCAATATTTTGGCCACCTCATGAGAAGAGAAGACTCCCTGGAAAAAACCCTGATATTGGGAAAGATAGAGGGCAGAAGGAGAAGGGAACAACAGAAGACGAGATGGTTGGACAGTGTTTTCAAAGCCACCAACATGAGTCTGACCAAACTGTGGGAGGCAGTGGAAGACAGGAGTGCCTGGCGTGCTCTTGTCCATGGGGTCATGGAGAGACTAAACAACTAAACAACAACGAACTCTGATTCAAACAGTCACATTTGTTTTAAAAAATCGCAAAGTTGTTTTCACAAGCAACACTGAGAATGCCTTTCAGCCTTCAATATATGCTTTTGGGTTCAGCTTAACATGTCATGTAACATGTTAAGCAACTGTTATTGTTTAATTTGGACAATAGCTGCTAGATAGGTGGCTTTCTCTAATTTGAATGCATTTGTCCCATTTCATGAAATGATATATTCACAGAGATGCACCTTTTTGAGGCTGTTGGTTGATACTTTTCTAACACAGAGAGACACACACAGAGAGAGATGGCACTACAATATTGTTCTATTTCTAAGAGTTTGCAAACATGCTAAATGCCAGCTTGGTCATGTCATTGAACAGATGTGAATCTTGCAAACCAATGGTATTGTTGTATTGAGAAAGCAGCCTGAATGTTTTCCCAGTTGGGGAGACTAACGGCTCTTACTGTGTAAAGTACTTGCTTTATGTGAGGCACATTCATTTTGTTACCAAGGGTCTATGTGGCTCATGACCATGAGGTCAGATTACACTTTTTCAGGGAATGAAGCCAGGGATTTGGAGTGGAAGAAGGAATTGTATTCAGGGCCAGCCCAAGGTTACGAACCGAAAGGGAGGAACTGGTACAAGAGGAGGACATTGGGTCACTTCCTAAGAACCCAAGAACTCTGGTGAAAGGTAGAGTTAGCTATCAGAGAGAGTTGCAATTCCTATTTAAGGCTCAGTCTATGGACATATGAAAGAGCATATGAACTCTGCTCTTCTGGAGACTTGGGCCAGGGCTCACTTGTCCAGGGTGTTGTGCCCTGCCCTGCCCTGACCTCCTGCACCTCTGAGGCTGACATTCCGAACAGATCAATGTGATTTAGTAGCTAGCATAATGCGGTGGGGGGGGGGAAATGCTTGTTGGGAATCTTTGTTCAGTCCTTTATTTATTTATTTATTTATTTATTTATTTATTTAGGCTATAGCCTGCCTTCTGCCTGTCTTTCCTCCAAGGAGTTCAGCTTGATGCAAAATAGCAACTGATCCTAGAAGTTTTCATTACTGAATGGGGATGTGAACCTGGGTTTCCCCTGCCCTAGCCAGCCACACTCACCACAGGACACTCTGACCACACTGTCTTACTGGTGTGGGTTGCTATCTTGATTCTTCTTCTTCTTCATTGGCAATCACTCGCAGCCGAGTAAGATGGTCTTCCATGAACACTGTCCTAACAGTGAGTCCGTAAGTGACTGTGGAGGCCAATTCTGGATCCACACGTCCTTCCACAGTGGGGACATAGGTTTCCGTTTGGGAGTCGATCACGGTGAGGGTTTGCCAAACATGCCTTCCTCTTAGCACAGTTCTCCCTTTCATCCTGAGTACGAGCATCTTCAAAGTCTATGACACCTTTGGTAAAGGCTGTTCTCCAATTGGAGCGCTCACGGGCCAGTGTTTCCCAGTTGTCGATGTTTAGATTTGCCTTGAGAGAGTCTTTAAACCTCTTTTGTTGACCACCAGCAATTTTTTTGTTTTGTTTTTTATTTTATTTAATAGATTTTTCGATACAAACATCAATCACAAAAGACACATACAACAAAAACCATAACAGTAATAACACAATTTGAAAATTCAAATTTGAATACACTGATATACCTATGACTACATCTTTTTTAAAAACAATATTTTCCCACCTCTCTCTCCTCCCTCTACTTCCCACCACCATCCGCCTTATCGCTTAAATATTCATTTCGGATTTCTTCATATTATTTATCCATTCTTATTTTGTGTTGACATGCAGTTTGTTTATATGTAGCTGATCTGTCCATATTATCAATCCATGTGCTCAATGGAATCTTTTTGAGGCTCTTCCAATTCATCAAAACAAGTTTTTTTTTGCTTCTAATATGGCACGGTGCATCCATTTTTTTGACCTGTTGAAATCTCCCACGTTTCCGGTATATAATTTAGAATAAAATTCAGTTACCCTAAATAACTATTTCTTTTTATTACCGTACTCTTGCTATAAATATCCTCACCTCGCACCAAAATATTCTTATCATTGGGCAGTTAATCAACAAATGTATTAAGTTTGCATTTTTACTTCCACATCTCCAGCAATTGTCTGCACTTGTTATTTTCTTCTGGTATAGTTTTGCTGGAGACCAGTGGACTCTGAATATTATTTTCTGTTGAATAATTCTGAAGAAGTGTGCATGCACACGAAAGCTCATACCTATGACAAACTTAGTTGGTCTCTAAGGTGCTACTGGAAGGATTTTTTTATTTTGTTTTGACTGCATCAGACCAACACGGCTACCTACCTGTTGAATAAGTCTTAGTCTTAGATCCATAGAGGCTATTTCTGTTGATGTTATACTTGACTCCCATATATCATTTGTTATCTGTACCCCTAACATTTTTGTCTATCATATTCTAGATCAGGCATCCCCAAACTGCGGCCCTCCAGATGTTTTGGCCTACAACTCCCATGATCCCCAGCTAACAGGACCAGTGGTTGGGGAAGATGGGAATTGTAGTCCAAAACATCTGGAGGGCCAAAGTTTGGGGATGCCTGTTCTAGATCATATTTCTTCCTGTTGAGTAGGGTTTAAATAGTGCAAGTGTAGAGTTTTTTATTTTTGTTGCAGAGGTTGAATCTTGTAGCAGCATGGGCGTTTCCGATGCTGCTATAGCGTCAGGTCCAAACTGCCTTTCCAACATATGTTTCAATTGAATGTATTGCCATTGTGTTTCACTGGTTAATCCAGGGGTAGGCAACCTAAGGCCTGTGGGCCGGATGCGGCCCAATCACCTTCTCACCTTGGTGTGGGAATCAGTGTGTTTTTACATGAGTAGAATGTGCACTTTTATTTAAAATGCATCTCTGGGTTATTTGTGGGGCATAGGAATTTGTTCATTATTTTTTTCAAAATATAGTCTGGCCCACAACATGGTCTGAGGGACGGTGGACCGGCCCATGGCTGAAAAAGGTTGCTGATCCCTGGGTTAATCTGTATGTTACTTGCAAAGTCTTATATTCCACAAATTTGTAATTTTCATCAATTAATTGATTCAATGTCAAAATACCCCTTTTCATCCAATTTTGCCAAATTATTACTTGATTTCCAATTTTTAATTTTGGGTTGGCCTGTATTGTTAATTTCTCATGCTGATAGGGGTCATCCTTATTATTTTTATTTATAATCATCCAAATTTTTATAGGTGCTTTAATAGTCTCCAGGATAATAGGATATTTCAAAAAATTGGAGCCAAGCTTAGTCCACCCTACAAGAGGTTCAAAGAAACTTTATTCGAGAGTAGCCCAATTGGGATTTCTGCTAGCTCTCCAATAATTAGTCTTACTCAGCAGGTAAACCTAGTGATATAATTCCAGATTTGGGAGCCCAAATCCACCTTACATAGTTGGAAGTTGCATTTTATGTAGTGATATTTTTGGTGGCTCTGTGCCCCACAGGCACAATCTAAATAGTTGATTTATTTTTTGGAAGTATAATTTAGGAATATATATTGGTAATCTTCTAAGAATGTATAAAAGCTTTGGAACAACATTCATTTTGAGGACATTAACCTTTCCCCAAAGGGAGAGGTTTAGAGGTCCCCACTTTTCAATAACAAAAGAAATCTCATTTATAATTTGATTCAAATTTAATTTTACAATTTGATCTATATCTGAAAAATCATTATACCCAAGTACTTAATAAAGTCTTTGCACATCCTAAATTGGTGGTTTCTATACAATGTAGCCCTTGGCCCTATTGGTAAAATCTCTGATTTTGTCCAATTTATGGAATATCCTGATATTCTGCCAAAGGTTTTTATTTTCTCCATAATTTTTGGAATTGTATCTTCTGGTGTTGTAATAAATAAAAGGATATTGTTTGCAAATAATACCATTTTGTAATTATCTTTGTTGTGTTTTAAACCCTTGATATGCTCATCCTGAATTATTGATCTTGTTAATGGTTCAAGGCAGAGATTAAATAGTAACGGAGAAAGAGGGCAACCTTGTCTCATTCCTCAATTTAAACTAATCAAATTCGAAATTCTTCCATTTGTAACAATCCAGGATGTTGGGTTTTTATAAATCATTTTAATCCAGTTACAGTATTCTATAGGGAAACCAAATTTACGTAATAAAAACCCTAGGAATTCTTTATACAGTATATTCTGTCAAAAGCCTTTTCTGCATCTAATGACAATATCATAAACTCCTCTTCATCTTTGTTTAAATTTATCAAATATATTGTTAATCTGATATTATCTGTAGTTTGCCTGGTTTTTATAAAACCTGTTCGATTATTAGGTATCAAGTCTTGAATAACTTTTTGTAATTTTGCAGCCAATATTTCATTCAAAATCTTTGCGTCAACATTCATTAATGATATTGGTCTATAATTTGCACATTTAGTGTGGTCTTTGTTAGGTTTTGGTATAATTATTATTAAAGCTTCATTAAATGTTGTAGCAGATATACCTTTATGAGCTATTTCCTCATAGACTTCTAGAAGTCTGGGGACTAGTAGATTTTTGAATATTTTATACCATTCTATAGGAAAACCATCTGGTCCAGGTGATTCCCCATCATAGCTGCCAAGTTATCCCTTTTTTTAAGGGATTTTCCCTTATGCTGAATAGGCTTCCTCGCGAGAGAAGGGAAAACTTGGCAGCTATGTTCCCCATTCCCCATTGCTTCTATTACTTTCTCAATATCTGATACATTTAGGGGTGCTGATAGCATATCTTTTTTATATTCTTCAATCATTGGTATTTTAATATCCTGAAAGAAGTTCTCCACCTCATCCTCTGATATATTTTCTGGCCCTTCATATTTTTTTTTTGTAGAATTAAAAAAATTCATTATTGATATCTATTGATGAGGTCGCTGCGATGTTATTTTCATTTCTTATTAAAGGTATTATTTGGTTCACTTTCTTTTGTTTAAGACGATTAGCTAGAATTTTTGTCGCTCTTCCTCCCTGTTCCCAATATATTTGTCTTAGACTTAGTAGGCTGAACTCAATTTTTTGAGCTAGTATGTATATTATTCAGTTCTAAGACCACTAACATTACACTTTCCATTTTTAAGTTCGGAATAAAGTACTGTAGTTGCTTTGGAAGACAGTAATCAGACATCTGAACAACATGACCAGTTCAATGAAGTTGATGTTGAAGAATCATTGCTTTGACACTGGTGATCTTTGCTTCTTCCAGTATTCTGGAATTAGCTCACCTGTCTTCCTAAGTTATGTGTAAACTTTTCAGAGACACCATTGATGGCATCTTTTGAGTTGGAGATGGTCCATGTTTCACAAGCATACAGTAAGGTTGGTAGTACAATAGCTTTGTAAACAAGCATTTTGGTTTCCCTGCGAATGTCCCGGTCCTCAAACACTCAGCACTTCAATCGGGAGAAAGATACACTCACAGAGCTCAGGCGATGCTGGATTTCGGCATCAATGTCGGCCCTTTGTGGAAAGATAAAGTGATTGACACTATCCAATGTTACACCATTGAGTTAGATCTGTGGCGCTGCAGAGGGGTTGTTTGGTGCTTGTTGGTGCAGCAATTTGGGTTTTTGTGTGTTGAATGATAGGCCAAGCTTTTCGTAAGCTTCTGCGAAGATATTTAGGATGGTTTGGAGGTCATTCTCAGAGGACTTCCACAAATAGGCTTTGATTTTGCCAGACTCTATTGCCTATATTGGTAATTTCTTATATACCTTAGCGCTGGAAGAAGAATGAAGATATACGGTGGGAAAGCATCTTATTCAACCTCCATTTATTATAGGTGGAAGATGTTTAGCTTCTGGGTCCTTAATGAGGAATATTTTGGAAGGAGAGTTGCCAACTTGACAGCACATCACCTGGCCTCATGAGGAACGGTGGAAACTCTGAAGCCAGGAGTACATTTTGGCAGAATGCTCAAGACCCTCCTCCCCTAAATGACAGAGGGAGGCATCATCAGGGGACAACAGCAACCACACCGCAAGCATTCATAAGATTAAAATCTGTACACAAAATTAGTTAATATGACAGAACACACACACACACACACACACACACACACACACACAATACATTTAAGACAAACATTTTCTGCAATTGTTAGCTGGTGATCTGTTTTAATTTCATAGATATAATTGTTGTAAACTGATTTGATTTCTTTATGAAATTGCAATATACAAGCAGTTTTATAAATAAAAATATACAAGCAGTTTTATAAATAAAAATAAATAAGAATAAAACATACATACATACCAAAGCAAAGAATGTTACCTATAATGGTTGAAGAACAATAGACCCATATTATCACTTACAGTTCCTAGACTGTTCTTTCTTGAAATACACTGTGAGATAGAGTTCTTACATTTCAAAGGACTGATCTTTTATGCTGAAGGATTGTTTATGACCCAGAGATAAGATGTAAGATGAAAATAATATGTTATTTCATGTTAAACACCAGATGGATGTTACTAGTATAGCTGACATGTTAGATTCGAAAGATTTTCTGTCAGATAAACCCAAGAGATGTTCATTAATCTTAAATTGAGCCTTCAAGCTCCTCGAAATTGTACAGAAATTTTGAAGAAGGAAAAAATGAAGGAAAGGGGGGGGGCAAGCAAACCTTTTGGGAAGCATATTTTCAGTCACAAGCCTGAAAATAGTATGAAGTAGTTCGAAGGGAATATTCTGAAATATAAAGCAAAGTCCACCCCCCCACTCTGCCCCTTTCCTCCCAGTACAAACCAAACTACTGAAAAGATGCACTCAGTAGCTGAACACTTTTTTTTCATGAAGTGCAATCTGCTGTAAGACATCAATGAATGTGTTGTATGATTCATCACTGTGCTTGAAATTATTATTGTGATGCCCTTTCATAACTTTTGGTTTTGATATCTCTGGCTTCCATTATTATTATTATTATTATTATTACTCCATCTGGCTGGGTTTCCACAGCCACTCTGGGCGGCTCCCAATCGAAAGTTAAAAACTGTACAATACACAACAGAAATACTCCTGGACATGGGTAATATGCCTACAAGAAGCTGAATCAGGCCCTTTCAGAAAACAGGCCAGGGCATTAAAACTGGATCAACCAACAGTCATAATGGAAGAGAAAGACATATGAAACAGACTTATTTGCCTTTTCACTGTCCCTGTTTCATTAGCCCTGTGCCATTCTGTATCATTCTATTATAGCCAAGACTTAACTCAAAATCCAGTCTCCCACCCCAGTTGTCCTCCACCACTTCTGTGTATGCCGTTTCTACATGTAGACTTGCCTTTCCCCTACCAGCCTCTCTCCTCCATGAGAGACTGGACACATAGAACATGAACTGAATCACTGGTGTCTTCCAGTGACTGGGCATTGAAACAAAAAAATCATAGGACATTCAGTTCCTTGTCACCTAACTTAGACCTGTGCAAGGATCAGTGTAAATGTGTTTAGGCCAGAATCCTGAACAAATACAGATGCTTAAATTTCATAAGTGCTGGGACAGGGCATTGCCAATATGATTGCATTACATGGATGACAAACTACAGTCCTCCAAGCAATTTCACCCACCTCAAATGTTGCAGTGCCAGAGGAAAAATGAACACAATACAGTATACTAGGGTGGGCAGAGAGGATGGTGTTTAACATCTTTCCCCAGTCCTGGTCATCAGATGGATCATTTGATGAGCAGGTTGGGGTGATGACGCCTCTCCTCAGCTGATGTGCATGTATGTATTTGTTGTGTGTGTGCATGCAAGGGGGGCGCCCCACATCTGGCACATCTGCTGGCATGGAGCCCCTGAATATGTCTCTTGGTCCAAAGAAGGGTAGCCACCCAATGCCACTGACTGAAATTAATTTTAATAATAAGGATAGTAAAACAACAAACAACAACAACAACAACAACAACAACAACAACAACAACAACTTATTTATAACCTGCCCAGCCACTCTGGGTGGCTACCAACCGAATATTAAAAACACAATAAAGCATTAAACATTAAAAATGTCCCTAAACAGGGCTGCCTTCAGATGTCTTTTAAAAGTAAGACTGATATGCCAACAATTCAAGCTAATAATTGAAAATAAGGTGTATTTCCAGTCGTCACATATAACTTTCTGCAAATACGAGAGATGCATAGTCAATGTTCGATGCATAGTCTTTTCTCACCCTTATATTTTCTTGTATATTCTGCAGAGGCAGCCAGAGGTTGAACTGAATGAAAGGTAGAGATTGGCTTCCATGGGGCTCCTCAGAAATCCACATATGACCCACCTGCATCTAGCAACCTCTTCGCATGGAGAACATGTAAAGGGGTCTCCAGGAGGGACCGGAGGGACATCAGAAGCTGCCTTATACCAAGCCAAACTATTGGTTCACCTAGCTCAGTATTGTCCACACTGACTGGAGGCAGCTCTCCAGATAGGGGACATTCCAAGCCCTTCCTGGAGATGCCAAGATTGAAGATGGAACCTTCTCCGTGCAAGACAGGTGCTCTGCCACTGAGCTGCTGTTATTTCTCCCCCTAAGGCCACAATAAGGACACTGTTGTGCAGTTCCCCACACCTGCTATTCCCATTGTCAGGGAAAAAAACCTTTGAGAGGCTTGGTTTTTAATTTTTTGTTTTTCACTCAAGATCTATATACATTTTGTGGACTAAATTTTTAAAAATTGACATGTGCAATGGTGCTGGCGGCCCAGTAGAATGACGCTCCCCCCCCGCCTCCTCTAGCCTGATGCCCTTTTCACGTGGATAATGAATGAAGGGGGCTTACCTCTCTCTTCCTTTCTTGTATCACCCCTCTCTGGCTGCTTCCATGAATGTTGATATATTTAATGCTTGTGTGATGAGGTGTCACAGGCGCACTGAGTTCCGCCCAACATTGGGGCACAGTGGGAGGAGACCTGGCAGGGCCCGATGGGGCTTAGTCACAGCCGCAGGTGGGTCTGACAGAAGACTGCCAGCTGTGGAATATTGAGGGGGCCTGGCCCCCTCCGTGAAAATTTGAGGGGGCCTCGACCTCCACAGTCCCGCATACTGAGGTGTCACAAGCAGAAGTGCTCTATTTCATAAAGCAGCAATAATTCACAGTGCCATCCTTAAAAACAAAAGGGGGAGGGAGGGAGAGAGGGAGAGAGGGAGAGAGAGAGAGAGAGAGAGAGAGAGAGAGAGAGAGAGAGAGAGAGAGAGAGAGAGAGAGAGAGAGAGAGAGAGAGACTTCATTACATAAGCAATATTTCTGTTTTGTAGAAAAGGTATTAGCATTAAATTGCACATACTCTTAAAAGTTCAAGTTATGTGTTACTTATCTGTTATACTAGTGATGATATATTACAGAACATTTCAGGAAAATAATTTTGGCAGATGGCAGTTGATGCTAACAGTAGTTCTCCAGCTACAGTCTTGCTCTAGGAGAAGCCAGTTCTGTTGCAACCTTTACCTTCTCTTATGCAGAGAAATAAGCAGCAGATGGTGTGTGGCTATTTTTAAAGTTCATACTTGGGTGTTTCCTGCTGACAATTGTGCAAATGTTGCAAGAGGGCTTTGTTGTGCATTGAAACATTTGGGGATGCCTCTGATGGCTTTGTTTTGTTTTTAAACCCTAAGTTAAATTTTAAAAATTACACAAACACACAGACAGAGATACACAGAGAAAAATGGAGAGATTCAGAGATTCAGAAATACATTCTCCTTTATTGAAAGTATATGATGCTGAAGTAATATTACAGAGCTTTGCAATCAGTTTTCTGTGAACAGGACTACATTGTTTGAGAATATAGTGATCAGTTACTTATCAGTCACTGACAGAAAATAAAAAAATATCTGAATGACATGCCTTTATATTCTTCCCACAGGGTATCATTTATCTTAAGGAAATATTTTTCCCCTTTTTAAATATTGGAATAGCAATTTCCCTGTAACTGCCCTCAGTCCTCTGTTTTGTTAATTCTCTACTTTTGAAATATGAATTCAGGGATTGCGGCACTATCGGTTCCTTGAAAACACTTACGTGTATCCTACAACCTGTTGCTCTACATTTGTGCATGGATCAAACGTTACACACACACACACAAGATTTTGTGTATGATTGTGATTCAATCCAGATTCCTTTATGCCACATGCATAATTGCATTTTTGTGGAGTTTTACCTCTGCATACACAAGAGCTTTGATAAAGTAGACTGTGAAGAACTGAACGTTGCAGCAAACTGCACACATGCACTGATGCTCAGTAAAAAAAATGCTGAAGTTAAAGTACAAAAGAGTGCTCACTTTTTAAAAATTCTTCTTAACTTTCTTTTTCATATTCTAAAAAGAAATGTAACAAACAAGCCTCGTATACCCACAAAAACATTCAGTGCATATGCAATGTAAATAACAGAGTGAAACACTGAGTCTACAAATAGTTTAGCGCTGATGACATCAGCTTAAGTATCTTCTGCTCTCCATCTTGATGGATTGTTCCAGCGCAAGTGACGGGTTGCTGGTGGTGAGAGAACAACACTGCCCTTTCCAGTATACTGGATAAACACGCAGTGCTTTTTCTGGGGGGATGCAGAGGTACACATACCCCTAAACATTTTGTGAATCCTTGTACTTTTATCCATTTACTGTATTTATTTCTCCCAATCTGAACTATAAAACAGTGATTTTTTTTTAGTCAAAATGAGAGTAGAATCATAGAATCGTAGAGTTGGAAGAGACCACAAGGGCCATCCAGTCCAACCCCCTGCCAAGCAGGAAACTCCATCAAAGCATTCCTGACAGATGGCTGTCAAGCCTCTGCTTAAAGACCTCCAAAGAAGGAGACTCCACCACACCCCTTGGCAGCAAATTCCACTGTCGAACAGCTCTTACTGTCAGGAAGTTCTTCCTAATGTTTAGGTGGAATCTTCTTTCTTGTAGTTTGAATCCATTGCTCCGTGTCCACTTCTCTGGAGCAGCAGAAAACAACCTTTCACCCTCCTCTATATGACATCCTTTTATATATTTGAACATGGCTATCATATCACCCCTTAACCTTCTCATCTCCAGGCTAAACATACCCAGCTCCCTAAGCCGTTCCTCATAAAGCATCATTTCTAGGCCTTTGACCATTTTGGTTGCCCTCCTCTGGACACATTCCAGCTTGTCAGTACTATATCCTTCTTGAACTGTGGTGCCCAGAACTGGACACAGTACTCCAGGTGAGGTCTGACCAGAGCAGAATACAGTGGTACTATTACTTCCCTTGATCTAGATGCTATACTCCTATTGATGCAGCCCAGAATTGCATTGGCTTTTGTAGCTGCTGCATCACACTGTTGACTCATGTCAAGTTTGTGGTCTACCAAGACCCCTAGATCCTTTTCACATGTACTGCTCTCAAGCCAGGTGTCTCCCATCCTGTATTTGTGCCTTTCCTCTCTTTTTTTGCCCAGGTGTGGTACTTTACATTTCTCCTTGTTAAAATTCATCTTGTTTGCTTTGGCCCAGTTGTCTAATCTGTTAAGGTCATTTTGAAGTGTGATCCTGTCCTCTGGGGTATTAGCCACACCTCCCAATTTGATGTCATCTGCAAACTTGCTCAGGATGCCCTCAAGCCCATCATCCAAGTCATTGATAAAGATGTTGAATAAGACTGGGCCCAAGACAGAACCCTGTGGCACCCCACTAGTCACTTCTCTCCAGGATGAAGGGGAGCCATTGATGAGCACCCTTTGGCTTTGGTCAGTCAGCCAGTTACAAATCCACTGAATGGTAGCATTGTCTAGCCCACATTTTACCAGCTTCTTTACAAGAATATCATGGGGCACCTTGTCAAAGGCCTTGCTGAAATCAAGATAGGCTACATCCACAGTGTTCCCTTCATCTACCAGGCTTGTAATTCTGTCAAAAAACGAGATCAGATTAGTCTGACATGACTTATTTTTCAGAAACCCATGCTGACTTTTAGTGATCACAGAGTTCCTTTCTAGGTGCTCACAGACCGTTTGCTTAATGATTTGCTCTAGAATCTTTCCTAGTATTGATGTCAGGCTGACTGGGCGGTAATTGTTTCTACTAATAAAAGTAAGAGTCTCTCTCTCTCTCTGTGTGTGTGTGTGTGTGTGAGAGAGAGAGAGAGAGAGAGAGGGAGGGAGGGAGGGAGGGAGGGAGGGAGGGAGGGAGGGCACACTCATGGGACACACAACATTTTGTTTATTTTATTATACCATTTGAACTGTAAAAATGGCTGGCACACATTTATGAATCTTTATCAACCAAAACTAAAACATCCTCCTGTAATCATTTTGGAAAATGTGCATGTGTATTTGTTGTTGGCTGCCGTCTGTCTCAAGAGATAATGGAGTGTACCTCCCAGGTTGAAGTCATACTGTTGTGTTAGCAACACCAAAGTGACCTCCCTCGGGCACAAACCTGGGCAGTGTGTGTGGAGGTCCTCGTTTGCCCAGATGACATGACTCCCCTTGCTGATGCTGTCCAAAGGCAGGCAGAGCAATATGTTTGTGTAATAAAGACATAAAATTTAGAACCATTCTCAAAATCAGACCAATTGTTCCATGTATGTATGTATGTATGTATGTATGTATGTATGTATGTCCCCCCCCTTTCCTCTAAGGAGCTCAAGGTGGTGCACATACTTCTCCCCCCCCATTTTATTAGAAACATTTTAAAACATATTTTTAATTAAAGATTTCCTGGTTTACAAAAGTAAACAATGTCTTTTTTTCAAGTTACATTTTCTACAGATCAGTTTCATTTGTTGAGACATTAGTGTTACATTAGGAAGAAAAGGGGGAAGAGGTGGAGGGGGGCATGGTGAGTGGGGGTGGAGTCGGGGGGCAATGTTTCTATTCTTCTTAATGTACTGTAATGTGTGGGGTTTTGTTTCAGTGTCGCTTGTGCATGAAAGCTGGGAATCCAGGACTCATCACTGAATTATTTCCATCATGCCTGACTATTGCCTGAATCAGGACCCCAGACAATTTGGATCATGCCTGGACTCTGTAATTGTTGAAACAGGTCTGGCTGGGAACCACCTATTGTCACTTGCAAGGTAATATCAGTTTCCCCCTGCTCTCTAAATTTGTATCCTAATTGTAACATAGCCCTTACAAAGCCTATGTAGCCCCTACAAATTGCAGCCACACTATTAAACACACTGCAACCATTGTTTTCTTTCAAAGGCCAGGGTGTTTAAGGAATAATGTACCATTTCAAGAACCTTACATCAAGCTTACATTTCTTCACTTTTCCCTTCAGTGCTTCCTGTCAACTGCTTTGAGAGGTCTCTTTGAGTGCTGTCCTGAAGATGTATTTTTTTATTATTATTAAAAAGAAGAAGACGACAAATGAAGGCGGGGTATACCCAGTACTGAAGGTGAAAGGCTATGGTTTAATTTGGCAAAGAGGCTTTAAATTAGGCCAAAGAACAGGTTGGCTCCCCATTATTTTGTGCCATTAGCTTGGGCATTGAGAACACTTTCAAACACCTCCACATCTCCCAGAGCCACCTGATTGTCTCCTTACCAGAGAAATGAGGAACGCAAAATGTCAAGAAGATCAAGTATTATCTTAACCTTGTACTGCACTGATCAGAACTCTGGGCCAAGTCACCGATTGCAAAACCCATTCAGAATAGCCTGAGAATGACTCAGTCTCCCCAAATACTAATCTTCTGATGAAGCAGTGCAGGGAGAATTGACAGGATTAAAGCCACATACAATCATTAAAGGCTGGCCACAAATCCATTCACATGAGCAACCATGCACCTTTAATTACTTTGCTTTATAAATAATTTTAATGTCTAAAATTCAGAAACACTGTTGTCTCACTTCTTTTCTCTTGCTGTTTAGCTAGCCTGCCCCACCCCACCCCCCGGTTCCTTTTAGTGTAATGTAACTCACAATGGAACCGTATTATTCGGTAGCAACAGGAGCAGATTGGCTACATAAGGTTCGGATTAGTCATCTGATATCTTTCCTTTTAATTATAACAATAAAATGACCAAATCATCTAAAAACCAGCCTTTTCTATCTTGTCACTTCCAACATGTACAAAGAATTACTATTTTTTTAAAAAATTAAGAAACCACTTTAAAATTATAAAATAAAATAAGCAAACCATCCACAGAATCTTATCCATAGAAGTTTCATTTTGCATCAGATAGTCCCATGTAAAATTCTGGGTTTTTTATTATTATTATTTTCATTTTTGAGTTTTGCTATCACACTCTCCCCCCCCCACCCCTCTTATACAATAGTTCTGTTTGACTTCTGACCCACGTTTTCATGACACTTCTTTTTTTACACCTAGCTTAGCTGCATATACATTAATTTCTTCACCCACTTTTCCCACACTCTCATATCTTTCATATTAACAACTGTTGGCCACAAAGTACCCCCTACTTGGAATTTATATTTGAGGTCCAATTTTTGTAAATATTCCCCTAGGTGCTCCCACTCACTCCTCCTCACTTTATCGTCTTGATTTCTTATTTTAGATGTCATACTGGCAAGGTCTGCATATTCAATTAGTTTGCATTGTCATTGTTCTTTCCCTGGGATTTCTCTTTGTTTCCAATATCTTGCATATAGTATCCTTGCTGCTGTTGTTATGTATAAAAATAGGTTGTGGGCTTTCTTTGGTAATTCATTCCCAAGTACTGTACACCTAGAAGAAATTGTTCCTGTTTCTTGGGGAAGGTAAATGTAAAGATTTTATTTAACTCACTGTACACCATCTCCCAAAATTCTTAGGCGTTTACATTTCCACCATAAATCAATAAAGGAACCCTCTGTTTCCAGACATTTCCAACTCATTTTTTTAATTTCTTTTGTACATTTTAGCCAATTCAACCAGTGTCAAATACCATCTATACTACATTTTATGCATATTTTTCTCTTTAGTCTCCCACTCTAGCAGTAGTTTATATATGAGTTTTTTATTAGGCCGCAAAATCACTCTTTCAAATTCTGATCCTTCTCGGACAAATCCTCTCTCTTTGTCTTTTTTAAACTTCTTTATTTGGAAGTCCTGAAACCAGTCGGGTATTGAATTAGATACCATGTAAAATTTTGCATCTCTCTCTCCTCAACTGTGAGGTCAGTGTGCTCCATGGGCAAGTAGGGATTTTTACCCTGGTCTCCCAGGTAGTAGTCTGACACTCTTACCACTACACTATGCTGGATCTGTAGGATGGTAAATCTCCTTTGGTCAGAGAATGTGAGTTTTCAAAATTCCCAAGAAAAAGGAGCATCAGCAAAAAGCCAAACAAACAGGGCAAGAGGGTGAGAAAGCACACCCTGCTCCATATTAAGGAAGTTTTAATTTGAGTTCTCAGTTTTGACAACAAAAAGGAAAACTAAAAGAGGATTCTGCTCTTTGGCATGCACCTATTTATCATACACACACACACACACACACACACACACACACACACACGGATGCAATCAAAACAAGCATGTGTTGTACAGAATACACAAAGGGAACAAAGAATATGGTGGCGTCAAGTACATAGGACACAATCTCTCTCTCTCTCTCTCTCTCTCTCTCTCTCTCTCTCTCCCTCTCTCTGTATAATTAAGCAACGAGAGCATGAATTATTAATGCACACTAAAGAATAAAGTCTGACACATAAAATTCACAAAGTCCTGAGTGGCTATAGAGTACTCTAGAAACTAAAATCTCAAGCAAGTTTGAATTTCAAAACAAAACACCAAACTTTCCCTGTCAAGTTTTCAAGGGAATTCTTCTGTCAGCACAACGGGTTTCCGATTTGGTTTAATGTTTTTTCCTGTGAAGGATCCAGCAAACCTGGCACCTCCTCATATGCTCAACTCCTCTCCCCACAGGGGGAGATTGGGAACTCAATGGGGCACTCTGAGCACACCCTACATTAGCTGTTTACACACTCTAATTTAAAGCACATTCCAAACCCTCCCCAAAGAATCCTAGGAACTAGCTTGTTAAGGGTGTTGCGAACAGCTTCCTTGATTCGTTGGGGAAGGGAAATTTTGCAATAATGAATCTCCCCCCCCCCCATATGCATTGTTCACAGAGCAGGAAAGTCATTATAATTGGGCTGCAAAATAAACCAAATTCTCCTTCCTTTCATAATAGTTATTTCTACATATTACAAATCAAAACAATGAACAATATGTTTGCTTTATATAAACATCTTTGGTTCATGTGTTTCCCTTCATCTTTTCTTTTAAATGTGATAACTGATTCTTTGCAGAATGGCTACAGGAAGTGAAAAGACAGGAAAGGATTGGGTCCCTGAGGAGCACCATATGGCCATTATAGAAGGACGAAAGTACCTGCATGTTTTAATACTCTTTTTCCTATCAGTTTCCTAGAAACTATTCTGGATTTAAAATGAACACAGAGTTCCTTAGGAATCAAAATTCTGTGCCAAAAATGAAACATGGGCTTTGGTGTTTTTTTGTTTTTTGTTTTTGCTATTCTATGAGAGCACAACACGAAAGCCCAAGGTATGGGCTTTATGTGTATGACTTTAGCGTACAAAGCAGTTACAATAGATAAAATAGGGAATATGTTTTTGCTCCTTAGTATAAGAATAAAATATGATTATATACACAACACCTGCAACCACTAGCTTTTAGTGCTCAGTTTCATTAGGGCTCAGCTAAAGTGTTGTGTATCTTTTCTTGTTCTGGTTTGGTGACATTGGAGGCCCCTGCTTTTGATTTTGCCAGTCAGTTATAAAGTCAGTTCCTTTTTGTAAAGTCAGTTTCCTAAATAGAAATAGGAAATGACACCCAAATACCCTGGTTAGCACAACACCAATTACATGCCCTCTTAAACAAGCCAGTAATAAAATCAGCAGCAACAAGACCCCTGACACCTTTTGAAAACCTCCTTCTAACGACAAAGGGTCACGGCAAAGGGATGGTATCTGCAATATATAAAATACTGCTCCAAAATTCCACAAACTCCCCAGACGCAATAAAAAAACAATGGGAAGAAGATATAGGCTATGAAATCAACCCCACTCAATGGACCAGAATGTGGTCTAAACCCCCATTTAAATCCATATCAGCAAAAAGGAAAGAACTCACTCTGAAAACCATCTACAGGTGGTACCTAACACCACGGAAACTAGCACTAATACGCCCAGGAACCTCATCAAAATGCTGGAGAGGATGCACATCAACAGGCACATATTTCCACATGTGGTGGGAATGCCCCAAAGCCCAACAATTCTGGAGAACAACCGTAAGAGAAGTAGGTAAAATAACCCAACAAACATTAGAACTTACCCCAGAACTGGCCTTGCTAAACATCTTCCAGGACAATAATGCCCACCTACATCACAAAGAACTCATAACCCACTTACTCTCAGCTACCAGAAACACCATAACCAGACACTGGAAAGACCTGGCAGGAGTAAACATGGACCAATGGTACCAGACGGTATGGGAAATAGCCCTATTAGAAAAATTAACCAATAAGTTGAAATTGACACGGGGTCAAATAGAAGAAGACGGCTTCACCCCAGTATGGTTCCCCTTTATCACATACACAGCGCAACAAGACAACGACAGAAATCCACCAACAGCATACAAATCAATATGGCTAACCTGACCCGCCCACCCTACTCACATAAAACAGACCACCACAGCCAACCACAAAAGAAAACTATATCCTAGGCCAACCCCAACAACTCTCACCATCGAAGGAAAACAAATGCACAACAAAGAACCTGCACAACCGATGCTGACAACCCCCCCCCAACACACTTTAAGTAAACTAGAAACATTGTCACACTACCCCCACCCCCTTCCCTTACCTACCGCTCTCCCCCTTTTCCTCCCCAATGTCTCAACAATTGAAACTGATCTGTAAAAATGCTATGAGAGACACTGCCCATGTCTTTGTAAACTGAGAAAACCTTTAATAAAAATAATTTAAAAAAAAAAGAAAGAAATAGGAAATGACAGAAGAACTGGCAGGTGTCATACATAAAAAAAATTAGTATACAATTGACACTTATTTTAATCTGTGATAGTTTCCACAAGTCCTTATTCTGAAACCTCTGGATTCTGCCTCTACAGCTCTTTGTGTGTTTGTGTCGAGTGCTGTATATCAACTTTCCCTTTGACTGAATTATTAGTTGAATGTGTAATTGTAACAGCTACTATTGAAGCAAAGTGTTGGCATTATTATCTTCATCAATTAACATTGTGGTAGGCATCTGGGCAAGAATCCAAGCATGTGTTAATACATTAGCCCTATACATTAGATCTCCGTTTTGTCCTTTAACTGTTTTTGGGAAATATGCTGTCAGATGAAGATGTGATTGCAAGTTTCACATCTCTGGCTGTGCATTTATAAACATTTCAGAAGGAGACAGGAACAAGACAGGCACATCCCACTCCTGATGGTTTGGCAAACTTTGGCATTTCTCCATCTCCAGAAACATGAAATGTGTTGCTTTTATTCTTTTCATAGTCCACACATCGTCCCTTGAGATTCCAATCTGTCATGGGGATGTCATATTTCTCCAGCACTTAAAACCATAATATTTTATTTAAGGATTCTTCCAAATTTCCCTTCCTCCAAATCTGCATTGCATCCTAAACTGGAGAAGAACTTGTGGGGAGGGAAGTGTCATAACTGGAGACCGTATGCCAAACCAGAAATTGTACAGCTTGTCAGCATCAGCTTTCACACATATGTTCATTACTACTACAACATGTTGAAAGTTGGGGAAGTTTGTGGTAAGATGCAAAAGATATTCAAAGGAGAAAAGTCCAAAGTGGAATGAGGCATTGGCGATGCATTTGGATACCCACGAGCTTCTGTTCACTAGCCTTGATTGAACATTGCTTATGACATCACTAATGGTGAATGCTCACCATTTTGAGGCCTTTGATAAAAGTCTCTCTTTCACTTCTGAAGTGCCACAGCAAGGTCTTAATACCTGGCACTAGAAATGAATGTGCAATTTCAGATCAAAGCTCTGCATCAGGAAGTATAAGAGCAATTGTTGGTCAGGCTTTGTTTGTAACTTAGATACCCAAGAAGTACCTGAAAAGACTGGATTCTGGATCATAATTCCAAGGCTGAAACTTTAAATGCCCAGGCTAATTTCTTACAATAGCAGCAGTCCCAAGGGTTGAACTAATGTATGTTGCATTAATGTGATATATATGAAAAGACAGGAGGTCATACATTTATGATGAATGAAGGGAAACGAAGGCACACCAGGCATGCAACTGGTTACACTTTCTACAATTTTTGTTGGGGTTGAAGCTCAGGATTCACAAAAGGGGGGGTGAGCTCCCGTTGCTTGGTCCCTGCTCCTGCCAACCTAGCAGTTCGAAAGCACGTCTAAATGCAAGTAGATAAATAGGAACCGCTACAGCGGGAAGGTAAGCGGCATTTCTGTGTGCTGCTCTGGTTCGCCAGAAGTGGCTTTGTCATGCTGGCCACATGACCTGGAGGCTATACGCCGGCTCCTTCGGCCAATAATGCGAGATGAGCGTGCAACCCCAGAGTCGGTCACGACTGGACCTAGTGGTCAGGGGTCCCTTTACCTTTAAAATAGTTGGCATTTCCCACTAGAATTACTGGAGTTGGCATTCTATATCTAAATAGGAAACTCTGTCCTATGCATATACTTAACTTTTCCTACATCTCTAGATGATACGTAGATAGATAGATAATCTACCTACCTATCTCCAGTGCTTTTGTGCTTCCCATAATGGGTGCAAACTGCAAGTCAATGCAGGAGTTAATATGCACTGAGTCTTTTTACAGTACAATTCATACAACATTTATTTAATGCTCTTTATCCAACAAATATCCCAAAGGATTTGAGATGGCATCAGGAAAGCAGAAGCTAGCTTAGGAAATGCTAAATGAAATTAATGTCTGTTGAGCTTCTAACTCTAAACCATTGTCTCTCACTCCATGGATTCTAACATAAATGCCTTGGGGAAGGAACAGAACAAAAAGCCCAAGAGAAGCAAAATATTAAATTCAGCAATATACCGTAGGATGACAACATCTGGCCTCCTTATTAAAGGCTAGCAAAATACAGAGGGAAAAGGTTAATGAGATCTTTTTTGCAGGCATCAAATTACATCACAGTTAGATGTACTATTCTTTCATGATTATAGTACTACAAACACTTCCCCTTTGGCATACATTTTTAATACACTGAGCCATAACTGTTTCTTCTGGAAACAGGAGTGGATATAGGTGTAGTTTTAAGTATATGTGTTATGTGTACTAAGTATACATAGTATAGAAAATAATATAATACTATTAATACTTTAAGTTTCCTATTTCGCCATTCTTCGACACGGCTGCCCTCAGATAGCAGATCTTAGGATCGTAGCAAAACAATAGCTGTTTCTCTGTCCCTTGGTGTAGATTGTGACCCCGTGGGGAATGTCTGTCCTTTTAAAAATGATGTTTATCAGTGGGAGTGCATTTGTTTTGGAAGGGAGGGTTGGGGGTAGAGTGAGGGGGGAGGGAAGGTTCCGTATTATTAGCCAAAGTTGTTCTGCTCACAAATGTTGGATACAACCCAATGTGTTGTTGCTGTTAACTAATATCCACCCATCTCGCTGGAATCACTTGGCACTGTCATGTCAAGGATCCCCCCCCCAGTCTTTCTGAAGCACATTGTACCACAGGGCTAAGCTGAACTTCCACACAAACAGCATGCCACTATCTGCAGGTGGGAATCAATCTCCACACTGCTTGCTAGTGGTGACTTTCCTCCTTTCCCTTATCTTAACCACGCCAGAGAGGGGGTAGGAAGCATTGCCCTCACTTTGTTCTGGCTTCATAAAAGCTTAATAAGAACAGCCAGCTGCATCCGGCCAATGGCCCATCTAGTCTAGCGTTCCATTCTCACAGTGGCCAACCAGATGCCCCAGTGGGAAACCAGCAGCCCTCTTCCCTCCTGTGCTATCTAGCAAATGGTAGTCAGAAGCATGTTGCCTCTGACCATGACAGGGGAGCATAGCCATTGGGCTAGTAGCTCCTGAAGACCTTTACTTCCACAAATCTGTCTAATCCTCTTTCTAAAGCTACCCTAGTTGGTGGTCATCACTGCCATCTGTGGGAACCAATTCCATAGTGCTGTGGGAAGAAGGGCCTGCTGGACCAGGCCAATAACCCATCTTGTCCATAGGAACACAGGAAGCTCCCTTATACTGAATCAGACCATTGGTCCATCTAGCTCAGCACTGTCTCTATTGACTGATCAACAGCAGCCTTCCAGGGTTTCAGACAAGGGTCTCTCCCAGTCCTGCCTGGAGATGCCAGGGACTGAACCTAGGCCCTTCTGCATGCAGAACAGATGCTGTATCACTGAGCTACAGCCCTTCCCCCCAACTGACTTTGTTTAGCTTGCATTTGAATTATTACATCAGAAAAATCCACAACAGGTCAAGAAAGCCTGTCCTTGATACACAGGGAGGGTCATCAGTGTAGAATGTGAGAGCAAATCTATTTAAATGCAAGGAAAGATGCAATTACACATCTGGTAATCAGTGTTTGTGCAGGTGTTGCTGGAATAAGATTCGAGCAGATTAATTATTTACACAGATTATGTTGCCGATTTGCAATGGATTTAGGGGAGGTTTCCTGGCAAGGATTGGGAGGCGGGATTGTTTGTGATTAACTTAAAAGCAAGGATAAAGCAATGCCATTATTAAGTAAATACTACCGTCTACAGCAGCATTTATCAACAGCTTGGTAAGGTCCTGGGCAGTGACTGGCTTTGTCTGGAAAATGAAAGAGCAGTGCTAGAATGCCACGTTCCTATTTCCACATGTCCTTTCTCTCGCTGGCTTAGTGCGCTGGAGAAAGAGTGGAAATGAATTAGAATTTTCTAAATATTGAGATTCAGTTGCCATAATGTGCTTATGGGCATTATAGTGGAAATGAGTATCTGGAGGCAGATTGAGGGACTTGACCTAATGCCCTTATCTCTCAGCCTTCCAACTCCACACTAATGAACATATACTCATAATTATTTCTCAAATAGTTTCTATCTAATTTTAAAGTGGGTAATTTATAGCACTTGTACAAAAACGCCTCAAGTTTCATTAAAATATTCAGCACAAGGAGAACTTTGAGCAGAATATATTTCTTTACTGTTCCACAAAGTCATGCATATTTATAGTAAACCCTCTTCAGTTGCTTTAATAATAGCATTCTCTTCCACAGATCTGAATGCTAATGTTAATATTTCTGCCTTCGTAGGATGGTTACCAAAGACCAGAGACTGAATGACTTACTATTGGGTGGGTGCATGTAGGCTCCTGCTGTTCATTAATGTTTCCTTTAATTAGGATTTGTTTTGAGACAGGATGTACATTGTACACAAGGGGGAAATGCAGAGGAAGAGAAAGAATGTGGCAAATCAGCTTTGTAGGGTGGACATGAGTCTTGCTTAAGATTTGATTCAGTGACCCAGAGGTGGATTTAGGGGCGTGTGACTGAATACTGGGTGTCAGGAACTGGCGGGATGAGGAAGAATGGTGGAAGCCACCTGCCCAAGAGCCCCCCAGGGATGGCACAGAAGAAACTGACTAGGATCCTGGATCCTGGTGGTGGGACACTGAAGAGCAGTCAGCAAAAGGGATGAGCTTGGAGGTGCTAGAAGCATGGGGTTTGAGCAATCAAGCGGGGTCAGGAGAAGGAGGCTCTTGAAGGACAGGTTAGAGGCTGCGAGTCACAGTGTGAGTGCAGACTCAGATAGAGAGGAACCAGAGGTTGGCCCTGCTACACAGCAGCAGTACAGTCCCAGTCCCGCTGGCTCGCCTCCCCCTCGGACACCTCGACTGCATGTTGCTGAGCAATGGGCCAGGCAGGCCCAGAAGAGGAGCTAGTCCCTCAACACAGCCTTCCTCTGCTTGGGAGGGATCCATAGCGAAAGACAAAGGTAGTGGCCAGTTTCAGCAACAGCTGGATTAAGGTGAACCAGAGGACTCTGCTGTGTTGTTATTTTCTGTTGATAAAGAGCTCATCGCATCCCATGCCTGCCATTTGCGTGCCTGCCAGGTGCTTGACCAGGCTCATTGACAGCTCTGTGATACCAGAAATGGAGCCTTGGAATGCCGCAACTATGATGTAGAATGGAAGGTGAGAGGGCACTGAAATTTAACATTGCACAGGGCGCCATCAATATTTGAGACCTCGTAGTCTGCCACTGAGTGACCTCACCCTCCAGTGGTTGTGGGGAGGAGCCATTTTTTTTTGCTGCACACATCTTGTTTTTGTAGCCACTGACATATTCAAATGGTCTTCCCAGTGCTGCAGAATGATGCCCCCAGGCTCCTTCCATTCCTTCCTTTCCAGAAAAGAAACATTTCTTCCTTCTTCTCAACTCTGAAGATATCCTTCCACAAGCCAAATCAGAGTGGTGGCAAATGTGGAAGCAACATTCCCCCCCCCCCCCTCGTTGCTTCTGCCCAGAAAGAAAGAGGGTGGGATAGGAAGCACTTGTTCCAACTTCTGTCCTTATTTTGATATGGATGCCATCTGGGTGAAAGGAAGAAGAAAGAAATCCTTCCTGACTGGAGAGGTAGTCCTTGAAGAAATTGGGCGGGGGGGGGGGGGGTATAGCACCCACTAATAGGTGGGAGGGTGAATGCCACCTCTGGTAAGTGGGGTAAAACTCTGCCATATTTTCATCCTTCATACTGCTGAAACAGTTGTTCAGGTATCATAGCCTGGGAATGGGTTGGTGAAGTGGCATTTTGACTCAGATCTAGTTTAATTTAGTTACCTATCCACACTATTATTAGTATTTTTTTTCACCAGACTTTGTTGTATGAGAATATAATGTAAAGAAAGGCATTCTGCTGCTTTCAACATAATGCATTTTGCTTTGACAGTTGTTTGCTTCTTCTTTTTCTAAAGAAAACGAATGAGTGAAAAATGTGTTATTTGCTCCCAATAGAAGCCCTAGCACTGACTCCAGTATCAGTTTCCTGAAGGTGGGTGTTCTCCGAGCAGGGGTGG